>NC_052623.1:317003241-317628241 GCF_016161935.1 Mauremys reevesii
GGTATCTGTAAATCAAGCACTTTCCTTTTTATCTTGTGCAGCATCTCCAGCAATAAAGTTATATGGGCAAAATTCTGCATTTTCAGATGCAGACATCGTGTTGTTGGAGAAGACTTTAGCAAAAAGGTGGGTCTTACATCAAAATGTGGTCAAGCTGAGTCTCAGTCTCATGTCTCCCAGTAAGAAGTTCTAGTATTTAGGTTCTGCCGATGAGACTGTATGGGAAGAGAGATCTCAGAGTCTGAACCATGACTTCTCTAGCTTTGCCATCCCTATGGAGCAAAACTGTCTTTGAATGATGAGGTGATCTCTGTGCAGTCCTCACATCTCTTACAGTGTGTGTCCTGGAGTCATGAATAGTCCAGCATGACCCCAAGGCTGCTATCTTCTTGTATCTTCAGCTGTGTGCCTTCAATCACTGTCAGCAACTTGACAAGCTCCTCAGTGTTTCCCTTTTTTTGTGCTATCACTTGTTTTCTCTGGATTAAGTTTGGAGGCAGAGCAGGTGTGTATGTAGGGTGGAGAACTACCACACCACTGAGAGTAGCCTCAGTACCTCTTTTTGTTCCCCATCTCCAGAACCAGGTCCCTGTAAGGAGCTAGGGGGAAGAAAGGTGATAACACCAAGGAAGCACTTTGCTTCTACTGTGCCCTTCTGGGAGAGAGCTACTGCTTCTGAGTCCCTTTTGCTTACAGAAATTAAGCGGATAAACTGGTCCCATGTAAATAGGTATGAATATGAAGTCTAGTAACTCAGAAGATAAGAATCATTTTCACTTCTGAAGCTTCCCATATGTCTGTACCCACCTTGCTGAAAAAGTGACATCATGTATTATACTGGACTCCCATGCTGACAAGGTAAGTGATTTTAAACCAGTTTCCAAACTGCTGTGCTGCTTTAACAACCATTTAAAAAAAACCCCTTAATGGTTAACATATAAACAGTGACCATTCATATCCTGCAGACCTGCAGGAAATAGCTGAAATCTGCCATTGGCAGATGAAATTAACTAACAGATGAAGATGTAATTGCCTGAGTCAGTACACAAAGTTGAACTTAAAGATAAATGGCAGTTCCATTTTCCTGTTGAATGTTAGTAAATTATCTGAAGTCATGTATTCATTTCCAGAAATAGCAATGTGAAATAAAGGATGTGCACAGTTTGTAATATTCAGAAAAGGGAGTGAGTTTTTGAAGCAGATTTGTAGGTAGCCACCATACTAATGGCCCAATTCTGCCCTTTTGAGGAGCATTTCACAGAGGTATGAAGTTTCTGCAGATCACAGCAGAGGACAAGGGCAACGTTATTTATTTGATATTCTCCACTTTCTTTTTCTAAGGTCTGGCTTTGGATGGGATTTTTCATTACACAAAATGGACCCCCCAGAGCAAGTATGATCACGTTATAACCCTTGCATGCTCTACAGTCTCAGGATAATCAGTTTTTTTTCATGTCTGTCCTCCAATAGCCCTGTAGTGAGGTACAATGATTTCCTCTAAGAAGCTTTGGGTGATGTCCCTACACCAGACAAAGGGATGGAGTGTTGGAAATAGAAGGATCCATGACAGGGAAGAATGGCAGCTGGATGGCCAGAGAAAGGGGGGAACTGGAAAAGTGGAGTGTCAGCAGCAACGGGTAGGAGATAGACACGAGGGAACAGAAAGTGAGGAAGAATCAAAATAAAGCAAGGGAAAGAGTGAGAAATTGTGGGCCTGATTCGAAGGTTCTTATTCAGGTAGAACTCCCAGGAAACTAGAGGGAATTCTGCCATCAGCAGAAAATGCTCAGTGGAGCTGGGGGTATGTCTACACTACGGGATTATTCCGATTTTACATAAACCGTTTTTTAAAAACAGATTGTATAAAATCGAGTGCACGCGACCACGCTAAGCACATTAATTCGGCGGTGTGCGTCCATGTACCGAGGCTAGCGTCGATTTCTGGAGTGTTGCACTGTGGGTAGTTATCCTGTAGCTATTCCATAGTTCCCGCAGTCTCCCCCGCCCATTGGAATTCTGGGTTGAGTTCCCAATGCATGATGGTGCAAAAAGAGTGTCGCGGGTGATTCTGGGTAAATGTCGTCACTCAATCCTTCCTCCGTGAAAGCAACAGCAGACAATCATTTTGCACCCTTTTTCCCCTGGATTGCCCTGGCAGATGCCATAGTATGGCAACCATGGAGCCTGTTTTGCCTTTTGTCACTGTCACTGTATGTGTACTGGATGCTGCTGACAGAGGTGGTACTGCAGTGCTACACAGCAGCATTCATTTGCCTTTGCAAGGTAGCAGAGACGGTTACCATCCCTATTGCACCATCTGCCATTGTAAATTGGCGATGAGATGATGGTTATCAGTCATTTTGCACCGTTTACATTTGGAAATTGGTGATGACAGTTATCAATCCTTTTGTACCGTCTGCTGCTATCATGGGTGCTCCTGGCTCGCCTCGCTGAGGTCGGCCGGGGGCGCATGGACAAAAATGGGAATGACTCTCCGGGTCATTCCCTTCTTTATGTTTTGTCTAAAAAAAGAGTCAGTCCTGCCTAGAATATGGGGCAAGTGTACTAGAGAACCAGAGAGCACAGCCGCTCCGTGTCAGAGCCCCAGAGATCCCGCAGAAATGACAAGCTGCATGCCATTCTAGGGGGTGCACCTGCAACAACCCCACCTGTTGCTTCCCTCCTCCCCCAACCCTCCTGGGCTACCATGGCAGTGCCCCCCCATTTGTGTGATGAAGTAATAAAGAATGCAGGAATAAGAAACACTGACTTTTTAGCGAGATAAAATGAGGGGGAGGCAGCCTCCAGCTGCTATGATAGTCCAGGCAGGACATTAAAGGGTGCGGGGGAGAGGAGCGCAGCCTCCCGCTGCTATGATAGTCCAGGCAGTACAGAATCTTTTCTTTAGACATGAAGGAGGGCGGGGGGGCTGATGGAACTCAGCCTCCAGCTGCTATGATGAGGACGGTTACCAAGCCTTTTGTACCATCTGCCGGGAATGACCAGGAGTCATTCCCATTTTTACCCATGCGCCCCTGCCGACCTCACTGAGGCCAGCCAGGAGCACTCACGGGATGATGAGGACAGTTTTCCACCATTTTGTACCATCTGCCATCAGGAAAGGAAGGGGAGGCAGGGCCGCCCAGAGGGGGGGGGCAAAGGGGGCAATTTGCCCCGGGCCCCTGGCTCCGCAGGGGCCCCCAAGAGAACAGTGGGGGCTCCCGCCTCCGCCCCTCTCCTGGAGCCTCAGTGCATCAAACGCCCTGTCTCCGCCGGGGCCCCTGAGCCCCGCCCCTCTCCGAGCCGCGTCGTCAGGGGGCGGGGCTGGGAGCTCTGGGCTGAGCTCGGCTCCCTCCGCTCGGCGTGGAGCTCCCAGCCCCGCCCCCTCCCCACGCGGCTCTGAGCGGGACGGAGCTCAGGCCCCGCCGGCCACACGCTGCGGCTGTTCCGGCGAGGCGCTGAGACTCCGGGTGAGGAGGGAGCCGGGGGTAAGAGGCTGGGGGCAGGGCGGGGGCCACCGCTGCCGAAGTTCAGCTCGGTCTTCGGCGGTAATTCGGCGGCGGGGGGCCCTTCCGTTCCGGGACCCGCCGCCGCAGTGCCCCGAAGACCCGCGGTGGGGGCCCCCTGCCACCGAATTACCGCCGAAGACCGGGCTGCACTTCAGCGGCGGGTCCCGCTTCGGCGGTAATTCGGCGGCGGGGGGGCCCCGCCGCGGGTCTCCGGGGCACTTCGGCGGTGGGTCCCGGAACGGAAGGGCCCCCCCGCCGCCGAAGAACCCGGGCCCCCGGAATCCTCTGGGCGGCCCTGAGGGGAGGGGATGCTGCTATTCAGTGCCGCAGCACCGCGTCTACCAGCAGCATGCAGTAGACATATGGTGACATTGAAAAAAGGCGAGAAACGATTGTTTTTTCCCTTTTCTTTCATGTGGGGGAGGGGGAGTAAATTGACGAGATATACCCTGAACCACCCCGGACAATGTTTTTGAGCCTTCTGGCATTGGGAGCTCAGCCAAGAATGCAAATGCTTTTCGGAGACTGTGGGGACTGTGGGATAGCTGGAGTCCTCAGTACCCCCTCCCTCCCTCCATGAGCATCCATTTGATTCTTTGGCTTTCTTTTACGCTTCTCACGCAGCACTGTTCTGAGTCCCTGCTGTGGTCTCTGTCTATCATAGCCTGGAGATTTTTTCAAATGCTTTGTCATTTCGTCTTCTGTAACGGAGCTCTGATAGAACAGATTTGTCTCCCCATACAGCGATCAGATCCAGTATCTCCCGTATGGTCCATGCTGGAGTTCTTTTTGGATTTGGGACTGCATCGCCACCCGTGCTGATCAGAGCTCCACGCTGGGCAAACAGGAAATGAAATTCAAAAGTTCGCGGGGCTTTTCCTGTCAACCTGGCCAGTGCATCTGAGTTCAGATTGCTTTCCAGAGCAGTCACAATGGTGCACTGTGGGATACCGCCCGGAGGCCAATACCGTCGAATTGCGGCCACACTAACCCTAATCTGACATGGCAATACCGATTTCAGCGCTACTCCCCTCATCGGGGAGGAGTACAGAAATCGGTTTAAAGAGCCCTTTATTTCGATATAAAGGGCTTCGTTGTGTGGACGGGTGCAGGGTTAATTCGGTTTAACGCTGCTAAATTCGGTTTAAACGCGTAGTGTAGACCAGGCCTGAGATTCAGTGCTCCACAGTGCCGTGATAGACCCTGTCTTATCTGACAGAATTCTTAGAGTAGAGCAGTGGCAGCTGCTGAATGTTGCCAGAAAGTACCTGCTGGTATTTTAAGAGCCTCTCAGCTTTGCACTTGTCTACAGGCTCACTTGCCCACTGCCCCAGTCTCGCACTGCTGCTCGGCTATCTGTGTGCCTTTAAAAGCACTCCTGTGACAGGATTGCCAGCTGTAGTAGACTGTGTTTGCTTATTATTTATTATCTGTGTTATTGTAGCAGTTAGCAGCTCCAGTTATGGACCAGGACCCCATTTAGGGTGACCAGATGTCCCGATTTTATAGGGACAGTCCCGTTTTTTGGGGCTTTTTCTTATATAGGCGCCTATTACACCCTACCCCATGTCCCGATTTTTCACACTTGCTGTCTGGTCATCCTAACCCCATCATACCAGACACTGTACGAACACAGAACAAAAAGGCCATACCTGATGTCGCCCACGTACCTCTATGTGAAATGGGGAGCAGATTGACAACTGCCCCCTAATGAGAGATCTGAGCACAGCAGCAGTGATTCTCACACCCTAGCCTCAGGCCAATGGTGGATCATGCAAGAAGGGAGAAGAGGAAATCAAAGGGTAGAGAAACTGTACAGAATGGGACTTTGAAAAGGAGAGAATGGGAAGAAAAAGAAGTTGAAAGGGGAAAATAGGAAGAGAGGAGCTGGAGGGAGAGAATGGATCCAGAAGGGGGCTGGAGAGGAAGACAAACTGGAGAGAAGATCTGGAATACAGAATACAGGGAAAGAAAAGCTGGGGGGCAGGGAGAAGGTGGAGAGAACTACAAGAGGACAGAAGAATTGGAATGGTGCAAGAGGGAGATCTTAAAGAGGATAGAAGGGAATAGAAGAGCTGGGAGATTTTGGTAGCAGTGTGGAGTTTTTTTGTTTTTTGTAAGTTGATGATGTAAATGTGCCTAAAAATACCTAATGCTACCTGAGGAAGGTTTATTGGAAAATAAATTAATGCTTTATTCCTATCAGTTTTGACTCTATGAGCTGAAAAATTACTCATGAAGTTTGCTTTATAATAATAGGTAGACCAATAATAACCTCTTGTAATTGTCTAACACTATTACAGGTGAAGATATATTAATTATGTAGAACTTTCTTAGGACAAATGCCATCAACATCAGTAATTTTGCACTTTAAATTTTTGGTAGGAAACAGCAACTCCTATGGGCTTCCTTCCATCTTCCATGCTAAAAAGTTTGATTGCTATCTCACAGTTTTGAGAAATGTGCAATGCTGTTCAGAAACTGAATTCCCATTTCGCTCAAGTTCATGAATGTTTCACAGTTGGAATTCAGTTGTCTTTGAAGTTTGTTTGGACCCTAATCAACTGTCACTAGTCCATGTTTCTGTGATTGGAGGGAATTATGATGCTACAAAAGCCAGATCAATCAATAGAGTTAGTTCTCTACATTTTGTTAGATATAGTTCTCTACGCAACAGGAATTAATTAATCTTTTAAATTTTTTTTTTTTTTTTTTTTTGTCTTTCTTAACTAATCTCCTTTTAAAAAAGTCAGTTTAGGCCATGTCTGCACTATGAACTTTCATCGCGCATGACCATCAGGGTAGCTGCAATAACCTAGGTGAGAGCAGCAGAGGCACAGCTGAGCCATGCCAGGTACAAACCCACGTGAAACGAGTGGGCTTGTGCTTGGCTCATCTGTGCCTCTACTACCACTATCCATTCTACTTCAGTACCAGGCAAACTGGTTGCAACTATAGTGGTTAAAAAAAAAATCAGACACACACAATATATTGGGAAAGAGTCAGCACAGCTTGTAAAGAGAATCCTCCCCAATCTATTAGATTTCTTTGAGGGTGTCAACAAGCATATGGACAAGGGTGATCTACTGTACTTGGACTTTCAGAAAGCCTTTGTTAAGGTCTCATGCCAAAGGCTCTTAAGCAAAGTAAGCAGTCATGGGATAAGAGGGAAAGTCCTCTCATAGGAAACAAAGGGTAGGAATAAATAGTCAGTTTCCACAATGGAAAGAGGTAAATAGTGGGGTCCTCCAAGGAGCCACACTCAGACCTGTACTATTCAACACATTAAATGATCTAGAAAGGGGGGTAAAGAATGATGTGGCAAAGCTCATAGATGAAACAAAATCACTCAAGATAAGTCTAAAACTGACTGCAGAGGGGTCTCAGTAAACTGGGTGACTGGGTAACAAAATGGCAGATGAAATTCAGTGTTAAGTAATGCACATTGGAAAAAATAATCCCAACTATACATACAAAATGATGGGGCCTAAAATAGCTGTTATCGCTCAAGAAAGAGAGCTTAGAGTCAAGGATAGTGCTCTGAAACGAGCTTTTTTGACTGTTGCTGCACATTGAGCAGATAGCAGTGTTAGGAAGCATTAGGAAAGGGATAGATAATAAGACAGAATATATCATAATGCCACTTGATAAATCCTTGTTATGCCCATACCTTGAATACTGCCAGGGTCATCCTTAGGATTTATGGGGCCCTACGCAGTATTATTAAACTGGTGCCCCTATGCTCCACTGAAGGCGGTCCCCAGCCGGCACCACTGACCCCAGTGTGTCGAGGGGGCACAGCCACCATCCCCACCTGCAGACCCCCAGAATCCCTCCCCATTGCTGACACACACACAGCTTCGTACACAGCAGACGCAGCAGTGGCTCAAGGCAGGCTTCGTGCTGTCACAAGGGGCTGCATCTTGCCAGAGCCCACGCCCCTCCTGCAGCCCCTAGCCACTCCTGGCTCACCACGAGCATTTTGACAGGAAGTACCAAGCAGTAATAACAACTATGCAAGTGTGTGTGTGTGTGTGTGTGTGTGAGAAAGAGCCAGTGCATGTGAGAGAGACAGAGACTTTGTGTGTGTGTGTGTGTGTGTGTGGTGTTTTAGGGAAGTGTGAAAGACAGTGAGTGCACTGTCACTTTAAGTCCTCCCCTCCCGCCCCGGCGCAGCCCAGGTCCCCTGGCTGTCTCATGTGGAAGTTTCACTCCTCCTGTCCTGGCCCCAGCCCACGCCAAAGACCAAGTGGCGCAGACAGGCAGGGTCCCGGGAGGGACTCCGCTCCGGGTGGCAGTGGGCTGGGCCGCCACACCGCCAGTAACCGTCCGCCCCGCTCTGGGCTCCCCGGGGCTGGGTCGGCAGAGCCAGAGGCTGGAGACCTCAGCTGGCCGGCTGAGGAGTAAGTGAGGGAGGGAGGGGGCAGGGCTGGGGTCGGGGAGAAGCCTGCCGGCCCAGCGCAGGCGAGGGGCTGGAGAAGAGAGGATTCTAGCTGCAGCCAGTGAGGGGAATGGTGCCCAAAATTTTCGGGTGCACTACACAGCTGCATATGCCTAAGGATGGCCCTGAATGTTTGTGTTTTTGTGTATTTACATATGTATGAGTAGGTTCAAGGATGTAATCAACCATACCTGTCTATGCTGTATTCTGATAGCTCAGAGATGAAAAGAACATCCTAGCATTTAAATGAATTGTAAACACAGGATATCTCAGTATTCATCTCTCTTTGAAACGTATTGTGAATGGTGGAGGAACAAGCAAATGGCCTTATGTTAATTCGTATAGCTAAGTAGCAGTGATGGACCGCCTTCAAAGTCATCTAATTACCTTTTGTTTCCTGAGGAACTCCAACTTGTCAAAAGACATGAAATTGTATAAAAGCTCCTTGGGTCCTGATTCTGTCATCTCAGATCTGCTTAAGCTTCATCAGGGGAAGTTTGAGTCACAAGATTGAGGTCCCAGTTATGCTGGTACTCCCTGAAAGTGACATTGGACTATAATCTATGAACTATTTCTGAAAGAACTCTTCGCAACCACAAAGCTCACCATCTCTGCTATGAATTTGCACCTAAATGAATTGAACTCAGGTCTGTATGTATATTAATCTTTTAACCATACTCTCTTTCTCTTTTGTTTTTTAATAAATTTTAGTTTAGTTAATAAGAATTGGCTGTAGTGTATATTTGGGTAAGACTTGATATATTTAATTACCGAAGAGGCAATGTGTCTGATCCTTTGGGATTGGTAGAATCTTTTCTTTTATAAGATGAAATAAGAGTTACAGAAATTTTCATCATATTTGACATGGGTACCTGGATGGAGGCCTGAGGTTGGATCACTTTAAGGGAACTGTGTTGTTTGGACTTCTGAGTAACCATAAGGTAATAAAGAAGCTGTTTTATGCTGCCTTGGTGAATGTATTGGAATATCCACCAGCTTTATGGGATTGTCTGCCCCATTCTTTGCAGTTCACCCTAATTGAGTGACCATAGCTGGCCCCCATTAGGACCCCAGTCACAGATGTATTAGAATTTGAAAACATACAGACAATGGCAACAAAAATGACTAGGGGCATGGAATAGCTTCCATATGAGGGGAGATTAAAAAGAATGGGACTTTTCAGCTTGGAAAAGAGATGACTGAGGGAGGGCTATGATAGAGGTCTGTAAAATCATGACTGGTTTGGAAAGTGCTATTTGCAAACAGGAGCAGTTAACAGGGGAGTTTTGCAAGGGAGTTTAGAGGAGTGTGAGGAGGAGGGTTAGATACACTTAACATTCTTTAAACTTAAAGCCAAAACCACCCTCTGATAAAAACAAAACATCAACAAAGGAACAAGCTGCAGGAGTAAAAAGATAATGCGGGCAGAAGTTCAGCAACAGATTGGGGGTTATCCAGTTTATTGCACCCAATGCAGCATGTATGACTACCTGCCCTGGCATATGTATGCATTCGGTGCAAGGAGCACTTGACCAGAGGAACCAATGGGGGCACAAGATGTTTTCAAAGAGGGAGGAGGGAAATCAGTCTTTGTCTGTTGAGAAAAAGTTTGTGCTGGAGTGAAGGATCCAGGAATCAGTCATTTAACATTTCTTAAAGTAGTAAGTGTTTAGAGAAGGAATGTATTAGATTATGTTTATTTTCTTTCGTGACTTCGTTTTGTATAAGCGGGAGAATCAAATTGGGTTTCTTTGTGTAACTTTAAGGTTTTTGCCCAGAGGGACATCCTCTGTGTTTTGAATTTGTTGTCTGTGAGAGTAGCTTGCATGCTAATCTCACAGAGGTATTCCTTTCACCTTTTTTCTTTAATTAAAAGTCTTCTTTTAAGAACCTGATTGATTTTTCCTTGTTTTAAGATCCAAGGGTTTTTTTGGATCTGGGCTCACCAGGAATTGGTGGGCCGTGAATCAGTCTCAATCCTTCCAGGAAAAGGGGGATAAACACTGGGGAGATATTTGGGGGGAAGACAGAGTTTCCAAATGACTCTTCCATAAACGTTTGGTTAAACTATTTGGTGGTGGCAGCTACTAGATCTAAGCTGGTAAATAAGCTTAGGAGTTATCTCATGCAGGTCCCCACATCTGTACCCTAAAGTTCAGAGTTGGGGTGACACCTTGACATGGTAGGCAGTGAAGTGGGATTCATTTTGAACCAAAAGCCAGTAAGATTTTTTTTTCTCCTTTTGGGCTGCTTGGGAAGCAGTGAAGAGAGATACAGATCTTATCTCTCTGTGCCTGAAGGCAGAGGTGTTTTTTTAACAAAGGGCTTTTGTTAGAGGAAAGTTTCCAGCTGTGAACAGCTGGAGAGTAATTAACATTTTGCAAAAAGAAGTCACAAAAGAAAATAAACATAATCTAATACATTCTTTCTCTAAACACTTACTACTTTTAAGATATGTTAGATGGCTGATTCCTGGATCCTTCACTCCGCACAAACTTTTTCTCAACAGACAAAGACTGATTTCCCTCTTTGAAAACATCTTGTCTCCCCATTGGTTCCTCTGGTCAGGTGTCCGCTAGGCTATGTGAACTTCTTAACCCTTTACAGGTAAAAGAGGAATTAACCCTGGACTGTCTGTTTATGACAGGGACCAATGAGTTTTGCTCCATTATGCTGTAATTAATTGTTGTTTGACAAGTGCTTGTTTTCTTAAATTGTTCTTATTATTTTTTTATTAAAGCTATTTTGTCCCCATTGATAGGTACCTGTCTCATTTTTAGAGTTGTTAATCTGCCCTTCTCTGACATTTCAATAGGAGCGTGTTGCAGCCTCCTGGCACCCTTGCATCTGTCTCTGGTTCTCTTCTTGTACATCTGGTTCAGCGATGGCCTTTACATTTATTTCTTAACACATACATTCCTCATTTACACACAAAACAGAATTAATTTACACAGAACATTTTGAACAGGAACATCAAATTGCAATGCAAAAGAAAGACAATCATTACATTTTTTAACTTATTTTAAAAGTTAAAAGCTAAGCCTACAACAAATTGGTGACCCTCAAAGGTCTGTTACTGCCTTGAAATCAGTCCAGACACAGATTCTGGCTGACATGTTCTGTCCTTATATTTAGCCTCTGATCCTACCTCATTTTCACTGGTATTCACTATGTTAGATGTCCAATAACTACCAACTTTCTTGGTGAAAACCGAAACAAATAAGTCATTAAGCACCTCTGGCATTTCCACATTTTCTGTTATTGTTTTTCCCCCCTCATTGAGTAACAGGCCTACCCTGTCCTTGGTCTTCCTCTTGCTTCTAATGTATTTGTAGAATGTTTTCTTGTTACCTTTTATGTCTCTAGCTAGTTTGATTTTGTTTTGTGCTTTGGCCTTTCTAATTTTGTCCCTGCATACTTGTGTTATTTGTTTATATTCATCCTTTGTAATTTGACCTAGATTCCATTTTTTGTAGGACTCTTTTTTGAGTTTCAGATCATTGAAGATCTCAGGGTGGTCTCTTGCCATACTGCCTATATTTCCTAAGCAGTGGGATAGTTTGCTCTTTTATCCTTAATCATGGCTTTTTAAAAAACTGCCAACTCTCTTGAACTGTTTTTCCCCTTAGACTTGCTTCCCATGGGATTTTACCTACCAACTCCCTGAGTTTGCTAAAGTCTGCCTTCTTGAAATCCATTGTATTTATTTTACTGTTCTCCCTCCTACCATTCCTTTAAATAATGAATTCTACCATTTCATGATCACTTCCCCCCAAGCTGCTTTCCACTTTCAAAATCTCAGCCAGTTTCCCCCACTTGTCAAAATAAAATCTAGAACAGCCTCTCCCCTAGCAGCTTTCTCCACCTTCTGTAATAAAAAATTGTCTCCAATACATTCCAAAAACTTGGATAATATGTGCCCTGCTGTGTTATTTTCCCAACAGATGTCTGGGTAGTGGAAGTCCCCCATCACCATCAAGTCCTGTGCTTTGGATGATTTTGTTAGTTGCTTTAAAAAAGCCTCATCCATCTCTTTTTCCTGGTGAAGTGGTCTGTAGTAGATCCCTACCATGACATCGTCCTTGTTTTTACCCCTTTTATCCTTACCTGGAGACTTTCATCAAGTCTGTCTCTATTTCCATCTCAGCCTCAGTCCAAGTGTATACATTTTTAATATATTGTATAAGGCAATACCTCCTCCCTTTTTCTCCTGCTTGTCCTTCCAAACTGTACCCTTCTATACCAATATTCCAGTCATGCGTATTATCTCACCAAGTCAGTCTGTGATGCCAACTATGTCATAGTTGTGTTTATTTATGAGCATTTTGAGTTCTTCCCGCTTATTCCCTGTACTTCTCACATTAGTATACAGACATCTAAGACACAGATTTGATTCTCCTCCCCTCCCCCCAGTTCTGGCTTGTCCCTTCCTGATCCCTGCTATAACAGCCCATGCTCTTCCCAAATTCTGACCCTTCTCTCAGGTCTCCATGTTTTTGACTTACCTGTGGACTAAGACACGAGAAGTAATTTTTCCGCTCTACTCCATGCTGATTAGGCCTCAACTAGAGTATTGTGTCCAGTTCTGGGTGCCACATTTCAGGAAAGATTTGGAGAAAGTCCAGAGAAGAGCAACAAAAATGATTAAAAGGTCTAGAAAACATCACCTATGAGGGAAGATTGAAAAAATTGGGTTTGTTTAATCTGGAAAAGAGAAGACTGAGAGGGGAGATGATAATAGTTTTCAAGTGCATTAAAGGTGTTACAAGGAGGAGGAAGACAAATTGTTCTTCTTAATCTCTGAGGATAGGACAAGAAGCAATGGGCTTTAATTGCAGCAAGGGTAGTTTAGTTTAGACATTAGGAAAAATGTCCTAACTGTCAGGGTGGTTAAGCACAGGAATAAATTGCCTAGGGAGGTTGTGGGATCTCATCATTGGAGATTTTTAAGAGCAGATTAGACAAACCCATCAGGGATGGTCTAGAATACTTAGTCCTGCCATGAGTGCAGGGGACTGGACTAGACGACCTTTCAAGGTCCCTTCCAGTCCTATGACTCTATGATTCTTCTTTTTAAGGAGCAAAACAAGATGCATTTTGATTTTATAATATCTTTCACTAAACTATAAAGCACGGTGTGAACAACATCTAAAAGAAAATGACCCTAACAGTTCAGATTCCCTCTGTGATTTTAAATGGGCAGAGTCCTCTACCCATGTGGAGCCCTTTGACTATAAGAAAGATTGGAATCTTAGTCCTACACTGAAAAAAAAGAAGAAAAAAAAAGTAGAAATGGTTTCCTCACACACAACTTCAAATTGCCCGATGACAATCCCCCAAGTCTGTATTATGTCCCAAGCCCTACATGTCAGAAATTGCACTTGGAAGACTGGATGGCTCAGAAGATTGGGGTATAGTACTTTTCATCTCTAAATCTTCTGGTTGATAGTGACTGAACGAATTACCATTTAACAAATGGTAATGTACCTATATGAAATTAGTTGATGGTCTCAGACAAATATCCAGACCACAAAAACCACCATCATAGCTGGCACTAATTGTTATTTGTTCACAGACTAGCTAAAGACAGAATGAGTATGGAGACTGATCACCTAACTGCAGTCCTTCCTGAAAGAGCTAATGCTCATTGTCAGGGCAGCGTGGAGACGCTTCTATGGTCCGTGGTGATATAGAACTCTTCAAAATTGCTTAGCTTCTTACATACGGGCTTGGTAAACGTCCTCCCCCATCCCCCAGTAAATGTTAATTTCACCATACACAAATAAACCCAGGAAAAAATACTGTATATCCATTAATTATAATTGAAATTTACAGATGTGTAATGTAAGAAAAATGATGCTTGAGGACTTATTAGGTTATGATTTAAGGATATTTACTTTGTATATTTTGACCTGTGATGTTAACAGTTTGTATTTTAAGTTACAAAGCTTTAACTTTTTTAATCTCATCTGTCATTAAATAATTATTAACATCCCTTATTGTTGGATCCCTTCATAATTTCCTGTAACTGTGAATTGTGAATAAAAATAAAAAATGCTTAAAATAAACATAAATATCTATTGAAATGATAAAAAAAAAACAAATTCTGCCAAGCCTATCTTCATGTAACTGAAATCCAGCTTTGAAGGGTTTCCACTCAAATTTTCATTATAGAGATCTTTACTCCTTCCTTTGATGCATTTGGTACAAGTCACTGGACAGAAACAGGATAATGTACTGGGTGGACCACTGGTCTTGCACTGGTATGGCAATTCTTATGCTGCTAATAAACCAATACCACTTGCAACTCCCCTCCCCCATGGCAAACTCCAACTATTTACATTGTAAGTTGTTTGGGGGCAGAGATCATCTTTTTGTTCTGTTGTGCCTAGTGTAATGTGGACCTGTTACATGACTAGGGCTCTTAAATTCTCTGGTAATAATAAATAATAATAATAATTATAGAAGAGCAAAACCCAGTGTTCTTTGAATGAAGTTTTCATCTCAGTCCCTAAATGACATTTTTGTAGTAAATTATGAATGAAAGATTATAGTGGAATTGAACAAGTTTAATTACCTTTGTGATAGGACCATTGTTTCCTATACTTAGGACCTGACCCAGAACTCAATGAATTCAATGGAAAGATTCTCACTGACTTCAGTGGGCTTAGGGTTAGAGTGACCCATATCATATTTTATATTATATCTGAGTATGGACAGTGGTAGTTTCATATTAGTCCATTCATGTGATAATATATGGAGTTATGTGCACAATACACTTGGTGCTTATACAGTATATTTACTTGTCACATATATATTGTGGACCCATGTGAGGTTAGTGCATTATTGCCAACTCCAAGCATTCAGAAATGAAATCATGCCCTAAAATATCCCTAGTTTGGTTTAAAAAACATGTTTAAAATAAATTTTTTTTTTATTTGCCATCTGTTTTTGGGGCCTTTTGAGACACACCTAGGTTGCATTTTCAACTTTTTTTTTTGCCTGCAACCACGAGGGCTAGAACTATACTTTTTTAAATTATAAAAAAAAAAGACAATTGAGATTCTTACTAAATAACATGACTCCAGGAGCTGAGGCTGTATGAAAAACCTTAAATACCATGAGAATTGACAATGACATGTCTGTCTTTAGCTCACGTAAGTTTTTAAGTGGGAACATCAACGTGTGACACAAGCCTGTTTGCCTTGTGGCCAGCAATGCCATGCACCCAGCGGTGCCCAGTGGCGAGGAGGGACAGCGCCGGCCACCCACTGCCCGTTCAGGTTTGGGCCGCGGCTCGCCAACGGGACCGAGAGACAAGGTGCCAAAAGCGAGCGACTGGCATTGGAACCTAGTGCACGAGGCCGGCGCGACACCGAGCCTGGGCGCGGCTGAGCGCAGAGGGACGGGGCGCTGGGGCCAGGGCCGGCCCGTGCAAGGCTCCCCAGGACTTGAGACCGCCACGCCGCGCGCCGCTGGCCCCGCCAGCCTCTTTCAAAGCAGTGGAACCTCTGCTTGGCCCCGCCCCTCAACCCAGGAGCGAAGCGGCTGCTGCTGGCGGTGCATTGTGGGACATGTAGTCCCTGCCCCCCTCCTTCACACGGCAACTACGTTTCCCAGAATGGTGCGGGCGGGCGCCAGCCGCGGCGTACGTCAGAGGCTCAGGCAGCCAATCGGCGCAGGGCCGGAGCGAGCCCCGTCCCCCGCCAATGTTGTTTTCGCCGAGTCGAGCTGCTGCTGTTGTTGGCGGCGGCGCCATATTGGAAGGGACGATCCCCCGTTAGCGAGAAGCCCCTTAGCGCTGGCCTCGCCGCCGCCGCCATGCTGTACCTGGAGGACTATCTGGAGAGTGAGTGCGCGCGGGGCGGGGGTCCCGGCCGGCCGGGTGGCCGGGCGGGGCGGGGGCGGCAGCGCGGGGGCTCCCCCTCCCCCTCCCATGGCGGTGATTGACTCCTCGCTCCCCCTCCCCTCTGTGTCCCCGCAGTGATCGAGCAGCTACCCATGGATCTGCGCGACAGGTTCACCGAGATGCGCGAGATGGATCTGCAGGTGCAGAGTACGTGAGCCCCGCCTCCTCCCGCCCACGCGCCCAGCCCAGGCGCTGCGGGCCCGCCGCGGGCAGCGCGACTCGCCCCCGCTCCCGGGAGCGGCCCGGGCTGACACCCGGGGCTGAGCCGGCCTGCCCCGGAGGGAGCGCCGCGGGCCTGGCACGGGGACTCTCCTGCCCAGCCAGCGGGCGGCGGGCGCGGCGGGACGGGAGCCCGCGCAGCGCAGGGTCCGCGCGGGGCTGGGGAGCAGCCGGGGCTCCTCACGCAGCGAGGGGCGGAGCGTGCTCGGCGGAAATGTGCCGAGCTGTTTCCTTTCCGTCACCGGCTGCCTCCTGACCCCGAGCAGCCCGCGGTGCCGGGCGAGTTGAAATGACACTGGGTTGAATTCGGGTCTCCAGATGCCCTACGGCAACGGGCAGGAGTTTCACTGCTGGGTCTTGTGCTGCTCCCTAGGGCGAGACAAGGTGGCACTTCCCAAACTGCATTTCTGGCCCTCGAGTCCCTGGCAGCGGGCTGGAGCTTCAGCTGCCCCCCTCACCTAGCAGGAGGTTGCGTGAAGCCTCTGAAACCTTCCGTCCTGGCCATGCTTGGCGAAGCAGCTCCCTGCAAGTCCCCTTCCATTTCTGCTGGCACCCTGCCTGTGCTTTGTCAGGCATCCACACTTCTTTAGGTATCTTATTGGTATTCATTTTTGCTGTCCACTTATGGCTCAGTCCCTATATTTACTTTTTTTAAGGTTGTCAAGTGGTTTAAAAAATTAATTGTGATTAATCATGCAGTTACAAAAAATAATAGTGATTAATCACACGGTTAATACTAGAATACCATTTATTTAAATATTTTTGAATGTTTTTTACATTTTCAAATATATTGATTTCAATTATAACACAGAATACAAAGTGTACAATGCTCACTTTATATTTATTTTTGATTACAACTATTTGTACTGTAACTCCCCCCCAAAGAAATAGTATTTTTCAATTCACCTAATGCAGGTACTGTAGTGCAATCTCTTTATTATGAAAGTTGAACTTACAAATGTAGAATTTTGTTTAAAAAAAGAATTCAAAAATAAAACAATCTAAAATTTTAGAGTCTGCAAGTCCACTCAGTCCTACTTTTTGTTCAGCCAATCGATCAGACAAACAAGTTTGTGTATATTTGCAGGATTTTGGAAGGCACTTCAGATTCTTAAACCTTGGGTCGAGTGCGGGAGCGGTCTTTAGAAATGTGTGTACCCTGCTCTGTTTTACCCACGTTCTGCCATATATTTCATGTTGTAACAATCTCGGATGATGACCCAGCACATGTTCATTGTAAGAATGAACAACTTTCACTGCAGATTTGACAAAATGCAAAGAAGGTACCAATGTGAGATTTCTGAAGATAGCTACAGCACTCTACCCAAGGTTTAAGAATCTGAAATGCCTTCCAAAATCTGAGGGGGATGAGGCGTGGAGCATGGTTTCAGATGTCTTAAGAGAGCAATACTCAGATGCGGAAACTACAAAACCCAAACCACCAAAAATAAAATCAACCTTTAGCTGGTGCCATTTCACTCAGATAATGAAAACAAACATGCGTCGGTCTGCACTGCTTTGGATTGTTATCAAGCAGAATCTGTCATCAATATGGACGCATGTCCCCCTGGAATAGTGGTTGAAGCATGAAGAGACATAAGAATCTTTAGTGCATATGGCATGTAAATATCTTGCAATGCCGGCTACAACAGTGCCATGAGAACACCTGTTCGCACTTTCAGGCAGCATTGTAAATAAGAAGAGGACAACATTATCTCCCATAAATGTAAACAAACTTGTTTGTCTTAGCAATTGGCTGAACAAGAAGTAGGACTGAGTGGACTTGTAGACTCTGAAGTTTTACATTGTTTTGGTTTTGGGTGCAGTTATGTAACAAAAAAAAAATCTACATTTGTAAATTGTACTTTAATGGTAAAGAGATTGCACTACAGTACTTGTATGAGATGAATTGAAAAATACTATTTCTTTGGTTTATAGTTTTTACAGTGCAAATATTTGTATTAAAAATAATATACACATTGATTTCAATTACAACACAGAATACAATGTATATGAAAATGTAGAAAAACATCCAAAATAGTTAATAAATTTCAATTGGTATTCTGTTGTTTAACAGTGCAATTAAAACTACGATTAATTGTGATTAATTTTTGTGAGTTAATCGCATGAGTTAACTGCGATTAACCGACAGCCCTACTTTTTCTGTTTTCAGGACCGCTGCCTTTTGGACTCCCTTGACCACTGGTTACCTGTAGGGCTTCTGTGACAGGATACCACAGAGAGATCTCTGCCCATGATTAGGTCTTTTTTGGCATAATACTTCACAAAGCCTCTGCTTTCTCTGTGACAAAGCTGCAAAGCATCATGCTTTAAATAATTTTACTTTGATTTTCCATATGTTGTCTGATTCCTCAGAAAGGGAGGAAGACAACTCAGTAGCATCAGAATACATCCTTGAGACAGTCTGTAATGGATGAGCAAGTTAACTGGTTTGGGCATGCGGTGTAGATGTGTTAAATCTGTTTGCAGATGTTCCCCACCATACTTGAGTTAACTGGGTTACATCACCTTGAGGCAGAACCATGAAGATTTCTATAAGTATAGCAATAAGTCAGACCATAGGCTTTTGAAGTAAAAGCCTGAGCCAGTCTTGATCTGTGAACATTGGAACTTCATGTTGCCTGGTGAGTCTAGTTGGTCAATTTCACAGTCTATGTTGAAGCATGCTGAACCAGCCCTCTAAAACCAGGGACTCTGAGGTGTGTCTCAGCCTTAGTGCTGTCTAGGCTTCATGGCTTGAAGTCATTGGTACTGAATTATGGCTTGTTAAGTAAAGCATTGCTTCTCCTTAAAATGTCAATAGGTGGCACCAAGAGAAAACCAGCAGCCCTTTGACTTAGGCAGCTTCAAATTGAGACCACAAATGTCTTTCTCCCATTCATGGTCAGGTGCTGCTTTGGAAGCTAGTGAATCTCTTCACACAGTTAGAGCATGTTTATACCAAGATCAGCCTCGGTGTTCTGGGAGTCAACAGAAAAAACTTTGACCCAGACCTTGGTTACCCCAGTGATTCTTGTGCAGTTGGTGTCAAAGCTTCCCAAAGCATTGTAGAAATTCCAGGCACTTTTCTTCTCTCTTCCAGCTGCTTTTGATCAGAGCTGCTAGTTGGACATCACAGATAGACTAGAGGACTGTTGGGATGTGGCAAGACAGTGACTCAACGCGAGGGTCCCGCATTCACAAAACTTTTAAAACTGCTGTGTAAGTCAGCTGAGTTGAGTTGGTGCTGGATTAGAAATTTACAAGAGCCACAACTGAGACATACCTGGGCCAGGAATCCCCTTCTGCTAGAGATAAAATTACTCTTGCCCCATATCTTTGACCTGGGGGACTGAGGACCTCTCATTACTAGGTAGTTATGGAAAAAGTATAACATGGCTGGCTGTTTCGCCTATCACCCCATGTGAGGCAGTCATGGCCAGAGCAAAGAACAGCTGAATGGTGACCAGACTCCTGAGCCTCAGCATGGGAATTTGTTCAGGTGAAGTGTTTAAAGTCTTTAACTTCAATCCTTCAAGTCATGGATTACCAGGCCATGTAGCCAAAGGCCAATGTCTGGAAAATGCATCTGCCCTGGTAGAATCCTTTACCCCGGAGAAACGCCACAACCTTTAAAAAGTTGGACCATAAGGGCTGCTATCAGAGGATCAAGAAAAAGTTGGAGGATGTATCTTGTACCAGACCTCTTGGAGGACTTAAGAAGACAAAGGATGGAAAGGCCACCCTTCATTCTCTTGGGCCCCCTCCCACAAAGGAGGGAAGGGAAAACCTCTGTTTCAAAAGCAGCCTTCTATAACCATGATGGATTTCAAGAGAACTTGGCTTCACAGTGAACATCAGCTGAGGCCAAAAGGTACTAAACAAGCAAAAAAGCTGGCTTTTTTAATGGTTCTGGAGCTGGCCACTTTATTCCTTTGAATACATTTATTGTCTTGGTGAGAAAGGGAGAATAAGACCTTTGGGCATATTGGTCATGAGCCATTGTTGTCTGGGCTGTAAAACTAGATTTTCAAACGCCCGTAATATATAGTGGCATATTGTCTACCTGGCATCTTGAAAGCCATTTCCCCAAAGAATTTAAAAAAGCAAGTGGAAATTGTTTGGTGTACACATAGGCATGCATAGATCCCTTGATTTGCCCTGCACAGAAACTACTTGACTACATTTTTCTTCTATTTGAGTTCAATTAAAGGCTTATTCAGTCTGGGTCTATGTGGTAGCTTTTTCAGCCTGTGATAAACTGCTGTCTCTGCAGCCGCTTGTGAGGTTCTTGTAGGACTTGACACTCTTCGGGATCTCATAGACTCTAAGGTCAGAAGGGACCATTATGATAATCTAGTCTGACCTCCTGCACAACGCAGGCCACAGAATCCTACCCATCCACTTCTATAACAAACCCCTAACCTATGTCTGAGTTATTGAAGTCTCCAAATTGTGGTTTGAAGACCTCAAGCTGCAGAGAATCCTCCAGCAAGCGACTCGTGCCCCATGCTGCAGAGGAAGGTGAAAAACCTCCAAGGCCTCTGCCAATCTGCCCTGGAGGAAAATTCCTTCCCGACCCCAAATATGGCAATCAGTTAAACCCTGAGCATGTGGGCAAGACTCACCCGCCAGCACCCAGGAAAGAATTCTCTGCAGTAACTCAGATCCCGTCCCATCTAACATCCCATCACAGACCACTGGGCATACTTACCTGCTGATAATCAAAGATCAATTGCCAAAATTAGGCTATCCCATCATACCATCCCTTCCATAAACTTATCAAGCTTAGTCTTAAAGCCAGATATGTCTTTTTCCCCCACTACTCCCCTTGGAAGGCTGTTCCAGAACTTCACTCCTCTAATAGTTAGAAACCTTCGTCTGATTTCAAGTCTAAACTTCCTAGTGTCCTGTTTATACCCATTTGTTCTTGTGTCCACATTGGTACTAAGCTTAAATAATTCCTCTCCCTCCCTGATATTAATCCCTCTGATATATTTATAAAGAGCAATCATATCCCCTCTCAACCTTCTTTTGGTTAGGCTAACCAAGCCAAGCTCTTCAAGTCTCCTTTCATAAGACAGGTTTTCCATTCCTCGGATCATCCTAGTAGCCTGTCTCTGAACCTGTTCCAGTTTGAATTCATCCTTCTTAAACGTGGGAGACCAGAACTGCACACAGTATTCCAGATGAGGTCTCACCAGTGCCTTATATAACAGTACTAACACCTCCTTATCTTTGCTGGAAATACCTCGCCTGATGCATCCTAAAACCTCATTAGCTTTTTTAACGGCCATATCACATTGGCGGCTCATAGTCATCCTGTGAGCAACCAATACTCCGAGGTCCTTCTCTTCCTCTGTTACTTCCAACTGATGTGTCCCCAATTTATAACTAAAATTCTTATTATTAATCCCTAAATGCATGACCTTGCACTTTTCACTATTAAATTTCATCCTATTACTATTACTCCAGTTTACAAGGTCATCCAGATCCTGTATGATATCCCAGTCCTTCTCTGTGTTAGCGATACCTCCCAGCTTTGTGTCATCCGCAAACTTTGTTAGCACATTTCTGCTTTTTGTGCCAAGGTCAGTAATAAAAAGGTTAAATAAGATTGGTCCCAAAACTGATCCCTGAGGAACTCCACTAGTAACCTTCCAGCCTGACAGTTCACCCTTCAGTATGACCCATCGTAGTCTCCCCTTTAACCAGTTCCTTATCCACCTTTCAATTTTCTTATTGATTCCCATCTTTTCCAATTTAACTAATAATTCCCCATGTGGAACCGTGTCAAATGCCTTACTGAAATCGAGGTAAATTAGATCCACTGCATTTCCTTTGTCTAAATAATCTGTTACCTTCTCAAAGAAGGAGATCAGGTTGGTTTGGCACGATCTACCTTTTGTAAAACCATGTTGTAATTTATCCCAATTACCATTGACCTCAATGTCCTTAATTATTTTCTCCTTCAAAAATTTTTCCAAGGCCTTACATACTACAGATGTCAAACTAACAGGCCTATAGTTACTCGGATCGCTTTTTTTCCCCTTTCTTAAAAATAGGAACTATGTTAGCAATTCTCCAGTCGTACGGTACAACCCCTGAGTTTACGGATTCATTAAAAATTCTTTCTAATGGGCTTACAATTTCATGTACCAGTTCCTTTAATGTTCTTGGATGAAGATTATCTTGGCCCTCCGATTTTGTCCCATTAAGCTGTTCGAGTTTGGCTTCTACCTCGGGTGTGGCAATATCTACCTCCATAGCCTCATTCCCATTTGTCATCCTTCCATTATCCCTAAGATCCTCATTAGCCTTATTAAAAACTGAGGCAAAGTATTTATTTAGATATTGGGCCATGCCTAGGTTATCTTTACCCTCCACTCCATCCTCAGTATTTAGCTGTCCCACTTCTTCTTTCTTTGTTTTCTTCTTATTTATATGGCTATAGAACCTTTTACTATTGGTTTTAATTCCCTTTGCAAGGTACAACTCTACATGGCTCTTAGCCTTTCTCACTTCATTCCTACATGTTCTGACCTCAATAAGGAAGCTTTCCTTGCTAATCCTGCTCATCTTCCACTCCTTGTAGGCTTTCTGCTTTTTCTTAATCACCTCTCTGAGATGCTTGCTCATCCAGCTTGGTCTACAACTCCTGCCTATGATTTTTTCCCCTTTCTTGGGATGCAGGCTTCTGATAGTTTCTGCAACTTTGACTTGAAGTAATTCCAGGCCTCCTCCGCCTTTAGATCCACAAGTTCTTCAGTCCAATCCACTTCCCTAACTAATTTTCTTAATTCTTTAAAGTTAGCCCTTTTGAAATCAAACACCCTAGTCCCAGATCTATTTTTGTTTATCCTTCCATCTAGTTTGAACTGAATTAGCTCATGATCACTCAAACCAAGGTTGTCCCCTACTGCCATTTCTTCTACGAGGTCCTCACTACTCACCAAAACCAAATCTAAAATGGCATCCCCTCTTGTTGGTTCTTCAACTACTTGGTGAAGAAATCCATCAGCTATCACATCCAGAAAAATCTGAGCCCTATTATTGTTACTAGCACTTGTCCTCCAGTCTATATCTGGAAAGTTAGTCTCCCATGATCACACAATTCCCATTAGTGTTTACTTCATTAAAAACATTAAAGAGGTCTCTATCCATATCCAAATCAAATCCTGGCGGTCTGTAGCACACCCCAAGAACTATCTCAGGGGAGGCTCTAGTAGCTTTCTTTCCCAGTGTGATTTTTGCCCAGACAGACTCTGTCTTGTCCATTCCATCACTTCTTATTTCTTTACAGTTAACCTCATCATTGATATACAATGCTACTCCACCACCTTTGCCTTTATTTCTGTCTTTCCTAAACAGCACATAGCCTTCAATACCTGTACTCCAGTCATGACTACTATTCCACTATGTTTCTGTTATCCCTATAATATCCGGTTTCACTTCCTGCACCAGTAGCTCTAGTTCCTCCATTTTATTACCTAGGCTCCTCGCATTAGTGTACAGACATCTTAATTTTTGCCGTTTGGCTTCACTGACATTCTTTACCGGTTAGGCACAGACATTCTACCACCAGCATCACCTATTACACTGGTATCTACGCTACTCTTCCTCCTTATGTCCATTCTTCTGCCCACGTCTGTATCCTCTTTTACTTTGTTTTCTTCCCTCTCAATGTTAAATTCCGGCGTGGAGATTACCTGGACATCTCCCAACCATCTCCCCCAAATTCCTAGTTTAAAGCTCTCTTAATCAGTTGGGCGAGCCTCCATCCTAGAAATCTATTTCCCTCCTTACTCAGGTGAAGTCCATCCCGAGAGAACAGTCTTCTGTCCATGAATGCTTCCCAGTGGCCGTACATCCCAAAGCCCTCCTTATAGCACCACTGCCTGAGCCATCTGTTGATCGCCATAATCTCGTCACACCTTTGTTGCCCTTCTCTACGAACCGGCAGAATCCCACTGAAGATCACCTGAGCCTTGATTTCCATAAGCGTCTTCCCCAGCCTGGCATAGTCTCCCTTGATACGTTCCAGTGAGAATCTAGCTGTATCATTCGTACCCACATCAAGGACAATCAACGGATTCTTTCCCGCTCCTGTTAGGATCCTTTTCAGCCTCAGGTCCACATCCCGTATCTTAGCACCCGGCAGACAACACACCCTTCTGTTCTCCGGATCAGCTCTAGTTACAGGCTTGTCTATTCTTCTCAGTAAGGAGTCCCCAATCACGTAGACCTGCCTTTTCCTGGTGACAGTGTGATTCTCCGGTCTATCCCCTGCTTCCACTGGCTGCAAATCCTCTCGATTCCTATTCACCCTATTCATTCCTATCTCCTTAAGATAGGTCTGAAAAAAGCTGATGACGTTTCCTCTTGAGCCATTTAGTACGTATGAGTCCAGTTTAATTATATGAAAGTTGATTTTCCTGTTGGTTGTGACATCAGGCTCTAGTTGACTAGAATTTTAGAAGGTTGTGCTATAGACTCATGTGAGACTCCTTTCTGAGGTGTTGTCAGAGTTCCATACTGGTGAGCCTCTCATCTTTCCAGCACTATTTCCAGGGCTCGTGCCCATCTTTGTGAGACTCTTTCCTATATGCTGAATGCCAAAAGATCTCTCAGGGGTTTTACATGGAGTGACTAAATCCCTTAGAAAGCCCGTTCTGCTTCATATTTTATTTGACTCCATTTTCTGCACAATCCAGCAGTGGGAGCTGTGAGATCGTATTTTGCAAGTGGTTGGCCTGAAACTGGAAGTGTGTGGCCACGGTTCATGTTGTTGAGGCAGGGTGACCTCAGCTGTTGCACCTGAAAATGTTTCTATGTCAGATCATGTGCAAATTAGTCACATTGTCCTTGTTCCATACATTTTACCAAATGCTTTAACTTGGATTTGGCCTGTCAGTCTCTAGGTCTTGCGGAATCTAATTCCAAAATAAGGAAACCTGAACTTTTCTTGCCCTCCTTGATATTATTTTTTTGGGGGTGTCCCCTATTTCAACTGATCAAATGCTTTTGAAAGCTTTTGTTTGTTTAAACACTACCTGGGGCTGAAGTATTGAGCTTGATGCTTTTGGGAGATTTCCATTCCTTGTTTTAATAAATGAACCAAACAAGACATTTTCCTTGTTCATTCTGATGGCTGTGGAATTAGTGGCTTTAGTTTTTCCTTTTGTGACTTCTCTCAAGCTGTAGATGTCACATAAGTCCGAATCCTTCCTCGGGTGGTATCTGGCAAGAATGGGGAATTACTTCACAATTCTACTTCATTGAGGATACCATTCTGGCAGGACTTTCACATAGTTTCCCACTCCCTCACATAGTTGGAGAAGAACTTGATTTGAAGGTGTTGGGTTTTTCTCTTCTCTATCGCTCTACTTTTTTGAGCCACTGATTTTTAAAGTATTTGGTTTTGTACCTGACTTTATTTCTTAGGAGGATACTTTGTTTCCTGCTCAAATTGTAATTGGCTGGAAAGTTCCAAGGTCAGCAGTTTAAAGCTGGGTGAAGAGTTTGGGGCTTGTTTCAGCTTGCTGCCACTGGTCTTAGGGACAAAAAAAACCTTTAGAACTTGGAGCCCTGCTTGTCTCATGCTGGAGAGCACAATATCCTGGAGTGAGAATCCTACCCAAATGACTTCCAAAAAGCAGAATTGCAAAGTAAATAATTCTCTCCCTCGCTCAGCTGCTTGTATTTTCTCTAGTAGTTTTGATAAAACATGCCAATTCTTCTTGGTTTAAGTAAAAACCCACCACCCTGTACAAAATACATAGCATTTGTATATGTGAGATCGTAACACTCTTTTAATCTTCTGTGTGCTGCAGATGCAATGGATCAACTAGAACAAAGAGTAAATGAATTTTTTATGAATGCAAAGAAAAACAAACCTGAATGGAGAGAAGAGCAAATGACGTCAATCAAAAAGGTAAGGACGTTACAGGAGTGGGGCATGTTTTAAAAAAATATACAAATCAGAGATTGGTAGTTTTAATATTAATTTTGACTGTAAAGTGTTGAGAACTGTGGTCTTAATTAGGCTTTGAGTGGCAAATTGCACTTGCTAAGAAAAGGAATGTTAGCACTAATCAAGAAGTTTTCCTCCATTTTTTTTGTCAGTACAGTCTAGTGTTCATTTGAAATGCTAGGAATATGAAGTGACATCAGCCAGTCAGGTCATTAATATGGTGATCAGTAATAACAAGAGCTACATCATCTCACCTTGTTTTTTTTCTCTCCGTCCCCCTGCTCCCATACGTGTAAGGGATGAAACAGAATAAATGGCCTGGCTTTCTTTGGAGGGACTTGTGCTGAGCCTTAGTAGAAGCATCTTCCCTTAGATGCTCCAGAAACCCTTATGTAAGGTGGGGGATGGATGCTTTTTGTCACCTTTACTCCACCCCTCAATGACATCAGTGTTGTCAGTGTCTGTATTACATCCAATGGGTTGTATTCTTTGCCAACCTTTAGATGGAGCTGACTTGCTATAGGGTGATACTTTACCCAGAAAGTATCTGAAGGGACATTTGGTGAGGACCAGACCCAGGATCCATGGGGGACATTTTTTTTATGGACCTTAGGCCATCTGGAGTTGTGGTGGGCTATGATTTCATGGGAGCCAAATAATCTTGAGTCGTAACTGATTCCAGATAAATTGAGTTTCAGCTTGTGGAGTTCCTTAGCCCTGCTTGGAACGCTGAGGCCATGTCTGTACTGCAGACCTGCGATGCTGCAGCTGTGCCACTGTAGTGAAGGTATTTCTTATATCCACAGAAAGGGTTTTTCCATCCACATAGGTAATCCACCTGAGTTCTTCTGTCGACCTATCTGCACCACAGTGGCAGTTAAGTTGACCTAATTATGTTGCACAGGGCTCCCCAAGATGAAACTCAATTTATCCGTAATCAGTCGGGGATCAAGGTTATAAAAGCATAACCCACTCATTGCCCTGGATGACCTGAGGTCCATAAGATTTTTCTCCCATGGATCTTATGTCTGGTCCTCACCAAATGACATTTTTTCACAGCCCAGAGTGATGTAGTTAGGTCAATATAATTTTTGGATGTGGGCCAGGCCTTAGTGGTGGTTTGGTTCTATGCTTTTTTCACTGATAGTGAGAATGTCAGCTTCAGTGGTTTAGATAGAAAACCCACATGTAAATATGTAATGAGACTACGTTCATCTGATACCAGGAAGCTGAAGGTCTTCTGAATTCTCTTTGTTCCTTAACTAACGTGAATGGAATCCTTTATAATAGGGTGAAAACTTGATTCCATTGAAGTTAGTGGAAGTTTTTCCATTAACTTCAGTGGGGCCAAGACTTCACCGAATATTTTCAGCTAAGCAGGATAGTTTTTAGACCTTTTTGCTGAGGAGGGCAGCTAAGTATTTGTGCTAGAAAGTTGCACTAGTTTAACAAATGTAGATATTAAATCTGTCTAGTTAACCTGGTACAAATCCCTGTGTAAAGTTTAAACATACAGCTAACTTGATAAGCAAGGCTTAAACAGATTTTAAGTGTGTCTGTGTTTAGGGGTTTATACCAGTTTGACTAGATCAGTTTTAAAAGTATTTAGTTAAATCAGTGCAGTTGTCTACTATAGACAGGGCCTCATGGCAAGTCTACAGTACAAAATTAAGTTGACCTAAGTTACACTGACATACAGCCGCAGCAGTAATTAAATTGCTTCTGCATGTCCACACTATGTTCTTGTGTCGGCGTGCGCATCCTCAGTAGTAGCACTTGCATCCATGTAGAGAGCAGTGCAACATGGGTAGCTATCCCATGTAGCACAGGATGCTTTGGAAAAGCAATGACTCCTGGGGGCAAACAAATCATGCAGGGGTGACTGGGAACATGGTTTCAGCGTTCCATGATGCAGTTCTCTCCATCCTATAATTCTATTTGCATCCCATAATATTTCATGCCAGTTTCAAAAGCCCCGCAAACCTGCCTGTCTGCCATCTCTGTGAGAAGCATGCGTCCTGCACAGCTCTGCGCTTTTGTGATGAGCATTGTGAGCACAAGCCTGATACTGCAGTATTTGCAATCTGCCAATGGAGCTGTGGGGAACATGACGATTCCTTGGAGGCTAGCTTGCTGTGGGACATAGAAAGACACAATTCAAGGTTGTTGTTGGCATTCATGGAGGAACTGCGGACAGTGGAGCACCAGTTTTGGGATCGCGTTGTTATGCAGGCCTGGGACAATGAGCAGTGGCTGAAGCACTTTCAGCTGTGCAAGGCCATGTTCCTGGAAGTGTGTGCAGAGCTTGCCCCAGCCTCTGGTGCAGCAATGCCAGAATGAGAGCTGCACTGATAGTGGAGAAGGGAATGGTAATAGCTGTGTGAAAGTAGCCAATGCCCAATTGCTGCCCATCAGTCAGCAGTCAGTTCGGAGTTGGGAAATCCAAGTGGGGGTTGCTGTGATGCAAACGTGCATTAATCGCGTCCTGCTACACAGGATTCTGACTCTGGGCAATTTGCAGGACATAGCGGATAGTTTTGCAGCAGTGGAGTTCCTGAACGGTGGTTAGGTGATAGATGGCATGCCTATCCCTATTTTGGCACTGAACCACCTTGCCACAGAGTACATCAACAGAAAGGACTATTTTTCTATCGTACTGCAAGCACTAGTGGATCACCAGGAATGTTTTATCGACATCAACAAAGGCTGGTCAGAGAAGATGTATGAAGCACGCAAATTTAAGAACATAGGCCTGCTCAGAAATCTGCAAGCAGGGTCTTTCTTTCCAGACCAGAGGATTACCACTGGGAATGTTGAAATTCCAATAGTGATCCTGGGAGACCCAGCCTACCCCTTACTCCCATGGCTCATGAAGCAGTACACTGGTCACCTCGACAGCAGCCAAGAGTACTTCAACTAGAGGCTCAGCAGATGTAGAATGACTGTTGAATGTGTCTTTGGCCTTTTGGCTGGTACTGTCTACTCGAGATTAAACCTCAGTGGAAAAAAACCTCAATGATTATAGCTGCCTGCTGTGAAGCAAAGGGAGTGGCTGTCTGTTAATTTTGAACAGCCAGATACCAGGACTATAAGACGAGCTCAACAGGGAGCTGCTAAACATCTCAGGGAGGCTTTGAAAGACCATTTTAATAGTGAGCCACAGTAATGTGTGTTTCTGTAGTGTGCTCTGCCTGGCATTGTTTTTTGAGTTTTTGGGTTTTTTTATTTGGTTTGTGTGTTTTTGCACCCTAATATGAACCTTGTAATGAGTGTGTAGTAAAATAACATTGCAAATGCACCTGTTGCTATTATCTGTGAATGATGTTAGCCCCAACCACCCTATATTTTGAATTAATAAAGATGAATTAAGTTTCCAAATCCATACAGACAGACACATTTCTAACTGAATGAAACTTTATAAATAGAGGGAAAAGAACCTTTGAGGGGGAAAGAACAGTCATTTTCATTTCACAAACACATTCACCAACTGTGTGTCTCAAGTCAGTGTATGTGCAGCCGTGATAGTCTGTGATCTCCCCTGGGGTGGAGTGGTACTGGTACTGCTGTGTTCCCAGATGCCATGTAGAATGTGGGGTGGGGAATAGGGAGGTTCTGCAGGTATCAATGGGCTGCAGAGGGAGACCAGGTTCAACAGACCCATGCTTAAGGTCAACAGGAGTCTCCAGAATGTCTGTTAGCCGCTAGAAAAGCGCTGGCATCTCCTACTGCATGTCTCTCTCCTTTTCCTATGCTTTTCTCCTCTCCACACTATCCCTGTCCATGCTGTCCTCAAGGGTGATCTCCAAGCCCTGTACTAGGTATCTAAAGCACCAGAGGCTTGCAGGTTCTCTTTGGAACATGTCATCCCATGTCCTCTTCTTTCTCTTTCTTATCTGGCTGAGCCACTCCACTGGTGTGAATGGAGAGAACCACAAGACCACAATTTCTAGCTGCAAAAGATACAGTACACAGAGGTACTATTGTGAATGTATTCACAAGATAAATGGAAATGCGGTATACTGAACTCACTCCCCTTGTTCCTGGGCATGAATATATATGGATAGGGCAGTTGAACAGTTTTCCACAGGCGGTGGTTATTTTGCCTGATGATGTACTCCTGAGGGTAATGGAGGTTGAAAGGGAACAGCTCCTACACGCATCCGGCTGCACACCGTATGCCGCTAGCCTGTGTGCTGCAATGCTGCCTGCTGAAGTAATTGCTGAGTGGTGTAAGAAAGTGTCCTACCTCAGTAGAAGAAATAAGGCAGCCTTCCCCAGAAATCTTCATCAGAGGATTACAGACTACCTCCAGGAAAGTTTCCTCAAGACATCTGTGGAGTATTCATAGGGCATCCCAGTGCCCATAAACAAACTGTTCTGCAGGGCCCCTTCCACTACACGGGAATGAGAAGCAGTGACCCAACCTCTGGTTATTTCACTACCTCTTCTAGCATGAGTAAATGAACAGATGTGTCCCTTTAATATTAAAACAAACTGCATACTTACCAGAAGTTCCTTCCCCTGCGTGAGGCTCACCCGTGCTGGACTGTAGGGACTGGCTCGACTGCTCTGGAGTCAAAAACAGGTCCTGGCTCTCTACACCACTGGATTCCCCAGTCGACTGTCCTCCATACTACTCCTCTTCTTCCTCATCCAACGCCTTCTCCTCACTGTTCACTCTGGAGGCCTGTGACACCAGCTACCCTGAAGTATCCTTCGGGTGTGGTGGGCCACCGAATATGGCAAGCAGCGCTTTGTAAAAGTGACATGCCTGCAGCTCCACACCAGAGCGACTTATCCCTCCATGCCTTCTGGTATGCCTGCTGCAGCTCCTTGGCTTTCATGCGGCACTTCTGCTGGTCCCTCTTGTATCCCTTCTCATCCATGCCCCGAGCGATCTGATCATAGATATACGGCATTTCTATGGCTGGATCGGAGCTGTGCCTGCACAGCCTCTTCTCCTCACAGACTCTGGAGATCCGCCACCTCCTGTGTACTCAATACAGGAGTGTGTCTGCAGCGTGTAGCTAGCGTGCTCAGCTGGGCAATTGCTAGATGAGCTCTCCATGTGGAGCAAACAGAAAATGGAATTTAAAAAATTCGTAGGGCTTTAAAAGGGGAGGGGCATGTACCTCTGTACCTGGCCTCTGGGCAGCAAAATTCTAAATAGTGACCAGATTGGTCATAGGTGGGACACTTCCTGGAGGCCACGAAAGTCGCCATAAGTAACGCAGTGTTTACACTGACACTGCGTCGGCCTCACAGTGTCAGCCTAACTACATCGACCTAAGAGCTGTGCCTCTCCTGGTGACGGAATTACTAAGTTGAGGTAGTGGGTGAGTTACATCGGCGGGAGCAACATTTTAGTGTAGGCACTTACAAAGTTAGATCAACATAAGTGCCTTCCGTCAACCTAACTCTAGTGTAGACCAGACTTCAGTGATGAACGTAACTCCCTTCAAAGCTTTATTTAATTTGTTTTTTGAATGTCTAGGGTGTGGAACATATTATTGTAGAGGGCCAATCAGCAATCTACGAGTGATAATTATTCACGTTTTTTAAAAGATCCTTTTGAAATGGCACATAATTTAACATGCTAGATATTGGCTCATTCTGTCAGTTTATGTATGAGTTAATATAAAATGGAACAAGTTGGCCCAGGTTTCCTTTCTCACAGCAAACTAACTTGTGTAATGGCACCATAATATAGCAGGGAGAATACGTCAGCACTTTTCATACCCTGGTTCTGTTCTGTTGTTTTTGGTCTAGAAAAGATGAAAAATGTAGGTGAATTAATCGTTGAGAAACATGTCTTTATAGTATATTTTTTAAAGCCTAAGCAGTAAATTTCATCGGATCTGTAATTCACTATGAAATATAAATCAAAATGAGGAATTCAGTAATTATTCATAGAAGAACCACTCAAGTTATTTTGATCATTTTACCAAAAATCTCTTAACAGGATTACTATAAAGCTTTGGAAGATGCAGATGAGAAAGTACAATTGGCAAATCAGATTTATGACTTGGTAAGTAAACAAAGGGATTAAAGTGAATAGCATGATTTGTCTTAAGGAAATGTAAACTTTGTCATATGGGGAACCCTTTTATTAGCTTACCTGCACATTACAGAAGTATTAAGAAAAAAGTTGTTACTATAGTAACGTATGAAAGGTAAACTCAACTTGTTTTAAAAAGTGAAAGTCACAGTTACAACTTAAACATCCATGTTTCCACTTCATTTAAAATGTTTTGTTCTGCTTTATGCAAAAAGTATAGTGGTGTGGGTGAATGGTGGACTGTCTTGCGCTCGCTCTCTCTTGCTCTTTTTTGGAAATGCATCAGTGAATTTTCATTGCATGTGTGCACATGACAAACCTTTAATTATGGCTGTAATGTTGAACTTATACTCTTTAAATACAAAATAATTTAAGATCCTAACTCCATTAACAGAATAATATGGGGAAGATGAGGATAACTCAGATAAATGCCTTTTTAATGTGTTGTGTGGGCTGGCAGAGTCTTAAATATGCTTATTATATATCTCATGGGGTACAAAATAAGCAAACTGAAAACCTGTACAATATGTTACAAAGGCACTTAATGATTTCTTCTCTGCCGTTCTCTTTGCTGTTTTGTTAATGGATTTATAATCTTAAACTATCTTGGTGAGTTGATAATTGGTAAAATAGCTTTAATCTGCTAATATAGTGACATACATTGTTAGTTCTCCTGTTTGATTACAGATGGAAGACAGTTTTTAAGTGCAGTGTTTTTTTTCTAAGGCACTGTATTATGCAGATTCCTCTTGTAAGTTGCTACATCACTGAAGTCTATCAAACTTCATTCTTCTAATGTATCCCATTAAATATTCAAAACTTTTAAATTGTCTGAAGGGTTGTAGAGTTTTATCACTGTTAAACCATTTCAAGTTTTGGAGGTCATCATTGATCTGCTTTAAAACAGGTAGACCGGCACTTGAGAAAGTTGGACCAAGAACTAGCTAAATTTAAAATGGAACTTGAGGCAGATAATGCTGGGATTACAGAAATACTAGAAAGACGTAAGTATACGCCATTATCTTTTGAAGAAAGTAACATTTTGTTTGTCAAAAGAAGATCTTGCTAAAGGTTAACAGTTTTTCTGCTGGTTTCCAAGATCTGTTTTGAGTTTAAACTTAAATGCTTTGTTTCTTATATTTTAAAAAGAGTTTCACACCGTATCTAATTTTTAAAAAAATCTTTATATGCTTAGGCATTTCCTCCTGTATTACTATTTTAGTTATCTGAGAACTAGAAGGTGCTTATTTCTTATATAACTAGGTCCAAATCAAGGTAAGCTAAGGCATTATCTATTAAATGCATCAGGTAATATGAATCCTACATAAATAATATATAATAACATATAATCTTGTACAACTGAAAATTTGTATTTGCTGTGTAAATCAAATGTGTTGTTAATTTAAGTTTTACAAAACTGATCATTCTAGAAAATTCTACTGTCCAGAAACTCAGGCCAATCAAACACTTCACTTGTCCAGAGGAGGTTAACTTACTTACTGCATATCAAACAAGCTGCTCACCTGTACATAAAATCCTAGATTCATTGACTGACTAGTGTATGTGACCCAAAGTTTAAAACGAAAACTAGCAGTATTTCTATTTTTGTAAAGGGTGCTGAATGACAATAGAAGTGGTTAAAAGAAATGCCTGGTTGGCTAAATTTCTTCTCTGGGTTTCCTCAAAGTTGTTACGACCCCAAAAGCATTTTACAGAGTGCACTTGGGTAACTATTGCTACAGAAAAACCCTCTAATTTTCTTTGATTATCAAACTTAAGCTCCAGTCTGTCTTTGGACAAGTAACTTTACTTTTTCCATTGATTGGACATAATCCTTTATGTTGATACATAATGCTTTTTGCTAGATTTGTGGCTAATCAAATGCTTAACAAACAGTATAATAGTAGCAATTATTGTTCCAGGAAGAACACTACACTAAACCCGTTTTATATATTTTGGGAAACAATTTGACAGTTACAGTAAAAGATAATTGTTTTGTTTGTTTTAGCTTGCAGTAGGACAATGTGTATAAAATCTTAAATGACTAAATACAACTACAGTAAATCTTATAGGAAAATTACTGTTTTAATTGTGGAACAGTGATTCAACATCTGCTTCCTTCAATCCTAGAACTAGTAAGACAGTAACTTAAGTCAGATGAGAGAGGGATCAGAAAGATGAATTTTCTGTTACTCATGACAAAACTGAATATGAAATATTTAGAAATCAAAATGTGCTTTGGCAGGTTTTATATCTCAACTTTTTTACCACGTATTCAAAAATGAAATGTCAAAGGTTCTAGTATTTTAGTGACCAAAGAATAAAGATGTATAGTTGAGTGTTCACAAGAGGGCAAGCACTGAGCTAGTCCATTACATGAGTAATGCTAGCATACCAAGAATATCCTCAAAATGTAACTTTGATGATTAGTCCTGTCCTGTTAAAATGAATTCATTGGGTTTGTCTCAATCATCTGAGCACTGCTGTGTTCATTCCCAAATATCTACATTTAAAAAAAAAAAAAAAGTGGTGGAAGTGGTAGAATAATTATTGAACTATAGTTCTTTTCTTGGATTATTTAGACAACTTTTCAGAATCTAATCTGTTGTCCTGTAATTAAATGCATTACAGTAGTAATAACATTGATAGGATGAATAGGTTTCAGCCCCCCATCCAAAATGATATTGCATACATTTGAACACACTCAAATGTTTTTTATTTTGTATATTGTCTTAACAAATGCTTTGTCATAAAGCCACCCCTAGCACTCGATCGTGTGGCCTCCTTGAAGTCTAGTGCTACAAGAAACTTCGAGTCTTAACTAAAGGATGAAGATCTTATATTTATTCCCTGAACTTGGAAATTCTTCCTTTTTTTGGACCTTTCTTTCTTTTCCAGCCAAAAGCAGATACTAGCTGAAGGTTTGCCTTAAAAATGCAGTTGTCCTAGTGTTTATCCAGTTCAATAGAGATTTTGGCTTTTGAGTGGTTTTTAATGGATTGAGACCTCTGGGACACGCTGAAAAGTATTGTTTCTAAGGTCCTTTTTTTTTTTTTTTTTTTTTGGGTAAAAAAAAATCTACCACAAATAAAAAATCCATGATCTATCATAAAACTATCTCAGAGCAAACCAGCAAGTACAGAATAGTAAAATGGCTTATCTGAGTCTTCCAACTTCTGAGGCCTGATCTGAAGCTCATTGTAGTTAGTGGAAAGGTTCCCTTTTGTTTCAGTGGGCTTGGATCAGTCCCTTGGTGTCTCAAATTCACTTGACACTGAAGGTTGTCTATTTAGCATTTTGGAGAGAGTGGAAAGTCCTCCCAGTTTGGATCAACAGACTTGTGCTCGTGGGGCTTGTTCTGGTGCTCTGAAAATAGCTGCATAGACAGTGCTTTGAAGTCCAACTCCTTCTCTAGGGTTCCTGGCTAAAATGAGTATAACTGTTTTTGTGGAATAATTCTTTGTATTGTACAGCTCTTAAAGATGCATTTTATATCTAAAAGTGAAGATGACTTGAAAGATTAAAGTTAGCTACACTGCATTATTTCGAGGTTGGCATTTCAATTGTCCTGCTTTTTTAACTGTATATTAGGTTCTCTGGAACTGGATACACCATCACAGCCAGTGAATAACCATCATGCCCATTCACACACTCCAGTAGAGAGTAAGTTTCTGGAATTCAGTTTTACTACATGTGTTGGTGAAAAATTTCAAATGTGTAATGTTTTGTTCAGAATTAGGTATTTCCTGAGTTCTCCTCATAACCCTTGTTTGTCTACATTTCAGAAACCCCACCAGCATTTGGCACAACTTAGTGGTGTTAATATTTGTTCCAGGGAGGCCCAAGAATGAAATGTCAGGGTTTTTCTGTTGGGACTGAAGTCCAGTTAATAGAGCTGTATGGTTATAGTACCTGTTTATTCTTTCCCAGATTATGGTCAAGGCTATTGAGTTCTTCACTTTTTTGAGTACTACATTCACTTTCAAATCTAGTAAACATTACGTTTGTTTTTTTCCATACAGAAAGAAAGCATAATCCATCTTCTCACCATAGTACAACAGATCATGTTCCTGAAAAGAAGTTTAAATCGGAAGCTCTTTTGTCTACTCTCACTTCAGATGCCTCTAAAGAAAATACACCAGGTAATCTAAATGCCAAATTCTATTTTATTATACCTTTTGGAGGAGGGACAGTAAAAATTTCAAATTATAATTGATTCACAAAAAATAATTTTTTCTCACTTTGAGGAAAAATTGTTTGACTATTTTTACGTTCAAAGTGGTGCGGAGGAGGTTGGACCACAGCTGTTAGGAAGCAGATCAGACCTGCCATTTAGCAGCAGTGAGGAAACAATCCATTTGTTGGATTGTCAGATACTTTAATGTAGAGGAAAGGAAGCTACCATGTATACTGTAACTTCAAAATTTTTCTGAATTTCTATTCATTTTCAAGATGCGTGCATTCACAGTCCCTTTCTTCTTGGGGTGGAGGAGTCAGCACAGTAATCAAATTAATCTCTAACTGAGCTCTTTTGAGTCATATGCAAAACATCAGATCAATTTCATTGCTGCTTCTACCTTTTATCCCCTTTAATTTGAGCTCTGTTGTCTTGTAAACTGATCCTGGTTTTGTGAATAACACTTATCAAGCCTGCTGATGGGCTGTAGGAAAACTGTGTGGTCTTGGTGACATTATTTCAAGGGAAAGAGGTGGATTTGTAAATACAGACTACTTTTACTTAATTGTAAGTGAGGTTTGTGGTGTCTCTAACTCTTTTTGGTAACTTTAGTATTTAGTGCTTTGCCATTTTTAATATGGAGAGGGTCCCATATTCATGGTCATTTATTACTTTTTTTTAATGCCCTGCTACTTTTGGTAAAGTGTATGGTAGCTAAATATTAGGAAACTGCACTTTCTTTACAAAGCGATTAATTCACAGCTGCAATCAGGCATTGTGTTATAGTTCTAGTCCTTATCTTCTTGGATATATGATGTATTTTGCTTTTAAGAATGGTATGGTTGTTACAGTAGTATTATAAAAACATAAGAACAGCCATACCGGGTCAGACCAAAGGTCCATCTAGCCCAGTATCCTGTCTGCCGACAGTGGCCAATGCCAGGTGCCCCAGAGGGAGTGAACCTAACAGGCAATGATCAAGTGATCTCCCTCCTGCCATCCATCTCCACCCTCTGATAAACAGACAGAGTCTAGGGACACCATTCCTTACCCATCGTGGCTAATAACCATTTATGGACTTAACCACCATGAATTTATCCAGTTCCGCTGTTATAGTCCTAGCCTTCACAACCTCCTCAGGTAAGGAGTTATACAAGTTGACTGTGCGCTGCGTGAAGAAGAACTTCCTTGTATTTGTTTTAAACCTGCTGCCTATTAATTTCATTTGGTGACCCCTAGTTCTTGTATTATGGGAATAAGTAAATAACATTTCCTTATCCACTTTCTCCACATCACTCATGATTTTATATACCTCTATCATATCCCCCCCCTTAGTCTCCTTTTTCCAAGCTGAAGAGTCCTAGCCTCTTTAATCTTTCCTCATATGGGACCCTCTCCAAACCCCTAATCATTTTAGTTGCCCTTTTCTGAACCTTTTATAGTGCTAGTATATCTTTTTTGAGATGAGGAGACCACATCTGTACGCAGTTTTCGTGATGTGGGCATACCATCGATTTATATAAGGGCAATAATATATTCTCAGTCTTATTCTCTGTCCCCTTTTTAATGATTCCTAACATCCTTTTTGCTTTTTTGACCACCTCTGCACACTGTGTGGACATCTTCAGAGAACTATCCACGGTGACTCCAAGATCTTTTTCCTGACTCGTTATAGCTAAATTAGCCCCCATCATATTGTATGTATAGTTGGGGTTATTTTTTCCAATGTTCATTACTTTACATTTATCCACATTAAATTTCATTTGCCATTTTATTGCCCAATCACTTAGTTTTGTGAGATCTTTTTGAAGTTCTTCACAATCTGCTTTGGTCTTAACTATCTTGAGCAGTTTAGTATCATCTGCAAACTTTGCCACCTCACTGTTTACCCCTTTCTCCAGATCATTTATGAATAAGTTGAATAGGATTGGTCCGAGGACTGACCCTTGGGGAACACCACTAGTTACCCCTCTCCATTCTGAGAATTTACCATTAATTCCTACCCTTTGTTCCCTGTCTTTTAACCAGTTCTCAATCCATGAAAGGACTTTCCCTTTTATCTCATGACAGCTTAATTTACGTAAGAGCCTTTGGTGAGGGACCTTGTCAAAGGCTTTCTGGAAATCTAAGTACACTATGTCCACTGGATCCCCCTTGTCCACATGTTTGTTGACCCCTTCAAACAACTCTAATAGATTAGTAAGGCACGATTTCCCTTTACAGAAACCATGTTGACTATTGCTCAACAGTTTGTTTTTCTATGTGTCTGACAATTTTATTCTTTACTATTGTTTCAGCTAATTTGCCCGGTACCGACGTTAGACTTACCGGTCTGAAATTGCTGGGATCACCTCTAGAGCCCTTTTTAAATATTGGTGTTACATTAGCTAACTTCCAGTCATTGAGTACAGAAGCCAATTTAAAGGACAGGTTACAAACCTTAGTTAATAGTTCTGCAACTTCACATTTGAGTTCTTTCAGAACTCTTGGGTGAATGCCATCTGGTTCCGGTGACTTGTTAATGTTGAGTTTATCAATTAATTCCAAAACCACCTCCTAGTGACACTTCAATCTGTGACAGTTCCTCAGATTTGTCACCTACAAAAGCTGGCTCAGGTTTGGGAATCTCCCTAAAATCCTCAGCCATGAAGACTGAAGCAAAGAATCCATTTAGTTTCTCCGCAATGACTTTATCGTCTTTAAGCGCTCCTTTTCTTTCTCGATCATCAAGGGGCCCCACTGGTTGTTTAGCAGACTTCCTGCTTCTGATGTACTTAAAAAACATTTTGTTATTATCTTTGGAGTTTTTGGCTAGCCATTCTTCAAACTCCTGTTTGGCTTTTCTTATTACACTCTTGCACTTAATTTGGCAGTGTTTATGCTCCTTTCTATTTGCCTCACTCGGATTTGACTTCCACTTTTTAGAGGAAGTCTTTTTATCTCTCACTGCTTCTTTTACATGGTTGTTAAGCCACAGTGGCTCTTTTTTCGTTCTTTTACTGTGTTTTTTAATTTGGGGTATATATTGAAGTTGGACCTCTATTATGGTGTCTTTAAAAAGCACCCATGCAGCTTGCAGGGATTTCACTTTAGTCACTGTACCTTTTAACTTTTGTTTAACTAACCCCCTCATTTTTGCATAGTTCCCCCTTTTGAAATTAAATGCCACAGTTGAGATGTTCTTCCCACCACAGGGATGTTGAATGCTATTGTATTATGGTCACTATTTCCAAGCAGTCCTGTTATAGTTACCACTTGGACCAGCTCCTGTGCTCCACTCAGGATTAAATCTAGAGTTGCCTCTCCTCTTGTGGGTTCCCGTACCAGCTGCTCCATGAAGCAGTCATTTAAAGTATCGAGAAATTTTCTCTCTTCATTTCGTCCTGAAGTGAAATGTTCCCAGTCAATGTGGGGATAATTGAAATCCCCCACTATTATTGAGTTCTTAATTTTGATAGCCTCTCTAATTTCCCTTAGCATTTCATCATCACTATCACTGTCCTGGTCAGGTGGTCGATAATAGATCCCTAATGTTATATTCTTATTAGAGCATGAAATTTCTGTCCATAGAGATGGAACGTGTGGATTCACTTAAGAGTTTTACTTCATTTGATTCTACATTTTCTTTCACATATAGTGCCACTCCCCCCCCCCCCCCCAGCACAACCTATTCTGTTAAATAGCACTTTTCTGAGGATGTGTACTGTAGCCTTCAAAATTGCAGCCAAAAGACTGGACTGCACTCAGATTACAGAGCAGCCGCTGCTTCTTAACTGGAGAGATTAGTGAGGATTGACATAAGGCACAATCCTTTCCACAAGACCACATTATCCTGATATGCAATGAGGGGGTAAACAAAGATGGTAAATCAAACTGGCTGTTGTGCATGGCAGTAATAATCAATGTGCCATGACCAGCCCTTCCTGTAGCATTGTTATAAGTTAAGAGAAGTTTCTAATCTTTGGTTGTTATATGTAACTTTTTCTGCTTACTAAATGTAAAGCTATTTTTAGTTTCACTTTAAATTTCATAAAAGTGTTTTGTTCATCCAGGGTGTCGAAACAGTAATTCATCATCCTCTTCCAACAATGCATACAATGCAAACTCTTCTCAGCCACTGGCATCATATAACCTGGGCTCATTATCTTCAGGATCTGGAGCTGGTGCTATTACCATGGCAGCAGCTCAAGCAGTGCAAGCCACAGCACAGGTAACAACCTCCCCATAAAATATCTTAAGGAAGTTGCCATCCAATCCAATGGAGAAAGGCTTCTTCTTTTATTTGATTTGAATTCTCATGATCACTTTTTCAGTTGACTTCTCATAATGTTATGCTTCTCTTTATGTTGTGGTTTCATGACATAAGACTTGCAGGAAAGGGGGGTTTGGTGTGGGCTTTTTCTCATTAGGCTGTTTGTACCATGATGTAAACTGGATAGTAGCTATCATTTAAATAAAATATTTGCACAGCTAGTAGTTCATAGCATGGTGATTTCTATAGGTCTGTAGGACCTGTATAGTATCATTTATTCTAATATCAGTGTTTCCTTTAGATGAAGGAAGGAAGAAGAACATCCAGCTTAAAAGCCAGCTATGAAGCCTTTAAGAACAATGACTTTCAACTTGGGAGAGAATTTTCATTATCCAGAGACTCAACTGGATATTCATCATCAGCTCTGGCATCTACATTAACACAAACATTAAGTTCATCAACCACAGATTCACGGAGTGGTCGAAAAAGCAAGTATGTTCTATTTTGTTCAGCTATGTTTAGCATGTTATCCATCAGTTCAGATAATGAGGGGAGAATACTAAAATGTAGGGCCCAGATCCAGAAAGGACTTAGATACCTAAATTTTGGCATGTCTGACAAAACCCCTGTTCAGCTGCTGCTTAGCGCTGGAGATGCCTAAAATGCCTAAACTTTTCACTGTAGAATTTCTCAACTGCCTAGTTTCAGCCACTGTGCATGTGCACAATGCCTCAGTTTAGGTGCCCAGGCACCTATATAATGCCTAAGCCTCAGTGCTATCCTTAAATCAGTGAAGATAGGCATGTCTCACCTGTGGAGCATTCTCAGAGCACACCTAACTCCACGTAAAACGACCAGGGGATGTGCGGGACAGAAGGAGCAGCACTTCCCTTTTATAATATTTAGCCCAATGGTTTGGGAATTCACCTGAGATTTAGGAGACCCCAGTTCAGTTCCTCCCTCTGCTTGATGAGAATGGATTTGAACATGTTTGCCATCTACCCAGTGAGTACCCTAATCATTGGACTATGGGACATTCTGGTGTGGGCCTTTCTCAGTCTCTCCTGTTGAAGCTGTTCCACTATTTATGAATATTTAAATAAGTATTTGGACAGGGAGCGAGTGAGAGTGATTCTACAGTCCAGTGGTTAAGGCACTCACCTGAGAGGTGGGAAACCCATATTTAAATCCCTTCTCCTCATCAGGCAGCTGGGGGAATTGAACCAGGGGTCCCATATCATGGGTGAGTTAAAATGAGATCTTGGTAGTTCAGGCTGTTTGTTAACTTGTACCTAAACATGCTCTCTGCTAAATTTGTTTTCTTTTGACATTGCAATTCTCTTTTTGTGGTGTGCCTTGGAATGAGTTAGCAGACAAGTATTGCTCAGTTTAGAATTCTCAGTCTAAGTAGCAGCTTTTCTTATCTTCAGATAGCTTACAAAGATCGCTTTTCTGCTTGTTGTAGAATGTTGGTTTTATTTCAGGGGAATGGATGTAAAGATGACTATTCAAAAAGCAGCTGTTTGTTACAGATTATATGTGCAATATAGATTAATTTATATACAAATTCCCATTTATTTCATTGGTTACTTGTGTATTAACAATGTGTATTGTTTACATTGACCTATGAAGGCCATTGGTGCAATGATTGTGAAGTATGAGTCAGTTGTATTGAGCAGCTTTAACACGTTAAATTCTATCAGTTGGAATAATTGGCCCCCATCTTGTAAGGATACCAGAATACAAAGTCGCTCTTATTCTCTGGCAAAGAGAAGCAACATATCCATCTGAACTCACACTACTTGCTGAATACAGTCTGTTCGAGAATGACACTTGATTACTATAGCATGTGGGCACCTCATCAAAGATTCTTTCCAGCACTCTCCTGAGCCTTGTTTCCTCATATTTCATTGAGTTGGCAGTAGAGTGAACAGGTCTTACTTCAGAAAGTATTTACTATATTTATTCATTTTTCAGAAACAACAACAAGTCTTCAAGCCAGCAGTCCTCATCATCGTCATCATCTTCATCTCTGTCGTCATGTTCTTCGTCGTCTGCTTTAGCACAAGAACTATCTCAGCAAACAGCAGCAATACCAGAGTCTGATTCTAACAACCAAGTTGATTGGACCTATGATCCAAATGAGCCACGTTACTGCATTTGTAATCAGGTAAGTGCTCTGTATATACGAATCTTAAACTCAGCAGCTCCTCAACAGATGCGTTGCTTCACTATAATTCAGCCTTTCAGCCCATAAATGTTAGTTTGTAAAGTGTGAAACTTGTATAGTTTCAGTTAATTGATGGATCTCAGCTCAGTTCAGCTCTTTATCACTTTGTGTGTTTGGTTGTTATTTTAAAAGTACAATGTATACATATTTGTTCTATGTTGCCCAAAATCATATTGTATACTATAATTAAAACAAAACCAAAGTGCAACTGAGGATATGTAGGTACTTCTTATTTGGAATAGCCAATATTAGTTTACGCCTGCTTCAGGTTGTCAGGAAAAAAAGTATAAACTAAATCACAATGATGTTAGGTAATTAGTAATGGCCATGTAGTACTTCGAGATGGCAGATATATTCAAGCATACAAGGACCAAATTTTAAAACCTATCCCCTTTTTTTTCAGTTGCTTTTAGTCATCCCCATAGGCACTGTAGGCATCTACTTTGATGGGGTTCTGAAGATATTGTGGATAGGTACCTTTTGGGTAATTTTTCTTTTATGCTTCTGAAACAGTTAAGAATTCCAGGGCTAGAATGCTGTCAATATACACTCGTAAGTGACATGAATAATGGAGTTGACTACTGAATCAGTACTATTTATTGCTAATAAATATTATTCTGTGACTGTTCTCATGTGTGAAGCTCTCTAGATGCTTTGCTAATGGCTACATCAAAAATTTGGTCAAGCTGCCTTTTTACTAGGCGCACATCCCCCTTTTTTATAGGGATGCACTTAATTTTACATGCTGAACTCGTTTAAACACACTTTGTTTACCAGTTAGGAATATTAAGCAATTTGTATAGGTAAATTTCCCTTATATTTGATCAGTTTTGTTTTCAGGTTTTTGGATGATTTCTACAAGATTGAGAAGTCCATTATTATTTAAAATAAGAGGGAAGGTTGGGGAAGTAGAACTGGGAAAATGGTCCAAGCATATTTGTATTTCAGAGAAGTAAGTTTTTATACAACCTAAGATTAATAGTTATGCATCTAAAATTTTATAAATTCCAATGAAAACATGTGGTTGTGTTTCTATTGGTTGTTTGTGTTTTGTTTTCTTTTAAAGAAGTGTGCCATTTGGTACTGTTTGAAATTCTTGAATCTGAAAGTGGAAACTGATCATAAACAAATGTGGAATGGACGTTATTGAGGTTTCAGGCAGATGTTAGAAGCGCTCAGCACTGAGTGCTGGCCTTTCATGTCCAACTTGAGACATGCACGAACTTCACTGTCTTTTTGCATAAAGACAAGCAAATTGGACATCAATATTTGTTTCTCTTTTAAATAATCTAGTGTTGAAAGTAAATGTCATTGCAACATATAGGTTGTCAGTATCCTGTTGTTGTTTATTACAGAGCTTATATAGGAAAACTACCATAGAATTATTCAGTAATTGAAGAGGCTGATTATTTACTATATTAATAGCTTGAATTTTATCCTTGAACTAGGTGTCCTATGGTGAAATGGTGGGCTGCGATAACCAAGATGTAAGTAGCAAAATGCTAAAGACTTGGGGGATGAGAATTTGTTTTGTTTTCTATTGTGCACATGCACTGGAAGTAGTTTTTATTAGTTTTTCCCTCTGGCTAAAATGACTTGTATATTCCAGTTTTCAGTTTAAAATGAAAACTGATAAAACTCTCAGTAATTTTTCAATAATATGTTTTGGAAAAGAAAAAAATTGGGTGCAGGAGAGGAAGAACCAGCAAAACTTCTTGAAAGGCACTTGTGATGGAACTTGTAGCAGCCAATGACCAGAACGCAAGTTCTAGTCTGCATTCCATGTGGCTCATGTTCTCCATGGTTTGCTTCTTGGTCCGGTAGAAGTTTGGTAAGCAGGTGTGTGTGTGGATTGCACACTTGGCTACTTCACTCTTGCTACCACTTGTATTTCATGCTGCTTCACTGTGTGTCATTGAGCATTCTGACACTTAACACAAGTGACAACCAGAGCAACTATGCCAGAGAGCTCAGCGGTTCAAGAATAAATAAAGCAAAATCAAGAGATTAGCACAGTAGAAATTGAGGCAGGTAATAGTGCAAATTCAGAGGTAATATAAAAGCAATGTGAACGAGATGTTTGATCACAATGTAAAGGATAGTCTACATGGCCCGCAATTTGGACTTCAGGGTTGTGAATTGCAGCCCGTGCTAGCATGCTGTACTGTAACTCTCCCATGTGGATGCTGCAGGCATGAAGTAAGAGTTACCAGTTCATGTTAATGTAGTGCTCTTTAAAGAGGACTACATTAATGCAAACTAGATATCTTCCAGTTCTCACCCGCAGCATCCACGTGGTGGAGTTACAGCTTAGCATGCTAGTTTACACTGCAGTTTACACCCCAATAGTCCGAACTGCACGGCCACGTGGACATAGCATCAGGCATAAGTAGAAATTCAATGTGCTTGTTTTTTTAAATGTATAATGTCAGTAAATGTGTATGCCAGTTCAGTCACTGTGTACTCCTTTTTTTACTGTGTTTTTGTATTAGTTCCTCTTAGGAGTTGTCAGATTCTACATATTTAAACAACTCATCTTATATCATTCTAGCATAGTGCTATTTTACTTGTTGATGTCATGCGGGCTATCCAAGTTCAACTATTTGTTCTTAAAGCTAAGATAGCTAATTTACTCCCCAGGCCTTTATAAAAGGTGATAAATCATATGATTTCTACCATGCTTTAACATGTAGCTTGATTGTTTAAAATGCACTTTCTAAGCATGGTTTAAATTTTTACCTTTTTCTTGGTGCATGGGTCCAGGTGTGATGGTTCAAATTTTCTATCATCTTCTGTACTTATTATAGGAAGTGAAGTTTTTTCATTCATCTCTCTTGTTTTTGCCCTTCTTATTGTCGCTAGTAACTTTATGTGAAGGACAGGATGTCATTTTGCCGATTCCATTTTCATACTTCGTAATATCCATTTCTTGCCACAGGCACAATAAAACTTTCTCTGTATATTTGTTTTATAGTGTCCAATAGAGTGGTTCCATTATGGCTGTGTTGGATTGACAGAGGCACCAAAAGGGAAATGGTACTGTCCACAGTGTACTGCTGCAATGAAGAGAAGAGGCAGTAGACATAAATAAGTTTCTTCATTTGGAAAACAAATGACATCCTAAAGATTTTATAGAGGACTTTAACAAATCACATTTTGCAACCACTTAAAGAAGGATTAATATAGCAATCATAAGATCTTGAACTATTAGTTTTGCTAGTTGTGTTTTAATATTGTAAGTAAATTATTTATGCACTACTGATGTGCTATAAATATTATTCCTGTTCGCCTTGGATTCTTCCAGTGGCCAACATATGCAGACATTTGTACTCTCAAACCATTTTCTCAGAGCAGTGGGCATTCTACAATAATTCAGTCTTCAAAGAATTCTAACAAGAAAAGATTTTAAATGTATGTTTTATATTCAACAGGCATATTCTGCTGCATGTACTGTACTCAAGAGCTGTTATATAACAGTATGTATATAAATGGTGCAAAAAGTCAGTGTATCTAAAGAATATAAGGCAGTTGTTTTTATAATGCCTTTATAGCTTTGTTTCTTTGTGAAACTAAATTCAGCAGGCTGAAGAAAATGGTTCTTGTATAAAGCGGGCTGGTGTCCTCTAGAGTACTTGGGTACATAAAAACAAACTCCTGTAGAGTAAAAACAAATTTGTGCCATTAGTCTTTATATGTCTCTGCACTGAACGGGGTGCAGATCATAAGAACAAGGGTGTTAAAGTGATAAATTTTTTATACCAAATGTGTTTATTTTTTTGTGCAAGTAATCCTTTAAATTGGAATTGTATTAGGTGTTAAAATTTAAAAAAACAAAACAAGAAACTCAGATGTTGATATTGATGCTTTGCATACTTTGTTGGAAAAGAATAAAACCTCAGAATTAATGTCACTCTCACTCTGTCTTTGAAGAATATAATTTATATAAGCCATTCCTTCACATACAGCCCCAAAAGCCTAGTTGAAGGAGTTATCCTTCCTCCAAATTCCATCATATGTAAGATGAGCCTACAAAGAGGACTTCTTTCTGTGGATTGGAACATAAGCTTTACAGTATTTGGCCATATGATTTAAGCATTTGAGGTGAGAGTGTCATGGGGGCGCGGCTGGAGATGGGAGGGAAGTATCAGGAGCAGGGACACAGCACATAACACTGTGGAGATTCCGGGTCCAGGCAGCACTTCAACACGTAGAGAAGCCTAGGAGGCTGCTGTAACTTAGCCCTGGTCTACACTAGGCGTTTAAATCGGTTTTAGGAGCTTAAAACCGATTTAACGCCAAAACCGTCCACACTAGGAGGCACCTTATATCGATTTTAATGGCTTTAACCGGGGTTTTCTGTACCTCCTAACGAGAGAGGAGGCCAGTATGTATTAACATATCGGATTAGGGTTAGTGGTGTGGCTGATCGCGAATGATTTCTCCTCCGGGGGAGCCACAGTGCACCACACCACTGACTGACTGGCCAATGAACTCTGAAACGGATGGTGTGGTCAGGCCAAAAAAAAAAAGCCGATTTGACTTTTTTTTATTTCCTGTTTGCAGCGCGCACGGCTCCGAATCCAGTCGAAAGCGGATGCAAAAACTAAAAATCAAAAAGAGACTCATGCGGATGATGCAGCGTGATGCATCGCTGGGCAGGCAATCAAATCCCGCTACAGAAGATGAAATTCAGAATCCTTTTTAAAAATCTCCAGACAGACGCCATAGCAGGGACTCAGCGACTGCAGCGACAAGTGTAAACGGAAAGCCAAAGAATCAAATGGACGCTCATGGACTGGAGGACTGAAGCTATCCCACAGTTCCTGCAGCCTCTGAAAATTATTTGCATTCTTGGCTGAGCTCCAAATGCTTCTAGGGTCAAACACAGTGCCCGCGGGTCAGGGCATGCTGGCAAATCTACTCACCACCCCCCCCACCCCAAAGGTAAAACAATCCTCTGACTCTTTTACATGTCACCCTATCTTTACTGAATGCTGCAGAGAGACGATAGTGCAGCAGTCAACACCAACATCCTTGTACAATATGATGGAAATCCATCCTCATCATCAGCATCAGCTGATCATGCAAAAGCTGGAAATCCATCCTCATGATCAGCTTCAGCTGATGGGACAAAAGGACTGGTAACGTCCCCTCATCATCAGCCTATTGGCCTAAATTTTTCTGGTGGATGGATGGTGCAATATGGCTGGTAACCATCCTCATTATAGCAACAGGGGCTGAGCTCCATCAGCCCCCCCCTTCATGTGTGTAAAGAAAAGATCAGTTGCCCCTGACTAGCAGTGGGATGCTGGGCTTCTCTCCTACACACTGCTTAAGGTCCTGTCTGGACTATCATAGCAGCTGGAGGCTGCCTTCCACTCATTTCTCACTAACAAGTCAGTGTGTCTTATTCCTGCATTCTTTATTAATTCATCACACAAGTGGGGACAATGCTACGGTAGCCAAGAAGGCTGGGGGAAGAACGGAATCAACAGGTGGGGTTGTTACACAGGCACCCCCTAATAATAGCATACAGATAATTTCTTGGCTCTGACACAGAGCAGGTGGTTCTCTAGCACACTTGCCTATATTAGGCAGCACAGATTCTATTTTTAGATACCAAAAGGGAGGATTGACTCAGGGTCATTCCCAACCTGGCTGATCGGCCAGGGCACTTATGACAGCAGCCCAATGGTACAAAACGATGGAAGGTGCAATATGGCTAGCAACCACTCTTGGCTTTTTGCCCTGGCTGATTGACCAGGGGCACTAGCAGCAAATGTACAAAAGGACTGGTAGCCATGATCATCCTCAGTTCCAATTTATGGAAGGGTTTGGATGGTGCAATATGGCTAGTAACCATCTCTGCTGTCATGCAAAAGCAAAAGCATGCTTCTGTTAAGCTGCTGAATCGCCTCTGTGAGCATCTCTACAACACACAATGAGAGTCACAACACAGCAAAACAAGCTCCATGGTTGCCATGCTATGGCATCTGCCAGGGCAATCCAGGAAAAAAAGTCTGCCGTTGCTTTTCCCAGACGAAGGTGACTGACACATTTACCCCAGAACCACCAGCGACAATGATTTTTGCCCCATCAGGCACTGGGATCTCAACCCGAAGTTCCAAGGGGGCGGGAGGCTGGCGGAAACTATGGATAGCTATAGAATAGCTACCCACAGTGCAAGAAATCGAAATCGCTAGCCTCCCGGACCATGGCCACCACACACCCGATTTAATGTGTTTAGTGTGGATTTTATAAAATCTGTTTTACAAAACCGGTTTATGCAAATTCGGAATAGTCCCGTAGTGTAGACGTACCCTTAGACAGATCTCCAGGGATTGTGTCAGTTCAGGATTGAGAGACCACAGATGGCTTAAAACTACAATAGCCCCACCTCCCTCTGGACTAGAAGTTCTGTGCTATGCCTCTTGGAGAAGCAGTACAGAAACTCATTGCTGAATTTAATAATCATACTCTGTCAAAAAAGTTCTTTACCTAAGAGACATAACCGAAAGAGAAAATGTCTGTATTTGTGTCCGATTGTTTACTTTCAACATAGTTAACATATTTCCTTTTACAGGCAATTTTCTCTTTTGTTCTTTCATGCAGCAGCAGGGAAGAGAAAAACACAAAAATAGAAAATGTGATTATAAGCCCCTCAAAACTCCCATCTCCAGAAGAGGTGTGTGTTTTACATTGGGATATTCCATGCTTGCATGGGGACTTTGTGCAGGCTTGAATATTGTGTTTTTCAGCCTGAATTTGTAGGATCATTGGTTATTATTTGTAGTGCAGTAGCAACGTGGATCAGGTCCCCATTGTGCTGGGCACTGTACAAATACATAACAAAAAGATGGTGCCCATTCCAAAGAGCTTACAATATGTATCTTACTCCTCTTCATTATATTATATTTTATATATAAATAACAGACAAAACACTTCACTTTTGGCACTGCAGGTTTTACTCATGAAGGTGTGGGGACAGGGCCGTCCTTACCCATACGCAAAGTACACAGCTGCGTAGGGCACCAGGAAACTTGGAGCACCATGCTGCTCCAGCCCCTGCCCCGCCCCAGCCCTGCCTCTTAAAGCCCTTGCCCCTGCTCTGCCCCAGCCCCGCCCCACCCCCACTCCCCTGAGGACTATGGCAGGGCCGGGCCTGCAGTCACGGGCGGCGGGAAGTGCAGCAACCCAGCCCTACCCACGCTGTGGGGGGCTGCGTAGGGCCCCAGAATAGCTAGGGACGGCCCTGTGCGGGGATATATTTTGATTTGCTTGCTCTCAGGGGGTGAAAATCCTGCCCAAGTGGTCTCTTTAGAGAACTGTAAAGTAACTTGGGTTATCTCTCTGCAGATATCTTGCAGGATCTCAATTGCCTGCCTGTCTGCCTCTCCTCAGAATGTAGAGGTTACCCTTTTGAGGTTTTTCTCCCCGCACTTGTTTTTCCATTTTTTTCAAGGAGGTAATTGTTCATGTTACATTGATTGTGAATTGGCTTCTCTTTCTGGAATCCTCACTTTCTGCCTAATTTGAGCAAGCTGCCTGGAATGTTTGAAGGGTGACGATGATTCTCAATAGAGGTTGGTGTGTGACACTAATTTCCATAATCCTGATCTTTACATGAAATTACTAATTCAGGATTTAATTACTAATTTTGCAAGCACACAGACTATATGTGTGCATGTTCCACTCACCACCACTGGGGTCTGACGAAAACAGCAAACCACTATATACAAGAAACCCACGGATCACCACACCTACCTTCATAAATCCAGTAACTACCCCAACACCCCAAGAAATCATCTACAGCCAGGCAGTCAGGCTACGTCTACACTACCTCGCCGTGGGGGGCGTAGATCGGATTTTTTTCGATATATCGTATCGTCTCATCATCATCTGATATATATCGAATCCGAACGCTATCTATCGATTCGGGAACTCCACCGCACCAACGGCGGCGGCGAAGGCCGATATGGAGGCCGACGACGATCCGCGCCGGAGCGCGGGTAAGTTATATCGACGATATAAGATACTTCAGCTTCGTTATTCACGTCAGCTGAGTTGCGGCGCTCTTTAGTAGATACCATAAAATAGGCTCCGAGGAGAGAGCCCGGGATATACACTGTAACACACTCAGAACTGCCTTCACCAAACAAGGACGCTCCACCAGAGAGGCAGATCGCATCATGGAATGGGCCACCCAGTTACCCCGAGAGAACCTACTTCAGTATAGAAATAAAACCCCCTCTGATCGCACACCCCCAGTTGTCCCCTACTATCCCACACCGGACCCCATATGGGGTATTGTCAAACTACAACAACCCATACTTGATGGGGACTTCATCCTGAAAGAAATCTTCCTTGAAAACCCTCTTCTGGCATTCAAACAACCCCCCATCCTCTCCAATTGTATCAACAGAAGCAAGCTCCCCAATGACAAGGACACACCAACGCAAGAGCCTGCAAGAGCAACCAGATGCAAAACCTGCAGACATATTTCCACTGCTTAAACATAAACTTCCAAAACAGTGTAAGCTAAACTAGAAAAAGGGCACTGTATATCGGAATAAATGCCTACACAGGGAATTCTACCAGTATAGCTATAGCAGTTTAAATTAACACCTTACCTTATACCTGTATAACTTGTGCAGACAAGCCCTAACTTTTCTTTCTATATCTCCTCTCTTTATTTGAGAGACAATCTGTTTGAGGATCTGAAAGTTAACAATCCAGAAGTGTGCTTGGTTACTTTCAGATTTGTTCTTGTATTCAACATGCTTTATGTTCCGGAACAGTAAATTGCCTCTGTATATTGCTCCTTCAAATGTTAGATTTGAGCTCTTCATTGTAAATCTATTGTTTTAACAGTTTACTAATTATATTAGCTTAAGTTTATTTTTTAAATTCCTTTGTCACTAACACATTAAAACTAAACAATTTATAAAAAAAAAAAAGTACAGCGATGGTTTATGTACTTGCACAATCTAAGTACACAACAGCCTGCAAACTATCAGTCACTGTTTAAATCAATAGCTGTTTTTAATAAACTTCATTGTCTCTCATACAATCTTTGAGAAAACCAAATATTTGGGCCTTATATTCAAAAAAGTTCTGAGTGCTGGAAACAATACCCTCCCTTTTTTTTTTATAAAGATTTCCAACGATGTAAGGCCTGGTCTACACTGTCGGGGGGAGGGGATCGAACTAAGTTACGCAACTTCAGCTACGTGAATAACGTAGCTGAAGTTGACGTACTTAGATCTACTTACCACGGTGTCTTCGCTGTGGTAAGTCGATGGCTGACGCTCTCCCGTAGACTCCGCCTGCACCTCTCGCCCTGGTGGATTACCGGAGCACTCGGCGGTTGATTTATCACGTCTAGACTAGATGCGATAAATCAACCCCCGCTGGATCAAGCGCTGCCCGTCGATCCAGCCAGTAATGTAGGCAAGCCCTAATACACATTTAACAAAATACACATTCCTATCAATATAGTATTAAAAATAGCCAGTCAGATTAACTGGCAGAAGTAAAACACGCTTCATTAAAGAAGTGTACTCTGAAGAGTACGTCATGGTGCTCTTAACAAAAATATGAAATGCAATAGGTCTAATTGTTGAAATACATATACTCTTGTTCAACTAAACTCTTGCTTGTTTTTCTTGTGGATACACTTTACATTACTTACACTCCTTTTTAATGTTCCCATACAGATGTTTACTACTGAATGCTATTGTTATTTATGACATCACCAGAAAACATATCTTTCCTGAGCAATAGATCACTCAACTTTCTTCTGTAGAAATGTGAATAACTATTTTTGACCCCTTCACACACATGCAGATGAGTAAAAAATATGAGGTACAAGGTAAAGGCCATTTTAAATTGCCTCCAAGGGTGAAATTCTGGGCCTAGGATCTCAGTGAGTGTGTTGCTATTTATTTCAATGCAATTTCACCAAGCCTCGCTATGTATGTAATTGAGAAATTAATTTCCTTTTAAAATAAATGTGAATCATATATATATTACATATATATATATAACTCATGTTTAACTAAACCAAGGACTTAATGATTATTCTGTCTGGTAAAAATGGGGCAGAGTTACTACCATTCTATTTGTTGTGGTTAATTTATCTGGAGGTGGTATTCTTAACTAAATTATTCATAAATAATTTATTGAATTACTCAGGCAGAGCTGTAGATGGCTGAATAATCTTCTATAGCTTTTAAAGTGAATGCATTCTATAGATGGCCAAATTATTTGATCCATTTGTCAACTGTTGAATAAACTATTATTGACTATTTTTTACCATGAGAACCTGTGTAGAAAAAGTAGATTTTCAGCTGGCAATGTGAGCCACATATGTTACCTACAAATGGTTGTATATCCTTTTAATTTCAAATGGATTTTTCTTACTGTATACCACATATTGTATGGGGAGAGGAATCAGGAGAAAATACAAGCTAATATAGGAGATATTTATGTTTAAGGGGAAATCTAAAATTACTATTGAGCCTTACTTGCTTTGTGTGATAACTGTTTTGTGTAGGTATTTCCTTAGAGTACTTCCAGATATGCTGTTTTTTTGTGAATGAAAGTACTTATTCCAAATGTACTGATTATCTTTTGAGAGATTAATTTCTTCATTCAGTGCTATCCAGCCCTTCCTGCTATGTATTATTTTTGTTAGTTCTTGCAATGCTTTAAGCCAAGCATGTAAAATATGGGCTATGAAAATGTACAAGTGATATTTTACGTAAGGAATCTCAACATTCAGTGAGCTCCCTCATTCCTCTCTCAGTACACATACATTTGGAAAAACCTGAAAAATGTTATGGTGGGTGCCCCCACATATGTGCAACATTTAGCATGTCTATCATGCTTTCCATCTTTAAAACACTTTCCTAACACTCATCTATTTACTACTCTTTACTTTAACATTTCTACCAAGTGGCTGAAAGGTATGTGATGGGAACTTCTGTTGAGAGTGAAGGAGTTGAGGAGCAGAATAATGAACAATTTAAAGAAAGGATTCTAAATGTTCTTCCTGTTGTGTTTAAATGTAAGCCTGTAAATTTTATTTTGATGAGGGGAAAACATATTCTAGTTGTTTAACTGCAGCAGATCATTCTAAAACATACCATGGAACAGATTTCATACCTTGCTATCTAACAGCTGGAGGACTTTAAATGGGCTCTTAACTCTTTTCTTAAAAACTTAAAATAAAAAAATCTTCCACGTCCCACATGTACATACAACTACTCATGTGGTTGTCAACATCTGGTTTCATTTGTTTTTTCTCTCTGCTTCAATATGCTTCTTTTAATGTAAACTTTTAAAAAGCATTACTGTGAAATCCGATCAGTCAAGATTAATACCAAATTAAAACCAAAACAAGTCTGTTCATCTAATTTGTGAATAAAAATTCATCATAATGTATTGTAGAGGGATCCTTTAAAGGTCACATTTGCCCATATTTCAGTATTTTGCAAAAGAAGCCTTTGCAGAACATATGACTCTGTGTTTGTACAGGAAGTAGTGCATGGAGCTATTAAATGCTTCCACAGTAGAAATAATAGTAATACAACCCATAAAACAGTTCTATTAACATTTTCAATTCCACATATTTTAAAACTAAGTATTAAATGGAGAAAAAGAAGGTAGGATATGTTTTAGGCCCACCAACCTTGATATACATCTCTTAGACATTGTTTGTTCAAAAGACTCTTGCCTTGAATGACAACTTTACACATGACCCATTCAATCAAACTGACTAAGATCACCCACTGACAACTTAATGTTCAACTTCCTTGCAAGTATTATCTCTGCAGTTCAGCATGACATCCCTCCCGTCCTTTCAGCTTTCAGTCTGCTTTCTCCCAGCCAGGTTCAATAGCTGGGTAGTCAGGCATGTTGAGGGTAGCACTCTGTATAATTCAACATACCCACATTGAGAAGGCATGTAGTGATTCACTGTGGGACTAGAAACCAGGAACTGCTAAATCTAATGCCAGATGTTTTACTAACTTGTTATGTGGCCATTGGTAATTTACTTACCCTGGTTGCTTCAGTTTCCTTATCTGTAAAATTAAGACAATAAAATGTAACATTCCTGTAAAGTGGGTAATTGTGAGGATTGATTATTTAAAATTAAAGTGTTTAGAGTATTATTTCTCCCCCAATAACCTCTATCCCATATATGGTTCTCCTGTTCTGTAGTAATTGTTGGATGCAACCAGACTCTAGAAAGAAACTGTATAGCTGTACAGAATGTTCTGATCCTTGAATCAGAACTCATTTTAAACAGATTACAAAACTGCTTACTAAATGTGGAAACAGTATTATCTTCCTTTGCTTGATCATTAGGGCGACAAAAAGGCATATCCTGCAGAGTGATATGTATCTCTAAATGTTGTTTCCTTGTACTATAACTTTTTTCCAATCCTCAGCTTCCTGTTCTTATGAAGACCTCTGCACTTTTTTTTCCCTATGATATTGGCCGTGTTTGTGGTATATGCTTGAGGCAAGCTTTTTAAATGCCTAACATATCAAAAGACACATTTTAACTATTATGCTTTGCTTACCTTATATTCTGATGATAATATGATTATCCTATCTATAAGATATCTAAAGTATCTACTGTTGGTTAATGCTGTAATGTGAAAAATAATAGCTTTTTCATAAGGTTGGATGTACACGTATCATGAGAGCTGGGGATAGACTACAGGAAAATATCACGACCATGTTTAAACTGAGCACAAGTGAGGTGAGCAATAGAGGGGGAACATTCAGTGTCAGGAAAAAAAAAATCCCAACTTTGATGCTATCACAAGACACTGCAAAAAAACACAATGAATGGTGTGAAGGAGTACATCAGGGCAGAATATTTAGGCCTTTGTCCTTCAGACACACAGAGGCAGTCAATGGGACTACAGACATGTTTAAAGTTACTCAGTGTTTGCTGGATTAAGGCCTAGAGCATGGGGGATGGAAGGTGTCCTTGAAATGACTGAAGCCAGTGAAGCAAAAAAAGTTTTAAAATGAAGAGTAAAACCAGAAGAGTAAGTGTTATAACAGAACTCAAATTTTGAGATGTTAGGTTATAAATTCTCTTCTTTGTACCAAATAAAAAGGTGATTAGATAATCTAAAGTCTTTTTTTCTATCTCTTGATTCTATGATGATTTTTAGGGTGGAAGGTAAATGGGTGACATCAGTGTCAGCCATGACTCGAGCCATAAGAATTGTTCATTTGGGATTTTTTTTCCCCCTGGAAAAGATGTTGGAAGAACTAAGAAAATGCAGGATATCTGGATCAGAAAGTATGAAGTTTATTTGCCTATTTTAGTTTCTGAAAAACAAATGCTATGATGTGGATTAATTTACCAAGAGGACAATAAGAAATAGATGGCATTTCATACAAGTGTCCCATGTTATTTTATAACCATTACTTTTTATACATAAAAGTGTGCAACCCAGACTGTATCTGTCTTCTGTTTATACCATGCTTCGTCCCTCCCCTTCCCTAAACAAAGCAGAGAATTACTGAGCCTGGGGAGACCAGGATGCTAATTCAAGGGTTTGATGCTTTTATTTGGAAACGCAATCTGCTAACGATGGGGAGGATGTTCCTGATCATGGGAGCAGTGAAGGAGAGACAGAAAGGCATTGGTAGATGGGTCAGAAAGAAATACGATATTCAAGGCGTATAGGGAATGAGCTGGTGAACAGGAAGAGAGCAGGTCAGAAAGGAGGATGGAAGAGGAAAGATAATCCTGTTGTTTTTCTGCTTCAGTGTCTGATATGTGGATTTCTTGAAGCAAAGCTATGCCCAGTGCTGGAGGTCCCTCAGGGTAATTATGTGGAAAATCAAGTACTGGCTGGCATGGATTTTCTAGGATAGCCTGGGTTTTCTTCATTTTTCTAGGCATTATGGGACTCTTGGAGGGGAGGCTGCCTTACTCTGCCTTTCACGTTGCTTAGCAGAACAAGAGACGCGTAGGGGCTTGTCTGCCGTGTTGTTGTCCACTTAGACTGTGACTGAGTGAGAGTAAGTGGGGTGGGGTACCAGTTCAGTTAGCACCGGAGGAGAGACGAGATGCATGGTGTGCAACCCCCCTTTGAGCAAAAGAGGAAAGAAATCATCAGCTTATGAGGCCTGTTTCATTGCTTTTCCTAGTAGCTGCTATAGAATGGGTGTTTCAGTGTGTACTTGCTCTGAGTAACAGGCAAGACAAGCTGCAAGAAGATGCTTAAGGGCTGCTGGGGGAAACAAAACACATTTGGAGGTCTGCAAGAGTGAAGAGGTAGCAGGGCAGTTCTACACCCCATGAGAGGGCAGGAGGTAGTGGAAATGAGTTTGGGTAAAGAATAGGAAAGTGGAAACTGGAGGGAGCTAGAGTTTGGAACTGGGAGATGAGATGCTACTAAGAAAACTTTGGGTTTATGAGTTTAAGAGATACGGAGCTATCCACTGAGACAACAGGAGGGAAAGACCATGAGAGAAATATAGAGCTGGTGTTGGGGAGAGAGTATAGAAAAGGGCTAGAGGAAGCTATAAGAACAGAGGCCGTAATGTTTTTCTCTGGTAGAAGAGGGAAGGAAGGAAGTGGATGCAAGAAGGGAGGGAGGAGACGTAGCATGGAGAAATGTAAACATTCACATAGAAAAAGACACATTAAGAGCTAAAGTAATATAAATGCCAGTGGAGGGCATCAGATGCTTCAGTTCTTCGAGTGCTTGCTCATGTTGATTCCAAGTAGGTGTGTGCACGCCGCATGCACAGTTGTCAGCAGGTTTTTTCCCTAGAGGTACCTGTTGGGTTGGCTGTGGAGCGCCCTGGAGTTGCACCTTCATGGCGGTGTATATAGGTCCCTGACAACCTGCCGCCTCTTCAGTTCCTTCTTACCACTAGTAGTGACAGTCATTGGAGCAGCTCTCTTTTCTTGCTACAGCAAGCCAAAACCCTAGTGGATTTGTTGAATCTGTAAATAGTTAAAAACTTAGTATTAGTTAAAAGCAACAGAGAGTCTTGTGGCACCTTTAAGACTAATAGATGTATTGGAGTATAAGCTTTCGTGGGTGAAAGCTTATGCTCCAATACATCTGTTAGTCTTAAAGGTGCCACAGGACTCTGTTGCTTTTTACAGATCCAGACTAACACGGCTACCCCTCTGATAGTATTAGTTAGTTTTCAGTAGTTCATAGTTAAGATAAGTTTTAGTTGGGGGTTTCCCCTCACCACGTTTTCGCCTCCCAGGGACCGGGGCATGACTTGGTCACAGAGGTTCAAACCATGCGGGTCCTGTCTGAAGCCTATGCCAAAGGGACACCCACATGACTCCTGCTTGAGAAGCCCATCAGACTGAGAAGTGCAGAATCGGCAGAGGCTTCTGCCAAAGGACTAAGAAGGAGAGGGACTTTAGGCTAAAATTGCTCCTGATGGAGTCAGCCCTTGTTCCACCACTGGCACAGGTGGTGTCCCCAACCCCAAGCCCAGCACTTAGATGAGGAGCAGGCCGGCCTCAGTAAGAGAGGCTGCGGCACTGAGAAAGGACTCTGGCTCCAGGTACCCTCAGCACCACCACTCCCCAGCGCCGAAGACCACCTCCGGTGCAATGCCAGGCACCGATCCCATTTGCTGGTGCTGCTCAAGAGAAAAAAAGACTGGCAGAGATCGCTCTCCCACTAGAGCAGTGGAGCAAGGAGGCACCAGCAGGGTGCATCCCATGTCAGGACACCCTGCTGTGGCTCAGACTCAGCCGGCACCATCGACTCCAGCCTCACAGGGAGGTCCACTGATTCTGGTTCTAGGAGGACTTAGACCTTCCCTCCATGCCGGACACCTTTGAGGCGGCCAGGGACACCGTAGAGTGATGACAGCGCAGTTCCCCGCACGGGCACCGGCACCGTGCCTTCTAAGAGCAAACCAATGATGATGTGGCACTGCTCACCCTCACCTCAGCACCACTCCCCGGCACTGTCTCACTCTGTGTTGCCAAGGTTTGAGTCCTCGTTGGACTCGGAAGCAGTCTCGTACGCCTCTAGGCAAAGCTGGCACCGTTCTCAACACCACTCCAGACAAGAGGAAGGGCAGCCATTACCTATGATGCTGTGGCCACCGCAGTGGCAGGCGCCAGCTCAATGGCCCTTCTGGACCCTGGGGGCCCACCACCAAGCCCAAGAGCCGAAGTCCAGATCATTGTTGGTGGTATTGGAGACCCCCCCCCATCATCATCATCTGTAGCTCGGGAACCTCTACGAGGCTACGAGATGGGCACAAAGGCCAGCACTGAGACCACAGTGAGACCCGGCACTGAGACCAGCACGGGCCCAGAAGCCAGTACTGGTCCAGACACCATGCAAGATGTGTTGGCACAGGGGGATCTCCACAGACATCCTCCTCATCCTTCCCTGATGAGGCAGTGGCGGGCACATCCACCACACTGCCAGTCATGGAGAACAGAGCCCACCAGGAGTTACTCAGAAGGGAGGCTCAGAATTTGGGCATGCAGGCAGAGGAGGTGTTGGGGTAGATCAACCCGATGGTCGACATTCTGGTGCCTGAAGGTCCATCGAGGGTGGCTTTGCCCCTCATTAAGACCATCCAGAACACTACTAAAACATTGTGGCAAACGCCCGCCTCCCCTCTCCCCCACAGCCAAAGGGGTGGAGAGGAAGTATTTTGTGCCTCCAAAAGGGTAGGAGTACCTGTTTTCTCATCCTCAGCCGGGCACTTTGGTGGTGGTGGCTTCCAATGAAAAGGGAAGGCAAGGACAATCAGGACCTATTCCTAAGTCTAAGGAGGAGAAGAAGCTGGATCTCTTTGTTAGGAAGGTGGACTCTTGCTTGGAGTTTGCTGCTGTTCTCGAGGAAGACAAGGTGGTCGTGAGGATCTCCTTACAGGACTTCCTAGATTCAGAGGACTCGGCAATCTGAACTGTGTCAACAGCCATAGCTACAAGAAGGAGCCCATGGCTTCAGGTGTTGGGGCTCCTGCATGAAGTCCAGCAGAAAATTCAAGACTCATCTTTCAGTGACTCAGGACTTTTCTTGGAGCAGACAGACTCTAAGCTCCACAGTCTTAAAGGCTCACGGGCACCACTGAAGTTCCTGGGGCTTCATGCACCAGCCCCACAGAGGAAAACATTTTAAGCTGCAGCCTACCCCTCGCTTCTACCCTGCTCCCCCTACACAAGTCTATAGTAGGAAGCGGGGCAGGAGTAATAGACAGAGACCCTCTCAGTCCTCCTCTAACCAGGGCCATGGTTCAGCAAAGCAGCCCTCAGCTCCAAGCCAAACTTTTGAGGGTGCGCCTGGGGGCAATGCACCAGTCCAAATCCCAGATCCTTCCTCTCCCTTGTGAATCATCTATTCCATTTCTACCATGCCTGGGCACAAATTGCCTCAGACCAATGGGTCTTGAGCATGGTAGAATTGGGATATTCTCTCCAATTCTGTTCACTCCTGCCTTCCCACCCTCCTTCTCCATCCATCTTCAGGGACCCTTCTCATGGGCAACTTCTCATGCAGGAGGTGCAAACGCTCCTACAACTTGGAACGGTAGAGAAGGTCCCTCTGGAGTTCAGGGGCAGGCAGTTCTATTCCTGGTATTTCCTAATCCCAAAGGCTAAGGATTGGCTCAGATCTATTATAGACCTCTGAAACCTCAATAGGTTGATGAAGAAGTTAAAGTTCCACATGGTCTCCCTGGCTTCCATTATCCTCTCCTTAATTGTTATCAGTTACTCTTGGCCTCTGATTTCAGGCTGAGCTAGATGTGGGTGGAATTCCTGCTGGGGCCACCAGAGGCCACTGCTGGCAGATTTTGGCTGCAAAGGCCCCTAGGCCCAGAAAATCTGAGCTGTCCACTCAGTGCAGAGAAGGAAAATAGACTGCTGCTGCAGAGAGCAAACAGCAGGAAATCCCAGGTGAAAGGTCTCGGGGGAGAGAAAGAGAGGGAGCCAGCCCAGAGAGCACCAAGCAGGTGCAATAGGAGCTGAAGCAGGAGGGAACTGCCCATACTAAGTGGAACAAGCAGCTCCAGCTTCTGTCTACAGTTGACCAAATTTTCAACATCAAAATATTAGAGGTAAGGGGTTAGCTTCTTGCTAAGAGTTTGGAAACTGGATGACATTACATATGTGCGAGTGTACATATAAATAATGTCTTCTAATTTCTGATCTGATTTGTCCTCTGATTTTATTTATATACTATATTGTAAAGCAGTGGGCTTGCAGTGGCGCTAGGAGCGTGACCCACCTTAATTTCCCCTCATTGGACTAGCAATAGGTTCACTTTAACAGCCCAGGACAAGAAGAAGCCAACACACACTAACAAACAGCACATTCCCCTTTAATAGGGTTTCAGGACAGAAGCAACTATAATATGTAGTTCATAAGGACCTCACCTCAGGACTCTGGTTCAGCTCCCAGACTTAAAGTTCACAAAGTCTCTAGTTAGGTTGCCGGAGACTAGCCTGAGAGGAAACAACTGCATGGCTTCTACTCCCTTCTCTGTTGCTCAGCTAGTGTCTTCTTTCTGTTCATACAGCCCAGCCCTAGAGTGGGGCAGGGATTCCTTGATTACAAACCAGTCTGCCACTTAAGGGGGTGGGACAGGCAGTACACTCCTTCACACACATATATAATAAAATTAATCTTCGGATTTTTGGACTCCTGAGGCATGATTCTGATCGCACTTACCCCTGTTATCTATACTCCCATGTATGACTCCAGTGGAATTACCCTTAATTTATATTTGTGTCAGTGTAATATCTGAAGTGTAAAAAATCAAAGAAATAAACAAGATGAGAACCAGGCCTATGGTGTGGAATTGGAATCCTGTGGGCAGCTGTAAAAATAACAAGAATCATGTTAGTTTCATTCTGCTGCTGGTTGAGATTGCCCTGAGCAGCACAAGAGGCCGGTACTCAAGCTCTTCTCTGGGAAGGAAACTACAAAAAAATAGAGAAATACTGGAGATGCTAGCCTACTCCTTGCTGCAGCTGGACAAAGTAGATTAGCAGAGAACTGCTCCACAGCAGAATCCAGGAAGTGGAGCAGTCCAATCTGTTCTCTGCTCTTCCCTGTCCCCATCATTGCAACACCAGACCCGGGAAAGGGGAGAGGGAGTGAGCAACCCGTGCAGTTGCCCCCCTACCAAGCCTGGAAGAGAGGACTGAAGAACACCTGGAGGAGCAGAGGTGAACTGAGGGTTCAGGGGTTGCTGGGAGGGGTGGATATTTAATTAATGGGCTGGGGGAGAGAGAGATGGGGAGGGCAGAAATGATGTGGGGGTGGGGAGAGTGCATAATTGCTGGGGCAGGGTCAGGCAGCTATGGGGTTTGGGGAGCGGGGATGACAGAATTAATTCATTAGAATTTTGGACTTTGGGGTGAAGCTGAAAGCTCTGCCCAGCATTTTATACAGATCATTGTCATTTGATCACGGATAGGTTCTCCCATGAGAAAACCTTCCGCAGGGGCCGAAATCACCTTACTGCATACATTTGGGAGAGCTGGCAACACTATAACTACCTCACACATGTTCGGGATGCGTAGGGGGAGTTCAAAAAATCAAAAGACAGACCAAAAAATGAGATTAAAAAATCTTACGATTTCTAGGGCCTGATTCATGATTGTTGAACTTTTAGGGTTGGCAATATTGCTAACCAGGATTCTGTATATAGGGACAACATGGAAAAAAGGCACAGGGATGGGAGAGAAAAATGAACAGTGCATGAAGGGTGGCATTTTGTTCCTGCTGCTGGGGGGTCTTATAACTACTGTGAAATCTAGTGGTCTTGCAGTATTTTCTGGAAATCCTGCAAGAAGACAAACACCCGGGTTCTTAGTCTGCATCTACCATGAGCTGAGTGCAGCTGAAGGAGGACGGCACAGAAGAACTTTGAGATCCTGGGGCCAGGTTTAGGGCACTCAGGGTTTCTCCCATGCAAGGACAATCCCCAGCTAGACGGATTCACTGGCTTTCCAACTGTTTTGCTGGAGCGGCATAAGGCATCTGGAGGAGTGGCTGAGGATCTGAGGCTGTAGTGATATACTGCAGCAATGTACTGGAACTGGCATTAGGAACGTTTCCCTGGGGAACAGAAGGGTGTTCTTTGTATGGAGGGAAAATGTTCTCCAGTGGAGAGTGTGAATATCCTTTAGAATCCTTTTCTTGTTCCCAGTAACCTGGGAATCAATTTAAGACAATCTGTATGATTATAATGCCAGAAATGAGACTAAAAATTCACAGAGTCAACACACCACGCAGTAAATCTTACAGGAATTGCTGTGACTAAGAAATAAACCAGAGATGACAGTTTTTAAATGTGCTTATATGGCATTTTTTAATATGCAAAGTGATTGCTTTATCTCTGGCATTAGAAAAAATAGACTCCAAATCCAAATAAACACAACTACTTCAGACACAAGTAGAAACATCACTTCCCACAGCTGCACAAAGTGCTAATCGATACTAGAAAGGTGGTATTGCTGTTCTGTATCTGAGAGAGTTTGGGTCCTGGGAATGTCCTTGTTTCTTTTTTTTTCATATACAGTTAAGAATACAGTGCATGGGATATAGATACAAATATTTTTAGCAAAAGGAACGTTATCATATAAGCAGCTTAGGTTTGCGATGATAATGCTGAGCCCCTAAACTGCTTGAGTCTGTTCAGCCCTTGTCTTGTGTCAGCAGGGGGAAGTAGTAACCAGGCACTTCTGTAGTTGAGATACTGAATGCTTTACTTGGAGTCTTTCTGGCTGTCTTCCCTTCTTTCCGTCTTTTCTATTAAATAGGGGAGATTTTCATGCAGTGATATTAAATACACTGTACACCACTGAGGTTCCCCACGTATTGCCATGGCAGTGCTGGAAGTGATAGACACAAGTAAGTCTGGCTTCTGGAAATGTTAACAATAGGTTTGTAAAATTGGATTTAAATGCTGCACGTGATGGTCAGATTCTCCACTACCTGCAAGGTTCTTTTCAATCTGCGTTGTTACAGTCACAGAAGATTTTTAAATAACTGTTGTGTGACTGTAATTTGAAAATACACGTTTTATATGAGCAAGGACACTTCTTGTTTCTGATTCAGATCTAACATTGCTTCTCCAGTTCCCAATCTGTGCCTCTTCAGAGCTGAGTGAAGTTAGCCCCACCCCCTGTGCAGTCCAGCCTTTCTTTATATGAAGTCTGTGGCCCAATTGAGTTCAGATGGTGGATGCAGGACTGTGTGTATGTCTGTCTGTCTATGTGAGATGAGCTGGAGTCATAAGGCTGAGTTGTTCCAAATGGTTTTAATCAGCAGCCCATTCGGGGAGAATGGAAAACTTCTGTCAGGATAAGAACTGAGTAAGTAAACGTAACTTTGAACTCGAATCGGAACAAAACAAACCCAAAGGAAAGTCTTCATAGTCTGGCAGATGCCAGAAAAATGCTCACTGAGAGCGGTGCTGACAGGAAAAGGGCAATTTAAAAAGGACTGGAATGAAGGAAACAGTAAAAACAAAGTGGGGATTGAAAATATAATAGGGAAAAAAATCATATGATTGCTGGCAAAGCCTGGACAGTCTTCAGCCATGCAAGGCATATGCTAAGTTTTACTTATTGCTTCCTTGGATGCTATTGTGTGCCTGTAGTTTATTCTGCAGAACTGGAGTAAAGATTTCTGCTCCTCAGCTGATTGCGTGTAAGTCTGTTCTGTAAACTATGCACTGGCGAAAGGCTAAGGCAGGCTCCTTAGTGTGATGATGATTGCTATTTGTTTGTCTGTGTTTTGCACAGGTTGGATTCTATTCCTGTAACCTTTATGAAGAACTCTTTGGAGTGCTCTCTGCCTTTCGGACCTATGACTTCTTGTTCAGTACCATGGGGGAGTTCAGCAGCAGGAATGGGAAGAACTTGAATTAGTTGTGGAAAAACGCTCCTTTGTCTTTTTTGTGCCGATGGAAAGTGGCTGCTGCGAATGTTCCTGTGATGTGGAAAAGGGCAAAGTGAGAAAGGCAAAGTGGTCATGGTTTGTGGGCAGATTCCCTCTTGCCGCAGGCTCTGTCGCCCTCGGCCCTTCCTTCTGGTGCTGGTGGTGGGTGTCTATCTTTTCTACCAGATCCTGCCACCTATACGGACCAAAAGATTCTTTATGGCAGTTGATAATGGGAGTTCACCAAACAAACTAGCTGAGACACAGCAAGAGAGATACAAAGAGGTCTCTTCAAGGAACACTCATTGCTTCCTCCCTTCTAGTAATTCACAAACACTGAATAAGGTAAGTCAACCCAATGAGTATGCTGCAATTAGGGTTGCCAACCCTCCAGGATTGGCCTGGAATCTCCCCAAATTGGCATCGAGCTCCTGGTGACTATTGAAAGCAATCCGGGAGGTTTTAATAGGATATTTTTAGAAAATGACATTGTCATGTTGGGGGAAAAAAAATCTCCCGGAATAGATTCAGTCAGAGTTAGCAACCCTAGCTGCAATAATGGCCTGGGATGAGTCCAGCAAGACCATTTATGTCCAACTAAAATTAACATTGAGTTTGAAGTGTGTACAAATAAGCATGTGAGTGACCTAGTGACAATGAAATCCTTGTAAACACAGCTCATTAACTAGTTCCTCAGCAAACTTTTATTGTCAAATGAATCCCTAATGTTTTGGTTAAAGCATTGCATTATTTTTTGACTCCATGGCAACTTTAGTCGTCTTCTACTTGCTGTGCAGCACATATTTTGTTTAGTCTTTAGAAATGGGGTCAGGAACTTTACAGTACAGAGACATCAATCAAATGCCAGTGGGACTTCATAAAAATGACTGAGGCTGTTAATTAGCATAGACTCTTTCACTCAGACATTTATTAGCACTGAGAATATGGCTGTATTGTTTTGACGTTATCTGCTGGTGCTTTTTGAACTTTCCTGGGATTCCACTGAAAAGCTAAAATAAACTGCATTTCTAAAACTTTTTTTCAAATCACATGGACATTATTTACTCAGCAGTCTTTTGAACAGCAAATTTCTCTTTGTCCTTATGTTACCTGATCACATGTTTATTTTGTATAGGGTGGCTGAAATATTAAATATTACATATTAAAACATTAGACAAATGCAGACCCTGTTACTTTTTTTGTTGATCGTTATTAAATATGGCTTGTCAAGTGATCCAGGCTACGCTAGTTGTATTTATTTTGAAATCTGTGATTAGCACTAGTACAATTGTATCAGGTTTTGTTGAATCCTGGAGGGTGTTGGTAATAGTTCAGGATGGATTTTGTTGTCAAATTACCATTATGGCAGCACTCAGAGTATAAATAGAAACTATTAATGACTGTAAATATTATTCTAGGACGTATCTGTTGGGCAGCATCTGCATAAAGCAGTTTAGCTCAGATCTTTAAAAATAAAATATATTATTTAGAAGATCTTTCACTGGTTTGCTTTGTTATACTTCACTCTGAAAGGTCAAAGAATTGACTTTATGACATCTGTTGTGACAATTAAAAACAGATATGGCCCAATAGCTTGTTTGAACCTTTAACCCACATGTGTGGAAGAATTTTCAGATTTATTTTTCAATTGTGAATTCAGATTTTTCTCATGGCTTCCAGAAATCTAGTCCAGAATTTAACTGCCATAATTTTATATTTTAGTTGAATTTTAACTACTCTCCCTAGGTTTTCTGCAACTATGTAACAAATACAATTAAACTTACAAACGGAATTAGTATATTTTGCAATGTAGTTGCATCATCTTCTATTTTGTGACTTTTCACGATTATGTATCCATTCTCTTTTTATCACTGTGTCTATAAACACTGATGAGCATTTTATACTAAACAGCTTACTGTTTGTAAGAGCTGGCAGAGCAACTGTGAAGCTTGGTTAACATGTTTGATATTTCCTTTCCTGTTTAGATTTAACAAACATGCAGACTTAGCAACGGCTTCTGTGCTTGGGCTGTTTGGGTTGAGTGAGAAGTTTATGCTATTACAATATGCTGCATTTATTATCTTCTCATATCCATAGATGTGAATACTGCATGCACATACTGAACCTATCTTATTTATTTTAATGCATCTTTTAACTCTCATAAAAATGTTTTTTAGCATGTGCTGTTTTAACATACATTCTCCTTATTATTCAGAAGAACACCCACAGCTTGTTGGCTACATGTCTAAGAAGTTCCCTCGTGATCCTTATGGAACAAAATGTCTTGCATGTGTGGTGGATGTTCTCGGTCCTTCTACAGAACATCTTTAGATTGCACGACTAATCTCAGAGACTAGGAACAATGAAATCAGCCTTCCCCAAAAAATCTGCCATTGTGCTGTTGTGGTATGCTCACAAACTGTGCACACATTTTTAGCCTAGAACAAATTGTGAGGGATGAACTTTTACATTGGTTTATTATGATAAGTACCTGGAGGTACTCAGTGCAAATTTGTTATGCTTGAAATGTTACACTGGTTTATTATACAATAGTACGTGCACCCATGGTAGTTAAGGTTGCAAAACAGTTTCTGTTAAATCCTCCCTATTTTTTTGCATATTCATGAATAAAGCTGGGCAAATACTGCAAAATATTTTCCACATGCTCAATCACATTAATTAATTGACTTCAGTTGTGTGCACTTACTGTGAATATTCTAAAAAATGAGCTTATTGACAAGAATCTTATGTTCACTAAAATGGCAATTTTCAGCAAATATTGCAAGCAGGACCCGTCGTGAATATCATGCATAAAACTGAGAGAAAATAAAAACCATGCCTGCGATGTTGTCCTTTAAATAACAGCAGATGATTCTGATGCATCTGGGATGAGGAAGCATCTTGTGTTGTGCTGTAGAATCTCCTCTGGCTGGTTTCAGGGTAGTGTAGGTATTGGGTCATACTTTTCTTCAGCCGGAAAAACAGCGTCGTGTTGACCCTGGGAGTGGGAGGTTGGGCCTTGGCTTCTTATTGCAGCAGAGGACTCCCCTCCCCAAGTGTTATAAAACAGCAGTGGCAACAATTCCACTTGGTTACTACACATGCAATGAAATGTTACCTTGATTTTTGGATACCGATAGCACAAATGGCTTTAAGATTAAACCTGGCATCTTTTATGAACCAACCAAGGAAGGGCACTGGCAGAGTCCTGGAGATGTGCAATTTTGCTACTTACATCTCAGAGACTGGAATCTCTCTCATTGTTTAAAGCTGTTGCTTCCAAAAATGTGGATCAATATGATGCTAGAAAGTTGATGTGTCCATTTAGTATGTAAATATGTCTTTAAGCCCATGCAATATTCACTGATTTGGAGTCACTACTGCCTTTCAGGTACATAATCCAAATAATTTTTTTTAAATTGCCAAAACATAGATTTGGGTAACAATCTGAAAAGCTTGCCAGATCTCAAAGGCTGATCCTATAGACCAGTGTTTCCCAAACTTGGGACGCCGCTAGTGTAGGGAAAGCTCCTGGCAGGCTGGGCCGGTTTGTTTACCTGCCCCGTCCGCAGGTTCAGCCTATCGCGGCTCCCACTGGCCGCGGTTCGCTGTTCCAGGCCAATGGGAGCTGCGGGAAGCGGCAGCCAATATATCCCTCGGCCCGCCGCTTCCTGCAGCCCCCATTGGCCTGGAGCAGTGAAACGTGGCCAGTGGGAGCCTTGATCGGCCGGACCTGTGGATACGGCAGGTAAACACAGGGGCTTTCCCTACACAAGCGGCATCCCAAGTTTGGGAAACACTGCTGGAGACCTATTTTCACAGGCACAGTGGGCAAATCTTTGATGCCTAAAATTAGGCACTATGATCTGTTTCAGAGGGGTAGCCATGTTAGTCTGTATCAGCAAAAACGAGGAGTCCTAGTGGCACCTTAGAGACTAACAAATTTATTTGGGCATTATGATCTGTAGCCAGGTTTTCGAAGGTGATGAGCACCCAGAGATATCATGCACATATTTATGTGCTTACCTATAGATTTAGGAGACTTATTTTAGGGACTTATTTCCGAGTTTCTCGTCCAATCATACTTAGCAGTTTGCTGTAGTGTTTTTCATTTTCAAAACCAAATAGAACACAAAGACCAATATGTTCAAAAATAGGTGCCTAAAATTAGGTTCTTAAGACCATATTTAGGCAACTGCCTGATTTTCAGAATTGTTGAGCACCCAATAACTACTAACTTTAGGCTACTATTTTGGAATACCTAGTTAGTTATTTAATTCCACCTTACAACATGCTTCTGAAGAACTGTATGTCTATGTAAGGTACATATATGCCCCTCATTATTATAGTATCTGATCACTTCACAATGTTAAGTGACTTTATCCTCACAAGACCTCTGTGAGATAGGGAACTGAGGTGCAGAGAAAGTAACTTTCCTAGTGTCACCTAAGAAGTCTGTAGCAGAGCAGGGAATTGAGCCCAGATCTTCCAAGTCCCCAGCTAGTGTCCTAACCACTGGACCATCCTACTACTCATGTAATAACCCTCTTTTACAGGTGAAGTAATGAAGGCTAGAGTGGGAGGCAGTATTAGTGCTGGAATTAGAACTCTGAAGTTCCTGGCTCCCAGTTCTGTGCACACCTCTTGTGAGACGTAAATGTACAGCACAGTGTGAATGAAAATAGTTGTGCAGTGTTCATATAAGTAAACGGGATTAGGTGTCAAGAGACTGAGGTGAAACTTTTCAGAGTAGCAGCTGTGTTAGTCTGTATCTGCAAAAAGAACAGGAGTACTTGTGGCACCTTAGAGACTAACAAATTTATTTGAGCATAAGCTTTTGTGGGCTACAGCCCACTTTATCAGATGCATGCAGTGAAAAATACAGTAGGAAGATATATATATATATATATATATATATATATATATATATATACACACACACACACAGAGAGAACATGAAACAATGGAGAGTGATCAGTTAAGGTGAGCTATTATCAGCAGGAGAGAAAAAGAACTGTTTGTAGTGGTAATGAAAATGGCCCATTTCCAGCAATTGACAAGGAGATGTAAGGAACTGGGGGAGGAGAATAAGAATGGGAAAATAAAGTAAAACTACAAGTACTCCTGTTCTTTTTGAGGTGAAACTGACCTTAGTACAGAAGGCCTGCACAAGATCCTATATTTCACTTCAACTCAGTATCAAGGGATTAAGTGGAATTCGGATGGCAAATAGGACCTTTTGTGGGGTGAATTGTGTCCTATGCTGATTTTTTTTCTTAAGACTATGTTCAGAGTTTTACTATAACATAATTAGACAGAGAGGGTTTTCTTTGCACCAAAATAGTAGAAAACAATGTGGGAGAGTGGAATTTATCCAGCATGGAATCCAGGGTTAACCACAGGGCCACTGCCAGTGATGTGATTTAGCCAATTAAATTAATAGCCATGAGGTAGAGGATGAAACCAATTCACCCTTGTAGAGCAGCAAAACCTCTTCCTGCAATGTAGAATACAAAAATCCTGGGGCAGTAAAGCAAAGTTATTTTTACACAAAGTGTAGGAGGCAGAGATGTTGAGGTGGCAGGCAGTCAGGGAAGAGTGGAGACAAAGTTTTTTGATCTCTCCTCAGTTTCACTGGGTTTGTCACAGAGGAGAAGCTGTGGGAGGGGGGATGACAGAAGCTGGACAGGGAGGGAGAAAGCAGGTCTGATCTTGATCACTTCACTCATGTGAGTAGTTCTATTAAAATCCATGGAACAACTCTTATGAATAAGCCAAGTAGGAATGGCCTGTAGTCTGTCTGGGGTATAGCACTGGAATTTGGTTCCATGATCTGTATACAATCGTGAAGCAAGGGAATTTTGAATGAGAGCACTATGCTTCCATCTTGATGATCGACTGTGCCAGCAACTCAGGCTTCACTTTTGTGGCTTATGATATCATCAGAAACCAACTATCAAAGTAAATCCCCATAATTTACTTGCCTGTTCTATATTTATTCAGCAAACAATGGGAAGCAGAATGACATTCCAACCATTTCAATCCAAAACCCACTTCTTCCTGAGTGGGAAGTCTCATAGCATGTAAGCCAAAACATTTTAAATACCTTCCAGAAAGTGAAACAGGAAATTAACTTCTCCATAACAATGCAGGAAGTGTTTGAACTTGAAAGTAAAATAAAACAGTAACAAGAGCACCTTAGTATTTGTGTGCACTATGGGGCAAGTCAACAAAATGTGTAGAAGACTCCATCGGAATTAAGGAAGACTTTCACCATCCTGTAGGCTGAGCATTTGGGGCATTAGAAACTAATTCAAAGTTTTCTGTTACTTATTAATTATTATTTGTATTGCGGTAGTGCTTAGGATCCCCAGGCATGGACCAGAACGCTGTTATACTAGGTGCTGTCTAAAAATCTAGTTGGATCCACACTTACGCTGCTGGTTCTCTTCTAAATGAAAGCAATGGAGTTTAGTCAATTCTCTGATGGCCAGTCTGTGTCATTGAAAATACTGTCATTGTTCACATAGGGCTTGATTCTCTTTCATGGTATGTTTCTTTTGAGCAGTTTCCGGTGTGTAAAGGGCCCATAAAGCCTATTTAACTGGGTAACATGCAGCTGGCACAGAGGATCTATGCCACCTCTTTGCAGTATCCAACGCAGGCAGCATGTCAGGCAAAAGGGAATGTGGCCAGAATGCTACTGTGCTCAAACTATTCCCAATTGCTGGAACTGTCCCTGGAGGTTGCGAGCAGCTGGATGCCAGAAAGAGCAGTCCTGAGGCTCCCTGTAATTTACATTGTGGGGTAAAACCTCCAACGAACTGATTTCCCCTTTCAACTTTAAATATCTCAGCTAATTTCTTTTAGGCCAAGACAACAACAGTATTTATATAGTGTCTGAGCTAATTGCTGACCAGATTTCATATTTTAAACTGCAACAGCTTTAGGGTTATGTAAGCTAAAGAAACAACCTAGTGTATTTTTACAGTAGCATAACTTAAAAAAAAGCCAAACCAATTTAAAGGAAAAAATGACCAAGGATTTTCTCCTAGGCAGACAATTTCCCCAGACATTCTGTAATACACACAAAGTAGATGCTCATTTTATGATAGAAAATATTTACATCATTTAAAGCTATAGTATTATGTGAACTTAGTTGTTTTTGTAGTTCATTAAAACCCTAAGCAACATACATTTTATTTTGGTTTTTAATCAAGCATAAATTTTTGAGAGTTGACTGAATAGGACATAATATTTTCTTCATTTCCACCCCCACCCCCACAGTCCATTATGTACATTTAAAACATAATTACAAACTCTTCTTTTTACATGCATTTTATTTACTTGATAGTCCATCATGGTTTCTTTAGAGTTCACTTTGCAGATCATCTAAAACTGCGTATCAAAGCCAAACTAGGTGTCAGTGACTCAGAAGAATGTAATGGCTTTGTAAGGCTGTAACACCAAGTACACCGTGTCAAAGCTGAATTCAACCCCATCCTAAATCACATGGGCAGACCTATGATCCCATGCAGAGCCTCATTAATTTCAATGAGTCTATGCCATCCATGTTGTTCTCTTTGTAGAACTGGGACCAGAGATGTTGTTCATTAGTTCCTTATACATGGGTGCCCTGCATGTGTAGTAAATCCATATGCTAAGACAAAAAACCTGAAATTTCTAATTTGGGAAGAAAAACCTCTATTAAACTAGCTTTAAAACAGAAACTTGTCTTCATTTCAAAATTATTTTTAAATATTCCAAAGGCAGTTAATTTACCTTCTGGACTAATCCCCACCACACAGTCAAGCTATCGGAGTACCAAAAAGAGTCAAAGCAGTAAAATTATATAGTATTTGAACAGATTATTTTAATCAGTTGAGTTCTGCACCTTTAATGCCAAGTCTCAGCCCAGAATGAATTTTTATGGCTGAGAAAAAGGGTTTGTAAAAGCAAAACTGGCAAACCCTAATTCTAGAAATATGAACGTTGTTGCTATAATCTTGGAAATTCTGACAGACTCTACTGGTAACTAGATCAACATGGATAGTGACGTAATGTATTTATATAGAGTAGTGGAAACAAATATGGGATCACTTGCTGCATAAGGGAAACATTATTTAATTTCGCTAATTTGTTTTTAATACAATGCAACTAAAGTATAGTGTTTTTATTTTTTAAAAACCCCACCCTCACTTGGTAAGAAAACAGAGAGGAAATTGTACATGTGTATAGGAATGCAGAGTGCTCTGAAAATACAGGGGTGAGGGAATAAATTTGGGAGCACTGCACATGGGTCTTGAAAAAAGGGTGGGAAATAGCGTGAAATTTCTCTTATTTAATAGCATCAACTTAAACGTCAGGTCATGCTGCTACGTTCAGAAGCCCCAAAATCTGACTCCCACAGACAGGGCCAGTGTAACCTATTAGGCGATCTAGGTGGTTGCCTAGGGCACTGGCATTTGGGGGGCGGCATTTTCTTTGGCGGTGACCACGGCGGCTGGATCTTCTGCCGTTGGCATTTAGGCGGAGGGAACTGGGGCAGGGGGGCTTGGGGAGGGCTACCTGCAGCAAGTAAGGGTGGGGGGCAGCAGGCAGGGAAACCACTCCCCACCCCAGCTCACCTCTGCTCCGCCTCCTCCCCTGAGCACACCGCCCCGCTCTGCTTCTCTCCCTCCCAGGCTTGCAGCGCTAATCAGCTGTTTGGCGCCGCAAGCCTGGGAGGCGGGAGAAGTGGAGCAGCGACTGCGTGCTCGGGGAGGAGGCGGAGCAGAGGTGAGCTGGGGTGGGGAGCTGCCTCATGGCTCCCTGGGCGGGGAGGAGCTGCCACGGGAGGGTGCCTCAGGGCGGGGTGGGGGGGGAGCTGCCGCAGGGCTCAGGGAGGAGGCGGAGCAGAGGTGAACTGGGGTGGGGAGCTGCCGCACAGCTCCCCGGCCGAGGTGGGGAGCTGCTGCGGGGGAGGGGGGCTCCTCAGGGCAGTGGGGGGGGGGGTTGGGAGCTGCCGCAGGGCTCGGAGAGGGGGGAGGGTGCAAGGTGGTAGTTTCGCCTAGGGCACGAAACATCCTTACACCGGCCCTGCCCACAGATCCCATCATCCTAGATTGAATTTTTGTAAGAGTCAGTTGATAGAAATGCCATTTATTTAATACTTAAACAACAGGAGTTGAAGAGGGCTGCACTTCAGAGTGCATCACTAGCTAGATTCACTTTGTTCGTGTTGCTTCAGTTTTGGCTGTACATGTGTGCTGGGAAATGTTAGTGACCAACAACCTGAAGGACTTATTTTTTTAGAATATCAGGGTTGGAAGGGACCTCAGGAGGTCATCTAGTCCAAGCCCCTGCTCAAAGCAGGACCAATTGCCAGACAAATTGAAAGTTTCTCTGATGTGTGTAGCCCGAAAAAGATCTCCAAGGCAACTGGACATGTCTGTGGTGGTAGATTCGGTTTGTGTGGAAGATCTATATCAGAACCCTTTGGATCACTGGTTTCCAGAAGCAGCAATGAGTATGGAAGGTTTCTGTCTAGGTACTTTGGGAAGGCAGTGCTGGATGTTTTCCCCAGCAGTGCTTTTTAATGTAATGGTCGTTGTTTGAACTGTTTTTTTTATGAGTATCAGTGTCCCTAATGAGCAATAGGAACAGTGTCTGGCCATCTTCCAGTTACAGCATTTTAAAAAAACAATTGCGTAAGAACTGAAGCCTGCCTCATTGCTCTGTTGTAAGTGCAGTCTTTCTTCTCTTTCTCTCTCTGACTGCATTGTGTTTAATTGGTGTATTTGCATATTTGTAAGGTTAGTTCCTTGCTAATCCATAGCCTAGGAAAGATTCCATGTGCATTACAGCTGAAGTCCAAGATGGAGGGAGGAGAAGTTTGGCAATACCAGTAGCCAGCTTGCCCCTTCCGATGGGAGCATATCATCATAAGGAAGGTTTAGGATGGCATCAGAGTTGGCATGGGCTGACGTCTCCAAGCCCGAGGACCAGGGAATTCACCGGAAAGGAACTCCTAGATCTATAGAGGCAGAAGATACCCTGTCTGTGTCTACCACACTGGGGCCCTCTGCCCTGGAAGCATTGCTCCTTTGGGAGCCATGTGGCAGACTTCCCATGTATCTGTTTCATAGCAGACATAGAGCGGACTCTGCAGAAGCATAATCCTACAGTGGGATTTTCAAACAGAGCTCTGAGCAGGGAATGGTGCTACACAGATTCTAGTCCTCTGCTCCATTCTGACTGAACAGGGGTTGTTCATTTTTGTTGCCCTCTGCTGGACTCTCCCCAATTTGTCCACATCCCTTCTATAGTGGGGTGACCAAAACGCGATGCAGTATTCCGGGTATGGCCTCACCAGTGCCAAATAGAGGGGAATAATCACTTCCCTCAATCTGCTGGCAATGCTCGTACTAATACAGACTAATATGCTGTTGGCCTTCTTGGCAACAAGGGCACACTGTTGACTCATATCCAGCTTCTCGTCCATTGTAATCCCCAGGTCCTATTCTGCAGAACTGCTGCTTAACCAGTTAGCAGCCTGTAGCAGTGCATGGGATTCTTCCTTCCTAAGTGCAGGACTCGGCACTTGTCCTTGTTGAACCTCATCAGATATCTTTTGGCCCAATCCTCCAATTTGTCTAGGTCACTCTGGACCCTATCCCTACCCTCCAGCCTATCTACCTCTCCCCACAGCTTAGTGTCATCTGCGAACTTGCTGAGGGTGCAATTAATCCCATCATCCAGATCATTGATTAAGATGTAGAACAAAACCGGCCCCAGGACCGACCCCTGGGGCACTCTACTTGATACTGGCTGCCAACTAGACATCGAGCCGTTGATCACTACCCGTTGAGCCCGACAATCTAGCCAGCTTTCTATCCATCTTATAGTCCATTCATCCAATCCATACTTTTTTTAACTTGCTGGCAAGAATACTCATTCTCAGATCTAGCACTAGCCACTGTTCTCCCTCAACCACATCCACAGATGATTCATAGACCTCTGCAGGTATCTAACATGAGGTGGCATCACCCAACATAACACTCATCCAACACAGGGGATAAAATACGGAAGCTTTACCATTGGTGTAGCAGATAGAAAGTAACAGCTCTATGCTCACTAATGTTGGTCAGTAGGACTTAAATTAAACAGCATAAATAACATTAAAAGAGAAAACAGTTCTCAAAACTACACAGCTAATAACAGTTGGCTTTCTGGTTTAGTATCTAGAGTGGTTCAGACTCCTATATGACCACCTTCCCCTACAGAGGACGACAATGATTTAATAATAGGTTACTCCAAAACATCTTGGTCAAGTGGATAGGATGCTAGATTCTGAAAACCTGAGTTTTGTTCCTATCTCTACCACTAAGCTGATGGATGACCTGTGGCAAGTCATTCACCTCAATGTGCTGCAATCTTCAAATCTGCAAAATGGGGATAATGATATATAGTCGTCTTTGTCAAATTCTTTGAGATCTCTGGAGGAGAGCAATATAAGGCGCTAAATATTATCACCATCATATTAAAAAGTCATCCTTAAGCAGAGTTTCTGAAGTGTAAGGGCTCAAAGTTCCTCTAAGGAACTCCTGAACAATTGTTGGCAGGGGCATGAGAAAGCAGGGCGCAGCAGGGAAATGCAGTGAGAGCTCCATGTCTACTGTCATCTGTGGATGTGGTTGAGGGAGGACAGTGGCTAGTGCTAGATCTGGGAGTGAGGGGAATAAATGGGTGATAAGGACAGGGTAGGATCTGCAGCTGGGACAGTGGAGTCGGGCACTGACTGGGAGGAGGAGGTGCTGACTTGGGGAAAGGACACAAGCTTTTTAACAGAGAGCAGGAGAAGGTTCTGAATGTGTGGAAATGGAAGGAACAAGGTTGCTCCTGAAGACAAGAGAGGCTGCCCAAAGTGTAGGATTGCCTGGCATATTAGTGGAGGTAGGAGTGGGCTGTGAGGATGAGGTACATCCCATGCAATATACCTGGAGTACCCCTGAGTTTCAGGTTAAAATAGTACTTGGATGTGTGGGAAAAACTATTAAAATCTGCTTTAAACAAAATACTAAAGGCATCCTCCGGTGTTGCTGCAGGGGAATTACCTTCCATTATGAAAGAGAGAGCGATCTTATGGTAGGGACATGTTCAGAATGTCCTCTGACAGAAAGCACATGAAAGGGCATTAAATAAATGCTATTTCTTCAGCACTGGGAGTGTGTGTGGTGGTGTCCAGACAGAGGAAGACATAATCCTTATCCAAAACTGCTACCAATCTAGATCAGAAAGGAATGAACACAAACCGAGAGAAGACAGTTATTCCAAATTAAGTGCCAGATCCTGAGCGTGACTCTGGATCTGGCCCCAAAGCTCTCTCTCTATCTGTCCTTAATTCACCCTGTTGGGTTTACAGTGGCATGGAAAATTGTGTCCTTGTACAAAGTGGAGCAAGGAGTGTCTCCCTTGCATTATGTACATGAAATGGAAGGAGTAGGGATGACTGGCTTAATTACCTCTGATGTTACCACATATTGGGCAGGAGTAGGGGAGAGACCCAGTGTACAAAGCAAGAACCGAATGTAGGAGGGGGAGGGGATGGAGGTGGGGAAAGAGACAATGGGAAGTCAGAAGGAGTAGAGCAGCCACAAGGGGGAATGTGGGGAGATGTGTCTTCTAGTAGTTACTGTAATTATATAGGAAGTACAGAAGAGAAAAGATCAAGAGGGAAAGATGGAAGAAAAGAAAACAGAATAGGGGAGAGGAGGAGAAGAGAGTGGAAGGGGTATTATAAGGCAATGTAGCACAGGTCATGCCAGTCTCACTGCTAGACTAATATGTTATAAAAATACTACAAGGACAGGAGGATCTATTACAAGTTTATGTAACATAATTCTTTTGACTTGATCATTTCCTATGTATTCTTGTTCCTTTATGCATGTGATCTGAATTTGTTATCTGAATATTCTAACCTCTAAAATGTTCTTGGATTACAGGTTCATTAAATATATCTAGACGACTCTCGTAGTATTATAGACATATTTCAACATGTCTCATTATCAGTTATGCTCATCCCACTCATAGGGATGTGTGTTCTATAATAAAAACAGAAGAGTACTAGTAATTCAGGGATCTAAAATAGTTTATACTTCTCACAGCTGCAAAGAATTTTACACTTGAGCCAAGTGTAACATAAAGCTACATCCTGTGATTGGGGAAGAGACTGCAGTGAGAGTGACTTACCAGATCTATAAACAACTGGAAGCATCTTGAATGACATTTGTTTATACCAAAAATCTGTCCTTTTTTTTCAGCATAGCCTCTTAATAAAGACTGATGACTCTTCAATTGTATAGCACTTCCTGTGTGCATTCCAATGTAAACTTACTAAAACTAGACAACTTTTAGTTTTTAAAATAGATTCTTTTTTTCAAATGTCAACTTAAAAGTCATGTACTTGATAACTTGATAACCCTGCATTAAAGCCCTAGAAATAGAAATACTTCTCGCAGGGAGAAAATCCAGTCTAATAAAGTAACTTTGCCATTATCCTTCTGCAAAACAGCATCTAGGAAGCTCCAAATACAGTCACATTTTTTCCATGCAGAACATGCTATTTTTATGTACCGTGTGACTCTCTCAGCATTTGTAGTCCCCCCTCCCCACACATATTGCAGTGCACACACAGCGTGTTACTCAAATACCAATAGAATCAGATTGCTATCGTGACATTCTGACACATCTGGGTAACGTTAGAACAATGAAACTCTCAGCCAGTTGGGGAGGTTCATGAGTACGGGACACTGAACTTTCCCAGGAACTGGCTCTAGATTAATGAAACTCACTCCTGTAAGGGATAAGAGTGACCATAGAATGAACTGCTTCCAAAACAAAATGCCAAACTCACAACATAAGTCTTAGTCTGTGGAGGTGAGGGGGAGGTTTCTCTCTCCCCATTCTCCAGGTACCCTGGCACCTAGATTATTTATTTGAGTTTAGCAGAGGGAGAGTGTTTATCCCCACATACTGCTGGCACCAGCCTCTGTGTAGAAGGATGCCACATATCAGAAAACCTGTGAGGGGTGTTGCCTGTGTTTCACAGGTGTTACTATCCTACTGCTCCTCTGCTGGTGCATACAGGACTCTCTGCTGCCCCTCCATATGTCTAAGGGCATGGAGCATATAGGAAGCATGGCTAGCCTATGTGGGAAGGGGATGAGTCTGGTGATACCTGCCTCAGGTGAGGTTGCTCATCACCCTGTGGTGAATCCCCAATAGAAATGGCCCTCATGCTTTACTCAGGCCATTTTAGCATGGTTTCTGAGCTTCTCTTCTCCCTTAAAGTAAGTTACTTTACTGGCCTAGCACAGCTGGCATAGAGACAGTGTCACACTCGTGTGTCTGGCTGCTTGCAGAGTAGTGCTGCTGCCTAGTGTCCATTTGCACCCGCTTCCAGCTCAGCATCCTCCTCCCCTCAACCATCTTGAATACTAGTCTTACTTCACTCTCCCGCTGCACCAACTTGGAAGACTTCAGTCCAACCTCTCCTTTCATCTGAACAACCACATCCCTCATGATAGTTCTCAGCCCTCCCTCCCCCCGGCTGCTGAATCTTAGTGGATCAGCACCCATAGACACCTCCCATTGTCCTCCCTCCTCTTATCCCCACACCAGCAGATGAGAACAGAATCCCTTTTACTGGGCTCTCATCTTCAGTTTTTGATAGTGGAGAGGGGAGAAGTTGTAGAAAACTTTGCATTGTGTCTCATGCATTTGATTCTACTCCTTTGGCCTGGTTCTGCGTGAAGATCCTGGGCTTGAGGAGCAGTTAGCCATAAACATCCAGTGTTTGAGAACTAGACAATTAAGTACCTCAATCCCCACTTTTATATTCTTGAAAATCTCCATTTGGTTTGGTGTCAAAGATGGTAGCATGGTTTTGTGAAAAATAACAACAGTGTCTCATGATCCTACCTTGTCTTATGGGTGTTGTCTTTGCATTCTGTTTTCTGTTAGATTGAAGACTCCATTCTTAAGTACTTTGGGAGTCATACAAGAAAAGCAATTTTGTATGTTCCTCCTTCCCGTGGTAAAAAAGAACTTCAGCTATATCAGCGCATCCTAGCACAGTACGGATATACAGTGACAGTCCTTGAAGACAGGAAACTGACTGTAGGCCTTGGACATGAGCACCACTACCAAGGTAAGAATGATGAGAAACAAATTATTACTGAAGTTTTGTCAGTAATCCCATTCATTCAGAATATCCATCATTGAATCTAATCTATAAACCAATTTGACTAGGGGCTTAAAGTCACAATCTGGCCTTGTCCAGTCACACAGATGCTTACTTTTCCACATTGGGACGCTCCTTCTATCAATTGCTTGCTTTTTAATTCCACCCCAGCTCTGTTATTCATCCTAGCCCAGGAGGTCAGTTCTGCTGTAGTAACCCTCACTGCTTGCTGACTGTACCTTTATTCATCCACCTTAAACCCCCTGCAGACTGTATGTGTTATGCACTATCCCCCTATACTCTGTATGGTACCCCCGATGACTATTAACTGAATTTTCAACGCTGTGTATCGTTTATTTTTAAACATTTTCTAATAAAATTTTAAATCTGAGTGCCTTCTGTTACAGCATTAAGTGTCAGTCTGTCAGGTGTGGTTCTTTCTCTTACGCTCTCCTGAGGAGAACTGTGTATGCAGTATTCCTTTGCTGTTTGGGTAGGATTTTTGTATGTTTTTAAATGTGCACACTGTTTTGTGTTTGTTAGAGATGGCAAGGTCGAAGAAATGTGCCTTGCACATGAAGTGGATGGTGGTGGGTTTTGTAATGGTCCTTAGTTCCTGTGGGAATTTGTTTCACAATTTGAGACTAGCTCCTGCACAAATGAGCTGTACCCTTAGGGTAGAAGGTTTCATTGTGCCTGAGGGGTGGACAGCCACAGTCTTCAGCATGGACCTTTGGATGGTCTTTTAGGTGTGTGGGGCCCAGGCCATTGAAGGCCTTGAAGATAAGGATCAAGATTGTGATCTTGAATCTCTATTCTATAGGAAGCCAGTGTAGAAACTGGAGAAAATTGATAGAAAGAGATCACCCAGCACTCTGTCAATGGAAGAAAATGACAATTCTGGTATTTTTATTATGTGGTTTGTTGTTCCTTATTGTAAAGAATAATTATATTCTTGTCATTCATACTTGCAGAAACTTCCTGCAGTTATCAGATACCTCACTGTTGCTTTATTATTTAACTAATCTCAGTTGGATAATGTGAAGATTATTCTGTATAGTCTGTGAGGCTGCTTAGAACACACTGTATTGAACACAGCAAATTTCCACTATTATTTTATGTTAAGTTTTATAGGTAAGCTTTAAAGATGTTTTTTAAGGTAAGGTGTATACATTTTCCCTGATGAGCCGCTATGAAGCGTTAGCCATGTCTCCCTTAAAAAAAAAATCTGGTTTCTCAGCTGTGTCATCTCCCACTCACTACCTGCCATCAATACACATCACTTCAGTGACAAGACACAGCACATCTGCAGCCCACGCTGATGCCAGATGGATTTAGCTACAAAGTGGTATGCAGTCCAGCCAACATCCCATTCTCTGGGGATCACGTAAAGCACATCTGTGACATCCTTTTTTGGCTTAACTGGCTGATGGTGCAGGGTTCACTTAAAACTGCTGTAGAGGTTTGTAACAAGTAAACAAACCGTCTGCAGATTTCAGATTTTCTGTAGATATTTATATTTTTACATCCTGTGCCAATAATCCCTGCACTATTTTTTTCCAGTAATGGGAACAAAAATAGCAAAAGTGCTTTATACACTTTCCATCACTGTCCAGATGTACCTGCAACTTTCAGCATATGTTAGCTGTATAGAATACATGGAACAAACAGCAGTTTAATGTAAAGAGTAAGAGCCTTCTAATTCCATTATATAGCAGCATAGACTATTTTAACTGCTTCCAGGATTGTATATATTCCTAGCTTTAAGGTTATGTTGTTATTTTTTTTTAAAGTAAAACGTAGAAGAACATGGCTGCATTCCAAACTGATGATCTTAGCCTAGAGCTGAAGAAGTTATAACTGGAATTATTTTCCTCTTGCTGGTAAATTATGTTTTCTAGTGTTTTGCGTGGTGTAGTACTGTACACTGTATTCTGGAGAAGGCTATTTTGAATTATGTTATGTCATAACATTTTCCTAACAAGACTGCTCTAATTTATAAAAATGTGTTCCTTGGAGGCACTATTAAAAAGATACAGATAATAGACTGAGAAATATAGATCACAAATATTGTGGAAAAATCTATAAAAAGAATCACTCCTCCTTGCCTGTTCTAATTTAGTGCCTTGGTCTGGTGCTTTTATTTTTGTGCAGTTTCAGGTTTTGAAAGTCTGTGGTGTTCATGTAGCTTTCATAGTTCAGACTGATTTCTTTAGGGTTTTTGTTTATGCTGGCTGTGAGCCAAAGGGCCTAGCTGTAGTCATATATGGAAAAAAAATCACTACAAAACATTCCTAACTTTTTTGTGCTGATTAATAATTAATTTGGGGCTAATTATACTCCCATGTGAAGTCCAAGTACAGCTGATAAACTGGAACTCCATAAGGGTCAGAGTCCTTTTCAACACCTGGGTGGCAGTCGCTACTCCTGACTGCTTTGTGGAGAAGGTAGAAAAAATGGTTTCTTTTTGTGGAAAAGTCTGGCTTTTTGTCAAAACCAAAATGTCTTTGGCAACTGTAAAATATCTGGGTTTGGGACAATGGGGAGGGGGGTTAGGGTTGCTGATGAAAAATCCATCAGATACTGCTTTTTGCAAAAAATGTGTATTTAGTCAAAAACCCAATTTTCCTTTGCAAAAAAAGTTTTCAACTGGAAAGACATTTTCCACTAGCCATGCTGCTCTAGCTTCACTCTTCTTGTGCCTCTAACTCCACATGAAGGGAGTGGCCAGTCGATCCATGGAGTCAGGGATCCACTATTCTGCTCCTGCCCATGAACTGCTTTAAGTCTTCTCTCTGCACCAGCCCAGCATGAGCCCCTACACACGTAAAGGATACACACATCCTGAGTGAGCTCCTGCTTTGCCTCGCTGCTGCTCTCACCCCATATGGCAGGGCCCCCGGGGCTGCTGAGGAAGGACAGAATTTGCTTCCAATTTGTTTCCAATGGGATGGTTGAGTTTTGTTCAGTATGTCTGCCACAATGGGCTCGCCTCCCTTGCCTGTCAATCAGGCACATGGTAGTTGTTGTAGTAACCAAACAAGGTACTAACAAACTTCAACAGGACTTTATTTTTAAAGCAAAAACCTCTTTACCAAGCTGCTGCTGCACCCTCGGTAGCTCTCACTCAGCCTCCTTCACTCCTCCCCACTCCTTCCTGTCCTTTCAGACTCCGAACAGCCAGTGCTCCGAGTTCTAATAATCACAAGCAACATCTAAACACCACATTCCCTCCTCTCTTAAGAAATTCTCCCAATTAAAATAAACATTGTTGTTCTAACCACAGGAACAAATAGGAAACAAAACACTCTACTATTGGCAGAAATATTACACTGAAAACACTGTAGATACTACATAACATAGTCTCTAGTCCAGACAGGTGGTCATCTGGGCCTGACAGGCAGTCTCTCAAGCCCTGGTTCCAGTGCAACGTCTTGTTGTGTTGATACTACGGTGAAGTTGTCCAACGTAGACTGAGCGTTGGCATAATCTCCTCTTGGTGCATAGGCAGGTGCAAGATAAGAAGCATTCCATACCTGCCCATCAGAAATTCGATAGGTGTAAGTCTCTTCTTCTCTATGATTTTAAGAGAAGCTGTGAATTTATGGTCTCCTTTGTGTAAAGTTCCAGGTTCTGTTATTTTAACGAAGGAACCACACTCAAACTTTGGTTCCTCAGCACCCCGCTGCTTGTCTGTGAAAGCCTTATACTTTGCTTGGTTCTGTTCAGTTGTTTTTCTCACATCATCCTAGGTTGGGGCCTCAGGTTGTGCCTTTAACAATCCAGCAATGTTCAGTTTAGTATTCATCTGTTTCCCATGCAGTAACTCAGCAGGTGATCTTTGCGTTGTGGCATGTCGTGTAGCCCGGTATCCTTGCAATAAATCAGTACTGAAGGTTATCCACAATCGCCCTTCCAGTTGAGCCGTTTGCAAACTCTCTTTCAAACTTCTGTTAAACCGTTCCATTTCCCCATTGACTTGAGGGTAATATAGGGATGACCTTCTGTGTAAAATGTTCCACTCTGCTAGAAAAGTTTCAAGCTCCAGGGAAGTAAACTGACTACCATTATCTGAAACCAGTTCTTTGGGGTTACCTTCCCTGCTAAAAACTGAGGAGAGGAACTTAATTACTGTAGCAGAAGAGATTTGCGAAGTAAACGCTACTTCAGGCCATTTACTGAAATAGTCTATTAAAGTGATGGCATAACGACAGTCAATTGGAGCAGTATCAAAGTGTCCTACAATGTCAATTGCCACTTTTTCCCATGCAGATTCAGGAAGAGGAACAGGCTGTAATGGAGGGGTACATGTCACTGCTGTCTTATCATGCATTTGGCAAGTGACACAAGATTTTATGAGTGCTTCAGTTTGAGAGTCCATCCCTGGCCACCAATACAGATCCCGTATTCGTTGTTTGGTTCTGGCAATTCCTTGATGAGTATCGTGTGCCAGGTGTATGAGTTTTGACTGTAATTCTTCTGGCACAAGTAGCTGGTGTGTACCTTGTAGCACCCAGCCATCGAGCAAAGAAAGTTCATCTCGAGCTCTAAAATAAGGCAACAAAACTGGGTCAAGCTTTTTAGGGTTACTGGGCCATCTCTTTGTCAGAAATTCCATAGTTTTTGTTGAATTGGACATGCTGAACTAGCAGCTTGAAATTGTTCTCTTGTAACTGCAGTAAGAGTGTTTGTAATAAGCGCAACTACTACATCCTCATCCTCCGGTGGGCCATCTGGTGAAGGCAAAGGCAGGCAAGAAAGGCAATCAGCTTCCACATTTTGGTTTCCAGGCTTATATTCCAGTTCATAATTGAAAGAGAGTAGTTTTGCAGACCATCTAGCAATACTATATCTTGCTCTTCCCAGTCTTTTCGTGGTGAGCAACATCGTCAAAGGGCTGTGGTCTGTGCACAACTTGAACGTGCGGCCCCACAGGGAAGTTCTCCATTTTTCAGTAGCCCAGACACAAGCCAGTGCTTCTTTTTCGACTGTAGAATATTTTCTCTCAGCATTACTCAGTGTCCTTGAAGCAAACGCAACAGTGCTCTCTGTGTTGTCCTCATAAAGTTGTGTGAGGACAGCCCCAAGTCCATAATCAGAAGCATCAGTAGTTACAATTGTGGGCAATGCAGGACTGAATAGTGCAAGTACTGGACTACGTACAATCAGGTCTTTCACTGTTTTGAAACTAGCTTGTGCATCCATTGTCCACACTAAGGTTGAATTTCTCCGTAGTAATTCTCGTAACGGTTCAATGACAGAAGCATAATTGGGAATGAATTTTGCATACCAGGATGTAGGTAAGACCCAAGAAGAAACATAAGGTTTGCAAATCTGTTGGAGGAGGAGCATTTGAAATTGCCAGGATATGATCTGGATCAGGTTTTAGTCCAGCCTGTGAAATTGTATGCCCCAGAAAGGAGAGTTCAGTTTGTCTAAATTTGCATTTGGACCTATTGAGCTTGAGGCCTGCTTTGCTGATGTGGTTTAGTACAGACTGCAGGTTATTGTCATGCTCCTCAGAAGTATTTCCAAACACGATATCATCCAAATAGCACTGAACTCCATGTTGATTCTTCAGAATCAATTACATCATTTTTTGGAAGGCACGTGGAGCTGATGCAAGACCGTATGGAACACATTTAAAATGAAGTAGTCCCTCATGCGTAATAAATGCTGTGAGGTCTCTGCTATCTTCATGCAACATAACCTGGTGGTATGCGCTCTGCAAATCAAGAGTAGAAAACATCTTTGCTCCATGGAGTTCTGCAAATACTACTTCTATGTGAGGAAGAGGATGGCTGTCAATCACAATAGCTTTATTTGGCTCCCTTAAGTCCACACAAAGGCGAATGCTTCCACCCTTCTTCTGCATCACTACTATAGGTGAAATCCATTCCGAGGAGTTAATCTCTTCAATAAGGTCCTTTTGAACAAGTTTTCGAAATTCCTCTGAAACAGCTTCCCTGACTGAAAATGGTAAGCCCATCATTTCTGTCATAGAGGCATCACATTGTTCTGCATTTTAACTTTATGCAGAAACCCATAAGTACAGCCAAGTTTCTCCTCAACCTGGTGTTGGGTCCCAGCTGAAACTGGTGTGTGTACTGCAAGAGTCCATTAACTGCCCTGAGATTTAAAGCAGCCAATAAATCTCTGCCAAGGATAGGAGTGCCTTTGTGGACAATGTAGAACTCTGCATTTACACAACAATCACCAAAAGTAACTATTCGTGGCAGGCAGCCATGTACTGGAATATGGCTTTTCAAATAGCACACCAACTGAAGGTTGGGTTCAGTAAGAGGCACATAATTAAAGTAATGCAAATAAATGGAATCAGGTAGTATAGATACTGCTGAGCCAGTGTCCAACATTAGCTGAATAGAGTGTGATTTGCATGAGGTTATGGCGGAAACATTTATGGTGAACTTTATTAGTTCTGGAATATGTGCAGTAATGATTTTGTCCACACTCAGCACAGTAACATCTGGTATTGTAATTGCATTACCTGTTGATTGGACTGGCCGCTGCAACATACTTTAGCAAAATGCCCAATCTTTTTTGCAATGATTGCACTGAGCTACTTTTGCCAGACATCCTGTGTAGCTTGCAAGGTGTTGTGGGGATCCACAGCGAAAGCTTTTACTGTATTTTAAATTTGCTGATTTGGTGGTTTTTCATTAGTTTTCCTCTTGTAATTGTTTGTCTGCAGCAATAGTGAATTTTTCTGCAAAGGAGTCACAGTCTGGACTGTGCCTCCTGTATCCATGTTCATTATTTTGGCTTCAGCTGTAGCTGACTCAATCTGAGTAGCAATGGTTATTGCTTTTTCTAGTGTAAGTTGTGGTTCTAAAAGTAAACGTTCTCTTACATGAAGCATGGCTGTTTTCTCAATGAGTTGGTCTCTAATCATCTCATCTGCCATATTCCCAAAGTCACAAGTTACAATCAGACTCCTCAGGGAAGCAATATACTGCATTATAGTCTCCCCTGGTTTTTGCTCACGCTGGTGAAATCTGTAGCGATTAGCTACTACATTCACTTTTGGCACAAAAAAGTTCTTTAATGCAGTGAGTGCCGTCTCATATTTATCGTCTGCAAGGGGAAAAGTGTAAAATATAATCTGCCATTCTGCTCCAAGGCAGTGGATTAGCAGAGCACGCTTTCTTACTTCAGAAATCTCTGTAGTACTGATTGCAAGCAGATAAATCTCAAACGTATGGATCCAGGCAGTAAAAGCAATTGGAGGCTCACCTGGTCTTTGTAGAAAGAGTGCAGGTGGGTTCAGGGGCAGAAGATCCATCCTCGTTGCCAAAATGTTGTAGTAACCAAGCAAGGAACTAAGAAACTTCAACAGGACTTTATTTTTAAAGTAAAATCCTCTTTACTAAGCTGCTGCTGCACCCTCGGTAGCTCTCACTCAGCCTTCTTCACTGCTCCCCCATCCTTCCTGTTTCCTGTCCTTTCAGACTCCGAACAGCCAGTGCTCCGAGTTCTAATAAGTACAAGCAACATCTAAACAACACAGTAGTCTCTTTGGATTGAACTTTTCATTGCGACCAGATCTCCTCCTTCAGGCAAGTTACCTCAGTTACTTCTTGCCTCACACTGAAGGAGCAGCTGTAGTAAGAGGAGGCCCTGAGATATAAACCTTGGTATCAGAGGCCTGGTATGAGGCCTAAGACCTGAACTAAAGTAATGGTCAAGACTTTGCTAACATAAAGCAAAGTTAAGCTGTGAGCCAGAGGCAGGCCCTGCTCACAGAAGCTGGCAAGGAAAGGGCTGATGCTGCAAAAAGAGACATACCTAAAAGTTACTGGACACCAGATATCAGAACATTCGCATACTTGTACACTCCACATGGCCCGGGACCATGACTGAGGAATGTAGTATTATGATTGAGTCTTAGAGGCACTCCCAAATAATTAATATATATGAATTATATGGATATGGCACATATATTTGTAGTGTGTATGGGCATATATGTATAGTATGTATGTGTACCTATGACACCACCTTATATCCAAGCATAACCATGGCTGAAGTGCCATTTTTGCCACAGCCTCAACCTGTGTTTGGAACCAGGATCTTGGAGCTGCAAGGAAAAGAGTAAAAGGATTAGAATAAGCAGGAGAGAGTGCTCCATCCATGCCTCTCCTCTCCAGCTTTCCACATTGAGCCCTTTCTGCACTGTGTGCCAGGGGCCTTCTTCTCATAAGTGCAGAGCTGCTCAACTGCTGCTAATAGCGATGAACAGGGGACTGAACTACACTTCAGGGCCCTGGCAGAGTCTCAGACTCTTCTTCCAGCATTCTCTGCTGTTCCTTCCCTCCCTTCCTTGTGGGGAAACCCCTTATCCTTGGAGCTATAATGAGAATTAACAGGGCCTGTGTGGCCTCAGTGCTTAGTGATGTGCTGCCAAAATTTTAACCAGGCCCTCCTTCAAAAATGCTCTGCCTCACTCAGCAATTCATGAGACTAAAATGCATTTCCATCCTCCATGAATTCATTTGTTCCCTATTTTCTCCTGCTAAATCAATTCCACCCCCCCCCCCCAAATTTATTAATTACACGAGTCCCGCCTCCCAGATCCATCAGCTTTTCCATACTTTGATCAGTACTTTTGCAGCTCCCTTTTTAGTCCACTCCCTTCCTTTATCACCCACAGATCAGACATCTGTGAGTCCACATGTCTCAGGTCATTTTAGGCTCAGAAAGGGAGACTGGATTTAAGCTGCCTGGCCCATCATTTTCAATGTACTTTCTGTAATAAACTGCAGAATTCCCACATTATGTTTAGCCTTTGGATTGGTTGAGATGTTGCGTGTCCCTCATGTTAACCAGTTTGCCCAAGCGAAAAAATGCATCCCAACTGACTACAGCTGAGTTCAGTGTAATTCTAACTTCATCATCTCCCCACCTCATTTGAATGTTAGTTTCACTAACCTGCAGGAAGTTTAAGCAGTTATAACAGGTACCTTTAAAAAACAATCAAATATCATTCCATGGCACTGACTTTACAATACCATGACAATTGACTATGGATGCCCCTCAAAAAGTAAACCTAAGTTAGGTTTACTTTATGAGCCCCTCCATAGTTGATGAAATTCTAGCCCAGCTATTGGAGTGATTATTACAATTCACATATTGACTTCTTTTTGGTTATTTATTGTCCTGTAAGGCAAATATTGACTTGAGCTTTGCTTTGATCGATATTTACCTCTTGGGTCATTGAATCTTGATGTTCATTGCAACCAAAATCAATATCTGCTTCAAATTGTATTAATTCATTTGGGGTAGTTCAATGGAGATTCCGCACCATATACATCTTTAAAATTTACATGTGTTGCAAACTGTGTTAGAGCAACAGTGTTTCGTCTTTTCCAACTTTGTCCTTCCAGTGATTTTGTTGTTCTCCCTCATATTTTCTTCCAATTTAAGAAAGCCCTGTATGACTGTGTACAGCAGCTTTGTACACAAGCTCTGCTTCTAGTAACCAACTCTGGGGAAGATCAGGTCTGGTGCAGATGGTGGGAGAAGTGAGATTGTGGAGCTTGCACTGAGCAAACCTGAATTAATTTGGCCTGTCTCTATTTCTGGCTGAGGCCATGGAGGTCATTGAGGCTGTGAGGTAGCAGTAATTCCCCATCTCTCTCTTGGTATTATTTAGCCCTTTATCAACATTATTACCCCTGTGTGGTAGGCAATGTTATTATTTCCATTTTACAGATGGAGACATTAGGACAAAACTTAAGACTTGACTAATGCCACAGGAGTCACTGTCAGAGCTGGGATGAAAACACATGTTGAAACACATTTTGCTCTAAACCTGCATTTTAGTCATCTAGATTGCTTCTCGTGCTACTGAGCTTTTCTTACCCAGGATGTGGAGCCACATGGGCTACTAGCAGCGGATCCAGTTTACCAGCAAACGTCTGGCCAGCGGCAGGGAGAGAGCTTTCAAAACCACTAGTTTCATCAGCACAGTCAGCACAATGCTTTCTTCACAACTGCTGCTTAGGCTGGCAAGGGAACTACAGCCGGGGGAGGGGGGGTCACAAGCCCCCAAGACCATCCCATGGCAGCTATCAGTGGTACCATGAATAACCCAAGGCCAATTCCACACCGTAGCACTCAGTTAACGTTTTCAAGGCTACATCAACAGCAAGAAGACTAGGAATTTAATTTCTTAAATGAAAACTGGCATTAGAAATGAGGAGGGTAAAGGACTGAATAGGGAAAACATAATGGTTTCTAAAGATGTAGCTGATTCCCAGGATGATGAATAAACTGGCTGTGGCCCAGTACTTGGGCGCCTAGACAGAGAAGGGTCAAGATACATCTTTCTTCTAATGCAGGGAAGAAATCAATATGAATGTGGTCCTCGGGGCCACATGCAAAGCTCCTCTGGATGCTCCCATCCTTTCCCCAAGTTGATGGCAGTTTCCCCACATTAACAATGCATGTTGGTAGTGCAGTTACAAATCGAGTATAGCTGGCCAGAATGGGAGAAGCCAGAAAACAAATGCTCTATGCAACATGCTTCCCTCAGACAGGGACAATTTCAGCATGAAAACATGCCTAAAATAGTACCAAGAGTACAAGAAACATGGGCATAAACTAGTCAGATTAAAAGGATTAGAGGTACCTCGTGAGCTCAGACTCCATCAAGGACTGTAGGCAGGATTAACTGAAATATTCAGTGTTTATTTTTAATTGTTCATAGTATTGTTAGGAACAACGTCTTACTTCTGGACATTCCAATTGCCAGCCAGTTTCTGTGAAATCAGGTTAATTTTGGCAAACAATTATAAAGACAGAAAAGGCCCAGAGGAAAACTGCTGCTGTTCTGTAAACATCTGGTTGCCATTTTCAATTACAAGGACCAACCCACTTAAGGAAGTATAGTTTTTTTGGAACAGGAATGAGACACTGGGTTTTTTGTTCTTTGCACATAATGGAGGGTAAAGGAAATGTCAGGACTAAAGAGGTCACTTGAAGCTCAGCTTTTATAAATAAGAAAGTCTCTGAGAAAATTAAAGTAAATTGAACCCAAGTTCTAGCACTGTAAACAACCCTGTTGAGTTAAGGTTAAATAAACATGACTAAAGACCCAAGCATGCCAATAAAAGCACAAACTTTCTCCTGTCATAAATAAATGACTCATTTTAATATTGTGCAAAATAATGACAATGAAGTTGGCCACAAAGTGACTGTGTGTGTGTCGCAGTCTAAATAAAAAAAATCTTCTAAGGTTGCCGGATAAAGAACGTTTCCTCAAAAGCATTGTAGGTTCGGTTAACTAAGGGCTTAAAAGCACATCGGACACTGTACAAAATATATCAGTTTCTTAAGGCAAAAATTATGTCATGTGTTCCTGGCAAAGCTTTGTCAAGTAAAAACATACATTTCAAATGTATACTGTTCTCCTGTCTTTCAGCAGAAGAACTTTGTAGACTCAATGCACAAAAAAGGCTCATAGAGCTGTAATAACATCCAATAGAGCTTACCAAATTACTAGCATATTAATCTCTGGATTAAATTTAGAAGTATGAACAACAAGGGTAATGTCGTGGTGGGAGTCTGCTACAGACCACCGGACCAGGGGGATGAGGTGGACGAAGCTTTCTTCCAGCAACTAACAGAAGTTGCTAGATCACAGGTCCTGGTTCTCATGGGTGACTTTAATCACCCCGATATCTGCTGGGAGAGCAATACAGCAGTGCACAGACAATCTAGGAAGTTTCTGGATAGTGTAGGGGACAATTTCCTGGTGCAAGTGCTGGAGGAACCAACTAGGGGAAAAGCTCTTCTTGACCTGCTGCTCACAAACAGGGAAGAAATAGTAGAGGAAGCAATACTGGATGGGAACCTGGGAGGCAGTGACCATGAGATGGTCAAGTTCAGGATCCTGACACAAGGAAAAAGGGAGAGCAGTAGAACAGAGACCCTGGACTTCAGAAAAGCAGACTTCGACTCCCTCAGGGAACTGATGGGCAAGGTCCCCTGGGAGAATAACATGACAGGGAAAGGAGTCGAGGAAAGCTGGCTGTATTTCAAAGAAACCTTATTGAGGTTGCAGGAACAAACCATCCCGATGTGTAGGAAGAAAAGTAAATATGGCAGGCCACCAGCTTGGCTTAACAGTGAAATCCTTGCTCGTCTTAAACACAAAAGAACAACTTACAAGAAGTGGAAGATTGGACAAATAACCAGGGAGGAGTATAAAAGTATTGTTCAGGCATGCAGGTGTGAAATCAGGAAGGCCAAATCACACTTGGAGTTGCAGCTAGCCGGAGATGTTAGGAGTAACAAGAAGGGTTTCTTTAGGTATGCTAGCAACAGGAAGAAAGTCAAGGAAAGTGTGGGCCCCTTGCTGAATGAGGGAGGGAACCTAGTGACAGAGGATGTGGAGAAAGCTAGTGTACTCAATGCTTTTTTTGCCTCTGTCTTCACAGACAAGGTCAGCTCCCAGACAGCTGCACTCTGCAGCACGGTATGGGGAGGAGGTGACCAGCTCTCTGTGGAGAAAGAAGTAGTTCAGGGCTATTTAGGAAAGCTGGACGAGCACAAGTCCATGGGGCCGGATGCGCTGCATCCGAGGGTGCTAAAGGAGTTGGCTGATGAGATTGCAGAGCCATTGGCCATTATCTTTGAAAAATCATGGCGATCGGGGGAGGTCCCGGATGAGTGGAAAAAGGCTAATGTAGTACCCATCTTTAAAAAAGGGAAGAAGGAAGATCCAGGGAACTACAGGCCAGTCAGTCTCACCTCAGTCCCTGGAAAAATCATGGAACAGGTCCTCAAGGAATCAATCCTGAACCACTTAAAGGAGGGGAAAGTGATCAGGAACAGTCAGCATGGATTCACCAAGGGCAAGTCATGCCTGACTAACCTAATTGCCTTCTATGACGAGATAACCGGCTCTGTGGATGAGGGGAAAGCAGTGGATGTACTATTTCTGGACTTTAGCAAAGCTTTTGATACAGTCTCCCACAGTATTCTTGCCAGCAAGTTAAAGAAGTCTGGGCTGGATGAATGGACGGTAAGGTGGATAGAAAACTGGCTAGATGGTCGGGCTCAACGGGTAGTGATCAATGGTTCCATGTCTAGTTGGCAGCCGGTATCAAGTGGAGTGCCCCAAGGGTCGGTGCTGGGGCCGGTTTTATTCAATATCTTCATTAACGATCTGGAGGATGGTGTGGACTGCACCCTTATCAAGTTTGCAGATGACACTAAACTGGGAGGAGTGGTTGATACGCTGGAGGGTAGGGCTAGGATACAGAGGGACCTAGACAAATTAGAGGATTGGGCCAAAAGAAATATGATGAGGTTCAACAAGGACAAGTGCAGAGTCCTGCACTTAGGACGGAAGAATCCCATGCACTGCTACAGACTAGGGACCGAATGGCTGGGCAGCAGTTCTGCAGAAAAGGACCTAGGGGTTACGGTGGACGAAAAGCTGAATATGAGTCAACAGTGTGCCCTTGTTGCCAAGAAGGCTAATGGCATTTTGGGTTGTATAAGTAGGGGCATTTCCAGCAGATCGAGGGATGTGATCATTCCCCTCTACTCAGCACTGGTGAGGCCTCATTTGGAGTACTGTGTCCAGTTTTGGGCCCCACACTACAAGAAGGATGTGGATAAATTGGAGAGAGTCCAGCGGAGGGCAACAAAAATGATTAGGGGGCTGGAGCACATGACTTATGAGGAGAGGCTGAGGGAACTGGGATTGTTTAGTCTGCAGAAGAGAAGAATGAGGGGGGATTTGATAGCTGCTTTCAACTACCTGAAAGGGGGTTCCAAAGAGGATGGATCTAGACTGTTCTCAGTGGTAGAAGATGACAGAACAAGGAGTAATGGTCTCAAATTGCAGAGGGGGAGGTTTAGGCTGGATATTAGGAAAAACTTTTTCACTAGTAGGGTGGTGAAGAACTGGAATGGGTTACCTAGGGAGGTAGTGGAATCTCCTTCCTTAGAGGTTTTTAAGGTCAGGCTTGACAAAGCCCTGGCTGGGATGATTTAGTTGGGTTTGGTCCTGCTTTGAGCAGGGGGTTGGACTAGATGACCTCCTGAGGTCCCTTCCAACCCTGAGATTCTATGATTCTATGATTCTATGATTAAGGCATTTGATAGGTTCGTTTCATTTCATTATAATGAAAGCTCAATTTGATCTGAGAAAAAAATATGTTACAAACACAAGAAAATAACATTTTGGTCACTCTTATGTTGCTTTTAATATTGCTGCATATCTGTTTGCTAACTACTACTAAGTGTGGGTCTGATCCCATACCACTGATGTCAATGTAAGTATTGCCACTTATTTCAGTAGGAGCCATATTAGTCCCTAAAATACCCATCTAATTTTTATTCTTTAATGGGATTCTGCAGTATCATGCTAGTGTATACTAGCATACTATGTACTTTTCAAAAACATATTCATTCTCCTTGCCTATTTTGAACAGAATATGTTGTCGTTTCTTTAACTTAAGCGCACTGAAAACATTTCTGTAGATCATTGTTGAAATAGGGTAAAAAAACTCCTCTGTAAAATAGTAAGTTTTTAAAAAATAAGATGAGCTGTTTTCCCCAAAAAGGGAAGGTGTTTACTGATTATTTCAAAATAATTTTGAATATTGCATTTTACCAAGTTAAAAACAAAATTACAAAAAATTGATAGTTACAATAACAATGTACACTTCTTGGAATATATATTCCAAACTTAATCACATGCATGAGTGCATCCCAGAGCCAGTACTGTGATAACTTTTATGTTGAGTTATAGCTTAAAACAATTACAATATTTTAGCAGTCTGAATACAGTAGCTAAAATTAATACTTTTCTTGAATAAATTATGCCATGTTAACAGAATATGAAAAGCAACATTATCCAGGCTGTAAAGCGGGGCTATGGTGTGAGACTCCACTGAAATTAATCGAATTATACCAGGGATGAATTATCCTAGGTGGCGTAAATACATGTGATTTACCATGTGGTGTTCATGTGAAAGCCTTTAAACTGGGGTAAGGATTAATTTAATAAATGTAGCAATATGGTAAGAAAGTTGCAACAACAAATAGTATACTAAAATAGCATGACGCTCCAATCATGTGTACTGGGACATGTGCTCTTCAACATACTCAAATGATCTGGAAAAAGGGATGCACAGTGAAGTGGCAAAATTTGCAGATGATACAAAATACTCAAGATAGTTAAATCCAAAGCTGACTGCGAAAAGTTACAAAAGGAATGCAGTAAATTGGATGACTGGATGACAAAATGGCAGATGAAATTCAGTGTTGATAAGTGCAAAGTAATGCACACTGGAAAAAATAATCCCATCTATATATACAAAATGATTGAGTCTAAATTAGCTGTTACCACTCAAGAAAGAGATTTGGGAGTCATTGTGGATAGTTCTCTGAAAACATTTGCTCAATGTGCAGCAGCAGTCAAAAGAAAGGGATGGATAATAAAACAGAAAATATCATAATGCCACTATATAAATCCATGGTACGCCCCCACCATGAATACTGCATACAGTGCTGGTCACCTCATCTCATAAAAGATGTATTAGAATTAGAAAAGGGACAGAGAAGGGCAACAAAAATGATTAAGGATATACAACAGCTTCCATACGAAGAGAGATCAAAAAGACTGGGAACTGTTAATCTTAGAAATGAGACAGCAAAAATGGGAATATGATAGATATTTATAAAATCCCGAATGGTGTGGAGAAAGCGAATAGCGTAATAACTACGGGTCTTGCATGGATGAGATGATGGTGTAGGGGTTTAGATTTATTAGGAACTGGGAAACTTGTGGGAAAGGGGGAGCCTATACGGGAAGGATGGACTCCCCCTAAACCAAAATGGAACCAGATTGCTGGCACTTAAAATTAAAAAGGTTGTAGAGCAGTTTTTAAACTAAAGGCTGTCGGAAAGCTGACAGGTGCGGAGGAGCACTTGGTTTGGACAGAGATATCCCTTAGGGCAGGATTTACTAATGGAGGAGGAGAATATGGAATACAGGTAGGATCTGATGAGAAACAGTCAAATGAAAAAAAAAAGGCCCATACAATTACATCATGTTATGGCAGACAGCTAAAAAGTGACAAATCTTTAAAGTGGTTATATACCAGTGCTAGAAGTCTAAATAATAAGATGGGTAAACTAGAGTGCCTTGTATTAAATGAGGATATTGATATAATGGGCACCACAGAAACTTGGTGGAATGAGGATAATCAATGGGACACAGTAATACCAGGGTACAAAATATATTGGAAGGACAGAACAGGTCATGCTGGTGGGGCGGTGGAGGTAGCACTATCTGTGAAAGAAAGCATAGAATCAAATGAAGTAAAAATCGTAAATGAACCAAACTGTATCATAGTATCTCTATGAATAATAATTCCATGTTCGAATAATAAGAATATAGCAGTAGGGATATATTACCAACCACCTGACTAGGATGGTGATAGTGACTATGAAATGCTCAGGGAGATTAGAGAGGCTATTAAAATAAAAAACTCTGTAATAATGGGGGATTTCAACTATCTCCATATTGACTGGGTACATATTGTTACCCGGGGTTCTTTCAACCCAAAGCTCTTGGTAACTTTACTCTGTGCGAGGAGGTGTCAGGAAATAAATCTGACTGATAGATGCTGGCACAAACAGGACAACACAAGAGTGCTTTCACTTAAAGCTAAACTTTACTAGTCTCAAGCACGTACACACGTCCACAACAGGTTAGTAAAACATCCCCAACCCTTGATAATTACCAAAGCTGAGTGTGGCTTTCGAGTGATACAGCGGCAGCGCGTCTGCTGCTGGGGAACAGAAGATGCATCCAGAGGGAGAAACCGGTCCTGAAGAGTCCCCCAAATGAGTCCCCTTATTTATACATTAGTAATAGAATGATATGTCCCTTAAAGAAACCTTGTTAAGTAAGCAGTTTCAAGCAAAAGGTTCCTTCTGATTATTGAATAACCAGATGTGGGTTTTTCCAGAACTTGCAGCCTTGAGACCTCAATAGACATTCCTGGGGCATATCCTACTCTTTTAAAATGCATGTATCAGCAATTTTAACCCAATTCTTATCAGGAAGGACACAGGGTCAAGCCGCCCTTTCGGTGGCACCCTAATCCCCCCTCTCCTCCTGCCTTGGTCAAGCTGAGACTTGCTTTTAACAGCTTGCTGACTAGACTGTCTTTAACAATAAGCCATAGTGGTTTCAGGCACTTTACTGGTTTGCCAAAGTCTCCCCGTACAGTTTCCCCTCCTTAAAGGCCACCTTACCCACAAGGGGGCCTTTACACGATCACTGTCACACTTTTCTGGATGTACCTGAGTTGAGATCCAATGAAAGCTCAAGGCTCTCAGCCAAGACCGAGCAAATTATCTTCTTGTTGGCATCCCATACTTAGCACACCAGCACAGCAATTGACAAGTGATCGCCTTAGCATCCTATTCCATTTAAGGGAGGAGTGACAAGTTTGATATGTTCCTTTCCCTGGAGTAGGAGTGCCGGTGGCAGTAACCACTGATTCGTCTGTCGGGGGACTTGCAATTGCCAGATTTTGCGCCAGGTCCAGCATGTCATTAGGCTGGTAACAAAAAACACTACTATTTGGCACCCCATGATCACTATGATGGGGTGTAGGGCTAAACTCAGGATGTCTGTGCCGGTGGGGGACCATCCCAATAACACTTCCCACCAGTGGTGCGACAGATCTTTGGCCAATTCTTGCAAATACCCATTTCATTTCATCGGCATTATGATGCACGGTAACCATGACTCTGCACCCTTCCTGTTTTGCAGTATGTAACTGGTTCTGTAAATCAGGGTGTACAAGCAATGTTTGTGAAGCAGTTAGATCCATTCCAACGGGTACAGGTTTTACAATAGAATACAAAGTATAAGACACTTTTAACTTACTATATTTAAATTTGGGTACATGAAGTTCAAAGTCAAATTGCTATAATATGACAGAAACATTTATAACATAACTTCATTTGTTTGCCAATACCTCTATGTTAGTAGCATCCAGTAGACACCATAATAGAGGTTCAACTTAAATGTATACCCCACATTAAAAAAAAACATAGTAAGAGAACCAAAAAAGAGCCACTGTGGCTAAACAACAAAGTAAAAGAAGCAGTGAGAGGTAAAAAGGCATCCTTTAAAAAGTGGAAGTTAAATCCTAGTGAGAAAAATAGAAAGAAGCATAAACTCTGGCAAATGAAGTGTAAAAATATAATTAGAAAGGCCAAAAAAGAATTTGAAGAACAGCTAGCCAAAGACTGAAAAAGTAATAGCAATTTTTTTTAAGTACATCAGAAGCAGAAAGCCTGCTAAACAACTAGTGGGGCCACTGGATGATCGAGATGCGAAAGGAACACTCAAGGATGATAAGGCCATTGCAGAGAAACTAAATGAATTCTTTGCATCGGTCTTCATGGCTAAGGATGTGAGGGAGAGTCCCAGACCTGAGACATTCTTTTTAGGTGACAAATCTGAGGAACTGCCCCAGATTGAGGTGTCATTGGAGGAGGTTTTGGAACAAATTGATAAACTAAACAGTAATAAGTCACCAGGACCAGACAGTATTCACCCAAGAGTTCTGAAGGAACTCAAATATGAAATTGCAGAACTACTTACTGTAGTCTGTAACCTCATTTAAATCAACTTATGTACCAAATGACTGGAGGATAATTAATGTGATACCAATTTTTAAAAAGGGCTCCAAAGGTGACCCTGGCAATTACAGGCGAGTAAGCCTGACTTCAGTACTGGGCAAGCTGGTTAAAACTATAGTAAAGGAAAAAATTATCAGGCACATAGGTTAACATAATTTGTTGGGGAATAGTCAACATGGTTTTTGTAAAGGGAAATCACGCCTCACCAATCTACTAGAATTCTTTGAGGGGGTCAACAAGCATGTGGACAAGGGGGATCCAGAGGATATAGTGTATTTAGATTTTCAGAAAGCCTTTGACAAGGTCCCTCACAAAGGTTCTTAAGCAAAGTAAGCTGTCATGGGATAAGAGGAAAGGTCTCTCACAGATTGGTAACTGGTTAAAAGATAGGAAACAAAGGGTAGGAATAAATGGTCACTTTTCAGAATGGAGGAGGTAAATAGTGGTCTGTACTGGGACCAGTCCTATTGAACATATTCCTATTGAACATATTCATAAATGATTTGGGAAAAGGGGTAAACAGTGAAGTGGCAAAATTTGCAGATGATACAAAACTACTCAAGATAGTTAATTCCCAGGCAGACTGCAAAGAGCTACAAAAGGATCTCTCAAAACTGGGTGACTGGGCAACAAAATGGCAGATGAAATTCAATGTTGAAAAATGCAAAGTAATGCATATTGGAAAACATAATCCCAACTATACATATAAAATGATAGGGTCTAAATTAGCTGTTACCACTCAAGAAAGAGATCTTGGAGTCATTATGGATAGTTCTCTGAAAACATCCACAGCAGCAGCAGTCAAAAAAGCGAACAGAATGTTGGGAATAATTAGGAAAGAGATAGATGATAATACAGAAAATATCCTAATGCCACTATATAAATCCATGGTATGCCCACATCTTGAATACTGCATGCAGATGTGGTTGTCCCATCTCAGAAAAGATATATTTGAATTGGAAAAGTTCAGAAAAAGTCAAAAAAAAAGATTGGGGTATGGAAGGGCTGCCATATGTGGAGAGATTAATAAGACTGGGACTTTTCACCTCAGAAAAGAGACAACTAAGGGGGGATATGATAGAGGTCTATAAAATCATGACTGGTGTGGGGATAGTAAATAAATAAGCAAGTGTTATTTATGCCTTCTCATAACACAAGAACTAGGGGCCACCAGAAATGAATAGGTAGTAGGTTTAAAACAAACAAAAGGAAATATTTTTTCACACAATGCACAGTCAATCTGTGGAACTCCTTGCCAGAGAATGTTGTGAAGGCCAAGACTATAACAGGATTCAAAAAAGAACTAGATAAGTTCATGGAGGATACGTCCATCAATGGCTATTAGCCAGGATGGATAGGAATGGTGTCCCTAGCCTCTGTTTGCCAGAAGCTGGGAATGGGTGACAGGATGGATCACTTGTTCTGTTCTTTCCCTCTGGGGCACCTGGCACTGGCCACTGTCGAAGACATGATACTGAGCTAGATGGACCTTTGGTCTGACCAGGTATGGCCATTTTTATGCTCTTAGGGGTCGATAATATTAATAAGAAGCAGGTTTAAAACAATAAAAGGAAGTATTTTTTCCCACAATGCACAGTTAATCTGAGGAACTCATTGACAAGGAAATTGTGAAGGTCAAAAGTATAACTGGATTTTAAAAGAATTAGATAAGTTCATGGAGGGTAGTTCCATCAATGGCTATTAGCCAAGATGATCAGGGACACAAACCCAAGCTCTGGGTATCTCTAAACCTCCAACTGCCAAAAGCATCTGGCATTGGCCACTGTCAGACAGGATACTGGGCTAGATGGACCATGGATCTGACCCAGTGTTGCTGTTTTTAGGTTCTTCTGTAGTATATTTTTCAACATTAACCTTATTCAATATATGAATCAAAGCCAGGGCTCTAGCGTGGACTTTGTAAAGAGCCTGACAATGTTCTGTTAAACATATACATTCTTAAAGCGCCATATACTACATTTACTGATAAGGATGTTTATTTTTCTTAAAATATTAAGTCCTCCATTGAACCATGTTTATTATACTCTCACAAGCTGTAATTTTAAAATAGAATACTGAATATTTTAATATTCTATTGAAAATCATGTAAAAAACCCTGGATGTGTATATGGATGTAAAGCTGGCTTTCATAAATAGATGTTAAAAAAAAGAAAAAACTTGTTTAACTTATTTAGAAACCAGTACCTTTGAGTTATGCATGGTGTTTCTCAGCTTTCTGGAAAAGTTTATTTATACAGAAAGCCAACTTTAATGAAAGTAATGGCAACCAGTAACAAAAAATAACTAATTATATCAATCAGTCTTTGCAGACAACTCTCCTGTCACCGTGCCTTTGTGGGTCACAACTGAGAATACCAAATTCAGGACAAACTGATGAGAAATACGGCAGATACCCCCCAAAACTGGTGGTTATTTTCCCATAAGATATACCAAACCAACAACAAAAGTAAACTTCTGTTTCACCACACTGGCTAACAAAAAGTCAGAGAAGCAGTTTCGTTAGGTATTTCAGTCCTTGTATCACCACCAAAAACACTAGACTTAAAGATGAGTGGTTCTTTAAAAACAATTTCATCAAATAAAAGGACCAGCCACACACTCAGGTCAATATACAAATCGGATCTTACCCAATAGTTATGCCATTGCCAGTCCTTTAGTATCTAAAATCTAAAGGTTTATTTATAAAAAGAAAGAGAGAAAGGTGAGAGTTAAAATTGGTTAAAGGAATCAAATAAATACAATAATTGCAAAGTTCTTGGTTCAGGCTTGTAGAAGTGATGGAATAAACTGCTAGCTTGTTAAGTCTCTGGCTGCTTCCAAATCATTGGAAGGGCCTTAGTTCCTTGGTTAGAATGCGCCCATTAGTGTAAGTTCCTAGTCCAGAGGTTTGAGAAGGAAAGAGGCAAAATGGAGATGTTTCCAGGGCCTTTTATAGCTTCTGCTAATTGAAGAGAAATCCATTGTTCTCCTTGTAGAAAATTACAGGTAGCAAGATGGTGTTTGGGATCACATGGGCAAGTCACATGTCCTTGCATGATTTTCCTTAGTCACTGCAGAAGCCATCTCCTATACTCCAGATGGAACAGTCACAGGAAAGTCCATTCATTAAGTGTAGATAGGCGTCTCCCATGGTCCATTGTGAGTTAAGTGTTCCTTGATGAGCCACTTAATTTGAATAGTCCCTTCAAGATGTGCAGTCTAAATACCTTGTGGGCATTACCCCAGGAGCAAACATATTTGAAATACAGGTATAGGGCCATTGCTCATAACTTCAAATACAAAAATGATACATGCATACAAATAGCATAATCATAATCAGCAAATCATAACCTTTCCATAGACACCTTACTTGACATAATTTGTACAAGATTTGTTGCAATTATATAACAGTGATAGCAACAATGATCTACATGGTCAATTTTAATCAGTTAATGTCGCAAACTCTCCAAACATGGAAATATCCACACACAAAATGGTGTGGGGGGGAAGATTTGGATCTTTATTCAATATGCAGACAAAGTATATTTACTTGCAAAAAAAAAAGAAAAGAAAAAGCACACCTGTCCATTTTAAAAAAATATATTAAAGTTAGACAGACAAACCTGGTTTGATAAATATGAGTAAAGTCAGTGGTTTTACTCAATTAATAAAATCACTAGAAACAACACATCCTGGATGGTGTAGGAGGCTCACTCCATATGTGGTAAACACCCTGTTAAATAGAGAGATTTCATGACTATCTTGCTACCTATTGTTTCCCTAAACAAAAAGATACGTTCACTATTGTAATGATTATCGTTTTGTTTCTGGTATTTATATGGCAATGATTAGTAAGCCTGTTAAAACTTTCTAAATAAATAGTTATATAAAAAGAGATTTAATGTTTAATTAACTACAACTTTTACAAACATTTGTTTAAATGGAATGTGCTGTTTTTTTCTGTGTTACATAAAGTTGTAAGATGAATCTGGCAGACATGCAGTCATTTTTGGTCTGACAGTTAAACTACAGTTCTGTTGATCCTGTTTTGAAAACAGGATGTTTGTGTATAATGGGATGTGAAGATAGTATCTTATTTTCTTTTCATAGGAGCAAATCATGATGTCTGCTGTAACTCATATTTCTTTTCTTTTCTTTTTTTTAACTCTAGGACGGGGGTGGCCAACCTGTGGCTCTGGAGCTGCACGTGGCTCTTCAGAAGTTAATATGCAGCTCTTTGTATAGGCACCGACTCCAGGGCTGGAGCTACAGGTGCCAACTTTCCAAAGTGCAGGGGGGTGCTCACTGCTCAACCCCTGGCTCTGCCACAGGCCCTGCCCCCACTCCACCCCTTCCCGTCCACTCCCCTGAGCCTGCCGTGCCCTCGCTCCTCCATTGGTAAATTCCATTGGCTCCTTTGCAGGCTCAGGTTGGCCACCCCTGCCTTAGGAGATTGATATTTGACATGCTTCTAATTGTTAGTACTCCAACATAAAATAACCAAGCAAAAATGAGACAGATTCCTAGATATTTCACATCTTATTTTTGAAAGGATCTCAATCCAGGCTTCAATTTTACAAGCACAATTAGGTGATCATTGGGACTTTTTCCTTTTCCTTTAATATAAAATGAAATGTCCAGTCTGCCTCTAGTTATCAAGCAGTTATCCTCCCAGAAATGGCTGAAAGTTGAGAATGAAAACATACATCTTTCACCTGGCACTTTTCAACCAGAACTCCATCCTGATGGAGGTGGAAAAGGGAGCCAGCTTTAGGAAATTCTGCAGTTGTCCAAATATGAAGAAAATCCCAGGCAAATAGTATAATATAGATTTGGGTGATGTTCCAAATAGCCAGCTGTCTACCTCACTGCCTGCATACTTCTAGAGAGTTTGAAGATCACCTGATTTACAACATAAACATTATAGCCCAGATGGGATATTATGGAAGAAATATTGACAAAGTCACTCGTTCATAGCTCTATTCAGATCAGTGGAAGTTTTGCTATTTACCTCCATTGGTGAAAGATCAGTATCTAAGTTTCATTGAAAATTCTTCAGGGATGATTTTACTATAAAACCACGGAGTTCATATTCTATGGAAAATATGTATGTGGAAATAGCATCTACATTGCATAACTTTTGCATAAACAACCCCCCAGAAAGATAGTTCAGAATGACAAGGAGGAGAGAATAAACTTAATTTAAAAATGCAACTGGGGAATGTAAGAAAAAAAGTAATACAAAACTGGGGAGTTGTCTTTGTATTAGCCAACTCCAACACTTGTGTGTAACCTTGGTATAATCATTTGGCCATCTGGGCCTGAGATTTCTTATCTGTAAAATGGTGATAATGATACTTGTCTACTTCACAAGGATATTATGTGGCTTAATTATTTAATATTTGTATATTGGTTTTATGATGCATTATGCCAATATTTTTATAAAACATTATTTGCACAACCATTATCTAGGGTTGCCACAAAACCATTTTATACTATCTTGGCTTCTTGTAAAAGTGATAAAGTAGCCAGCTTTTTGTTTTGAATCAAATAAAAATTAAGATAATGTATATGAATAAAAAAACCCACAGACCGTGGATGTTATTTATCACTGGAGATCCTCTGTACTCTCTGGGAGGTGCAGTTTTCTCATCTTTGGGGCCTATTCCTTCTACCATTGAAGTCAGTTGCAAACTTTCATTGCCATTACTGGCACGTTCTTAGTTTCTTTCTGGAGAATAGTATCTTATTGATAAATGCTGTGCAGAAAGTAGTTTGGGAATGCCAATATGCTAAGAGCATACCATAGTAATCTGAAGGTGTTGAGTATCAGGACAGAAGTGGAATACCAGAATTGAGTGTTTGCCTTGCCCTGATGTCTTTGCCAGTGATTCACTGTGGAATGTTTGCCTTTTATTTGCAATGAAATTCCTCTACAGCTCACAAAATATTTTTCATATCCGTCTTAATGTAATGATGAGTTCACAGATTAGTCAATGGTAGAGGCTACAGCTCAAAACAGACATCTCTTGAATATGAAAATTCATTGTTCAGGTGATATAGGGACAGAGAAGAATTGGGTTCCAGGCCTGAGTGCCTCAGCTAGACTCAGTTGTGGCTTTGCCAGAAGCCCTGAGCAAGAGTCAATATAGAGATGTGCTGGAGCAGATCAGGAACTGAATTGTGAATCCTCTTGCTCTGGGGGAGTAAGTAATCTGTGCCAGTCCTACACCAAGCACAGTACAGTAACTCTTCACCCAACGTTGTAGTTATGTTCCTGAAAAATGCTACTTTAAGCGAAACGATGTTAAGCGAATCCAATTTCCCCATAAGAATTAATGTAAATGGGGGGATAAAGGTTCCAGAGACATTTTTTCACCAGACAAAAGACTATATTTGATCTATTTATGTGTATATAAACTTATACTATGTGTGTGTGTATATATAGATATATAGATATATATATATACACACACACACATATATATACATAGTATAAGTTTTAAACAAACAAACTAATCCTGTACACAGCAATGTTGATTGTGAAGCTTGGTTGAGGTGGTGAAGTTAGAAGGTGGGATATTTCCCAGGGAATGCCTTACTGCTAAACGATGAACTAGCACTTGGCTGAGCCCTCAAGGGTTAACACAACACACTGTGTGTGTGTATGTGTGTGTGTGTGTGTGTGTGTGTGTGTGTGAGAGAGAGAGAGAGAGAGAAAGAGATGCACATTGCCCCTTTAAGTACACTGACCCCACTCTAAGTACATTACCTTTTTAAGTAGATCAGCAAGTTGAGACAGCAGCTGCTGCTCCATCCTGAGCCCTGTCATGTCTCCCCCATCCTCTGTGAAGATGGGTACAGGAGCGGGGGGAGGACACCCTGACATTAGCACTCCTCTTCCCACCCTACCTGCACAGCAAGCAGGAGGCTCCCGGCAGAAGCTCCAAGGCAGAGGGCAGGAGCAGCACACACCAGTAGGAAGAGGGACAGCTGAACTGCCCGGCAATTGATAGCCTGCTGGAGGGCTGCTGTGCAGGGAACTTAGGGGAGCTGATAGTGGGGCTGCCAGTCCACCCTAGTTCCAAGCCCCCACTAGCAAGCTCCAATGGGCTGCTTTTTCTGCAAGCAGTGTGCAAAACAGGCAGCTACCAAACAACGTTATAAGGGAGCATTGCACAACTTTAAATGAGCATGTTCTCTAATTGATCAGCAATGTAACAATGAAACAATGTTAACCGGGATGACATTAAGTGAGGAGTTACTGTATGTCCTCAAGTGTGCCAGATCAGCTGGGCTGGGGGACAGGGGAGGTGTTGGACAGAGACGAGGCACCACTCCTGCTAATCCACAAGTGTAGGAGAATGAGTGATCTCTCTCCTGCCATCCATCTCCATCCTCTGACGAACAGAGGCTAGGGACACCCTTCTTACCCATCCTGGCTAATAGCCATTTATGGACTTCACCACCATGAATTTATCCAGTCCCCTTTTAAACATTGTTATAGTCCTAGCCTTCACAACCTCCTCAGGTAAGGAGTTCCACAAGTTGACTGTGCGCTGCGTGAAGAAGAACTTCCTTTTATTTGTTTTAAACCTGCTGCCTATTAATTTCATTTGGTGACCCCTAGTTCTTGTATTATGGGAATAAGTAAATAACTTTTCCTTATCCACTTTCTCAACATCACTCATGATTTTATATACCTCTATCATGTCCCCCCTTAGTCTTCTCTTTTCCAAACTGAAGAGTCCTAGCCTCTTTAATCTTTCCTCATATGGGACCCTCTCTAAACCCCTAATCATTTTAGTTGCTCTTTTCTGAACCTTTTCTAGTGCTAGAATATCTTTTTTGAGGTGAGGAGACCACATCTGTACACAGTATTCGAGATGTGGGCGTACCATGGACTTATATAAGGGCAATAATATATTCTCAGTCTTATTCTCTATCCCCTTTTTAATGATTCCTAACATCCTGTTTGCTTTTTTGACCACCTCTGCACACTGCGTGAACATCTTTAGAGAACTATCCACGATAACTCCAAGATCTTTTTCCTGACTCGTTGTAGATAAATTAGCCCCCATCATGTTGTATGTATAGTTGGGGTTATTTTTCCAATGTGCATTACTTTACATTTATCCACATTAAATTTCATTTGCCATTTTGTTGCCCAATCACTTAGTTTTGTGAGATCTTTTTGAAGTTCTTCACAATCTGCTTTGGTCTTAACTATCTTGAGTAGTTTAGTATCATCTGCAAACTTTGCCACATCACTATTTACCCCTTTCTCCAGATCATTTATGAATAAATTGAATAGGATTGGTCCCAGGACTGACCCTTGGGGAACACCACTAGTCACCCCTCTCCATTCTGAGAATTTACCATTAATTCCTACCCTTTGTTCCCTGTCCTTTAACCAGTTCTCAATCCATGAAAGGACCTTACCTTTTATCCCATGACAGCTTAATTTACGTAAGAGCCTTTGGTGAGGGACCTTGTCAAAGGCTTTCTGGAAATCTAAGTACACTATGTCCACCGGATCCCCCTTGTCCACATGTTTGTTGACCCCTTCAAAGAACTCTAATAGATTAGTAAGACACGATTTCCCTTTACAGAAACCATGTTGACTATTGCTCAAGAGTTTATGTTTTTCTATGTGTCTGACAATTTTATTCTTTACTATTGTTTCAACTAATTTGCCCAGTACCGATGTTAGACTTACCGGTCTGTAATTGCCGGGATCACCCCTAGAGCCCTTTTTAAATATTGGCGTTACATTAGCTAACTTCCAGTCATTGGGTACCGAAGCCGATTTAAAGGACAGGTTACAAACCTTAGTTAATAGTTCCGCACTTCACATTTGAGTTCTTTCAGAACTCTTGGGTGAATGCCATCTGGTCCCGTGACTTGTTAATGTTGAGTTTATCAATTAATTCCAAAACCTCCTCTAGTGACACTTCAATCTGTGACAGTTCCTCAGATTTGTCACCTACAAAAGCCAGCTCAGGTTTGGGAATCTCCCTAACATCCTCAGCCGTGAAGACTGAAGCAAAGAATCCATTTAGTTTCTCCGCAATGACTTTATCATCTTTAAGCGCTCCTTTTGTATTTTCATCGTCAAGGGGCCCCACTGGTTGTTTAGCAGGCTTCCTGCTTCTGATGTACTTAAAAAACATTTTGTTATTACCTTTGGAGTTTTTGGCTAGCCGTTCTTCAAACTCCTCTTTGGCTTTTCTTATTACACTCTTGCACTTAAGTTGGCAGTGTTTGTGCTCCTTTCTATTTGCCTCACTAGGATTTGACTTCCACTTTTAAAGGAAGTCTTTTATCTCTCACTGCTTCTTTTACATGGTTGTTAAGCCACGGTGGCTCTTTTTTAGTTCTTTTACTGTTTTTCTTAATTTGGGGTATACATTGAAGTTGGGCCTCTATTATGGTGTCTTTAAAAGGGCCCACGCAACTTGCAGGGATTTCACTTTAGTCACTGTACCTTGTAACTTTTGTCTAACTAACCCCCTCATTTTTGTATAGTTCCCCCTTTTGAAATTAAAGGCCACAGTGTTGGGCAGTTGAGATGTTCTTCCCACCACCGGGATGTTGAATGCTATTGTATTATGGTCACTATTTCCAAGCGGTCCTGCTATAGTTACCTCTTGGACCAGCTCCTGCGCTCCACTCAGGATTAAATCTAGAGTTGCCTCTCCCCTTGTGGGTTCCCATACCAGCTGCTCCATGAAGCAGTCATTTAAAGTATCGAGAAATTTTATCTCTGCATTTCGTCCTGAAGTGAAATGTTCCCAGTCAATATGGGGATAATTGAAATCCCCCACTATTATTGGGTTCTTAATTTTGATAGCCTCTCTAATTTCCCTTAGCATTTCATCATCACTATTACTGTCCTGGTCAGGTGGTCGATAATAGATCCCTACTGTTATATTTTTACTAGAGCATGAAATTTCTATCCATAGAGACTCTATGGAACCTGTGGATTCGCTTAAGATTTTTACTTCATTTGAATCTACACTTTCTTGTAGTGAGGGGCCTGGCAGAGGCTGCACTCCCTGGGAAGTAAGAAGGCTCTTTATGCCCTCTTTCTCCCTTCCAGGGCATGCAAAGCAGCTTGCAATTTAGCCTGCAGTATCCAGGTACCTTAGCCTCTTCTAAAGGGTGTTTTCTTTCCCAGTCAGAACACTTCACTATAATTTATATACCAAGATTTCAGCCTGAGTTAATGTGTAAATAGATGGTGTTTAGAACTGAGTTAGCTATTTCAGATGTACTAGAACATTGCCTTATGGAAGACTACAGTGGAGTCTCAACAAATCAGATGGAGCATGTAGTGTGAAATCGTGAAAAAGAATTGTGCATAGTTAAAGTCTCAGCTGGCACCTGGAATGTTAACAAATAATAATTATAAACCTCATAATGTTCCTTCAGGCTAATTTCCTAGTTCTCACCACTGAAATAACAACAATCGTTTCTTCATAGTCACTGTAGTGAAATTTGAGTTGATGATACTTGCAGACCTCTAATTTCAGTTGTCAAGTTAAAAGAAATCCAGTTGGAAAGAAGAAGAATCCCTCTAAGTAAGAATTAATTTGAGGGGACCGTTCCCCAGGTGTGAAAAGTTCTTCAGATGAAATTCTTCAGAAGGAAAATAAAATAAAATAAATAAAAAAGGCCAGGCCAGCAACAGTGGGAAAATCTGCAATCCAACAAATGGCATTAAAATCTTTATAAAAGGGATGCAGGCCAAAACCAGTAATGGATAATTTTCACTGGACTGAATTCAGTAAAAACTACACTGGGCGTGTCTTCAAACGTGGACATCCTGTACCCCAGATAAATTGTTCACTTGAATCCCATAAACAAAGTAATTGGGCCTTATGTTGCTGTCTCGTCCACCCCTTAACCTGAAGGCAGGCATCAAAACAGTAATGCAGTCCCTCAGTAACTCTATCTGGTAAGCAGTTTAGGGGCATGAGTAACTGCCCATCCACCCCTTTGTGTGTTGACTTTGCTGCAGACCCGAGGCCTACCTCATAAGAAATATATTTTTAGATTAAAGATTTTAGATGCTTAGATTTTGGCAACCTACAGAAGAATGTGTCCATGCACCACGCTGCTGTGAGCCAGCTCAGTTCAATCTCTGTCATCCACAGGGCAGAGGGTTTTGAGTCCAATCATCTGTAGTTTTTAGGGAACCACTACACGTTATTCTAAAAAAACCAAAACGTTATTTTCAAAGAGAATATCAAAAATGTATGTGAACATCCAATAGGGGTTTAATATGTCAGAGCTCAACACAAATAACATAGAAAAAATGTTTTTTTCTGAAAATTACTTCAAGTCTCATGTCATTCAAATTTGCCTGGAAAATTACCTTAAATGGAGTTGGAGCAGCAGATTTTCTAAAAAACTGAAATAAACTGTTACTGTCTCCTTAGGCTTTTATGGAATCTAAAAGCCTCCAATTTATTTATTTTCTATAACTAGTCTGAGGGGATATGGCCAGGCAGTGTAGGCCTCAAATGTAGCTTTAAAAGAGGGGGAGGGGAGGTTTTAGAAAACCATAACATTAGTAGAAATGTATTCATGTAATTTTTAAACATATATTTCAGTGGAAACAGATTTAAATGCTACTCCTGGGGGGAATACTGCACCACTGTGCAATGCAGAATTTGTGCAGAATTAATGTTCTGTGCAGAATTTCCTTTTCTCCCCACAGAACTGGTGCTGCAAAGCTGCTGGCTATCAGTAGGGGGCCGCTGAACCCAGCTCACAAATAGAAGACACTGCTGGGGAGAGGGGTCAGAGCTTGAGGATTCCCAGCAGCTGCAGTTACCTGCATGCCCTGAAGGAAGAAGGTGGCATACAGGAAACCCATACAAGTCTGGGACCCAGCATCAGGCTGTTTCTTCCTCTGGATTCCTGGGCTCTGGGGGAAGGGCTGCAAAGTGTCTGGACTGGGAGGCCCTGTGGCTGGGCTCTGGAGGGTTGCAGTGAGGCGGAGTGGTTCCCTGCTGCCCCGGAGAGACGAGCCCCTCCAGACACCAGAGTGGGCGGAGCTAGGGAACTCTGAGCCCAGAGGGTCAGGCGTTGCCCCAAAAGTATAAAGGCCTGACCTCAGGGTTTGCTGGGGAAGCAGCCGCCGGGGATGCCAGATGCATCTGGCCTAGCTCGCGATTTGGAAAGCCCAGCGACCTGCAGAAAACCCAAGGACTGGCCCGACCTGCCCCATGCCAGCTGCCCAGAGGAGTTGCCTAGCCTGCCCTGAGCCAGCTACCAGAAGGAGTTGCTAAGTCTACCCCTCGCCAGCTATCCCGAGGAACCCATAGTGCTGGACCCCCCTGAGGACACCACCCTGACCCAGGTAGCTCAAGAGGGGGAGTCTGGAAGTAGCCCAGGAGCAGCCGACCCTAGTCTGGCTGCAGCACTGCCAGAGCCTATGTCAGTGTGTTATGGCCAGGATCCCCACTGACTCTGCAGCGGGTCTTCTGCTGCTGATAGGAATGCAGTGGAGTGGGAAGGCCTGCGTCCCCCCTGCCACCCAACTCATGGGTGGCAGTCTCCCCTCTCCCAGGCCCTTTGGAACCTAGGGCCTGGGTCTACTGTTTATATACTGTTACTGCTCAGGCCCTGCCTGAGGGGCCGAGTGCCTGACTCCCCATTGCCCCACCCTGACCCAGGGACTGGGCTTGCCATTATATACTGTTATTGCTCAGCCCCTGCATGAGAGCTTGAGCGCCTGACTCACCAGTGCCCTGCCCTGACCTAGGCTCACTGTGTTTATTTGTACCTTCACTAAGTCTGTAGAGGAAGACTCCCGCGGCCGGACTAATTCCCCACAAGAGCTATTCCCAAAGGTCGTGAGGTGGTGTGGTTCCCTGCCACCCCAGAGAGAGACGAGCCCCAGCTAGCCTCTCTATGGGGCTGTGTGTCTGGGCCTGGGGATGCCCCATGGCTGGGCTCTGATTGGTAGGGGGCTGGGTGTCTGGGCTGGGGGGTGTCCTGCAGCTGAACTCTGGGAGGTAGGGAGTGTGGGTGTCTGGGTTGTGGGGTCACCCCATGGCTGGGCTCTGGAGGTGGAGGGGTGAGGGTGTCTGCGATGGGGAGTGCCCCAGAGCTGGACTCTGAGGGAGGAGGGGGTGCGAGTGTCTGGGCCGGTGGGGCCCCGTATCTGAGCTCTGGAGTGTGTATGCGGGTGCTTAGCCCCCTAGCTGGGCTGGGAGGGAGGGGGCAGAGAAACAGGAACTGGTTTGTCATAGGGGTTTCTTTAACTCTCTGCTCCTGGAGAATTTTTGTGTGTGTCTGTATTGTTACAGACATAGTTGCTAACAGGTATTTTGAAATAAATTACCAAAATAATTTAAACTGGCATGGTTATATAGTGTTATTTTGACAAATAAAATATGCAGAACTTTGCAGAATTTTTAAATATTGTGTGCAGAAGTTTTAATTTTTTGGAGCAGAATTCCCCCAGGAGTGAAAAAGCAAACATCTTAATGTAAGGCTTCAACTCAAACCCAGCATTATTGTGACAATGCAAGAGAATTCAAAAGTGGAAAGTAATTGAAAACTATAAATAAAAATGTAGCTGGACTAGTCTTTTCATTTTCAAAGCTGAATGAAGTGCAAAAGTAATTAGCATAAAGGATGAACAGTATATTAGATTTTAAACGTTCTTTCATTTTTAATAATCCAAGATGTTGGCAGTAATACAGGGAAGGCAATTTCAAAGTATATGATTTAGATCACACTTTCTCTTTAATTTAAAGCTAATGCTAGCTCGTGTGCATGCATTTTGTATTAAAAATAGGCAGAGGCTGAGCTATGTACCTAACTTGTTAATATGTTATATAGACCAATTTGTACCAATCTGGGCCCGTTTCTGCAGCCATTCCATGTTGAAAATCCTATTGTTTTCTATGGGATCCCATCTGCAGAGTGTAAGGCCTTCAATGTGATTAGCCAAATGTGTTCCAACTCACAAGGCTATAATGTGATAATTGCAAGGCTGGGAGCCAATCAAATTGCTCCATTTTATAAATCCACTTTCAACTTCCAGACTTCTGACATGAACCTCTCCAGTAGGGGGTCCATGGAATCTGTTTGCTTTAACCTTAACAAAAAAAATATCTAGTAAGATTATTTTCTCACAGTACAGAGTCTGACATTCTTGTTCACTTTGACCTATGATACCAGAAATCAAAGCTCTGTAGGAGTCTTTTAAAGCAAATGTTAATGTTTTCATTAGTCTCTGCATTGCTGTTTCCACTAGCTGCTTAATATTTCTCCCACTCTAGAAGCCCTTCTGATCAAAGCATGTTTATTTTTCTACTCAGATTAGTTCTTTATACATCTCTGTTTAATCACCATTTTAGCAGTTCTAAGTGGTCATTTCTGAGTACAACGCTCATGAGAACAATGTCATCTTACTACCACCTACTCTCTGGATGAAAAAGTGGATCTGTATAGTACATCAACAAGATGGAAAACAGGCTATTGTGTTATGCTTTGTATGGCAGGCACCCTGCCTCAGCAAGAATGAGACTAATTAAAGGGGGCCCTGAATGGAAGTTGTAAATACTTATTAACACTGAGCCTGATCCCAACATGTGCTAAGTGTCTTTAATTACCACTAATTCCAGTGGGAATTGAGGGTTAGCACCTTGTTGGATCTGGGACTGAATTAATAACATAAGACCTTCTGAGCCAGTTCCATGCACAAATTTGTGCTGGTTGAACTAAAGGTGTGATGTTGCATCGATGTAGTTAAACTGGTGCAACTTTGTGTGTGGACACTTTTACATTTGTTTAAAACGGGCTTAGAGCAGTTTAGCTTGTCCTTGTTAAATAAAAGGCAAGTTACACTGCCATAAACCAGATTTAAATCTATGGAGTATGTTCACACACAGTTGCAATAGTTTAACTAAATGGGTGCAGCATCACACCTTTAGCTAAAATGGTGCAACTCGTGTGATTAGACAAGCCCTTAAAAAGCCTGATGTAAGTGCAATGTGAGCTTTGTTGCTCCTCAGTCAATGCAGTCACTCTTATACAACCTTTGTCTAAGGGAGAGAGACGAATGCATTCCATTGCTAGCTAACAGGCCAAATGCTGCTCATCCTATGCAAATAGTACCACTGAAATCAGTTTAATGAGGCAAACAGGATTTGGCCAAAGCTTTTTGAAGAAGAAAAGATCTATACAAATATTAGTAGCTTTGTTACTGTTCAGTCTTACTCAGAGGTTTTAAATGATTAAAAAGTTAAATATCTTTTTGAACCCTCTCCTTCAAATACCACCTCAGAACCACACTGTGATGCCGACAGGAAATTGCCACTGGATAATGGTTAGAGAGAGGGCTAGTGTGGAGGTTGTTAATATTCATTTGTTTAAATGACTTGGAAACATCAAGGTTATGCACATATGGCCTGTGTTAACATTGGATCATATTACTGTTACCCTTGTCCTCCCTTCCTCCTTTTCCTGGGTTGTTTGTTAACTCACCTATTGTCTTGCTTTAAATTAGATTGTAATCTCTGAGGTAGGGTCTGTGTCTTCTTGTGTGTTTGTACCATGCCTACCACACCAGCGCCCCATCCCAAATGGGACATTTGGGTGTTGCTGTAATAAAAATTGTAGTAATAACCTCTTCAGTGCCCTGTTGCTTTACACTATCACATGTATAACATAGGGGCAGATCTATGGTCTTGTGTATGTACGCTGCACACCTTCATTTCCCACTGAAGTGTTTGCACGCATGATGGGTGACATGGGACAATTTGCAGCCTGTGAGTGTTCATATTGGATTCTGCTCCGGGGTGAAGCATCTGTAATAACAAATATGTATTTTATTTTTTACCGTAAAACCAAACAAAAACAGTTGGTAAACTGTAGCTGACTAGAGCTTTATTGGAAGGGTGAATGTCATCATCACCTTTTGGTCTGAAGCCAAGATACAGTACTAAATAGACACCCCTTTTGGGGAGTACAGTGTACTCCTTTAGGTAGGTCCTGTTTCAGTTCTGATTGTGCTGCTTTGAAGTAATGCATGCTTAGATGTCTAGTTATCCTAATTGCAAACATAAATAATGGCAGGCATACAAAGCAGAAGCCCAGGTGAGCCTGAAGATTTGTCCCTAAATGTCAAGAACTCTGTTCCTGGGGTTAGAAATGAGTATGGCTGGAGATATCCTCGTCTGAGTCTTTTTTTTGTTTTGTTTGTAAATACATCTCGATCAATCTGATGTGTCCTAAAAGCAAACATTTTGCACTAATAGTATCTTTTTGAGGCAGGGATCAAACTCAACCCTGGCCGGGAGATGTAGCAATATCCAGAGAAGGGGAGATGAATTACATCAGAGATCTGGTAATTCCTACTCCATCCCTTAGTTCGAACACATCTAGACAGTGTTTTATATTCAGTTATAATGATTCATTAAAATGTGTTTACTAGTCAGAGACTTAACACTGTGCTTATCTGGTAATTATGACTGGTGAAGATCACAGTATTAGTTATTAATGCTATAAATCTTCTCTCTAAAACAAAGTATTTCTTAATAAGTTTTTTTGTTCTCTGAGTGTGAGTTTGTTTGTTAGTTATATACGTCCCTGGCGTAGCTACTTATTTTTTTTGTTTCATAAAGGGGCACCTACTCAAGTCTCACACCCAAATTTTACTTACCTGTAATGCATTATTTGTTTTCCTGATGTAGAAATAGTATTATTCTCCAATAATGGATGCAACATAAATAAAACAGGAGCTCTTAAGCTTTGTAGCCCAGTCACTAAAAATAAAAGGAGCTAATTTGCTTTACAATCATGAATGCACATTCTACACACTCATTTGATATTAAATTTGCACCATCTCGCTAACCCTCTCGCAAATCCTTCAACCAGCCTTGTGTTTGGTGGTGGGATCATAGTGGGAAATAATTAATTACATTTTGGGGAGGAAAGGCTGCAAAAAATTGTTATATGGTGTGGCAAATGGCTGGCACTATTATGATGGGTCTCACGCTTTCTCTTCTTTGGGGGGGGGGGGTTCAGGGCACCATTTCTTGCCCCTGAATCAGAATATTAATTGCTCTACTAGTGTCTTTGAGGAGGGGATTGGAGAGGGAGGGACCTGGGCCCGCCCTCTACTCCAGGTCCCAGCCCAGGGGCCCTGAGGATAGTGGTGAACCACTTGAACTGGCAGTTCCTTCCCCTGGGCTACTTCCCTCTCCTACCCATCAGCTTGTGGGGGCTTCCTGCCCTCCCTCTGCAAAAGCCCGGTGCCCCTTACCTAGGGTCTTGGACTTCTTAGCCCACCGCAGCACTCCTCCAAACTTTCCTCTGCTTTCTCTTCAAACTGTTCTCTGCTCCAACCAAACCTTCATGCTCCAACAACCCACACTGTCTGACCTGAAGCAGGGGGTTTATATCATGTGACTCACTGCTGGTACTTTAATTGGCTTCAGGTGCTCTAATTGGCTTCAGGTGCTCTTGTTAATCTATAGCAAACCTTCCACCCCTTGCAGGGAATAAGGCTCCCTGCTAACACTCTTCTGCTGCCCTCTGGCCATGCTGTATCACAATAGGCTGTCACAGGGACCAAGCCTTTGGGTTGACTTATACAAGTAAAGGGTCCTACAGACGGCATGAAATAAAATATATTTAATGTTTCCAACTGTGAAGGTAGGAACAAAAACGAACCTGCACCACAATAGTCACCAAGAGTTTAGCCCCAAATGGCATTAGATTAAGCCAACTCTGGCTTTATTTTCCACCTTTTGATTTCCCTTCTGACTGCCCCTTCTGAGATTCTTGGTTCTGTCTGGCTTCCTGTGCCTCAGGTGCTTACCCATTTACTGATTCTCTGCTCCTGTGCATTCAGCAGGGCTTGGCTAATCTGGTTGTTTTAAAGAGACTGGGCCAGTCTAAATTGCTCAGAATATCTGTGTGAGAAAACATGCCAAAATTTGAGCTGCATATCCAACTCAAAGGGCCAGATGCAGAGATGATGCATAAGGTGGTATAAATTAGACAACTTTAGCTTAGGGCAGATTTACAGTAGAAGCGCTACATCAGTGCAGCTGCACCAATGGTTTATGCCAATGGAAGAGCACTCTCCCATCAGCTTAATTACTCTACCTCCGTGAGAGGTGGAAGCTATGTAGGCAGGAGAATGTAGTGCCAGTGTGGATAGCGCTTAAGTCGCTGTAACTTGTGTCGCTCAGTGGATTGTCTTTTTCACACCCCTGTGCAACGTAAGTTAGATCGATTTAAGCGGTAGTGTAGAACTGCCCTTAGACAGCTTTAGACTTACTTGTACCCACTCTTCCATTGTGTAAGGGAGTGTAAGTTGGTGTAACTTACTGTTCTATCTTCTTCCAAAATCAATGTCCCATCTCTGACACAAGTGTTGCTACCCTGCTGAGTGGTGGCAAAAATCTGGGGTCTTCTGGGTCAGCTTCCCAGTGGGGAAGGAAATCAGTAACTCAGAGTCTAGATATATTCCAAGTATAACTTGCTTGATTTTATGCAGCAGTCCTGAAACAGAGATGGTGACAAACGGTATGCTGGCGATCTAATGCCCAGTTTCCAGGATGCAGCTGTGTACCAAGAACTGAGTCTAGCAGAGCAAACCGTCTTGCTGCTTCCAACAGCTTCCTTTGCACAGAACCTTACAGCCAAATCAACAACAATAGAAGCATTATTTGCCACACTTAAAACTAGCTAACGCTCAAAGAAAAGGAACTTGGAAGATTATGTGTAACAATGACATCTGGCATAAAATTATACATGCTGGGAAGATGGATGTGGAAAAAGAGCAAATTAAAGCAGGAAGGGGGCTACTCAACTTTAATTTAACACCTTCCACATCCTTAATGTATAAATTACACCATCTTAGGTCCACGCACCAGGGGAAGGCTGTGAGAAGTTTTACATACCCCTCCTAATGCATCAGCTCTGAATTTGTCCCAAATCCTGGAACTAATGAAGCAAAACAAAATTGTGGTGCTGGATAGAAAAGCAAAGCACCTCACCCATACTTCCGCACTTAGTAGTATATTTAATACTCTGACAAGTCTGCTAGTCCTCGTGATTTGGCTCTGTATATTTTTCTTTTGATACTGGAATTGCATAATATTTTTTCTCAATATGTTTCTGTTCCTTTTCATAGGCAAATTAAGCTCTTGGGATCTTCTGATTTGCTTATCTTCCAGTAAAACCGACGATACAGACTGCTTTCCAATAGATGACTTCCATCAGTTAGAATTATTCCAGAAGGTAAAGTATCGACATGCCATCTTTTGTTTGGAATACCTCACATTTTCAGCACCCACTAACAAAAATAGTGTTCAATTATGTATTTATGGTCTAAAAATGTGGTTCATTAAACTGTAAAGCAGAGCTGTGTTTCCAAGTTCACTGCCCACTCAGGGACGTTTATCGTATATCATATTTGCATTCTTGTAGATATCCTATCCAGAGATCAAGAGCAATGTCTTAATGCTTTCAATTTGTGTATAGTTTAATATGCTGATGTTCATAGAAATTGAAAATTGTTACAGCTGGATGTCATGTTTTGCTCTTTCCAATCTGAGCTTCTGGACTCTATGCCACACTCAAAATTCAATTGTCATGCATCACAAGAAATACAGAAGTAAAAGCAAATTGTAACAAATGTCTCTTTGAGAGAAGAAGCTTTAGGAATGCAGAAAAACAGGTAGAAAATACATTCAGAGTTTCAGAATGACGGGGGACCTGTTCAGGCAAATGTAAGCAGGAGTTGTGCCACTTATGCAAGGGCTGGATTGGCTCTGTATTATATATACGGTGTTTATATATAATTGTCATTTTACAAACATAGTTCAAGCATCTCTCCTGGGCCTGCAAACTGGCAGTGTGTGGATGGACTGCTGTGCCCATGTAGAGTCTGAACTGGAGTCCTTTTGAACCTGCATGGGCACAGCAGTCTTGCACACATACAGTCAATTGCAGAATCAGTGCCAGTATTAGCTAGTCTTCTAAGGATGTCTATAATTGGTCCTCACTTTTTCCACCTGAATTTTGAATATTTCAGGCACAAGTTAGGTTACTTAGTCATCAAGGTACCTGATTAAATATCTGACTTGCAGGTGCAAACATCTAAGTGACTTAAATTGCGCAGTTATTTGCACCTGCAAAATTGTGGGAACAAAAATGCAGGCCTAATTTGACTCACAATTTCAAAAATTTTGCACAAATAATAATTGCAGGCACAAAATTGCACTCTGAAAAATAAGGGTGCACAAGAAGGGACTTCTGGAGGGGTGGATTTCTTCCACAAAGCTCATTAGTGATGACAAAATCAAGACTGGATTTTTTTTCTAAAATGTGTGCTTTATAAATTATTTTGGGATGCTTCTAGGGTCTGTGTTATACTGGAGGACTGACTAGATGATCACATTGGTCCCTTCTGGCCTTGGAATCTATAAATACCCTCACTGATTCAAGAACAGTTCTTCATCTGGCATGTTATACCAGTACATATGTACCAATAATTTGTATTTACTGTCTGATTGGGATTTTGATCCTGCAAAGACTTATGCACATGTGTAACTGTACATCTAGGAGTGGGGCAACTCTTAGGACCAGGGGCCAGATTTTAAAAAGTATTTATATGCCTAGAGATGCAGATAAGTGCCTAATGCAATTTTCAAAAACACTGAGGTGCCTAACTCCCAGCAACTTTTGCTTTGTAGGGTTTTGCCATGAGAGTTAAGCACCTAGGTGCTTTTAAAAATCCCTTAGGTGCCCATCTGCTTCCTTAGGTGCCTAAAGACCTTTAAAAATCTGGCTGAAGCCCTTTGATTGTAAATTCCTTTAAGTGGGGACAGTATCTTCCTTTATATCTATACAGCACAGAGAACCAGTTTAGCACTCAATGTTTGTTTATTTAGATTTACAATAAATATGTACAGAAAGCACCTAAATTTGCCAAATATTAAAAATATGATCAAATCAAAAGTAAAGGAAAGAAAATAATGACCATGGGAGGCCTATTGCTCGTGCAGCCCCAGCCTAAAACAGTGGGGCAGGAAAAGGTGCTCAGAATGAACCTCACATAGGGGTTGAGAGATGTACCAGCTACCTCTGCATGGTAGGTTTTGTCCTGCTCTTGCCTAATGGGGTTTCAGCAAGCCTACCAGGGGACTCCCTGGCAGTTGAAGATGATGGAAACAGCCACCTGATTTATTCTGAAGACCTTGTGGGAAAAGAGCCCCCTCCCATGGCCCAGGACAGCAGAGCTAACTCAGGACTGGCTTGTATACATATATTCCTATTAATGGGAATTATGCACATGGTTCTATAACCAGTTTGGCCAAGATTTTCAAAACCGAGTGCCACAGTTAGGTTGCTAAATTGATATTTAGGGAATTAATGTACCAGCCTGGTTTTCAAAAGCACTGAGCTTCTATTCTGCTGCTAGCAAATGCTCTTGGAGTATAGTGATTTTCAGCACACCTAGAGAAGAAGCCAAGTGCCAGCAACAGTCAGCTGTCTTTAGCCCAGGGCAGCATTTCTCTATCAAAATTGCATTGACACTTAATTGAACCAGAGTGGCACCCACTATCATTCATTTGAGCTATAATTGGTTTTATTGAAAGCCAATATCTTGCTGGTAGTAGCAATACTGAATATTAGATATATCAGGACACATTATGGACAAACCTGCAACAAGGTAATTTAGGATGGGGAAAAAAATAGCAGTGTTACTGATAAATCATTATCCATATAAAATCACACTGGAATCCATTACCATCAAGATGGTTATGTTCCTCTGCGAGCCGGGCTTAGCATAAGGATGCCATCTGCCAACTGTTGTTTAGCGATGGAAGGATTACCCCACGGAGTAGGCTTTTGTATGATATTTTACTACTAATTATCAGGGCCATAAGCCTACATAACAGAACAATTAGCAATCAGAGCATTGGAATTATCTCTTGGGTGTCAGGTCACTGGAGACAAACCAACCTAATGCCTTTGAAATTGTGATACGTTTGCTTTCAAAGATATTTAGGGACATAGGAGTGGAAGGGACCTTTTGGGTGATCAAGTCCAGTCTCCTGATATCTCAGGCAACCTCGTTGTATAATCCTGTTAATAAATTTACCAAGCTCCATCTTAAAACTAGCTAGGTTGCTTGCTCCCACTACTCCTGTTGGAGGAATCTCACTCCTCTGAATGGTTAGAAACCTCTTTCTAATTTCCAGCCTTATTTCTCCATTAGGTGCCTTAGTAAATACATGACTGCTGACACAGCCTATGAATCCATCTGATCATTGTAGGTATTTATAAGTATCCCATTACCTTAGTATCGGAGTACCTCAATATCTTTAATGTATTCATCCTCACTACATGCCTGTGAGCTAGATGGGAAACTGAGGCATAGAGAAACTAAGTGATTGCCCTGGGTCACAAAGGAAGTCTGTGGCAGAGCAGGAACTTAGCATAGGTCTTCCACATCCCAGGCTAACACCCTAAACATTGGATCATCATTCCTCTATGTGCTCTTTCTGTGATATGAATGAGGGTGATTGATAGACATGTAGAGGAGCAAGAAGCTTTGGAGGCAGAAACTGTGGGGGTGACAGAATCACAGCATCCAGGAGGAGGAAAAACAGTCTGAAACTGCCTTGTGGTGATTGTGGAGGAGGAGCTCCCACCTCAGAGTTCTATTTTCCAGCTCACAGGGAGCAGCAAAGGGTCATAAATCAATATTGACATCAATAGGAGTTTCACATGTGAGGTGTCCCTGACAAATTATATGAGAAAACATGCAGGGCTTGTGAAAGACAGTGCATCTACTGGTGAACTCACTAGAACGTCTCTGTATTATTTTCAGGTAAATACACTCCCAGAGATTCAGCACTTGCTTTGCAGAAAAGAAGGATTATGCCAGATAATTAGAGCGTTCCCAGGTAATCCTCAATTTTGTTTCAGTTTGCATAAATGTTGAAGATCCATTGACCTGCTTAGTAGTGAGGCTGATACTGTGTGTGTGTTGGAGGTTTCATACTTGTATATTCTTTTTTCAACAACTTTTAAAAACAAGACAGAATATGAGCGATAATCCATTTCAGACATCTCTTGAAAGTAAATTGTAGTAATAAAGGATCCTTTTAACTAAAGCTACTGTATCATTTAGCAGCCTGGAAAAAGTCACATTTTTTTAGAATACAAACGTCCTATTTGTCAGGCTATATTGTGTTATTCTGTGCATTGGTGTTTACCCTTCACAGTTCTTGATTCAATTAAATATGTTTATCCAGTTTTATAAAAATGTTGTGGCATGAAGGAGGAGGAGGAGGAGTTGGAGCTTGGTTTCCAGCCCGACAGAGTTTACTGATAAAAAAAGTCTTTGTACATTAAGTTCATCAACCAGAAAAATTAAAAGGTTACGGGCCAGCTGCCAGAGAATCCTAATTTACTATGGGTGAAATTCAGCCCAGAGCAGGGGCCCTGCACAAAACTGGATGCTCTATGTTAATCCCTAGTTAAACCCTATGGAGGCAAATTCTGATCTCGTTTACACCAGTGAATATCCAGAGTCTCTGGCACTATTCTGGATTTACACCATATAACTGAGATCACACTGGCCCCATGCTGAGTGCATAACTATGTCTTAAGTGACTCACTGTCCCTAGTGTGGGCCCTTTGCTCTGGGATGTGCGTTAGAGGGTAGTATGATGTAATACAGATTTTAGACAAATCAGAGTAGATTTGTCAAAGTTCCAAGAATTTCAGAAATTGAATTCATTTTGTAACAGTCTGGCTTTGAAACATTTTGGTCAGCTCTGTTATGCTGTTTGGGCAATGGCCAATTAAAATAGTTTTATTATTTTGCTTCCACAAAACCACAAACATAAGAGGCACTCACCACACAGAGAGATTTCCCCTCCAAGTCATACTCTTTAATTGGTGTCCATAAATTGTTGTAATAGTCATCTCATCACACACACCTGGTGTATGAGACTGGCCAATGCTCTGCTTCTCTTGTAGGTAAGGGGTATTTTTAAATATCTGATTGATTCCTTTCCATCTTTGTATCATCATTACTTCACTAGATATAGGGCCTGGTCTTGAGAGATTCATAGACTCTAGGACTGGAAGGGACCTCGAGAGGTCATCGAGTCCAATTCCCTGCCCTCATGGCAGGACCAAATATTGTCTAGACCATCCCTGATAGACATTTATCTAACCTACTCTTAAATATTTCCAGAGATGGGGATTCCACAACCTCCCTAGGCAATTTATTCCAGTGTTTAACCACCCTGACAGTTAGGAACTTTTTCCTAATGTCCAACCTAAATCTCCCTTGCTGCAGTTTAAGCCCATTGCTTCTTGTTCTATCATTAGAGGCTAAGGTGAACAAGTTTTCTCCCTCCTCCTGATGGCACCCTTTTAGATACCTGAAAACTGCTATGTCCCCTATCAGTCTTCTCTCTTCCAAACTAAACAAACCCAATGATGCTGAAGTCCCACTGAAGACACTGGGAGGTGTGGGTGCTCAGCATTTCTCAGGACTCTGGCCCTTACTCACATAGACTGTGTCTACAATGCAGGTGTGACTGCAGATCAGGTAGACGTACCCACACTAGTTTTAGCCTCACTGGCATAGCTAAAAATAGCAGTGAAGACATGATGGCATGAGCTTCACTGTGGGCTGGCAATGTGGGTACATACCCAGGGCCCCAGGAGGGCTTGTACAGCCTGTGCTGAAGCTTGTGCCACCACGTCTTGCCTGCTATTTTTGACCAGGCTAGCTACTTTCAAGCTAATGCAGCTATGCTTACCCAAGCTGCAGTCACACTTGCAGTTGCATTAGAGACAGTCTCAGTGTCTGATGATGATTTTGGCAGTTTATAAAGACACAGTCAGGTAGTATAGGCCTCTAATTTCAGTTTTGTAAACAAAGATATTTTCCAAAATGAATACAAAAATACATGTCTTTAAGATTTGTTATAAATGGCTGGCTGTTTTTAATCTAAATGTTCCCCTGAGGATTGAGAAACCAGACAGAATAGCATTGTCCTGCTGCATGAGAACCAGAAAGTGAGACCAACATGTGTGGATTCACTGTCCAAGAGAAGCGACAGGCATAAAATAAACCAGCACCATAAATGATGAAAAGAGAGGGGGTTGATCCACCATGATTTCAGATCCTTCCCTGCTATTCCAGCCAGCTAGCTCTTTCCTCCTTCCTTTCCTTGTTAGCATTTCCTGACAGACTTTTCCTCCCAGCCCAGACAGCAGAATTGCCAATAGTCTGGATTTGGCTGAGTAGGCGCCTAGATTTTGAAATTATCACAGGGAGGGACAGTTTTGGTCAATAGCCAGGCTCTCCCCATGCAGTAGCACATGGGACTTTTTTTTTTTTAAATCAGAGTTGGCCTGCTGCTCCTGTCATCTCTGCCTGTGGGGGAACTCACTCATTCCTTTTGGCCAGTCAGCTTGTATTTACCATGTATTCAGCATTTAAAGGGTGTTAGCTATGTAAGAGAACAAGTAAAATGCATGGTTGCTACCCAGAAGAGCTTACATTCTACTAAAAGAGCAGATGAGACAAGGTACGGGGTGACAGTCAATGAGGCTGAGAGGATGGGTTCACAGCTGTAAGATTGTGTTTCTGTTGAGAGGTTATGCTAACTTCATAATGCTTATTTCCTTTTTAAAATGATGTATTTTAGTTATAGCTGTTACTAGACCAGAGGTGTACAAGGAGGGTTGTTTGCTGTTGCTTTAAGAGTGCCTGCAAGGACACACTCTCTTTGAGTTAGTTCAAATGTCTTGTTAACAGGACAAGACTCTGTCATTCTTGTTCCTTTGTTTTTCCCCTTCACTGTAAAATAGTGTAACCAGACTGAAAACACATTTGTTCTTTGTGTATGGACGACTGTCACGGGAGGGCTACTGGGGAGTTCTGTATGGGGTGGGAGAAGGGAGGCTGTGGAGGGAGAGACAGGGGTGACAGGGAAGAGGTAGGGTGATGATGATGATGTCACAGGAGTGTAGGAGGATGTCATCATAGAGGGTGGGTAGGATACAGCTAGAATGAGAGGGAAGGGTTGGGATGGAGCAAGGTGAGAGAGGAGCAGAGTTGCTGGATGCTGGGTGGGTAGAGCAGTGTGGGAGGGGATTATGCATAAGATTGTCAGTGGATTTTAAAGTCCAGTGTGGAAGACGTTGGTTAATATCAGGAGGCTTGGGCTGGGAAGGATGGACCCTTCTGCTCCTTTAGATGGTGGCGGCTGGTTGTAGGAGTCTCTGGGGAGGGAGCTTTTTATCCTGCTGCTCCTGCCTGCCTCCTGCTCCATGTGGATGTGATGGGCTGGAGCCACACAGTTGTCCATACATAGCTGCTGCATGGTCTGGTGGAGGTTCAGGAGGAGGCCCTAACACTCCCCCCTCAGCTCCATGGTTCTGCTGTTGCTGGATCTGGTAGGCAGCCACAGGGCTCTCTGAGATAGGTGCCTCTAAGGGCCACCTAAGAGGCTACTCCTGTCTGTATCTAGCTTCAGATTTGAGGATGACGGTGAGGCCTGGGGAGACCCATGATGCACACACAACCTTCTGTCTTAGAGAGTTTTCCCTGGGAAAATATTGGGATTGTTGGCAGCAATGAGACAGACTTCCTGACATTCCTCTTGCCTAAGCAGTCCAGCCCAGGCCTCTGCAAACACACTTCACATTCTTTCCCCAGGGTCCAGCCTGTGCTGTTCCCATCTTTTCTCAGCCAGGCCAGCAATTGTGTTTAAGCAGTACCTTTGCCGCATGAAGGCTTGCTTGCCTCCCTGATTATGGTGCTGTGTGCTGGGCCCCTGCTGGAGTGGCTGCAAGATACTGTACACTTGCTTCCCCTCTCTCGGGGCAGCTGGCAGCATGCTCAGGGTACTCATTCACTCATGTGGCATGTTCTCTAAACACCACCTAGCTGCCACAGCCTGTCGGCCTTCCCTTGGCCCTTTGATAACTCAGTGGCCAAAATGTGACATAGTGACATGACCAAGGGATGGAGTGGGGCACACTGAAATCATGAAAGCCCTCCGCTATCCTCTAATGCTAGCTTCTCCTCCAATCCCATTGCTGTAGCAGGCAGGTGGCTAGCAAAAATTAATTGTGAAGTGCTAGCTGTTGCTTTCCCCTCCTTTCCCTTTGACTTGAGGCATGTTGCCACCTGACGTGGGGGGCAAGGTGGCATTCCTCATCTTCTCCTGTTATCCCTAGGGCCACAGTTGTGGTTTTGTAGAAGCAGGTGGTTGGCTAGCAGCAATTGTCTGAGAGGCATGCTGCTTATTGCTGCTCTGCTCTGACTCACTACCAGCTGCTCTGACTGTGTGTGTGTTAGGTCCCCTCTAATTACTGGGCCTGGATCCAAAGTTCTGCCGCAAATCCATCCTTGGGAGCTTTAAATTATAGATTAAACATTCTTTCCATTTTAATAATCTAAAATGTTAGTGACGGGAGTGTACATGTTCAAAAATAGATTTGCTTTTGTTTGCCAATGTGCCTTTAAAAATGTCTCCATACAAGTAGGCATCACAATGTTGTGGCTGTGGGCTGTGTGCTATGACGCTCTTTTGAAACTCAGGAATGCTAAACCTGATCTATTTATGTATCTATTTTTATCTTATTTAGATTACAAACTCTCTGGGGCGGGAATTATCTCTTAGTGTGTATCTGTACAGTGCCTAGCACTGATCTCAGCTGGAGCATTGAGGCAAATCTGTAGTAATAATAAATAAATGTGATGTGTTTTGAAAGAAAAAAAAGTTTAAAAGAGAAATTAGTTTAACTACTTGGTCTTTGCTTATGTACCATACTGTCATCTACTGGGTTATTAGGATATCATTATGCATGTGGCTTTTAATGTTGTGCCAACTTTTTCATTATAAGTCATTTTTTCCAGAGTTTAATAACTGGTCTGTAAACATTGGTTTTGGTATGCAGCATGGCTCATATAATCCTAACCTAAGAGGAAGTTGTTTTGGAAAATATCAAGCCAATCAATCTCTCTTTTTCATTGTAGTTATAAGTGTGTTACAGGAAAAAGGAGAAGTTTGAATGTAAAGACTCATTCTTCTTCAAGTGGTTGTTCATGTCCATTCAAAGTAGGTGTGCGCGCACCGCGTGCACGCCAGCCGGAAGATTTTCCCTAGCAGCGTTTGTAGGGTCGGCCCGGGCGCCCCCTGAAGTGGCGCCACCGCGGCGCCCTATAAAGGGGCCCGCCGACCCCAGGGGTGGCTCTAGGAATTGCGCTGCCCCAAGCAGGGTGGCATGCTGTGGGGGGCGCTCTGGCGGTCACTGGTCCCGCGGCTCCGGTGGACCTCCTGCAGACGTGCCTGCGGAGGGTCCGCTAGTCCCGCGGCTCTGGTGGACCTCCCGCAGGCACGCCTGCGGATGCTCCACCAAAGCCGCGGGACCAACGGACCCTCCGCAGGCACGTCTGCAGGAGGTCCACCGGAGCCGCCTGCCGCCCTCCCACGGCACGCCGCCTCAAGCACGCGCTTGGCGCGCTGGGGTCTGGAGCTGGCCCTGGCCGACCCTCCACCCCCTCAGTTCCTTCTTACCGCCGGTGACGGCTAGCTGGAACTTCTCTTGCGATAGCAAGTCGGCAGTGTCTCATCCTTACCATTTAGTGTATAAAGTTGTATTATAGTTAGCGAGTAGTTCTCTGTATATAGTTCTAGTTGTTGGGGGGTTCCCCCCCAGAGTTTTCGATGCCCTCTGGGGCATGCCCGGGTCCCCCGGGTTCAAGCTTTGCAAGGATTGCAGGAAATTCATGCCCAAGAGTGACCCGCACTCTGCATGTTTAAGGTGCCTCGGAGAGAGCCACCAAAAGGACCGGTGCTCTATCTGTAGAGGCTTTCGCCCGCGAACTCTTAAGGACAGGGCTCAAAGACTTAGAGTCCTCCTGATGGAGGCGGCCCTACAGCCACCCTCGGACCCGGAGCCAGCCGAGGCGGTGCCCAGCACGTCGTCTTCGGTGCGGAGCGCACCCGCACCGGCATCAGGACTCAGGGCCCAGCCCAAGTCATCAAAGACCCGGCACCGGACGGAGTCGGGTCTAAGGAAGTCGGCCTCAGTGCGGCACTGCTCGCCTTCACCAGTGCCTGCCAAGAGGAGGAAGCCGGTGAGGGATAGGTCACCCCATCAGGATGCGAGGCCGACGCCGTCCGCGACCACGAGCAGACAGGCTGGGCTACAGCCCTCGGTGGTTCTGTCGACTCCCGCACCGCAGAGAGGGCGGTCGAGTCCAGACCAGCCTAATTCTCTGGACCTCAGCGGAGACCTATGCCCCCCTTCGACTCCAGAGGCATTCAAGGTGGCCTCAGGTCTGATGGGACTCTCGGCGCCGGTCTCTCCACACCGCAGGGAGTTGCCCACGGTGGTCCATCCCCTGGTGCAGTCTAGGGGCAAACCGGCCATGCTTTTGCCTTCCTCCCTGCACTGCGCCATGAGGACGGCACCGGACCAAGCGAGAGGCCTGCTGCCACCTCTGCACCGCTCTCCATCGGCATCGGGTGTCGCTCCCCCCAGGTCCTCGTACTCAGAGACCTCAGACTCAGAGGCTGACTCCTACCGCTCCAGCCGGTCGCGGAGCAGGAGATCGGAGTCGGGGGCGAGCCACCACCATTACCCGCAGTGGCAGCAACAGTGGCAGCCGCCAGCACAGTGGCCGTTTTGGACTCCCTGGGCCTACCACCAGTCGGTAGGCCAGGCGTTCGGCCTGTGATTGAGATCGGCATCGGTGTCCTCGACCTCGGTGGCCCCGGCGCAGCTGCCTCCTCCACCGGCACCGTCGTCGGGCAGGGGTGTGCCATTTTCAAGCACAGCACCCCCTAGCAGGGCAGCGGCACCGGCAGCGGCTTCAGGTCCGGCTCCACAGGCACCGAAGGGGCACGAACACCTGTACACCCACCCACCCCGGACTCCCTGGTAGTGGATGCGGCCAACCAGCGGGAGCATCAGGGGTTTCAGGGGTCAACGCCAAAGAGCAAGGACGCGAAAAGACTCGAGCTCTTTGGTAGAAATGTGTACTCCACGGGGGGCCTCCAACTCCGCATTGCCAACCAACAGGTGGTTGTAAGCCGATATGGTCACAACACGTGTTCGGCCATGTCAAAGTTTGCGGAGCTCCTTCCCCTGGACTCAAGGCCAGAGTTTTCGGCCCTAGTGGAGGAGGGCAAACTGATCTCTCGAGCCTCCCTCCAGGCCGCCTTAGACGCAGCGGACTCAGCCTCGTGCTCCCTGGCCACGGGCCTGGTCATGCGGCGGGAAGCCTGGCTCCAGGTCTCGGGCCTGCCCTATGAGGTCCAGCAGACAATTCAAGACCTCCCCTTCGAGGGGCAAATGTTATTTTCAGAAAAGACAGACAAACATCTGCATAGCCTAAAGGACTCGAGGGCCACGCTTCGCTCGCTAGGCCTGCATACCGCTGCAACCCAGCGCAGACAGTTTAGGCCACAGGCGGCCCCCTGCCCGTACCAGCTACAGACTCGCCAGGAGCCGAGTCGCAGGCGGGACAGAAATGGCAGGAGGCATCCCCAACGCCACCCCTCCGGCCAGGCATTGGGCCAATCGAGGCCATCATCAGGGCCTAGACCCCCTATTTGATGGTAGTCACAGAGACTACCAATCGAGACTCTGGATCCTTCCACCCCTACCTTTGGGTCACGTGTGTCCCCCTTCTACCGTGCCTGGTCCCGCATCACGTCGGACAAATGGGTATTCCGCACGGTAGAGAGGGGATATTCTATCCAGTTCTCCTACCTTCCGCCCCACCAACCCTCCTCCCTGTCCCTCTTCAGGGACCCATCACATGAGCAACTTCTAACTCAAGAAGTGAAGTCCCTCACAGAGGCAGGGGCGGTGGAGGAAGTCCCACGGGAGCTCAGGGGAAAAGGCTTCTACTCCCGGTATTTCCTCATACCGAAGGCGAAAGGGGGCCTAAGGCCCATCCTAGACCTGCGGCGGCTGAACAAGTTTATCCGAAAACTCAAGTTCCGCATGGTCTCCCTGTCCTCGATCATTCCCTCCCTGGATCCAGGAGATTGGTATGCCGCCCTCGACTTAAAGGACGCCTATTTCCACATTGCCATAATTCCTCGACACCGTCAGTACCTCAGGTTCGTCGTGGCCGGTGCCCATCTGCAGTTCACAGTGCTCCCGTTCGGCCTGTCGGCCGTTCCCAGGGTCTTTACGAAGTGCATGGCAGTCGTGGCCATCTTCCTGCGCAGGCGGGGCATCCAGGTTTTTCCCTACCTGGACGACTGGCTCATAAAAGGTCGCTCCAAGGAGCAGGTAGAGACACAGGTGTCGTTCATCAGGCGGACCTTTCTCGATCTCAGCCTCCTCTTGAACGAAGCCAAGTCCACCCTGTCTCCGACACAACGGATAGAGTTAATAGGAGCTGTTCTGGACTCCACTCACGCCAGAGCGTATTTGCCGGAATCCAGGTTCCGTGCAATTTCCGAGCTTATCCTGGGTCTGCGCCGCGCCCCGGTAACTATGGCGCGAGTGTGCCTTTGGCTGTTGGGCCACATGGCGGCATGCACCTATGTGGTGGCCCACGCCAGACTCTGGCTCCGCCTGCTACAGTCCTGGTTAGTGACAGTTGACCGCCCGGCCAGGGACCGCCTAGACTTGGTGGTGTCCATTCCCAGTTTGGTGCCAAGCTCGCTGCGATGGTGGCTCGACCCGCGGGAAGTCTGCATGAGTGTCCCCTTCGCTGTCCCGCAGCCCTTCCTCTCCTTGGTGACAGACGCCTCGGATCGAGGTTGGGGAGCGCACCTGGGTCACCTCAGGACGCAGGGCTTGTGGTCGCCGGAGGACCTCGAGTTGCATATCAATGTCAGGGAGCTGCGGGCGGTCCGCCCGGCTTGTCTGACCTTCCGGTCCCACCTGGCCGACAGATGTGTTTCGGTCCTCTCGGACAACACGGCGACAGTTTTCTATATCAACAAACAGGGGGGTGCACGCTCCTCTCCCCTGTGCAGGGAAGCCCTCGCGCTGTGGGATTTCTGCATTCTCAATGCCACCCACCTGACGGCATTCTATCTTCCGGGGGAGCAGAATGGTCTGGCAGACACCCTCAGCCGCTCGTTCCGGGGTCACGAGTGGTCCCTTCGGCGGGATGTGGTGCGCTTAATTTTCCAGCGCTGGGGCTTTCCCCGGTTAGACCTGTTTGCTTCAAAAGAGAATAGGAAGTGCCTACGGTTCTGCTACCTCCTGGGCCGCAGCCAGGGGTCTCTGTCGGACGCCTTCCTACAGTCCTGGGTGGTCGGTCTGCTCTACGCCTTCCGTCCGTTCCCCCTGATACACAGGGTGCTCTTGAAAATTCGCAGGGACCACGCGAGGGTAATCCTGATAGCCCCAGCGTGGCTGCGCCAGCATTGGTACACGTCACTCCTGCACATGTCAGTTCAGGCGCCCCTGGTGCTGCCCCTGCTGCCGGACCTGATCACACAGGACCGGGGCTCCCTCCGCCATCCGAACCTCGAATCCCTTCACCTCACAGCCTGGATGCTCCATGGCTGAACCTGGTAGAGTTGCAGTGCTCTCAGCAGGTTAGGCAGTTGCTGCTGGGTAGCAGAAAGCCATCCACTAGGGCCACCTACCTGGCAAAATGGAAGCGTTTCTCCATATGGTCAGGTCAGCGAGGTCACGACCCGCTGGGGGTTCCAATCCCGATTGTCCTAGACTATTTGCTTCACCTAAGACATCTGGGTCTCTCCCTTTCCTCCATTCGCGTTCACTTGGCGGCTATATCCGCCTTCCACCCCGGGGAAGGGGGTGCCTCGGTGTTTGCGAACCCACTGGTTGGGCGTTTCCTCAAGGGTATGGACAGGTTCTTCCCACATGTTCGTCTGCCGACCCCTGCCTGGGACCTGAATCTGGTCCTCTCCATCCTCTCAGGGCCTCCCTTTGAGCCTCTGGCTTCGTGCTCCCTGCTGTACCTGTCATACAAGACCCCCTTCCTGGTGGCGATCACCTCGGCCAGAAGAGTGTCGGAACTTCGGGCATTAACATCTGAGCCCCCGTACACTGTCTTCTACAAGGACAAGGTCCAACTTAGACCTCACCCTTTCTACCTAACGTCATATCCCAGTTCCAGATGGGCCAAGATATATTTCTTCCAGTGTTTTATCCGAAGCCACACTCCTCCAGTGAGGAGCAGAGGCTCCATTCCCTGGATGTCCGCTGGGCCTTGGCTTTTTACATAGAGCGTACCAAGCCATTCAGACGCTTGGCTCAGCTCTTCGTTGCAGTGGCAGAGAGAATGAAGGGTCTCCTGGTCTCCTTTCAGTGTATCTCTTCGTGGATTGCGACCTGCATCCGGGAATGCTACTGTCTAGCTAAGACCCCTGTCCCTCCGGTCACGGCCCACTCCACTAGGGTGCAGGCCTCCTCTGCAGCATTCCTGGCTCAGGTCCCGACTCAAGAGATTTGTAGAGTGGCCACGTGGTCCTCCATCCACACCTTCTCGGCTCACTACGCCATCACGCACCAGGCGAGGGATGACGCAGCCTTCGGTCGTGCAGTTCTCCAGTCAGCAGTGATCTCCGACCCCTCCTCCTAAGGTTAGGCTTGTGAGTCACCTACTTTGAATGGACATGAACAACCACTCGAAGAAGAAAAAACGGTTACCCACCTTTTAGTAACTGTTGTTCTTCGAGATGTGTTGTTCATGTCCATTCCAACACCCACTCTCCTACCCCTCTGTCGGAGAGCCGGCAAGAAGGAACTGAGGGGGTGGAGGGTCGGCGGGCCCCTTTATAGGGAGCCGCGGTGGCGCCACTCCAGGGGGTGCCCGGGCCGACCCTACGGACACTGCTAGGGAAAATCTTCCGGCTGGCGTGCACGCGGTGCGTGCACACCTACTTTGAATGGACATGAACAACACATTTCAAAGAACAACAGTTACTAAAAGGTGGCTAACTGTTTTTTTTTCTGCATGTGTCACTCAAAACAGAATTTAAAAACAATAAATGTGGCAGGTTATTAGTCCCTAAGGTGAAATAATTTTCTGATAATTTTTAGTAGTAGTTTTGAAATAATGAGGTAGTAGATAGTTATGGCTGTCTTTCTCACTCTGAAAGTTCACAAATATTATTTAGAATGCAGTTCAGTAGGTTTTAGCACATGAGTTAAATTCTTTTCTGTATAGATCTGGCTGCAAACTGGGTTTTTCTTCAGTCACATTTTAGATAATGATTACCTACAAAAGTCATTTGAAGTGGCTCAGTTTTTGGGAGCTCAGCTTGAGTAAGGGGGGGAGATTTTTAGAGGGTGGGAGCTCTGCACTTTTTGAAGATCACATTGGAGTCCAAATCACTAGTCAGTTTTGAAAATTTAGGCTGAAGTATTTAAAATAAGCATCTTTTTTCTCTTGGCCTAAGCCATAGAAATGTGCACAGCACATAAAAGCTAAAAGCATGTTAAAGTAGTGACAAAAACAGTAAACATCAGGGGTTAAATAGTGACCCCACTGAAGTCAACTCAAGTTTTTCCATTGACTTCATTGGCCAAGATTTACCACATGATTTTTTACATTGTTTTGCATACTCATGTCTCCTTAGTTTTCAGAGGCACCCATTCTCGTTGGATGTTTCAAGATATATGATATATTTCATCCTTAATGGTAGATTTTCTGATTTTCTTTCACCATCTTAGGGTGCACTGTTGGATCATATAAAATCATGGATCTTTGTTTCAGAATAGTTGATCTCTTCATCAGATAGATGAACTGCATTGCGGAAGCCATTTGAATGGAATGGGCCATTTTTGCTTGATGAGCACAACCTGCCCTATTTTATTCCTAGTAATTCAATGCTTCAGGGTCTCTGTAATCACCACTACGTTTTAATCTTTTGCACCTGAATAATGCTGTGCTGCCCTAGTAGCAAACCAGGGAATAAACTGCTAATCTAGGTTGCTTTCCCACATCCACCACATCATCATTTTAGTATTTCCCAGACTAAATTTCAGACAACTGTCACTCATCTCACTAAAATGCTGGCTAAAACAGTTGATTGCACTCTCTAGTGGGGTGACCAGGGGTCCAGTTTTGTACCGAACACCCGGTCGAAAAGGAATCCTGATGGCTCCGGTCAGCACTGGTTAAATAGTGACCCCACTGGTCAGCACTGATGGCTCCGGTCAGCACTGATGACCGGGCCATTGAATGTCCGGTTTGCAGTGCTGCAGTGGGGCTGGCAGGCTCCCTGTTAGCACTGCGCCGCGGCCCACACAGCTCCTGGGTCTGAAGAGGCCGGCAAGTCCAGCTCCTGGCCTTAGGGGCTGCCAGTGGGTTCCGCTTGGTGCCCCGCCTCCTGCACATAGGCACAGCTCCCATTGGCTGGGTCAGTGTAGGGGAGGAACTAGCGCCACTCACGAGCACTCAGCAGGCGGCCGTTGAGGGGTCGTGTGGCGCATGCATCTGCTGTCCAGCCCTCCTAGCACTCCTTGTGTGGCTGGGCTGGAGCTGTGACCCGTGCCTTGCAACGAACCGTGGTCTGTTGCCCCATTGCCAGCACCCAGGAGTTGGAGGTATGTGTATCTCCATCTCTGAGTGCTGGGAATGGGGCTGCACCCCCCCATCACCCTCACTGCATCCCTCCCCATCCCAACCCAGCCACACCCCCATCCCCCTCACTCCATCCCTCCCTCTCTCACCCCCACACCTCCATCCCCCTCATTGCATCCCTCCCTGTCCCACCCCCTGCACTTCCACCCTTGTCACAGCATCCGTCCCCGTCCCAATCCCCCCCACACCCGTATCCCCCTCACTGCATCCCTCTCTGTTCACCCCCTGCACTCCCATCCCGTCATTGCATCCTCTCCCACCCCATCCCATCCTGCCCCCCACACCTACCCATCCCATCCCTGTACCCCTTACAGCGCTCTCCCACCCATCTTCTCCACATCCCAGAGCCGCCACCCCCATGTCCCACACCCCTGCACCCCATTTGCCTCATACACTGCTGAACTCCCATTATGTCGCTATACACCCCTATGCATCCCACATCCACCCCGCATACCCCAGCATTCTGCCTCCCCCTGCATCCCCATCCACCCCGCATACCCCCCCACAGCCTCTCTCACCCCTATCCTGCTCTCATCCTTGGCTTCTTTCCCTCCCCATCATCTCTCCTCCACCCCCACACCCCGATCTTTTCCCCTCCAGCTCACCCTCCTCCCTTCCAGGCTGGGTGATTTACACAGCCCCTGGAAAAGTATATGAAAAAGTGTCTCTGTGTAGGCAAGTGTGAGCATGCATGTATTGTATGTGTGTAATAGACTGTGTGTTTTTGTGTAGGAAAGTGCATGTATTGCTGCTTGTGTGTATACTTCTGTGAATAAAGTTTGCAGCCTAACTCTGACTTTTATTCCTTTTTCTGGCTTGCACATAAAAGAATTGATGACATAAAATGTGTGTGTATTCATTTCATAACAAGTCTTTAAAAGAGAAAGGAACTCTAAAAGAAATGTATTATTTCTTAAAGTGAATGTTGTTGACTAGTAATTGCAGAAGAGCCAATGGATCATACATTTCTTCCCACCTTTATCTAGCTACATTATAAACTCTTTGTTGCAAACTCTTTCTTTTTCTGTGTATGTCCAGCACTCACCACCGTGGAGCCCTGATCTTAGTTGGGGTCTCTTGGCACTAAACAACAATTCTAATAATAAATAATGTGGAAGTATATGTGTTAGTGCATGCTAGATGTGTACACATGAATACACATGTGTATCTGCATGTAGGTGTGGGAGTCAGTTTCTACAGATTTCTTTGCATAGGTATATGGACAGGTGTGCATTTCTGTGGTTGTGCTCTATGGATTTGTATTTGGGCTTCAGGAGTGGGCCTTTAATGGACCCATTGCAGCTGTGATAATGTGTGGTCCTAATTTCACACATAAAATTACAATAACTTTAATGAACAAAAAAACATGGAGCTGGTTACGAAAAATGGGAAGAGGAGAGGGAAAGAATCATGAAGACTTTTGTGAAATTTCATTTTTTTAAAAAATTGACTATTTTAACTATTTTACTGCCAACTCTAGCGTCCTGTAACAAATAAAACCTGAACTTAGCATCATATATCTGTCAAAACAATAAATATGCCTGTCTGGGTCTTGGGTGGGGGTGAGCAAGCGATGGAGGGAGGGGTGATGGAGTGAGCCAGGGAGCGGCCTTGGGCAGGGACGGGGCAGCAGGCAGGGTAAGGCTGTTCAGTTTTCTGGAATTAGAAAGTTGGCAATCCTACTCTCTAGGCTGAATGGAATACAGGTATAAAGCTGAGTATCCTCATACTGAAAGCATTCCAGTCCATGTATCCTCACCTGCTGTCCTAACAACCTCACATACTCCCAGAATAAGAGGGATGACAGCAGATAATCTTGTAATATCCCACATTTCCTTCAGGCAGGAAAGCAATTGTCTGACACTAACCTCGGGGAACTCTGCGTGACAGGAATGAAATCATGGAAGAGGAGTCACATCCACTTCTGATGGGCATTGTAGTTGCATCAACACCTCATAATCCATGGTATCAAAAATAGCTGAAGGATCTAATCATTATGGGCACCTGATCTTTATCCATCACCAGGAGATCATCAGCCAGTGCTACTTGTGGTTGGAACCTGGGTCAGGGAAGTTGGTGGCATAAAAATACTCTGAGAGTTGTCTTACACAACCTTTTCCATAGGCTTAACCAGAACTAGAAGCTTAGATACTGCTTGGTAGTGTCAAGAGATGGCTGTTTGAATAAAGGCCAAACGTGCTTCCATTAAAGCTGTTGGCTCCCTGCCCTCCTTAAAGGAGGCCCTGGCAGTCTCCACCAGCAAAGAACTGGACCTCACCAATCAAGGGATCCAAAGCACAAGTTATGGCATGAAGTTCTCCCAATACATCCAGAACCATTGAGAGAGAAACCGGATGAAAGTCAGGCAGAGAAGATCTATCATTTGTCCCCTCCAGGTATTACTGTATAGATGCAGACAGCTCGTTCAGGATTATTAGCTTGTTCTTTCTCTCTGTGCTCTGCATATAGATCCTGCTAGACTCAGGCTGCCATGAAGGATGGTGAAGAGAGGCCAGGAAGCAATGCACAAGGTCTCTATGCAGATGACCTTGGTCTCCAATGAGTCTCCCAACAACCAGAAGCTTCTGGGGCTGAAGCCCCTTCTTGTTCTATGGGGCCTCCCTCCTGCCCCAAGAAAACAATCAGACAGAAACTGTGCCAGGTTCGATGTGCTGAGTTTACAGTCTCCTGTGTGGGAAAAAAACAATTTACAAGACGTTGTGGCCAGAAGAAAGTGCAGCATTTTCAGTGTGGTTTCATGCTCCCTCCCTCGCTTTGTGTTTCATTAAACAACCATGAGCTCCTGCGGTGACTCAATGGGTCTTGAAATGTATCTAGCAAACCTGACAGTTGATGGACAGCTTAGAAACAAGACAGACTTTATCTTGCAGTAATAGAAGCCTTAATCATTCTTTGCCCTGTGTTTCAAATCTGTCAGTTGTAGGTTCTTATGCCTTGAACACAGTAAAAACAAAAACAAAACAAAACAAAACAAAAGCTTTGTCCCAAAAACTGAGGCTAAAAAGAGAAGGCTAAGGGAAAGAACTTAGTTACGTAGTCTGTGCAGTGCCCCATGTATCTCCTGCAGTCTGTATTTTTTAATTTGTTGTCTTGCCAGTTATCAGTTCAATATGTGGGTCTCTCACAGCCATTTAATTACACTTACATATTACCTGAGGGTGATCATTGCAAACTTAATTCGCTGTTACCTATAGTACGCAGAATTACTACACATACATCTGCAGCTCTGTGATCCACTTTTCACACCACGTACTGGCCATGCCAAGAGCCATGTAAACAGTGCCCCAGGTGTGCTTGGGAAGTCTTAATGAATCTAAAAGCAGTGTTATTTATTGGAGCAGATTGTTATCAGCTCTGCTGTTGTTCATACTTGTTGACTCAGCAGTTCTTTAAATTGTTTATGATTGAGTCTCCCCTTTGACCTATGAACTCTGAACTATTAGGACAAGCAAAAGAGGGGAGAAAGCATAGTCAGGTAAATATATTTGAAAGATCACCATCAAGAAGTCTCATAGATTCATAGACTTTAGGGTCAGAAGGGACCATAGTGATCATCTAGTCTGACCTCCTGCACATTGCAGGCCACAGAACCTCACCCACTCCTGAAATAGACCCCTAACCGCAGGCTGAGTTACTGAAGTCCTCAAATTATGGTTTAAAGACTTCAAATTACAGAGTCACCATTTACACTAGTTTAAAGCTGCAAGTGACCTGTTCCCAATGCTGCAGAGGAAAGCAACACCCCTGGCAGGGTCTCTGCCAAACTGACTTGGGAGAAAATTCCTTCCTGACCCCAAATATGGTGATCAGTTAGACCCTGAGCCTGGGGGCAAGACCTGCCAGCCAGACACCTGGGAAAGCATTATCTGTAGTAACTGATTCAGAGCCCTCCCCATCTAGTGTTCGGTCTCTAGCAGTTGGGGATTTTTTGCTGCTGGCAGTTGCCAGTGGGCTACATGCCATTGTAGGCCCTCCCCTCGTACCATCCCCTCCATACACTTATCAAGCTCAGTCTTGAAGCCAGTTAGGTTTTTTGCCCCACACTGCTCCTCTTGGAAGGCTGTTCGAGAACATCACTCCTCTAATGGATAGAAATCTTCACCGAATTTCAAACTTCTTGATGGCTAGTTTATAGCCATTTGTCAATGGTACTGGTATTAATTGACACATTTGGATCTGTGGTTACGTTAGTGGATTCCACATTTGATGGGCCAAATCCAAATGCCAGTTTATGTGGAAATTGGAGGAGCTAATCTGATTGATCCAGAGATGTGGACCTGCTTGGGTAGGCATGACTCTTTCTCAGGTCATCCAGAACTACAGGTCACCACCTTACCCCCCTGCTTTAGTAAGAGAAAGACTTGCTGGTGCTAAACAGAGTGACAGCTCCCTGTCCCCCAGTCTGTTAGCCACACCAGACAAACTTCTCAGGACTCTGTCAACCCTTATTTTGCTTTGCAGGTTAACACTTGGTGTACTCCAGTTCCCAAGCTTCCCAGAAGCTTCCCCTTGCTGTGTCCAGCCCCTGGCACTGAACACTCACAGTAATTACCAAGTCCTCTGCCTCCAGAGAGAAAATGTACTCACCAGCTTACTTGATTCAGCTGAGAGGGCACCCTCTACTTTAGATCACAGCATGGAGATGACTTCATAATAAAAGGAGAATAAGTTTATTAACAAAGAACAGAGATTCACAGATTCAAGGGAGTACTGAGTAAGAATAATGGAAACAATGAAGGTTACCAATAAAACAAATGCATCGCACACTTCTAACAGCATGGGGAATAAGGATTGCAGCGCTGGTCATCAAGTGTGGCCACACACCAGCGCTGTTATTGGCCTCCAAGGTATAAGGGTGTATCCCAGAATGCTTTTAACTAAATTACTCCCTTTGTTTTGTTATGCAGCCTCTCTTTGTTTTGTTGTGAACCTCCGGAGCTCCGTTGCTACCGGGGCTGCTCTACCGGAGCTGCTTATCAGCTCCTGTTTGCTGTGATCAATCTGTGAACAATCAAATGAGATCCTCCTCCCTGCGTGATTCACAGGGGTTGAGTGTTTGCATTTTGCTTGACCAGCAGCGAGAAAAGGAGTCATTCACAGGGGTTGAGTGTTTGCTTTGCTTGAGAGAAACGGGGAGGGGCAGAGGGGGGAAAGGGAGTATGTTGGATGCAGGCTGTTTGCAGTTAATAGTAAGGGGGTGGGAAAATTTTCTGATTTTGTACAGTGTCAGTTCCAAAAATCCACTCTCTCTTCCCCCCCGCCGGTCCCTGTCACACTGCCCCACACCCCCCTCTTTTGAAAAGCACGTTGCTGCCACTTGAATGCTGGGATAGCTGTCCATAATGCATCACTCCCACCAGCGCTGCAAATGCTGCAAATGTGGCCACACTGCAGCGCTGGTAGCTGTGAGTGTGGCCATACACCAGTGCTGGCCCTGCACAGCTGGATGACCAGCGCTGCAACTATCAGCGCTGCAGATTTGTAAGTGTAGCCATACCCTCAGAGACTAATCATAACTTTTAACAGGCTAAAACATTTGTCTAAGATAAGTTTCTCACATAAAGCAATCACTCAGCATCACCAGGGCCACAATCCAACTTTCATGTATTCAGAGTATTGTCCTTTTTGCTCCCTGAGAGATGGATAACAAAGGGGATCTTTCCCTTCTTCTGACAGTCTAGCAAACCTTTGAAATGTATCCTTTTGAAGTCTATCTCCAGATAAGATCCTTCTTCCCCACTGCTTTGTGCCCAGGTGTGCTTACTGCTTTCTCATCCTCCTGTTATCTTGTTCTTCCTGTTTACCTCAGATGCAAATGCACTCCTATTTATTTGGCTTGACCTGCTTAATTTACACCAGAGATATATGCAGACAGGTAAATAAACATTCCTTAGGGAAAAACTTTTTTTTTATCAATTCTGCCTGGTTACATAGTTGAAATATATTTTTAGTATTGACTTGCAACATCTGGCATGATACCTGTACGTATGTCTCACAGTGCTTGTGGTGACCAGTATGGTATAAGCTTTCATTGGATACCTCACGCGACATTCTTTATAGATAAACACTATGACAGCAAAGTGCTAGGTGTAGTGAGTTTGTCAGACCTGATAGGAATTGCTGTTACATGACAATGAATCCTTTGCCAGTTGGCACTGAGAGGCTCTTAGAGCCATCATAGGTCCTATCTCCTCAGGCAGTTCTGTGTGTGTCCTAGATCTGTCTCTGCTATGAGTGTAGGGCAATTGTGTGACTTCACGGAGAGAGAGGAAGACTGGGAATGTGTCCCTTACCCAATATAATACCTCCCAACATATTTACTATGCAGGAGGTGTGCAGTTTTTTGAGGGGAAGTGGCAGTGAAGAGCTGTCTGCTCCTCCCCTTTGCCCATGTATTGGATCTTCAACCACACAGTTGCAGAGCTGTCAGCCAGAGAAATCTGCCCCCTGATGGGAGTTCAGAGAGGGATTGCACACATTCACTGTCTACCTTTATGTCATTTCCCAGCATGGTCACGTTGGTCTATGACCTCTCCCTTGGGATGGGGGAGAGATTGATCAGCCACAGAAGCACTATACAGCCATTGTACAGGGGAACTTGCATTATTTTAGCTTATGCACTTGTGTCTAGGTCTGCAGGGTTCAGACTCCTGAGAGTTCTATGCCACAAATGACTGACACCAAAAGCTGGCCCTACAAGAGAGAGAAAAATGATCTAATGATCTAAACATGGGACTGGGAGCCAGGAACTCCTGGGCTCCTACTATAGCTCTGACACTGACTCACTTTGCTAATTTTAATTGATAACAATATTGATTAAGAAATATACAGCTCTAACAAACATGATTTTTGTCTTCCAGTGGAAGAAAAGGTGGATAGAACTGATTATGTCAAAGGTGCTTCTGGAATCAGCTAATAGAGACTGCTTCCTCCTATTAACTATTAGTTATTATTCATTGTATTATGGTAACATCTAGAGACTGAGTTGTGCTAGGCACTGTAAAAAATTAATGAGACAGTCCCTGCCTTGAATAACTTAATCTATAAATGATGCCAAGTTGGTTTTTGTTTGTTTTTGCACCCAGGGACTGATAAATGAGGGCACGGTGTTTATTAAATTTCCTCTGCTCTGAGGGACACCAAAGTCCTGATTCTCATTTACACTAGGATCACTTTATGCCAAAGAGGCCTTACAGTGAATGTATATGCCCAGCAGTCCTAAGGATTTCAGGGCAGTTCTGATTTTCAAACAGTCCTGACGTATTTTTGTTAGACGAGGCTGCTCCAATAAATGATTCATAAGGTAGTAATAATAAAATATAAGAGGTTACATTGACTTTCATCTCAAAACAACTAACCACCTGATATTTAAGGGGAGAAGTTTAGGCACAAGCACCATCATCTTGTTCTTTTAAAACACAGCACTGTGAGATAATACTGTGCCTTGGTTAGATTAGGTGTTGCCCTAGCAACACAATTAAAACCACATTTTAGATGGGAAAAAGCATTACATGGTTTCACTTGGGGAACATTAATAAGGGGAACATCCCTTCCCTCTGCTCCTTTCCTTGTTCCCATTGAAATGTTGACTTTTTTATTATTATAATGATTTTCAAGTTCCCCTCTTCAGTGTGAGTACTGAATATATCTGTTGCAAACCCAACTTAACACTCCAACAGTCATCACATGTTACTGAATAATTGCATTAGAAATAGTTAATGCTTTTAATGGTTTATTTAAAATAGACCTTTGACATGAAAATAATATTTTCCAGATCTTCAGACTTAGGCCCATAGAAGTCAATTGGAATTTTACCATTGACTTTGTGGAAACAGGATCTAGCCTTAAGTTGTAACTCGTCCTCCCTTCTTCCTCTTTGTCAACCACAGCTCATTTCCATTCTCTTCAAATGTTATCTTCACCTGAGGAACCACCTCCTCAGGCCGGTGTACCGTTGAAGTTCTGTTTCGAGGATGCAACTACATAGCCTTTGCACTTGAATTTAGAAGACTCACTGGTACTCTTCCTTTGGTGGCATTATCAGTACATTGGCTGGCTGGAGCCCATTAGGTAGGCTTATCCCAGATATAAGCTCTGCAAGCACTTGATATCCATTGATATTTCCTGGTACTGAGCAGAATTCATCAAGGATCTTTCCTCTTCAAGGCGGAATAACAGTCTTCTGTTTTCTGCCCACTTTAACATTTCCAATCTGCCTCATGGGGCCCAGGAAATGAGCATTCTTCTTAGAGAGCCCAATGACGGTTCATCTTCCTGGTTCCTTCCCCTGGCAGCAGTAGCTCCTTCAGTTCACTAATGATGTTCATTCCTAGAATCCCATGGGACTCCTTCTCCCATATGGCTCCCTTCAGAGGCTTTGTCTTTCAGGATGAAGATGCATTTTCCTGGCAGTGTCTGGCCCATGTACTCTATGTCTGCTTCAAGGCATCCCACCACTGGGATTGCCAGTCCATGAACTGCTGTTAGATATAAAAGCATGTGCTGTGCATGGTCAGCTTGTCCTTCAAATATTTTTGAAAATGCGACCCAGTAATGGTGGTGACTTCTGAGCCAGTATCTATCAGACATCTGGTCTTCACCCCTGCTGTACATACTTCAGCAGTTAGACAGTCTCCAAATACTCGCTTGCAGAAGTCACTAGATATGCTGACACAGCCCGCATTCCTATTAACATTGTATGCAGAGCAATTTTCCACCAAGGACAGGCCTAGGAATTCTTCTGCCGCTGCTTGGCCTTCTACTCTAGATGGACCACTCACTCCTGGTGCCACATTGGTTTTGAGTGCCTGGGACTCTGCTCTCTTTCTCAGTGGACATTCTTGGCTAGTATGCCCTGGCCTTTCACAAGAGTAACAAATGTACCTTCCCAGCTCGTCCTTCAGTGGGGATCTTTGGGATCCTGGTGCCCTTGGATACTTTGGCATATTAATGGGGATTTTTTTCTTTCATCAACTCGGTCATCACTTTTAGCATCTCCCCCGGATGGACTGCCAGTTTTTGGACAGCCTCACTTAAACTTTCCAGTGCTAACTGTGTCGGGGTAGTGTCTTTTCCCCAGCAGTTGCATTCACTAGGCCCCCACTTTGTGTATGGGGGGGTCTCTGCCACAGGAACTTCCTCTTCTTTTGACCACATAATGGCAGCCTGCCATGGAACTTCTTACTGGGCTCTTCCTTAAACCTCCTTTTCATTTCATGGCAGAGGGAATCATCCAGGAGCCCCAGCACCAACCATTCTTTCAGAACCATATCTGGGTCTGGAACTCATTGATGGTCTTGCTGCTCCACTTTGCTCATTCTCTCCTGGAGGTCATACGCATATGCCTGGACAGTTTCACTGTGCTCCTGCTTTCTCTCAAAGAACTCCTTTAGTCGGGTTCCAATAGGTACCTTCTCTACATACACTTTTAGGAGGAGTTCAAATACCTTTTCCATATCTTTCTTGTCTGCTATTGCCATGAACTTTACTGTGGCCTTGGCCTAGCCCTTGAGGTGTTCCTCTATGAAGTCCACATGATCTTCTTCAGGTACAGTTAGCACATGCATAGCTGCCTTCACAGACTTGACCCACTCCTCTACCATAATGTCTTCTGGTCTAGTCGGAAAACTGCTAAACTCTGCGACCTTCTGCTCCCTTGGAATATAAATATTAGGAGGTTTCTTAGCTTCTGCTGCCTGTTGGTCTATTACTGCCTTAGCCAGCGATAAGGGTTCTCTCTGTTCGGTTCTAGCTTCTTGTAATGCCTCAGCTTGGTCTGATAATCTGCGCTGAAGTTCAGCAAACTGGGCCTGTAGTTCTTCAATTCCATGGTAGGGTTCTCAACCAGGCCCGGACAGTGCTACCAGAACTCAATCAGTAAACCAATGGGGTGGACCCTGTGGATAGAATCCTGTTTGTGACGCCAATTATGTAAGTGAGCGAATGGTCACGCTATTGTTGGGATCTTCCTGGGTTATACACTACTGTGTATAAACCTGAGTCCTCACTCCCACTTCCTTTACCCAGAGGCCTGCCTGACTTCGAGGCTCCCCTTCCACTCTCCTGTGTGGCAAAGTCGTCATAACCCCAACAAGGCTGGGCCCAGGATTCCTGGGGGGCTCGACCGCCAACCTTGTCATGATCACTAAGGGCAGGGGCTAGGGCATCCCCACTCCAGGGTGCTCTCTCTGCACTGGACATTTCCCTGACCCACTGATCATTACATACAGTTCAAAGAAAATATTAAACAGCAACCAATTTTTAAAAAATAAGGAAAAAATGGGAAAGGTTAAAGGAAAACACATAACTGTGCTCTCTGGCAAGGGGACACCACAACCAGCAGTCTCTGGAATATAAGGGCAGTTCACAGTCTGTTCCTCACACGTCCCAAGCCTCCTTCTCAGGCCCTGGCTGTGCTGTAGGGATACCGCAGATTGGCCACTTGCTCTGGTGGTGGCCAAACACCTTCAGGCTCTAGGTGTCAGGGCCCTTCTTCCCAGCGTCAGCCTGCCTGTCGGGATTACAATCTCCCTCCAAGTCTGGCCTGCAAGGCTTTTGGGGGCATCTCCCTGCGCTGGGCCTGCTGCCCAGGGTCTCCCCTGGCTCTTCCCAGCTGCTCATCAAACCTGGCTCCAGACTCCTCCAGCTCCAGCTCCACTCTGCCTCAGCACTGATGCTGCTCTGCCTCCAGCCCCCTGGACTGCTTTTTCTGTCCCCTTAGGCTCTGGTTGCTACAGCTCTCCTCCCAGCACAGATCTGCTTTCAGGGGTGTTTGTGCGGCTCTGCTCCCAGCACTGACATGCTTCCTGGGCTGCTTCTCTGGTTCTCTGGCTGGCACAGCTTTGTTCCCCAGCTCAGCTTGGGTCCCTTCTCTCTCCTTAGCTCAGCCCCATTCTGTTCCAGGCAATTCCAGCTCACCCAGAGGACAGGACCCCGCGACCTCCTGACTCCCTCATTAGCCTGTGCACCCTGTCAATCAGGCTGACATGGAGCATTGGCCTTTCCCTATTGCTCCTGGGGACTGTCAGTCTCAGGGTCCTGATTTCCCATCGACCCCTCCCCTTTCTTTTGGTACTGGGAGCTAGCAACCAAGCCCCCACTGAGTTTTAGTAAGGGTCCAACAGTCCTCTTACATTTATCCATGTACCTATTGAAATGTAAATTGAGTATTGTCTTATTCTCAATCACCAGTCTGAGTTAGTTGCAGATGAAGGATTGTGAGATTTAACAAGAAAAGAACAGCAGGGGGAAAATAGCCTCAGCTGGGGGTGCACTTCAAAGGTTTACTGGACTATAACTGGGGAACAAGGAAAGCACCTTGTTGCGCATAGGAAGGAAACGGACAGCAAGCACATTTACATTCATGAAAATAGGATCACAACCAGCCTTGGTTGGATATGCTGCAAAAGGCTTTGGGTGAGATACGACTGCTCTAGTCAGGTTTAGTTTAGTCTCTAGAAAGCATGTTATGATTTTATTTTATATGTAGCACTTTTTTCCATTATCCTTGTTCAGTATCTCTTGAATCTTTGGGAATAAACTTATTGTTGTTTACATTATAAATATATCTCAGTGCTGTGATATTAAGCAAGGTGCTGATCCCCAGTTGAATCACACCAGCTGGTGTGTGCACTGTTCCCTTATGGACAGCAGATCTGGTATTTCTGTGAGTTTTCATTGGATAAAGGTTGGACACTACAGGTGAACACTTCAGCAGGGCTCAGTCTTCTTCTTGCTGGAGGTCATGGGAGTAACAAAGTGACTCACAGCCCGGGGCACCCAGAGAACCCTCACAGGAAGCATTCATCCACAAGTAGTATTTGGCAAAATTATGTGCACTGTACATCTGTTGTAGTCTCATGTTCCATGCCCTGTTCAATGATTCATTGATAATCATAGATGTTCAAAAGCAGGGATATTCCATTTTAGAAGATAACTCTGCTCACTTGTCACCAGTTTCCTTTTCCTTTATGGCATAGCAGTAGGTGAGCACTATTGTGAGCCTTTTATAGTGGGATATTCATGCAAGAAGCAAAATAAAATGAAAAACAAATGATCAGAAGGAATTTTTTTAAAAAATATTTAGTTTACATTGGCAGTCCATTGCAGTGAAGTAACTGGAGAGAAGGTTTGGAGAGGAATGAAAAAACGAGCATGATTTTATTACCTAAAGCAATGGGTGACCAAGATCATAAGCAGAACAAAAGGGGCAGAGAAGAAAGGGAAAAAGTATTTTCTCTATAATTCTACTTTTTTGATACTTCTATGTGATCAAACCCAAAAGCAATGTAATTTATTTATGTGCATTTGCTGCACTGTATACAGCATAACTTTGATTATCCAAGCTTCAGTTGTCCCAAACCCCCTGTCTTGCTAAGTGATATCAGGTCCCTTGATGTGAATTATTATATAGAAAATTTAAATTCCCTCAAGTATTTGAAACTTTAATTTCAAAATCTATTCACTGAGCCCCATGACATTTAGATTAGGATGCACTGCGCATAAAATGTCCGATTCTTCATAAGGATGAATCCTTTATAGGAAACAATACCATATTTGTATATAAGGTGGGCCTGAACCAAAAGCCTTGCTATGAACCTCTAGACAGTTTGGATGCAAAGCAGAATCCAGCTCAGGATCTGAGCACTGCAGGTCAAGCCCATCTCTAATTTGTATCTAACTGACACCAAACCCATAGGAGAGAGCCTCTGAACAGTTGAATGAATCACATAATGTGTATGCAACAATTTCAAAATATAATAGGACAGGGCCTGATTCCTCTCTTTCACCAGTTTTACGCTGTTGTAATTCCAGTGAGTTACTCCTGATTTTCACAAGTGTAAAGGTAAATTGGAAAAAGACTCTGAAATCACCTATGCTTTTTGGATACTTTGCACCAGCAGTGCATCCTCCACTGGAGCAACCAGAGCCAGCCCTTCTCTCTACCCTTTCTATCCCTGAGTCAACTGACTCCCTTTTAAGCCCCGCCTCCAGATGAAGCATGCTCGACATGGTTGGAGAGGCAGGGCCTGCTGAGCCCAGAGCTGCTCTTTCACCCTTTGCTGTCCAGTGAGGGGTTTGTACACCCAGTCACACAGGCCAAAACTTATCCTAAGAGTGACCCTTGGAAAATTACTCTGTTAAAATGCTCCCTCACTTTGAAGAGTGAATATGGAAAAATGGCCCCTTCTTGCTGATCAGATTTGCTCTTTGTGTCTATTCAAAGTCAAGTGAGTTTGACTGAATTAAGTGACTACAATAAGAATTTACTGGGTTTTACTCTTGTCGGTGCTGCAGCGCCCACACAGATGGGGGACTGTTCCTCCCTATGCAACAGCAACATACTGGTAATTGCTTATGAAGTTCAAATCAGTTACCCCATGCAACGGGGTTGCAAAGTTAGCATGAAAGGTATAACCTGAAGATGAACGGTACACACAGGGGGTAACTGAGGGCCTGATTTTGATATGCAAAACCTTTATTACTGGTGAATGATGCATGTGAAGCAAAGAACCCAAATTGACTTTTGGAGCCTACTTTGAATGTGCAAGACTATAAACTAAGCGTGTTAATAAGGAATCATAGAGAGACATTCAGCATGGACCCTCACAATGCTGTTTTAACAGAGGCACTTTTCAGAGATGAGCTGGGTGCTCAGTGAAGGGCTGCTCATGTCGCCCCACTAGAAATTTGATTCTGTTTTTAAACTGATATATTGAAATGGAATGATTCTGCATTAACAGGGAAGTTATACAAATACCTTAATAAACTTAGCACAGTGTGGTTTTACACTAAAATGAGTTCTGGAAATAATACAAACAGCTTGACTTTTCCCTGAATATTACTTAAGAGTCTGAAATGTCTAAAAGTGACATATGTTGGAGTTAATGAAAGCCACACAGGACAAAATAAAGGCACAGTGCAAGGGCTTTTTGTGAGCAAAGTAAAAAAGAAAATATACCACCTACTGGCAGATATCACATCATGACATTTTGATTATTAATAATATTTACTTCTGAGATCTCTGTTGCTACAATATAAGGCTTGCTCCTGCTCCCATTGAAGTCAATGGCAAAACTCCCATAGATTTCAGCAGATACAAAATCAAACCTTATGTATGCTCAAAGAAAGAGTATCTTGTTGTGCTCTGTGTGTAATTAGTGTGGGCAGAGTCCTGCAGTCCTTGTTCAGACAAAGTTCCAATTAATATCAACTGTAGTTTTGACAGTGTAAAGCCCACAGTATTGGGCCCTATTACATCTGAGTTATTCTGGGTTGAGAAATGAGGGATTTCTTTTAATGGAGTGGAGGGAGTTGTGTAACACAGAGTCCTACATTAGCATTGTCATTGGGAATGAACAGAATAGCCAAAACACATGTACAATGAGAACAGTGGCTATGGTTAAGGCTCTGCTCATGCAGTTGGATGGGGACTCCTTGTGGGCTAGCAGATCCCAACACAGTAAGGGAGTCTAAGAATTTATCATTTTACTGAGTCATGTGATAATTGTAGCTCCTCTCTGCATGTTTTTATTTTATATTTCATTGAAAAGGAGGTGACTGCTCCTTTTAACAGTATGTTGACTTATTTATTTATTTATTTATTTGGATTGTTTTCAGGACTGCACCTTCCAATTTCTTTCCCTGGATGCTTGGATCAGCATGTGCTGTCAAAGACAATCATCGCAAGTGGCCCTTCTCAGCCTGTGAAGTCACGTGAGGGTGATCAAAGGACAAATTTTGCCCATCTGTGGTACTTGTGGAACCAGACTAACAGTGCACAGCTGTAAGATAATGATTCTGTATCATCATGTTCTGGATGTCTGTATGTATCTCATAGCATGTTTGAGCGAGAGGCAGTCCAGCAGCACGTAGAAAGGAAGGATCAGAAGCCCAGCAGCATTTTATCTATGCAGGTACTTACATGGCTATCATCACTACAGTATCTTAGGGGCTTGTCTACACATATAGTGCTGCAGCAGCACAGCAGTCCACACTGGTGCTTAGGGTGGTGTAATTTATTTTGCTCTGATGGCTGGTTTATTCACATCCATGAGCGACATAAGTTATGCCAACATAAGCTGTAGTGTAGACATAGCTTTAATGCATACACACATCTTCATATACTGAGATGATGAGGATCATTTAATCACCTAGGTAGATACAGACACACCTCTGAATAATATATAAGTCTGTACAGTGGCAGCTCTATCAACCCATGCCCTGTTTGTGCCCTGGCCTACCCTCCCCTCACCCAATCCACAAGCTCTTCTATGCAGAGAGCCCCCATAAAGCTTGGCTCTGTTTCCCAATCAGCCCAGTTTTTCCCCCTGCCCCCACCCTCCCGCCTTCTCCAGGGCTGTTTTAAGCCCATCCAGGCAGGAGCAGGTGACCACCCTGCTACACGCCCAAATTGTTTTATTATTTTCCTCAGAATGACATACAGGAGGGACAATCAAAATCAGCCTGGCAGAACATGCATGAGAACTGTCTCTAGGCAGATAAGAATTGATCAAAATCACATTCTCTGATCTCTGGGGGCCAAATCCTGTTCTCATTGAAATCAAAAGGAGTTTTGCTATTGAGTTCAATGGGAACAGACTTTGACATCTGGATAGGAAAGAACAAAACCACTCAAGCAAGGGCTATGTTGCTTATACCACAGGTATCAAAGGCTGCTGACTCATGTGAGAAAGTCAGCAGACATCTGATCTTTGTCCACTGCAAGGGAAAAATCAGCAATCAATGAGGCTAGAACAGTCTCTGTACCATATCCAACTCATAAGTCCATCTGCAAAAGGATCAAGGAAATATGAAGGCTCCAGATTACCTTAAAGTCTTCAGTCCCTTGGTTAGAATGCTCCCATTAGTATATGTTCATAGTCCAGAGGCTGGAGCATGAAAGAGGCCAGAGAAGTAAAGAGGCAAAATGGAAATGTTTCCAGGCCAGGGCCTTTTAGCCAAGTGCCAACTAAAGGGAAATCTGTTCTCACTGTGAAAGGTGGTGTTTGGAGTCACATGGGCAAGTTACATGGCCATCACCTGCACCCATATTCTAGTTAGAATGTTCACAAAAAGTTCATTAAGTGTAGACAGGTGTTTAAGTGTAGACAGGGTCCATTGTGAGCTAAGTGTTCCTTAATGGGCCATTTAACTTGACTTGTCCCTTCATGTGCTGGATAAATACCTTGTGGGTGTTACCACAGGAGCAAACATGTAGTAAACATAGCTAATATTCATAACTTCAGATATCAAGATGAATATACATGCATAGAAGTAGCATAATCATAAGTACCAGCTATTTCATGTACATGACTATTCCCAAAAGATGTTCTGAAAAATCACACTCTGCACTTGTCCTTGTTGAACCTCATCAGATTTCTTTTGGCCCAATCCTCTAATTTGTATAGGTCCCTCTGTATCCTATCCCTACCCTCCAGCATATGTATGGGTACGTCTATACTTACCGTCCGGGTCGGCGGCTAGCATTCGACTTCTTGGAGTTCGATATATCGCGTCTAATCTAGACACAATATATCGAACTCCAAACGCGCTCCCGTCGACTCCGGAACTCCACCACTGCGAACGGCGGTGGCGGAGTTGACGGGGGAGCCGCGGACTTCGATCCCGCGGCGTCTGGACGGGTGAGTACTTCGAACTAAGGTAGTTCGAGTTCAGCTACGCTATTCGCGTAGCTGAACTTGCGTACCTTAGTTCGACCCCCCCCTCCTTAGTGTAGACCAGGCCTACCACTCCTCCCAGATTAGTGTCAGTTAGGTTCCAAGTTTGTAAATTGTTCTGGATGAAACTGACAATGCCTGAGCAGTCAGATCAGAAGGAGCTTCATTTGAATAAAGGTGGGCAGATGTGTCTTAGCTCCATTGCTAAGATAAGGAACTTACTGTCAGCAAAGTTCTTGGCAGGTTCCTGAGGCAGCTGGTTTAAGGCCATCAGAGTCCGGCATTATAGTCTTCTCTCACCCACAAAGCTGGAAAATGAGGCATTTGTTTTCTTTGTTTTGCTGCTCCAGTTTCAGTTGACAAAATGTATGTTAGACTAGTTTGGCTGCAAAGAAGAATTCTGTGTTTAATTACAATGGGGACAACACCTGATTCCTGTCAGACTGCAGAACTGGGCTGACATCAGAATCCAAACATCCTCTGGTCAGTGCAATCAGAGGCATTTCTCTAATGATTTGGACTTGATGTGAGGCAGTATGAATGTCATGGATAATTCAGACCAATGGGGAGAAACAGAATCAAAAATACTGTTTAAACACCTCCATTCACCGCACTCCTCCTCTCTTGAGGACTCCTGACCAACTTAACAGCACAACACATATGCTAAAAAACTTAAACAAAGCCCTGGGTGGCTGCTCCCCTGCGAGCCTGGGAAGTGGGAGAGGGACCCCACCACAGCCCTGCCTCCAGGCCTGGAGAGGGTGAAGAACCCTGAGGTGCAGAGGTGAGGCTGGAAGGTCTAAACTATGGCCTGGAGGCTGCAGGAGGTTCTGAAGTGAGACGGGTGAGGGGCTGAATTGATGTTGGGTTCTGAGCAGATGGGTAGTGGGAGCTGGAAGGGTGAACTTAGGGCGGTGGGGGTCAATGGAGTAGGGGGGCTGAACTGATGGGGTGGTAATGAGGGGGTCTGGAGGACTGAACTGAGGAGGAGCTGAATTGAGGAAGATTGGGTGGAGACAGAACTGATAGGAGGCTGGGGGACAGGATTAATTACTGGGCAGGAGAGGGGCAGATGTGGGGGTGAGAGCTCCTGCAGCAGGCACCAAAATCACCTTATCTGGTACATGTGGGAGAGTGTACAACACTAACTGTCACATGCACACATCCTGGGGATGGGCAGGGAGAGTGCAAAAATCAAGAGACTGGTCTAAAAAACAATAAAATCTTTTTTTAAAAGTCTCATGATTTTTGGGCCAATCTCATGATTTTGGGGGGGTCTGACTCATGATCTTTGAACCCTTGATCAATACAATTTGGCAATACAATTCCACAGCTAATTCTTCCTGCAAACTATTGTAGCAATAGACCAATAGCTGGACCTCTATAGGGTGGCCACTGACGCATTCCCGGAAAACTGGACATTCTGGTACTTCCAGGAACTGAATGGCCCCACCTCCCGCCCGCGTGACCTTGAACACATAGTATGTGCAAGGTCATGCCACATGGGAGAGTGCCTTTTTTAAGAATGTGCTGCTCTGCTTCCACCGATGGGACCTTGTATGTGAGGTCACAGTGGTGGGAGCAAAGCAGCACAGGGTTCAAAAGGGCGTCCCCCATCCGATACTGGACAAACAAATCATGCCTGATTTTGTCTGAGTACCTGACGGGGGACAAACCCTAGAAAAACAGAACTGTGCAGTTAAATACTTGACTAGTGGCCTGCCTGCATCCCTATCACTTCTAAATCAAAGCCTGCCAGATTATTATTCACTAATTTATAAAGGGCTATTTCCTTGTGTCATAGTCCATTGCAGTATTTTGTGGAGGTGCTGGTGTTGACTCTCTACTGTTGCTAGCCCTCCACGATTGTCCTGGAGTCTCTGGGAATTAAAGATTAATTTTAAATTAAAGCTTCTGCCATGTGATGAAACCTCCAGGAATATGTCCAACCAAAACTCTTTTCAGTGATGTCATGCAATAACCACATGAGTGTGACAATGGCATTTTAGTGTGTGTGACCCCACTTAAATGTAATGGATCAGTGTTCACGTTGCACTCCCCATCAGTATGGGGCCTGGGAAACTAAGAATCCAATCAGTGGACCAATCCTGGTCATGTGCCACCTGAGGCACATTGTGCATATGTTAAGAAGACTTAAATGTAAGTAGTTTTTATTAAAGATAGTGTAGGTTTTCCTGGTGTTAGCACAGGGCAGAGTTAAAGTTGTTTGGGTGCCTTAACTTTGTATTTCCATTCCTTAACATGTTTGGATTTCTTTAGAATTGGATTTCTGGGCTGGTCATGCCTGTTTTTGCAATAACAACAACATTACTGTAATGTTTTTTACCTATAAGTTCCTGATATGTGCTCTCAGCTGTGACTCCATCTTGCCATAGGTTTTATCTGGGAATTACGATGAAATAAATCCTCCAAGCAGTAAAAACAGACTTGGTGCAAAGCATTGTTCTAAGCTACTTGGTTTAATCTCTTGTGTCACTTCACTGGGGAAGAAAGACTCCTATTTTCAGTATTCTTATACCTCATTTTCCTTTTCATACAGAGGAAGCAAGCACTTTCATAACACTGTGGATTGTTCTTATTTTGCAGGAGTTCTATACGAGGTCCAGCCAGCCACAAGGAGCTCTTTAAAGCTCAAGACCTTTCCATCATCATCAAAGCATATGTACTAGTGACATCCTTAACACCTTTGCGGGCATTCATTCATTCAACAGCCATTGTCTGGCTTCCTCCCAAGAAGAAGCACTTTTCCGTAAAGGTAAAACTCTTCTTTTCTAGCTGGTTCATTCACTCAAAGTGCAGTGGTAGAAAGGCAAACAATTACTTCATTATTAGCCATTGCTACTGAACACAAAATATACTTTTCATGGATAGCTTTCATTGATCAGACAAAAGAGCAGTGTTTGGTTTGCAAAGGAGGAGGGAATATTGTCATACACATTGGGGTTCTCAGGGCACTTCCAAGTTTTGGCTCGGTTGTGTGAGTGCAGTTGTAGAGCTGTTGTTACCCTCTCAAACACAACTGTGCATACACTGCAGTGCTGAAGTTTTTTCTAGGTTCCACTATGGAAGAAAGTAAAATCAGTATCTAAAATAAGGTCTGGTTTTGGATCTTTAATTTTTTGAACTAGAGATGTCATAGAGTTGCACTTCATGGGAGAAGTGGTCACAAACCAAGGGAAATGCTCTGTAAGGTGGAATGGGCCTCCAGTGCGCCACCCTTAGGATCCTAAGGTCTATGAAGATGGATGCTTTATAAACAGGCTTGAAAGGATTAGAATTTAACAGTAAATGCCAGTAAATGTTGCTTTCACTGTACACACACAAATTGTTGGGAAAATATTTCCATCAGTAATAATAGAAATTTACAGCTAAGCAAAGTAAGAAAAATGCACCTTGAAAACTTATTAGAGTTTGACTTAAAAGGATATTCACGTTATGTATTTTGACATGTCATGTTGACAGTTTGTGTTTTAATGGTTATAAAGATTTAAATGTCAGTGTCTATTGTCACTAAATAATTGTCTTCCCCTTCCCCACACACAATTTCATGCAATTCTGGAAACTTAAATTGATACAAACTTTAAAAATGCATAAAGAAATAAAAATCGAATCCTGCCAAGCCTATTTATAAGGGCCTAAAATAGATTAGATCTTGACATCTCAAGGTGGCTGGGGAGGGACCATCTGCTTTCCCCTGTCTATCTTGCCCAGTGGCACATGCCTCCTCATGGGTATCCTGCTTCTCCTTTGTTCAATGTAGTGAGAAACCATGCTTGTGACATAGCAGCTCTTCCTGCAGTGCCAGAGGATCTGCTGCCTTGTGGATCATTCCATCCTTCCTTCTGCAGAAGGGAGGCACTAGGGCTTCTGAGTCTTCTATGGGTTTCATCTGGAGTGTTGGAGTAGCTCAACTCCTGCACCATTGCTTGAGAGTGGAGAGTGAAGTTGCTTCTCCACTTGCCCACAAGAAGATCCCCAACTGAGTCACTTACGTAGGGGGCATGATTTGGGTCTTAATCAGCATGAGTGCGGGCAGACCTCTGCCTCCTCTGAGTTTAATTTCATTTTAAGTTAACTGAAAATATTACAAGTGTTCAGTAGCATCATTATAATCCCGTAACTAGGAACTATCTTGGAGGATAATAATAATTAGTAATTGTGGCATTGCACTCTGGAAAATAATCAGCGCTGAGACAAGTCTTCAAAAAGGGGCATCAGCCACCATTTACAGAACATTCTGGCAGCTGAAAAAGCAATAAAAGTGATTAATAATAAAAGAAGTAGCAGCACATAGACAGTAGTTCCAGTCTGGTTACTGCTTCTGTGGTCCTATATCTTCCACAGCTTTAGACAGAGTTGTCAGAACGGCAAGAGTTATACAAACAATAGTCACCAGAGAAAGCACTTCTATAGTGATGTACATTTAAATGCAAATTAATACAATGATGGAGAACAGGATATATTAGGCTGCCTCTAACTATAAACAGTATTTTCTATATAGAGCTTGAGAGAAGTCAGAGAGACTCCAAGAAATAACCAGTAAAAGTAAGGCACTGTATAATCTAACAATAGAAATTCTCTAAGTGTGACCAGCTAGCATATGTGGAAAATACATAAAGGATTTCTGGGCTTGATACAATGCAGCATCAGATGCACTGTGCAGGAGAAGCAGAAAATAGCAACTCATTCTGGAAATGATAGTGAAAAATTAAATGTTTAAAATAAGTATTTTTCTCCCTGTCTGTAAGTCAGCTATAAACCATTTTGGCATGATCGTAGAGCATGTTTTCAATAAACTTCACAGAATATTCAGCCAAACCTACAATGCCAGTTACCACCTACAGCAGACACAATGAGCCAGGACCTCTGAATGAAGTCAGTGGCGCTATGCCAATTGATGACAGCTGAGGAATTTGGTTCATAATAACTAGAAATGTTCAACCTCAGCCACACGTTTCTAAAATGTGGGATTTCTTTGTGAAGTATCTCTCATGTAAATGAAGGAAAAAATGTGCATTACTTGTTGTGTAGCTCCAAAATGTCAATAGTTTACAATGGCAGTAAGGGTCTTCTGCGGCCTGTTGTTTCACCAATTGACATAACAGGCATTATATAATTGGGAATTGAGCATGCATGCAAAAGAGACATATAGACCAGGAGAAAATTTTCTAGTAGTGTTGTTTATAATGTATCTCTCCTGCATCCTCTTCCCAAGTAGCTCAGTCTCTTCAATTTAAAAAAAAAAACTTGGCACAGACAAGACTGATGTTAGTCCCATGGACTGTCAGCAGGTTTCTTTCTTTCTTTATCCTCCCACACTCTCAGGTGCATGGAGCATTCACCATTTTCCACCATTTATTTTAGTCTTGTGCTGGTCTGTTCAGGCTTCTAGCATGCTGATGGATTGTCAGTCTGTATGAATTGCCTGAAATAATGTTGTACACCATTACTCACATACCTGTCTGATATGAAACTAACTAACATGTTCAGAAGCATATATAAACATTTCTTTGCTGGTCTATTCTGCTATTCATTATTAGTAAGAAATTGACCTGGCACTGGAGTTCACCTTGCTAAAATCTTACTATTGCAGACAAAATATGTTTACTGTAGCATCTGGCCTAATAGGCACAAAGGTATACTAGATGTAGTAAGAATGTGGCTGATATGTTGTTGTTGAGAATTTAAAAAGAACTGAGACTTATTACATATAAAATGCTTGGATCAGAAAAGACATAAGAAGTTTAAGTTTAGTAAATTAAACAACATTGTATGGTTGTGTGGAAAATCCCACCATTTTTTTAAAAATTAAACTATTGTAAATAATTCTTACAAATCACTTTTACTCGTCCTGGTTATAGTGACTGCGGTTTACAGTGACTTTATCCACTGTCTGTGCCTTAAAAAAATATAAACCTTGTAAAATAATTGCATAAGGTACATACCAAGGAATCTATGTCCAATCAGTGTGTGTAATCATTCCTGTTCATGTCAGGGGACATTATGCACTCTCACGGAGCAAATAATTGACACCTAAATGTTTTCCTGTATATTGCCAAGGTTGACAGGCCAGGCAGTATTCACCAAAATGGGAGACTCTTAGGCCTGGTCTGCTAGGTCACTGGGGGTGGATCGATCTAAGGGCTGGTCTACACTAAGGGGAAAAATCGATATAAGATACGCAACTTCAGCTACGTGAATAACGTAGCTGAAGTCGAAGTATCTTATATCGATAACTTACCCGTCCTCACGGCGCGGGATCGATGTCCGGGGCTCTCCATATCGACGCCGCCACCGCCGTTCGGGGCGGTGGAGTTCCGGAATCGATAGAAGCGCGTTCGGGGATCGATATATCGCGTCTAGATGAGACGCGATATATCGATCCCTGAAAAATCGATCGCTACCCGCCGATACGGCGGGTAGTGTAGACGTAGCCTGTGTTACGCAACTTCAGCTACATGAATAATGTAGCTGAAGTCGGCATACTTAGATTTACTTACTGTGGTGTCTTCACTGTGGTAAGTCGATGGCTGACGTTCTCCTGTCAACTCCGCCTGCACCTCTTGCCCTGGTGAAGTACTGGAGTTGACAGGAGAGCGCTCGGTGGTTGTTTTAGCACGTCTAGACTAGATGCGATAAATCTACCCCTGCTGGATCGATCACTGCCCGTCGATCCAGTGGGTAATGTAGACAAGCCCATCAAGTGCTTTGCACTATCTTATGTAATACTTGAAGATTGGACCTGTGTCCAATTGTTCATATTAGCACTTTAATTCTCTGGAGCAGTATTCCCCTAACTACTCTTCAAGATCCTGGTTGTGGCTGATTGGTAACCAAGGGTTCTGTCTTTTTATATTTTGGCAACACTTGCATAGCTTGTCATGTCAATATAGAATTTTTGTATTATATTGATAGGTTTTAAGAAAAGAGATTAACTGATATCAGTGCTTCAGAGTCTTAGAAAATGGTTTAATTACTCAGGTTAACTATTCAAATCTATTCACCCTCCCACCCATCATCTTTTAGAGGAGGCATTTGCTTTCACATGGCTCCAGTCATGTCTCATGGGAGAGCAGTTGGCACAGAGCTCTGCATCATCTGGTGTTTTACCTTATGTAGTAGGTAATATTTTGCACTGCCACAGGACTGGCTGAGAATCTGACTCCATGTATGTGCACATGCAAAATGGGTAGTTATGTGAATGATAGTTTTCTGGGTCTAATTACACGTTTTGTGAACTCATGCAACTTTAGATGCTCATCTTAAAATATTGTTCAGAAGTAACTTTCAAAGCATGCAGTACACTAAAAAGAACTTATTAAAGTTAGTTGCTGTTGTGTAACAGTTCCATGGTGTAAGCCAAAATTACCGACTATTGAAATTGTCTCTTGTGTGTTGTGCATTTGAAAAATTTAACAAACAAGATGTTTTTTCCAAGTTAACATATGTGCAAACAAAACTGGAACAGTATGCTCTCAGGAAATATGCCTTCTAATACAATTTGGGGATCTCACTTAGAGCGGCACATTGTGAAAATCAGGTTATAATATTGCCCTCATGTGGCCTCTTTGGATATTGCCTCAGGACCTTCCAAAAATAGTTTTTAATGTAAAATAGAATTAAAACATACATGTAAGTAAAGAGCAAAACTTCTGACACAACAGAAACTTTCAATATTCCTCCCCTCTCATTTTATTTTATAAGGGTGTTTGAATTACCCAATTTTTACCTTTATTTCTTTGGCAGAACAGACGTGAAAGAGCTGTAGGTATCCTTAACTCTCGATTGAGTTTTGAATTATATTGTGATATAAATGAAATTAGGCCCTGATCATGCAAACACTTGTGCTGGTGCCTAACTTTACTACTGTAAGTTGTTAAGCACTTGCATATGTGTTTGCAGGATCGGGGCCTTAATTTGTAATGTTGCCATAGTTGTTTGGTTCCAAAGTCAAAAACCACCTCTCTCTCTTCCCACCCACTACCTCCAAAAAAATCCCAACATTTTAAGTGAGAGTGTATTTTAGACAGGAAAGAAAGACTATCATCTGATCTCCTAACTCACTTTTTTATGCTCTTTTTCTCGCTTACAAACTTCCAGGAGGCATATCTTTAATGGTGGAAGTCCATGCCACCACAAATCCTAGTGAGAAGCAGTTGCTTATTATTGGGAATTATATTTCCCTGTCCAGAAACAGAATCCTTGGAAGTTTGCCCTCAAACTTCTCCTATAACGGTATTTTGGGAAGACACAAGTCTCCCCCCCATCCTCCCACAACAAGAGGATCCATGAGGAATCCTGTTGATGGGTCACCATTGCTGTTCCATTTCATCATTTCCAAAAGCCAGGACCATGATTAGGAGGCTATAGTTATTCCAGTCCCCACTCAGAGTACATTAAAGTAAATGGAAGTCTTTTTATTGACTTCATTGGGCTTTGGACTTGGCCTTAACAGCAGAGATCATTAGAGGAAAGGTTGTTAGAAGCCTTTTTTCACTTCCTCCCCACCACCAGAAATTTAGAAAACATTCTCAGGGATTACCAGTAACCACTGAAATAAGTGGGTAGTTTAAAATAAAATGATACTCAGAGAACATTTTCCACTTAAATGAATTAAAACAAACTTTAGGTGGGATAAATTTGTGGCTTAATCTATTAACAGTCTTCCTTTAAAACTAGTTTATGTAAGAAAAAATATGCACAAATAGGAAATTTACTATACAAAATAGTTGAATAATGTCTTGGTTTCCACCTTCATCAAGTGCTGTGTCAAAGGTACAGGGAAATGGCATCACATAATAATAAATCTGGGCTAGAAAAAATAGACATATCCAACAGCTAGCACTATAAACTAATAATAAATTACTGCACTTTTTTCTCTGTGATGCATTCTGGAACCATTGTTTTTGATTATGGGTACATTTTTCTCCCATTACATGTTACAACTTTTTCTACTGACAATGATTCATCAATCACTGTAGGTAGAAGATCATGTGTAGATAGATCTATGTGTGGCAGTGTGCAGTACTGGGGATAGAATTATTGTGGAATACATTTCTTTGGTCTTTTTGCACAGATCCAATCTGTAGGTTGGGAGATGCATTCGTTATCCTGGTTTCTCCAAATGTATACGCAAAGAGGCGTGTGTGTGTGTGTGTGTGTGTACACATAAATACACAAATTGTGTGGACTTGGCGAAGAAATATCATTAAGCATAGCTATTTTTCATGTGGTGCAAAATAAAAGGAATGAATTCAAGAAAGCTAACTAGAGGTAGAAAGGCTTATGTTGAAAAAAAATTATCATATTAAGAAGAACTTATTCTTCACTAAAATAAAACACTCAGACATTTTCAAAGAAAAAACTGTCACATAAAGCCTCTGAAGCTATGCATATCCCCTTAGCAGTGAAACTACAGTGGGATCACTGCACAGAGGAACACCGTGACCTTGGCACTCTGGTGTGCCAAGCTGTCTCCATATTTCAGCCCATTATTGCTTAAAATGTAGCCAACAATATGAAAAGGAGACATATACATCCTCCCTTCAGGAAGCAATTCTTATCTCACAGCATGTTCTCCTTACATAAAAGGTGTTATTCTACATATGTCCTCATACATTTATTGCAGGGTTGCTTAAAAGTTAGAAAGCACATTCTAGGTCACCTAAGATCCAACCCACCAGTTCGTACTGGTTCTTAACCTGTTCTGTACCTTTTCTTATTTCTGTTTTGATACCACATTCCAAACCAATTGCCTATGAAGGTGCCTGTACTAGGACATTGAACAAATGTATCTTGCCTTTGACAGGCTTTATATTTGCTAATGCCACACATGATAGGGTAGAGAACCCCACTTGCCCCTCACCGAACCCCAAGCTCTTGGTTTTTTCCACAACCTCTGAAGAGTCAGGAACTTAACCAGAAGTAAATGCTGCACCCATGTTCAATGCCAATGACTTTATCTGCCACCTAGCCAGGAAGGACACAGCCACAATTAGTAAAAGGGACTAGCAAAGAGTTGCTATGAGAAGTCACATGTATAACCCCAACCTTAATATGAGTCCTTGACACTTAAATAACAAAATAGACCTAACTTAACAACTAGTCCAAATGGCCCTCCAGGCTCCATTTTACAACAGAGCACCTCCTGCCTCTAGCACTGTAGTGTGAGCTCGCAGTGGGGAGTCCCAGGCTTGGCTGCCTCTCAAGGAATCTGTCCCCATGTTCACCATGCTGGTCAGGGCTGCTTCTGCTGGGTCTGGACTGCTCTCCCAGCTTGGCTATGTCTGTGCACCTGATTTTCTGTCTGGGTCAATCTCCCAGTGCTGGGGTCTGGCTGTGATTAGGCTTTTTCCCTCCAGCAGCAGCAATGCATGCTATCTGTCCATGCGCTGTAGCCTTCTCCCAGAGCCAATCAGGTGGTCTGCAAACCCCTTCCCTGTTCTTGCTTGATCAGGGCTGAGCTCTTGCTCTGTAGCAGTTCTGCTCCTTCATTGGGAGGTGGGCTGGCTACAAGTGGCATTTCCTTCCAGTAATCTAACAAAGCAGGGCTCTGGGGACAGAGGGTCCAGCTCCCTTCTCAGCCTGCTGCCTAATCAATCAGGTCTATGGGGCTGGCACCTTCACACTGCTGATGTGTCAAGTGGAGGCTCCCAAAGAGCCTCCTGTACTGAGATTCCAGCAGAGCTGCTACTGTTTGTACCTGGCTGCAATGAACCCCAGTTATGCCAGCCAGTGATCTCCAGATCAGCACTCTCTGGCCACATCATCTCCTCAACATACTCCTGATGTGGCCACTAAAATGGGGTTGGGGATAGAAGAGGGCAGTGTAGAGATGTCTAGAACAATTCTACCCCAGGTCATGCAAACCCTCAGCTACAGCAACTTTATGGGTCTTTGGGTTGCTGTGGTGGCACAAAGGGACCATAGCCAGCCCCGGAATCTATCCCCACAAATTCATTTGTAAAGAATATCCAGGAGCAGAAGCTAGCTCAAGAGAATAATTAAATGTAAACAAGCTAAAGCCCTAGTTGTGCCACACTTCTGATCTATCCATGAGCATGCATGTGTGAAGATTGTAAATGGGAAATATTTGATTAAATCATATGTAGTCTGCCTTTCAGGCCTTTAGCTGAATATTCAAAACTCTCTGTGTGTTTTTGAGAATTACAGTAGAATGAAATAATTTGTGTCACTGAGCCCACACAATGCTTATTTAACATGACTGGAAGTTGGTTGGTTGATTGGTTTAATCTAACACCAAAGAGGAGTAAGAAAAAGCATGTTATTGTTGGTTTAGCCAATTCATTCATTTTCTCATGACTTACCCTGAAGCAAAAGTAATTATAATATAACTCCACTGTAACGATGGGCCAAATGCAGCTCCTTCCACTGTAAGCCCAAATACCCCTAAAATCAGCAAGAATTGTATTGGTCCCTGTAAATGTCCGCTGTTGGGGTTCGCCCCTCTCTGGGGCAGCTGGGAGCCAGGCCGCCTCGCTACAGTCCCACTATGTGTGGAAACTGTGCTCCTCCTGTGTTCTGCTCCATTAGCCCTCTCCCTGCTGTGGTGGGAAGGGTGGATTTGGGTGAGTGGTGGGAGTAAGTTTAGGGGGCAGTGGTGTATAGGCCAGTGGATATGCCAGTATGGGGATCAATGGGACTAAACTCTTCATGAAAGGCATATGCAGGAGCCCCATATATGGATTATTGTATTAGTAATGATGTGGCTGGCTACATGATGGGGTGTCGGTGGGGGAAAGATTGATTTCACCCTGACCAGTCTTCCATCCTTTGCATAAAGCTTGTTTACTCAGGCTCAGGGCTCATAGCCAAAGGGGAAGGACATCAGCATTTGGCCCAATATGTAACCAAGAAGAAAGGATTTGGATTTGAATATATTGCTGCTGTCAAGTTTTTCTACTGCAGCAGAACTAAGCATGAGAAGTTTCCACTTCATGTAATATGTTAATAGCAAAATGTTTTATGAAAATGAATTTAGGCTGTGGGACTTCTGTGTCTAAATGCAGTGCCTTCTGGTACCAATTAATGCACAGTTTATTTCAGATTTTCTTCTTTATAAATGCAAATAACTTATCTGCTAGAATATGGAGAGAACATTTAATTTCATTCTTCATTTAATGTGGGACCTGGTAGAAAATAAAGCTGTTATTCTTATGAATTTTGACATCTGCAAGCCTTTTAATGTATGGTCCTTGAAAGCATAGTAGGATAAGTATTTAAGAATTTGTGTAACATCTTTCACAGCTACAAAGATTTTTTGAGACATTCTTCAAATCCAGTTCCCCTCAACAAGCCTTTGATAATATGAAAGAAACGATAAGTAAACTCTTACTGGTAGCTGAGGCATTCAGTGAATCACCCAACGTCGGACCAAAGACCTTCAGTAGGTAAGAAGCTACTATAAATAAATGCTAAGTTATTGTCAAGTTCTTTAGAATATTATGGAAAGTAGTTGAGTAAATAGATTCTGCTGTAACAAAGAAACTGATATTTCATACTTGGTATTAGAGTGAAATAATGTGTTTGGCAAATAGAGATCTTCAACAGCAGAGGCATCCAGCTTTCTCAACTTGAGGGCCAAACATATTATTTCAAAAAAAGTCAAGGAGTTACAATCAATACCTTGGGTCAGATTCTGTGTCCTGTTCCGCTTCTTTTGTATTGCTCAGGCAGCACAAAGTAAGCAGAAACCTCCCACAAATGGGGGAGTCCCCAAAGAATGTGAAGCTGGCATAGCTGTCTCCTGTGCTTCCCTACTTTGAGCCCCTGGCGTAGAGGGTGTGGAGGGATGAAAGAGTGAATTGCTGAAGCTTATTGTACTCCAGCTGTGTCCATTTGGCATATGGTCTTTTGGGGACTGTAGCTGACTGGTGTAAATTAGAGCAGCCCCTGGCAGCTATAGCCAGGGCTGGAGCAGGGAATTGCAACTGATCTGAATATTAGCACAATTTTAGAATACTGTCCTAAGTATTACACCTCAGGATGTATGCCTTAATAATACTGTATCACCTTTTTATTGGATGATTAGGTCATTACAGTCATTCCTACTGGATTTTTTAGTTTTATATGGACCAGATACTTGACTTCTTTATAGTAAATATACATGTTTTATACAGCTACTTGAGGGCCTAGTTGTTGAGCAGCAATAAAGCTCATTATGTGTCCTAAAGCACTAGGAATAGAATATATTGTGTGAGAGAGAGAGATACTGTGACTCTAAATATAGAGTTATTTTCAAAGTTGTGGAAAACCAGCTAGCTTGGGTTCACATAGTTTCACCAAACCAAATTGATGGGTTGGCTGTTTTATGGGACATCCAAGTTTTCATGTAGTTCCAGGCTTGTATGAATCCAAAATCCCACCACACAATTGCAGCAAAGACCATTGGGGTCACAATGAAACCCATGAGTTTTGCTACCTACTCACCCTTATGTAACATCTGTTTTCCCAAAAATGTCATCCATCCAGTTGCAGAACCCCACATTCTCCAGCAGGCACTTCCTTCCTCTATATCGTTCCCCTCCCCCAACACACCCCAAAACCCTCACATACCACAGAATGCACTAACATTAACAGAGGAATACCTAGATTAAAAAGACCCCATAACATTAGAAATCCCCATTCCATCCCGTCTGTGCTTGGTGCATCTGGTGGTGTATTAGGTCTCAGAGTACAATAATGGGCTTCTGAAGCAGCAACAATGGATTAGAGCAGCATTTCTCAGTGCAGCTACTGCTAAATTGGACAGGGAATGAGTGGTGGGCAAGACTGTGTTTATATCTTTAAAGTAAAGTTTAAAACTGGCCAGTGTGTGTGTGTATAACTTCTCTCTACTGGATGGGATCAGTATTGTTAATCTATGTATCAGAAGAACGACATTGCTTACAGTCATGGAGGCTCTCCATTACTCCATTGCTAGCGAAATAGGGTTCTGTCCTCTCTGTCACTGTCCAGTCCTAGGTGGCCATGGATTTTAACACAAAACCTATTTTACTTGGTCTGTTAAAAGAAACAACAGTGAAAAACAACATAATGGCTTGAAGTCAATAGGCCAGCGTCTCAGCTGGTCTAAATAGTATCACTCCATTTAAGTCAATGAAACTGTGCTGATTTTCACCAGCTGAGGATCTAAACCTATCTGCATGTAACTTTATTGAACTTTTTCTCTTTTACTTACAGTTATCTCACATGCCGTATTCTTGTCATGTTTAATTTCAGATGCAGTCTATGTTTTCAAATGTTAACCTTTGACATTGGGTTCAACACCTCCACTTATCCAGTAGTTCTTGAGGTAAGCACGTGCCAATCACATTTTTTAAAACGTATAACATTTTTTAAAGCAAGTAAGTGATCAGGTGGCTGGAGGGGATTTATTTTCAGTATTTTTTTTAATTGTTTCCCCTGGTGTTCGGAGCTTTCCAAACTCAAAGGGAGGAACTGGCCCTTCCCAAAAGAGCATAGACTAAAAAGAAAAGTACAATAGAGAATTGTCATTGATGATTGCCCCCAAACCTCTAAGCAACTATGCACAAATGTACAAATAAATGTGTGAATACATTAGTAAGTGGAGTCTTGAGAGTCAGGGCTGGCTCCAGCTTAGCAAGCAGGTGCTTGAGGCGGCCACTCTGGAGAGGGGTGGCATGTCCAGGTATTCGGTGGCAATTTGACGGAGGGTCCCTCACTCCCACTAGGAGCGAAGGACCTCCTGCTGAATTGTCGCAGATCGCGATCATGATCATGGCTTTTTTTTTTATGGCTGCTTGGGGCGGCAAAACCCCTGGAGCCGGCCCTGTTGGGAGTGGAAGAGTTGTTAAGGGACTATGGAATAATATTGACGTCTACTAAGCACTAAGCACTAAGATCTCAACATCTGTAAACAACCTGGCTAGAAGTCATTGTGGCCTAACGGAGCAGGCACTGGCTGTGGAACGGGGCTCAATCTTAGAGCACAGCTTGGCATAGGTGACTGGAGGAGGCCACGGTCGTGGGAATGGCTGAAATGTCTCCCAGTGCAAGTCTAAATGCTGCCCTAAATTGTGCTGGCTTGTACTGCTCCCCTAGGGGCCATTATGCCTACAAAGATCTATGAAGCATAACATACTCTGACCTCCATCATGCTGCCTTCCGCTTCCCAGACCACCCTGACATACCCTCTACACACAGGAATGTGGTGAAGAGCCCATTATGCCAACTTTGTACCACCTACTATTCCCCCTCCATCAGAGGAATTCTCGGCTGTCCCTTTAGGGCAGCTTTCCAGCTGTTTTGCACTGCTTCAGGGAATTTGAAAAAGCTGTGTCTTCTTTTGTCTGCACAAAAGAAAAAAAAGGAAAAATATATTTTAAAAATACCCAGGGACATTCCAGAAACAAAATAATAATAAATCTTGATTTAAAAAAATCAGTTTAGGTTGCCAAGTGAAATCTGTGCCGTTTCCTATTACGTAATCTACAAAATGCAAAGAAATGAGTAGACATAGTAAACCTTGCACTGTCCACAAAATAAATATAAAGACGTTGTTCTTATCAGGTATAAAGAAATGCATATTTCATCATAACTTAATAACCTCAAGTTGGACTCTAAATAAATATAGTACTTTCATCAGTAATCCTCAAATCAAAACCCTTTTGAAAACAGAAGTTCTTTCTACATGCTATAGACACCTCTTGATCACCTTCAAATGGAAGTCAAAATAAATACATATTTTAGATCATGTTCTAGTAAATCACTAGTGATAAATGCTTTCCTATGATAATATGTGTAACAACATTATTCTAAAAAAAAGCAATTATAAGTACTTCTAAAAGAGATCTACTGTCAGCAACTAAATATTAACAGATATTAATACAGTATTTCTTAAATACATTTGGATACAGAAGTAAAGAAAACAAGAATGTTATATATAAACCCTGATGGAAGTGAGTTGCAGTTGTGTTAGGATTGTGAAATGAATTTCTCTATGATTGATAGAAATTATGTGATTGTTTGTTATGTCTAATGTAAAATGTATGTACTTAACTATTCAAGTTATGCTCATTACTAAGTTTTAAGAACTTGAGTTTTGTGCATAGCATGTAGTCACTAAGCAATCTTCACTCTTAAATTGTTTTTATATATATAAAAAGGCTGGACATTTTTTAAATATATGCTTCAAAAACATTAATTTATACGACAGTGCTATGCTCTTCTCAGTGCACTAGAGGTCAGCAAACACAATGATGTTTAATTGTTACAGAAAATGAAATAGTATTTGCTGTGTTACAATTCTACTTATTGTATCAGAAGTAATATACATAGTAAAATACTACTACTTTATTTGTTTACCATCTATGTGCATTTGATTCCTTTTTTTATTCATGCCATTTATAATTCCTTTGAATAAATAAATAACTCCAGCTTAGATATATCAGGGAACACTGGATTTGATATAAAAACTGTACGTTAATTCATTTTTTTTTCAAGGTGCATGAACACTTTGACTTTCAAGTTGATGACTTGAATTTTGAGGACCAAACTGTAAAAGAATTCCTTCTTGAGGATACGTTCAAGTTTATCTTGTCTAATAAGTCTTCAGCTTCCAGTGTCTTTGAGACTTTACAGAACATTTACAAATTAGCTATGATTAAGGTAAGAATTGATTTTGTAAACATTTTTCTTATTACAAATTAATTGAAAATATTTAATTCTCAATGATAACCTTTTCTTTGTGAGGTTTTTTTTTCTAAACTACAAAATGAAATATTTGTTCAATCAGAACTTTTGGGGGCTAGTCAGAGTTGTATGAAACTGTGAAAAACATATTATGATGACACCTTGCATGGAATTTTCTTTTTCTTTCTTTCTTTCTTTCCATTTTCCAACTCTCAAGAGTTCACATTTTCAAAGCTGCAATAGTGTGAAATTCTGTGTGTTTTCAAGTAAAAGCAGTTTTGCGTAATGATGGGACCAAATTCCCTTTTTAGTATGCAGCTTTTGTGAAATGTTTGTGAATACAGAACTAATTTCAAATTATCTATAAAATGCAAAACAGTCACATTTCAGCACATCACATTTCTCTACAAATACTACGCACCCCTTTGTGCTAGTTATCTCTCACCAGATTCTCTCTTACACCAAACTAACATTGAACACAGCAGACTTGGAAGAAGGAAGAGTTATCAGGCAGCTTGTTTGGTCTCACCAATTCTTTGCCCCAGCCCTGGCTCAGGTTAGTGCAGCTAGGGGGCTGCTCTAACTTTCACCAGCTGGGTATGGTGCCCAAGGGACTATGTAGCAGCTAAATATAGCCAAAGCAAAATGGTCTCCACCTAGGGTATGCAGCAGCAGCAGATTCATGTAGCCATGATATAGCTGTGGTGACGGTGTGTAGCATGGACTATCATGTTGAATGATTCCTTGCAAGTCTGCTTCTTTCAGCAAGAGTCATTATGGGAAGATTTAGACTCTTAATTTCCTCAAAATTGCATCTTTCAGCCTGATTCATGGTTGGCTGCATGCTCAGCTTCCGTTGACTGTAGCTTTTTAAACCTACAAAAGCATACCATCTTCTCTACACTGGTCATTACCCTATCATTGCAGTCATCTTGTTCTCAACTGGTGCAAGACTGCAACTTGCTGGGATTGTCTAAGTATCTCATTATTTGTGACAAAATCAAACCTAACCAACAGATGTTAAGAACACGCCATAAGTTTTGAGGGTGAAAACTCTTCTTTCCTCTCCTCCGTTGTTTTTAATGGCCATGTTTCTGCTCCATATAAAAAAATTGTCATCGCTTTTACATTGGACATTCTTGTCTTAGTTGTCACACAGACATCCAATCAACTAAAGATAGGCCTTTAGAAATGATGAAATGCCATTGATGCTAGATTGATCGGACATGTGACATTGGATATAGAACCTTCTGCTGTCAATCAACTACCCAGATAAATTAAACTATTCAGCCATTCAGTGTCAGTGCCATCTACATGCAGTGTCAGCAGGTCATTTGTTTTCATCTTATAAGAGGCATACGTAGCTTTGGTTTTATCACCATTGATCTTAAGTCCCATAGATCCTTCAGCTTTTCAGAGCTCTTCCAGCATCAGTTGTAGTTGGTCAGTAGTCTCTCCTAGTAAGGCAATATCATCTGCATAATCGAGAGCCTCTAAAGCCCAATCTTCAAATTTCACACCTTCTACTTTGGCCTCAATCAATTTGTCATCAGATCATCTATTAGAACATTAAATAACATAGGTGAGAGAATTCATCCCTGGCCTGCTCCTGACTTAACTGGAAACCAGTCTGTAATACAGCCATTGACCCTCACACAGATAAATGTGCAGTGGTACAGTTCTTCCACTTGCCACCCTATGTCCTCAGGCACACCCTGCTGGTGTGGCAGTATCCACAGTGCTGATGGATGCACTGAGTCAAAAGTCTATATACGTGTTGTTAACTTCCTTTTGTTGTTCTAGTCATTTTTCAGTAACATGCAGGGCATGTGTAGCATGGATTGTAGATTGATCTGTACAGAAACCATAGTAACTGTCCCTCATTTTTGGGTTGAAACAGTATTTCAATCAATTCAGTAGTATGGTCGTAAACACTTTCCTTGGGATTGACAGCAGTGTTATTCTCCTATGATTTGAGCAAGCTGATAGCTCTCTCATCCCCAGGGTGTGTCTACACTGCAATTGGACGTGTGATTGCAGCTCATATAGGCATACCCATGCTAGCTTTAATCTAGCTAGAGCATCTAAAAATAGCAGCGAAGATGTGGTGGCAATGATCCTGGCGGGGACTTGTACATCCTACACTGAAGCTTCTGTCACTGCATCTTCACTGTTATTTTTAGCTGCACTAGCTAGATCAAAGCTAGCTTGGGTATGCCTATACAAGCTGCAATTGCACATCCAATTGCAATGTAGACGTATACCTAGTATGCACCAGCTACTGCTGTCCTTTCTTTTGCAGGATGAAAACTACCAGAAGGAATATGAACAATGTCTGTCTTTAGAAGAAATAAATTCAATGATTCATTTTATAAAAGAGCTGAAGAGTATGGGACAATTTGAGCTGGTAAAGTAAACATTATTATTATGTATTTTTTGGTATTGTGCAATTTCCTTTGATGTGATATCATTGGGGGGATATAGTAGTTCAACTGTAAGTTATTTAAGAAGAAAGTGTTTCTACTTTTTAAATCTTTGAAAACATTATGGATTTTTTTCTTATTTCTTATTGAAATAAATGTTAAAGTGGTCAGAATCCAGGTACTTTTCTTTAAGACATCATAAAATCGTGATTGATTTAATAACAATACGACAGAAGAGAATGTTAGTACATCACAAGTTTTTAATTTTTCAGAAGGATGCTATCAGGTGCCTAAAGTAAATGTGTAACTGCAATATCGCGGCCTATGCTTTAGATATGATGTGATGGTGTGATGGAGAGCGGGGCAGCAAACAATGAGAGAGGATGGAATGGGAAAGGATGAAGTTTACAGCAATAACATCATGTGGATACTCAGTTTGGTCTTGCATATGTCTTGTATTCTGCCAGTTCTTCCTATAATAAAAACAAGGAGGATAGCAGGATAAGAGAGAATATCAGACTCATTTCTTGTGGAGCTCAGAGAAAAGGCGAGTGTTCTGAGGTATACAAATGAGAGAGGGAAAGGGCTTGATGAATCAAGTAGGTAGGAAATGTGTAGGGCATGATAGAAGGCTTGAAGACACTTAAGAGAAAAATGAACAAATGTAGCCCCGAGGCTGGCATTAGTAGTGAAATAGGCAAGAGGTGATGTGTTAAAAGATAGCTATGGGCGGTAGAGTTATGTAGGACCTCAAAGGTGAGGACAGGAAGTTTTAATTTAATGCAATGGAGAAGAGGGGAGGGGGTCAGTGGAGAGATTTAAAGAGGGGGTAACATGGTCAGAATGACATAGTAAGAAAATCATTTTGGAGGCCATATTCCATATGGAGAGGTGGGGACAATGTGGGTGTTGGGAAGGCTGGAGAGGAGGTGGTTGAAGGATGAAATGAGGAAAACCTGGGAAGAAATGTCAAAGAGGCAGAATGAGGCATAAGATGAGGGACTGGAAGGAGGGAGATAGATTAGGAGTCATTAGCATAGCCATCATAGCTGCAACTGTATGAGCAGATAATGTACTTAATGTGTAATGGGGAAAAAAGGAGAGTACCATAGAGAGATCATTAGGGAATCCCCCCAAACAGGGTGTGGAGGGGAGGAAAGATTCTGAAGGACCAATCAGATGGGTAGGAAGAGTTCCAAGAGCAAATAGTACCAAGAAAGCCGACGAGGGATAGGGAGTCAAGGAATAGAGAGTGATCAACAGTTTTAAAGGCAGTGGGGAGAGCCAGAAGAATGAGCATGGAGTACATCTGCTGAGATTTGGTAGGAAGAGATGAATGGAAATGTTTGTTGAGTATGTATTTGGTGGGATGGAGAGGGGGGTCTAGAATAGAGTTAGAGAAGGGGAATTTGAGGGAATCATTGTAAATGGGTCATTCAACGATTTTAGAGGTAAAGAGAGAGGGAGCTGGAGTGGTAGTTTGCAAAAGTAATAGTGCCAAAGGTCAGTTTTTTGAGAATTGAGGAACCAGACCATTCTGGTACTTAGAACGAAAGGAGCCAGATGACAGTGAGAGGTTAAGGGTGAGATGGAGGAAGGAATGACACTGGTGCAGAGGTGGGGCAGGTGGAGGGATCAGAGAAAGTACAAGACCCATTAGTGACAGAAGAAAAAGGGTGCTGGGGATGAAAAGGAGGAGAGGGAGAGTAGGGAAGGCGTAGGGAGGTCATGACAGATGTTGTCGGTTTTCTTCTTGAAGTTAGTGAGATCCTGTGCAGATTGGGTGGAGGATGTAGGAGAGGGGAAGGCTTTAGGAAGGAGTCAGTGGCCATTAATAAATGTTTGGGTTTATAGGCATGGGACTCAATAAGGAAGAGGCAGAGCTGCTGGGCAAGGAAGGTGGCAGAACAGAAGGCTAAGAGGACAAATCTGTGTGTAGGAAGTCTGCATGGTGTCTGGATCTCCTCCAGAGAGGCAGGATGAGCAACAAGGCTGGGGATTAGTGGGCAAATTATATGGGGGGAAGAGGGACAAAGGAGTCAAGGATAGAAAGAGTGGTATGAATGGACTTAACAACTGATCAATGGAGGCAAAGGAAACGCAACAAGTATTGGGACACAGAGCATGAGAAGTCACAGGCATTAAGAGATTGAAGGTCCTGGAAGGTCATGGGACAGACAGAGGTGAGTGATGGTACAGGAAATGAGTTGGTAGCCACAAAGAGGAAATTCAGTAATGAAATATGAGAAAGGGAGCTGTGCTTAGTGATGGCAAAGTCTGTGGCATGGCCTTTTGGTGCAGGGAAGAGTTCATCTCCGTTTGAGAGTCAAATAAGCAGGTGAGAGCAAGGACACAGAAGACTGAGGGATAAGGCTTCTGTTTCGGAACCAGTAAGCATGGTTTTGCAAGGCATGATAATCAGTATAACTTTGGAAATGTATCTTAATATGAATGCTAGGATGGTCTATTAAACACATGTAATCTGTTCCTAATTTTTCTTAGCTTCCTTGTTATGTTTTTCATATATAGTATGCATCTCGCCTATTGTAACGGTTTGCAAGACCAGACCTCAATATGTGATTTAGTCAAAGAGATATAAAGGGAAAATCTACGAGAAAGTGTTTTTGCCTTTATTAATCTGATCCATATCAACTTTCTCTCTTTGCAGCTTTTCCCATCTTCCATACCCAAGATTCAAACTTTGCTGCATGATGTTTATCACATGGTAGACCCGATGGGAAAGCTTGGGTCAGTCCGGACAGTACATTGGTTTCTTTCCAATTTACTTGAGCAGTTCCAGTTCATGAATAAAGAGGCACGTCCAAATATCTCAGGATGGTAAGATGGCTAATACATAATATTTCTAGGAACAGATCCTCAGCTGGTGGAAACCAGTGTAGCTCCACTGACTTTAGGGGAGTTTTTGACTTAAGACGGGCTATGCCAATTAACACCAGCCCACGCACTTGCTCAGCGTGTCTTATTGTGGTATGTTGGGAGGTATTCCATTGTTAAGGTTGAACTAAATTTCCAGATAAATCCAGTTTTGGCCCCCTTTCTCCCCCTTCTAACACACAGGATTATTGGTGGCAAAATTAATGGGGTGTGGGGGGGGGCGTAGAATTCTTCTAGCAGATTTGAAGAATTACTATACCCTGAAAATAGGGATGTTTACTAGACTACAAAAGGTCTCTCTCTCCTTGCCTCCAATTTTGAAGCCAAAACAAGAAGAAGGCAGGAGATAAAAACTTGGGCCAAGATTTTCAGAGGTGACCAGTGATTTTGGGCAGTCACAGATTGTAGATGCCCCACTTGAGACACCTTCCTCTGAAAATCTAATTCTAAATGCAACTCTAACTTTTAAAGTTATTAAGATTTCAAATAATAATATCAGAATGGCATGTCGACTGCAGTGGGCTTAAATTATGATCATGACTGCTGTAGTATTAAGCTTTCACTTGAAAGAAAGAAAGAAAGAAAGAAAGAAAGATAAATCTTCAGCCTTTCCCGTGTGGAAACAGACTTTAAAATGTAAGCCAATTGTTTGTCAGTGGAAAAAGGGACATTTTTTCAACCAAAACTGAAAAAGTTACTTCTACCCAAGGTTTTGTGAATTATGATTTATTGAAAAAAACCAGATGTGTTCATCACAGTTAGAAAATTCATCAAAGGTTTGGGGGTTTTTTAGGGCTGTGAAGTGATTAAAAAAATTAATCATGATTAATCGTGAGATAAAAAAATTAATTGTGATTAATCACAGTTTTAATCACACTGTGAAACAATATTAAAATACCATTTATTTAAATGTTTTGGGGATTTTCTATATTTTCAAATATAGGGTCAGGGCTGGGGGCACTGAGCTTCAGCCCTGCTCGGGGCTTCAGCTCTGCATGGGGCATGAGGCATCAGTCCCTCTCAGGGCATGGAATGCAGGACTCCAGCCCACCTCGGGGCTCCAGCAACTCTCAGGGTTTGGGGCGTGAGGCTCTCGCTCTCCCTTCCACCTCAGGGAAGCTGTGGGCTGGGGCTTCTTCAGCCCCCCCACCTCCACCATTGCCTCCTGCCCGCCCACAGGTATGCAATTAACGTATTAATTTTGCTTTCAGTTAATTGCAGGTGTTAACCTGACAGACCTAGTGGGGTTTTTTTTTACTAGATCATTGCTAGCTACAATATTCTTGTATGGATTCCCACTACCTTCCTTAGTTGATGGTGTGTAGTTTCCATTTTAACATCATCTTAAAGTTTTTTTGGCTGGAAAGAACAAAAATAATGGTATTGTAATTTTGGTACTCTATATATTTCTTCTAAAGTTGAAGAAATTCATGTTTATTTTCCATACTCATTTTCTTCTTGCTAATGACATTGAATGCAAGTGTACAACTCACCTACTGGTAATGGAGGTGACGTGCATGTATTGTATCCATTGTGAAATAGTGAGAGGTCCAGTTTCTGTTTATTTCATCCAACAAATTCTTAGTGTAATTGTGCAAACAAAAATACTAAAATAGGGATAGCTCAGGGGTTTGAGCATTGGCCTGCTAAATTCAGGGTTGTGAGTTCAATCCTTGAGGGGGCCACTTAGGGCACTGGGGCAAAAATTGGTCCTGCTAGTGAAGGCAGGGGGCTGGACTTGATGACCTTTCAAGGTCCCTTCCAGTTCTAGGAGATTGGTATATCTCCTATTATTATCTTCTTCCTACTTGGGGAATTTTGTCTGCAGAGGCATCATAGGATAGTCACTGAACAAGGAGGTTACTGTAGGGATTCCTAAATTCTAGTTCTGACTCTGCCACTGATTCATTCAAGTCATCCATGACTTGCTTTCTGTAAGTCAATTATCTTCTGGGTCTCAAATTGCCCCTCTGTAGAGTGGGGATTAATACTTCCCTACCACATGGGGTAATTAATGTTTTCATGGTGCTTTGACAAAGGACAGTGCTATATAAGTGCTACGGATTATTATTATTATTGCTAGCTAATTCATGAACTGCAATTCAAAGATGCAGCTGCTTACATTCAGAAATAATCTCTTGCCAGTTAGCCAAAATATTTAGCCTTGCATACCAAGGCATACCAACCTTTACCACTTTCAGTTCTAATCTAGGCTTTACTACGCACTTGCACTGAGCAAGGCCCCTAACTTCTTTTTTTCTTGAAGTTGGACATTTACGTAGGTGTGTATATATGTGCATGTGCCATTACCTGCTATTATGTGGCACAGGTCAGCCTTCCTGTTCATATATTTGTACCCTCTAATGGCTAATCTAATTGAGCTGTTCCTGTAGCTTACAGAATAGAGGTATGTGTTTTGGAAGTGGTATGTAGGGCTGGCCGGAAAAGATTTCTATTTCACAACAAAAATTGAAGTTTCAACATTTGGTTCCATTCTGAGGTGGAACAAACCCAACTTCTTTAATTTTTTTTCATCACAAATGAGGGGGGAGGCAGCTACCCCAGAATAGCCAATAGCCCACTTGTAGGTCACTCAGTTGGGATGTGGGACACCCAGGCTCAAGTCCCTTCTTTCCCTGATTTGGAGCACGGACTTGAATCTGGTTCTTTCACATCCTAGCTGAGCATCCTGTCTACTCAATGAATTATAAAGTCATTTGCTGACTCTCTCAATCTCACCTGCAAGAAGTGTTTCACTTCGTATAAATAAATATTGATTGGGCAAGCAAGGGAGAAGGAGAGTGACTCTAGTCCAGGGCTTCAAGCATTCACCCTGGGATCAGGGAGACCTAGGTTTGAGTCCCTGTGCCAGAATCAATCAGGTGCAGGACCCATCTCTTGGTTTTGACAGACTTTTGTGGGAGAGACTTCTCAGATCCAGGATGGAATTTCTGGTCAAAACAGAGAGAGGCACGTGCTGATAGCCAGGTGGTTAGAGTAGTCACCTGGGGTATGGGAGATCCAAGTTCACATCCTTGCGCCAAATCAGGCAGAGACTTGAACTTGGATCTCCCAGGAGGTACCCTCATGAGTGTCTCTTTCTCTTACCAGAAATTCCATCCTCAACCTGAGAAACCTTCCCAGTGAATGTTTAATTGAAGCCAATATGTTTCCATGAAATTTTTCAGTGGTGACAAACTGGGATTTTCTCATGAAAAAATGTTGCCATGAGCAACCATGGACTCTGTCCCTTATTGTTGCACTTACTCAATTGTCCTACACCTGTGTGGTCTGTGGGTATGTCTATGCAGCAAAAAAAAAAGTGTGTTCTTAACTAGTATTAAAATAGCAGTGAAGACATGGCAACTTGGCCTTTAACTTGGGTTAGCAGCTAGTTCAACCCCAGGCTCCCCTACATGTTCACTAACCCAAGTAGGAACACACTTCTTTTCTGGCAATGTAGAGATACCTACTATGTAAATGTCTATGAATGCTTGCAAACGGAAAAGACGTGGGTTAAGCTTCATCCCAAGACAGCCTGTTTAAGCATTTTGTTTAAACTTTAAGCTTTCCTGGGGTTCATAGCCTTGATGAGTTTTATTTATAGGGACTATTATCCTGGCTTTCAAAGATTTGGGCCAATTTTTTGATGGGCTCCTTAATTGTTCCCACTTATCGGCATATGCAATATCTGTGGTTTCATGCACAAACCGGCAACTGCAAGACCAGCTACCCTTTATGGATGTGTAAATGGACAGTTAAGGAGGCTCACTGAAAAATTTCCTCTTGATTTAGATTTTGTATCTTACTGCTCATGAAACCAGAGAATGAAGATCCTACTCAAAGGCGTTCACTGGTCAGCATTACTCATCCACATACCATCTTTTGCAAATTTAACATCCCTAGTGAAGTTAGTGAATTCTCTGCACTTCTTCCACAGGAAAATCAAGAAGAGTTCCAGAAACTCATCTAGGACCATCATGAAATGGTCAAAGCCCAGGTGAGAATGAACAAATAGTGAACTTGTAATGCCTATCATTACATCTGTGAACACGATTTCTGAAGGAGCCTGTGAATGCGAACAGCTGTAGGGCAGTTTCTGGGGAGCACAAGCCCAACACACATACACAGATCCGCTAAGTGCCGGCAGTAGGGAAATTAGTTGCCACATTTCCTATCTCAGTGGGATAATCCTGAATTCTTTGTGTTCTGATGTAAGACTGACAATGATTCATTTTAATGGTCCTTTCTGCAAGTCTCATTAAAACATTTGTGGGGGTTGGCCACAAAGTAAGATTTCACCGTCTCCTCCTCCCCCCCCCCACACATAGAAAGTGGATTTATGTCTTTTAAAATCATAAACTGATGAACAATAGGCTTCTGTGGCAATGCAATTCTTCAAGAGGACTTCAAAGGGAATGTTTTTTGGGGAAACATACTACTCCTGCAAGGAGCCCCTTTGGATCTCTCCATCAGTCATTTCTCAGTGTCAGTCTAATACAGTGTTTGCACAGGGAAGAGTCTATTGTAAATCTACCTTGCCAGCCTCCAGTCATGTCCAAAAATGGATTTGACTCATTGTAAGAGGAAATCTGCTGAATTAACAAATTAAGAGTCGCTGACATATTCCTGAGTAGTTGCAGATAGTTAGTCTTCATTTGGTAAAATAAGAATGTGTATGAATTCTAGCTTTAGGCATATAATTTGGTTTTGGATTTGCAAGTACATAGTCTAATATTACTTCTGTCTACTTCATTCCAATGTATAAATCCATACTAACCTAAATTCAGTCATGTGCCAATTACTCAAGTCTTCACTTGTCTTAAAGAAATTATTTTTGTACAAATTGTAACCTGAACTGCATATTAAAAATGGGTAAAAAAGTAATATACAAGCAATCTGAAAGCTTTTGTTCTTGGATACCCTTCCCCTCTCAGTTCTCCCTCCCTATTAAGCTGCTTTCTTGAGATTCATTTCTGCTTTTCTTGCTCTGGGCTACTGTTTACTATGGGCGTGAGTTTTCCATCATGATCATTTCAGGTAAGATTGCTGGTATTGGGAATGTGAGTGCAAAAGGTACATCTTTCTGTTCAGAAAACTACATTACCATGCCTCATGTCAAGGGAGAGAGGAATTTTTAAAAAGTATTTTCCATGGGTGCTGTTCCTCTCACTGATCTAGAAACATCTTTACTATTGCATTGATAGGAATTCTTTCCCAGAAAAAGAAGGTGTTAAACAAAGAACTCCTTTCAACGTAATGAAAAATCATAAAGGTAGGACATCAGACTGGTTTACTTATAACATACCACATGCTTTTCCTGTTTGTTCCAAAAATCTGGGAATGTCTGTGGTTCAGATGAACTGATGTGTTTCTTACATTCGTGCTTTCCAGTTAGAAGGTTGTGGCTCATTTATTAAACATAAAAGGCCGAATTCTATCTGCCTAACTCATTAAAGTTGTTCCATGGACTCCAGTGGGAGTAGAGCAGGCAGCATATGGCCCAAACTGAAATGAATACAAATGTCCCCTTTTATTTTTATAATTCAGTTATGTGTGGGGGAAGAGGGTTGTTTTCTTTGTGTTCTGCAAATAGGGATTGCATGCAATGTGTACAGCAGAACATAGTTAATTGTTTCTGTTTGTCCTTTAGAATTGCATTTTTCCAGTGAGACTAGAGAAAAGCATTGCAGTCATGGTAAGTCAAGATCTATATCTTTGTACTGACAGAACATGTGAACTTTATGCAAAAGGTGGCACTGCTTTAACAAATTTTATATAGTGTGTATGCAACTTTCTTTAGGGAATGGAGTACCATTAGGCCCTTAATAACGAAACATGGTTTATTAAGTAGCCAGCATTTTTATGAATCCATCATTAATGAGTCAGCTATGCAAAGTAAACCTCAAGCACAAAGTTAGACATTGTTATGTTTATATTCTAATGTTAATATTCGAACGTTCATTGATCTTAAAGCCCTTATGGTTTTTCTTCTGGTTATACCACTGACTGTCATGTAGTTTCTCCTTTTTCATACAGTTGTTCTTATGAAATGGCCTTTTAAACTTTAAATTTTTGGGTGCTCAGCTATCATACAGGATATTGGTTCAGTGCTTAACCCTTCCTGATCCAGTAATATCTGTTCAGGAATACAATATTTGTGGTTCTTTTGTAATGTAGTGTGAAATACTTAAATATAAAATTAGACACACACTCAATCATTTTTTTTCTTTCAACCTGCATTTACACTTGCTTCATATCTCTCCTTCACCACCATTAGCCATCCAGAATTCCATTCAACTATAAATATATAATTGTACAGGCAGACCTCTTTATTGCTATATCCAGGTGAAATTATGTGAGACCCAGAACAGTGCACACATAGCTGCAAGGACATTTCGCTTATTCAGGGGTACAATCAGCTGAGTATCAGGCAAAAACAAAAGAAAGCCTTAGGGTGTTGCAGAGCTGCTCAGGGGATGAAGAGATCATCTAAATGAGCTCCAGGCATCCCACACCTTAGAACATTACTACTACCTTTACAGTGTCCAGTGCTCTTTTCCCCTCTGCCTAACTGAGGCTGTATTGTCTCTGAGAGTTATTTTGGGAGAGGAAGACAAATTGCTGCTTAGGGGTGAAGAATTTTCAACCCAATGGGCCTCATCTCCTCTCTGCTCCTCTCTAAGCTTGGAGTTCAGCCAGGGAGATGTCAGTTTCAGGCCAAGAACATTCCTAACCTGGCTGACTGACACCATGATTTCACCCCTCTCATAAGATTTTTCTTTGAAAGGTACCCCTCCCTCCAGCTGCTTTAATTCTTAAGGCTATTAGTGATTTCTCAGGGAATAAGCATACATCCTGAAAGGATCTGTGCTTTCTGGGCTGCTCCAGGCACCAGCCCAGCAAGCAGCTGCTTGGGGCGGCCAACAGTGAGGGGCGGCACGTCTGGGTCTTGGGCGGCAATTCGGCAGCGGGTCCCTCACTCCCTCTCGGAGTGAAGGACCTGCTGCCAATTTGCTGCTGAAGACTGAAGCAGCGGCAGTAGAGCTGCAGATCACGATGGCTGCTTTTTTTTTCTTTTTCTTTTTGCTGCTTGGGGCGGCAAAAACCCTGGAGCCAGCCCTGTGTGCTTTACACAGGCCACATAGCATCTTGGGGAACTCAGGAGTGCTTCTTATATCCTTTGAACACCTACTTTTCCTAAACCCTCTATGCTGTACGTTTTGAATATGACCTGTTCTCTGGGGAATTTGGCCCAAATTCTGCTCTCAGTGTAACTTTGGAATAACAGCATTAACTCTATTTACAACAATGTATCTGAGGACTGAATTTGTCCCTCGTGGACAGGGCCCACACAAGGCTCTATGAACTATTTAAGCCCCCTTAAACTGTATATTAAGCTTCCAGATCTGCTCAGCTATTTGAGGGAACGAGTTTACTGGCTGGAAAGTTTGCAGAAGCAGCCAGTTATAATTGAATATTGGAGAATATTCAGAAAAAGCAGATTTTGAATTTGCAAACATGCCAGAAATCTGATTCTAACAAATCAGATTAAAATAGTTGCAAGAAACTTGTCACAGATGATCTACAGGCAAATAATAATTCACAGAAATCATTTGTCAGATAATGCAGAATAATGAGTGTGTTTGAGAAAATCATGATCTTTATGGATTGTCCACAAACAGAAAAGAGGTGCAATTTGTTGAATGAGGATTCTTTATAAATTATTGACCCTGCTGTACAAATGACCCCATGAATCCAAATGTCACCCACGTGATCAGTTCTTATGAGCAGTAAGGGTGTTTCCAACAGATTGATTTTTTTCCTGGCATCTACACATATACATAAGCCCTGCACACAGGCTGGTACATACCTAAATTGGTTGTGAATTTCTGTCATTAAACTCATGTAAATTTCAATTAATCCATTGGAGACAGGATTTGCTGACCTTAATCCTTAAACTTTCAACGCCTTATTCAGGCTTCTAGTTTTGTGACTCCTACTAAAGTCATTGGGCAGAAAATGGTAAAAACCCTGCACAGGTCTGAAAATTTATCCCAAGTTCCAATACAAAATCCATTAATGCCTTGCAGCAATGGACTCAGCATAGCTATGAGTTAATAAATCTCACCATTGATCATTTAACAGCCTGCCAGCAGTTACTTGTTATTTTAAAATGTCCGTATGTTTCACTGTTTTTTCTTTGATGCCTTCTTGGAACAGATAAAGATACCCTATCTCATATCAGGCAGATCTTCACTAGCCCGCCTTTGGACCTGAATCCTAAATTTAATCCAAAGATCAAAGAATACTACACTGAAGTCCCATTTGATGTGGTGACAGTGAAGATTGGAGCAGAACCCTCTAACTGTCAGTGCCAGGTGCACCTTGATGAGAGGAAAGGACCAAGGTATGGGGAAAAAATGATCCTGTAAGCACAGAGCTGATTCTTAATATTGGAGAAATGGCAAGGATGGCAGCCACCTCTCCATTTCCAAGAGAACAGAGTACCTAGGAATTAAGATTACAAAAGGAGATTTTAAGGCCCAGACATTTACTCCTTTAGATTTGTATTTATTTATCAATATATTAAAGATGTACGCATTACAATCACAGTCACTGTTAAACTCCAATTAACAAAACCCCAAACTGTTAGAATCTCCCGCCAGCTTCTACATAAAACTACTCACACCACCAATGGTCTGAGGGTAGACAGGGAGCATGGTTGTTGGTAAAATATTCAGGGCCCAAATTATACAGAGCTGTATATAAGCTAAACAGCACTGGGTCTCATCAGTAACTGAACAGAAGATTTTCGAGGTGAACCTAGGAGCTCCTGGAAGCGGCAGTGGTGATTCACTTGGTACAGCCCTTCTGTCTTAGTCATTACAGGACCAGCATTCCACCATGGTGTAAGGAACCTGTTGGAGGTGCTGTCTTTGGTGGTGTATAAAACGGAGGACCTGACCAGTTGTGATCATTGAGGGTCTTCTGGTCCTTTCTGCAAAACTGTGGGGGTTTGTCCTGGTATCCTGGCCAATATCTTCTATTATTAATCTAGTACTCTTCCTGTGGTATCTATTAGAGAAGTTATTCTTGACTTCTCATTACAAAAACAAAGCTAACACAAAACCCTGTCACATAAAATTTTGGATGTAGGCTGGCTGCCACAATACACTCCAGAGTTGCGTGCATGGAGTGATTGATACACAAATAGACATGTATGCTATATAATGAGAGTTTTCAAAATACTTTGAGAGCCTTCTGAACGAAAGACGTTATATAAATACTTATTAAGAAGTAAAAGCATATAAAGTTCAAATTCTGTTAGTTCCAACCATTCTTAGTTCACTGCAGAGCAAAAACCTCTCCAGCACTGCTCTTGTCTATCATGTTGAATGGTTTATTTGGGATTCCATCATTCTTGTACAGTGCACAATTTTAAGGGCTAGCTAAAACTTTCAATCTCATTTGTCTCCCTCCTTACTTCATCACTGATTTGAAGCTGCCAGAAACTATTGTCCCTAGTTGCATCATTCACAATTTTCTTGTCATTGTTGCCTGACTGACTTGCCAACTCTGAAGCTCTCTCTCCTTATAAGCTGCAAGCTAGAGTAATATCACATTTTTAGATGGTTTCTGGCACATTTTTGCTTTATTGCAAGATTTTTTTTTAATGCCTTTGCAAGCCATACTGTTATTCATCTGAAACCATGGAAATAAACATTACTAATAGAAACCTTAAAAGCTGAGGTCCATGTAAATTGCAGAGGAAAGTACTGTTCAAATCTTGACTGATTTAACATTGGGCCTATCACTTTCTATTGTTGTTTTCCCTTGCAGTGTTGCTAACTACCCCCTCGGCCTGGGAATTAATAAAATCACTATTCTAGTAACAGATAACTCGCATTCCAACTCCGAGGTTGTGAGCAACTATAAAATCACTGTCTATCGAGAAGACCGCCCAAGTCTGCCTTTGTTTGAGGACTATATGGTGTGTGGTTTTGTGCAGGTACTGTTTGTTTTTTCTTCAAATATACATTTTATATATGTATATGGCCTGATTATGTTCTCACTTACACTGGTGTAAATCAGAAGTAACTGAACTGAAGCCAACATGGAATCTGTTTATATTAGATGAGGTCCCCAAACTCTTTGGGAATTCTCAATCCATATTACAGAAAATAGGGGGATTATGAAGTTTTTTGGCTATAAATATAAATTATACATCCGTACCTTTCGTACTTTGTATGCATTGGAAAACTCCAAGCAAAGTTGCCATGACCTTGGTCAACTGAAATCCTACTTGCCATGATATTGTATCTTTCTTTGTAAGAAACATCAGCGTTATCAGGACAGTAAAACAGATGTAGTAGAGTTTCTGTAGCTATGATCATCTGTGGAGTTGATGGCAATGTTTTGATCATTATGATTGTGATTATGTATTCATTTAGTCTTTGCTTAGTGCTGACAGTGGGGTCAGTTCTGGTCAAGATACGGATGTCAAAATGATTTATGAATGAAAAATGTATAGTTGAGAAGACAAACATATAAAGTGAAAACACACGGGGGAGGCCAAAGGAAGGAATGACCTTAGCTTAGATTTTTTAAAGTGTGTGTGTGTATGCAAATACATTATATCTGTATGCAAATATATATTGTATGCAAATATATATATAATGTATATATGGATCCTTATGGAAGCATTGAGCCTTTAGAAGGGATCTGAATGAAGAAAATCTTAGGGTCTGGCACACTGCAGTTGGAAGGACATTTCATACATAGGGGTCAGCATAGAAGATGGGAGTAGGAAAATTAAAATAAAGGGGCACTGAGGTTTCATTATTAGTGGAGCAAAGGTGATAGGATATGAGATCTGAGATGTAGGCCAGGACAGCTTTGTGCAGGTCTTTGAAGGCTGAGCACTAGAAGTTAAAACTTGATATGATGGGGACGGGGAAATCAGTGGAGAGATTCCAAGAGGGAAGTGACAATAGGCAAGGAAGATAACTTTGTTTGTGGAGTTTTGAATAGATTGAAGAGTGGAGAGGTCTAATGGGGAACCCAGAGAGAGTATTTCAATAGCGCTAAATTATATTATCACAAGCAGGCAGGATTGTAAGCAAGAGGGCTTTATTAAACTCAGCATTGTGGGCTCACACTCTGCCATTTCTATTTGTGTCACAAAACTTCTTGACTTACACCAAATATCCCCCTTTTAAAACCTGATTCTTTTTCTCCAGTTTTTCTCAACATACTACAGAGGAAGTTCGAGTAATCAAAGTGGGAGCTGACACATGTTTTAGATTTTTGGGACAGAAAAGGGTGTAATTAAAAAGAAAAGGTATTGTGAAGAAATAAGCAACAAGGCTTGCAACAGCAGCAAGGAGAAGTTGTCAGTGTTGTTGGGAAATTGTGTAGTTGGCAGTAACGAAGTCAGTCCACAGGGTCCTTAAAAAACAAAATCATCAATGCAAATGTATGGCAAAATTCTCTTCTCTGATTCTTATGTGTAACCAATCCAAAATATCCTATAAACCCACACTACAGGTTGAAGGGGATAATTTTGTTCTCAGATTGAAATCATGTCTAGGCCCAGAGGAGAGTCTCTGATATGGAACCAGAGTTCAGCCTGGCATATTCAGAGATATAATAACCAAATCTTCACTGAGCTTAACATCTACGTGTCTAATCTAATCTGTTGCTTTATATCACGTACCCGCATCATGAAACCCAGGCACTGTTTCCACAAAGGTGAATTATGCTGGCTAGTGTTCCACACATTTTGAATTCATTTGTTGTTGGAGCTTTTGTATAGTTTTCAGGAAATCCAATGATGCTACAGGAATGAGCAACTGACTGCAGAATATAAATCACCTTTTTCTTTATATTGCCTGATGAGGCCTCTTTCTTTGTAGGTGGTCTGTTCTACAATTAGGGATTGTTTTTAGTGTTCTTTTTTGGAAACGTGTTATTTTCTTGATCTTTACTAAAAAGGACCCCAAATTGATTCTGACTGGGTCTTCTTTTCCTCATTAAGTTTTGGCATGTTGAAAAGTATGATTATGGAAAAGTTTTGGCAATAGTTACTCTTTCAGTAACTAAAAACAGGTATGTAGTCTTGAAATAAGTTTAAATGCACAAGTGCTATAAAAGGTGTGGAAGTGGGTCTATCAGTTTTCTTGATGTATAGTAGTGCCAATTTTCATAAATCCTACTTGCCTGAATTAAGGCAGTGATGTACTTTTATAAGTGATAAGGATAGGGAGCAAATTACAGTCAGGAGAAGATTAAGAGCTGCTTCATGAGATCTAAGGCCACACAGCATTTGAAGGTGGCCCAGTGACTTGCCTGATGTCAGTAGTGAATCGGAGTAAAACAGGAGAGCAGCAGTGGGAGGGGTATATCATATGCTACTTAGAAACCGGAATTGGCTGTGAAGATGAGAAAAGCCACTCCTATCACCCAATCTTGAGCATATATCTGGTTCCAGGAATAGGAATTTGTGCTAATGTATGTTCTCCCACATTAAGTTTACACTGTTGTTAATGTTTAATTTTAGTATGTATGCACCCTCATGCCATATCTTTGAAGCATTATTGAGAGATCTGGAATGCTTAAAATGAAAAGTGCTGTATAAGTTCCTTTTGCTTGAACTGCATTTGTATGCTCATATGTGAAAAGCTTTTTCCTAATTAAATGTATCATGTAATTGTTCAGAGCTATGGAGGTCTTTAATAACTAAAAGTAAATATGAGATGAAAAGCATTTTTGAGGTATCTAATGGGGATTCTGAAGATGCAGCATGTGATTTTAAAGTAGCATTTCTTTTTAGGTATGTTGAAGGGAAACATTTCAGAAACTATCTTATTAAATCTAAAAAACCCAAAGTTATTAAGGTTTCAAAGTGAAGGTAAAAATAGCACTGTAAAAATGCCAAGATATTGCATTTCCTTTTTGCTTCATCCGTATTTGCTAGAGCAAACACTCTTTTGTTTATGGTGATTTATTGATAGGAAACATATTTTAAGTGCTCCAAATATTATAATTACATTACGCTTTCTGTATTGGAGTACATTACACACACAGGCAGCATTTGTTGTAGTCACTGTTCAATGGCTTCCATGCTTGTTCTCTTAGTAACTAGACACCTGTTCCAGAAGCAAAAGGATAAATACACCGTGAACTGATGGATTCTCCTTTGGATACTTGACTATGCAGAACTGGGATCATGTCTAGGAAAAGAAAGGTCAATGACAGTGGTATGGTCTTTCTCACAGTAGGCTTCAGTTAGAATTCTAATCCAGAAACTTTTTTTAAAACTTTCTTTTATGTTTAATCCCATTAGGGTAATCAGGTTTCACTGCAAGCTGATACCATGATGAAGGTTACAATACAAAGACAGAGCTAGAGATGTTGTTTCCAGTCTTCTAACAATTCTCATGCATCCGAGTAATCCTGGATTAAGTTCAAGGCTATTCAGTTAAGAAGTGTGTGGTTCCGAGCCTCACATTCCCTCGCAGTACCAAATTATTGTCCTTTCTCCTTATTGACAGCAGCCATAATGTCCTCATTAAAACCAAATTAGTAGGGGATAAACTGTGGAGTCACTGCAGCACATTAAGAGGTTTTGCATCTCTTTTATTTGCATTCTGCTCTCCTGCAACGCTACATTGCCTGTAAATGAAAAGCTTGTTGGTTTGTTTTTGTTTGTAATTTCATTTTATTGTTGACAGCATTCAAAGTATTTTAATTTGGTTGCAGTGGCACCATTGCTATATTCCTAATGGCCTTGTAATCTCTATGTAGGCAATGTACAAAAAGACCAAGTGAAACCAATAGGTTGTTTCCATGAGATAGGGATACCACTGTAACCTCCATACAACAGAGCCTAACATTAGTTATGCACTGTCATAATGGTCAGAACTAATGTATGGAAATAACCAGTGAATCCCTCCATTTATTATGTTGTGCATTATCTTTAAAACACATAGCGATTTATTTATGTATTAGAGTAAAATGTTTTTAATGTTAATTACCTCTTTCATTTTTAATACTGGTGTAGCTAGAGTCCTGGACAGTTACTGGTGACCTGCAGAGATTAGAAGCCTCTCTGTGATGCCCTGAAAATTTATATCTACAGTATCATGTTAATATTTTTTGTGCACGTTCATTTCCCTAATAACATTAGCTATTCTTATTTGGTTTTGTGCTGAGAGTAATGAACAGCTAATATGCTATTTTCTAGTTACAGTGTATCATTATCCTTGTCCCTGCATTTCTGTGAAACATAATCATACTATAAAGAATTAGTACTGTACAGTGGTTCCATTAAGTAAGTTTCTACTAATTGGAAAGTTTTTACTGGTATGAGAGAGATTTCCTATATTTATAATGGGAAATAGCAGCAGGACCAGTAAAATCTTTCCAGATGGTAGAATCTTCTTAAGTGCACCCATTGTATATAGATGCTGTTATATCATATCAGTTTAGCTATATATAACCCTGTTTACTTGTATCTGTTTACTATGATTCATATAGCATGATAAGTCTAGTAGGTAGGGTTCATACAATATGATACAGTGATTACAGCTGTAGTGGTTATACAACACTAGACACTTTCAGAAACACACTGTGGGACCAGACCTGCAGTTGAAATCATCTGCAAAACTCCCATTGGCTTGAATGGGAGCAGGACCAAGTCCTAAGAATAATAGTACCTAGCTCTTACACAGCACTGCCTGTACAAAGGAGGTGTAATTCATCAAAATCATTTTGGTTGTTATGTTAGGTAATTAAAATATGTATATTTCATTGTCAGTCCAAACAGGGAATTACCTGGCAGGGCAGTGTGTTTTGCTACATTTTAAATGAAGCGTGCTTGTACAGATAGACAGCATAACCAAGTCAGTCATATAAAACAACAATAATACTTTTCACTAAACACCTTTCAGCTGAAGTTCTCAAAGTGCTCTACTAATATTAATTCCCACAACAACCTTGTGAGATAGACAGGAGTATTATCTCCATTTTGCAGAGAACTTATCTGAGGTATAGTCAGACTCAGGCCTGGTCTACACTACACAGTTAGGCCAACCTAAAGCAGCTTATGTCATAGAATATCAGGGTTGGAAGGGACCTAAGGAGGTCATCTAGTCCACCCCCCTACTCAAAGCAAGACTAATCACCAGACAGATTTTTGCCTCAGATCCCTAAATGGCCCCCTCAAGGAGTGAGCTCATAACCCTGGGTGTACCAGGCCAATGCTCAAACCACTGAGCTATCCCTCTTCGCCTCTTATGTCAGTGTACACACTACAGTCTTGTCCCACCGATGTAAGTGCCCTACTACATTGACATAATAACTCCACCTCCATGAGAGGCATAGGGCTTATGTCGGTGCGTTAGGGTGACACAGTGTCTATGTAGACACTGTGCTAATATAGGTTGTAAATTTTTAGTGTATCGTGTAGTTTTTAGTGTACCATATAAGTTTTAGATACCATGCTCCTCTCAGCTAATTCCTAAGTTATCAGCTGCAAAAAGCCCCCCAAACCCTAGAATTTTCAGGTGCCTAAGCAGGCCCTGGAATCACAGTTAGTTTGCGCCCCTCCCCCAAAATCTGAAATGGTGCCCTGGTGAGCCAGGAGTGGCCAGAGGGTTGCAGGAGGGGTGTGGGCTCTGGCAAGATGCAGCCCTCATGTGACAGTGTGAAGCCTGCCTTGAGCACATGCCCAGCAGCAGCGCAGAAGTAAGGGTGGCAATATACCATGCCACCCTTACTTCTGCACTGCTGGTGGCGGTGTCATTACCTTCAGAGCTGGGTGCTCGGCCAGCACCCACCGGTATCAGGCCACTGTGCCAGTGCTTAACATGTGCCAGGACTGAGCTCTGGCACCTATTTCAATACAAATTAAACACTGGGGAAGGCAGTGGGGCCCAGAGGTGATTGCAGGGGGATGGGGAAGCCCAGGGAGCCCATGGGGACCAGGGGTGATGGGGGCAAAATACAATTTTTCCCAGAGCGCCATTTTCAGTAAGGCCGGCCCTGACCATTATCTTCCTCATCACCATCACCAGTGGCCATTATTCTGGCACCTCCCAAGGGCTCCCTTCTACTGCCCACAGGCTGGGATGCAACTTTTATAATATGTTATACTAACGCCCCTATAGCTAATGCATGTTCAGTAGGTTTTTTTCCCCCTTTTCCTTATTTGTATATCCTCATCCTACTAATGCTAATGTGTCCTCATTTTATAAGTTAGTATATTGATACATGTAACTGCCATTTCAGCTCATGATCCTATCCATCACCCCTTGATTAAATCATAGAATCATAGAATCTCAGGGCCGGAAGGGACCTCAGGAGGCCATCCAGTCCAACCCCCTGCTCAAAGCAGGACCAAACCCAACTAAATCATCCCAGCCAGGCTTTGTCAAGCCTGACCTTAAAAACCTCTAAGGAAGGAGATTCCACTACCTCCCTAGGTAACCCATTCCAGTTCTTCACCACCCTACTAATGAAAAAGTTTTTCCTAATGTCCAACCTAAACCTCCCCCTCTGCAACTTGAGACCATTACTCCTTGTTCTGTCATCTTCTACCACTGAGAACAGTCTAGATCCATCCTCTTTGGAACCCCCTTTCAGGTAGTTGAAAGCAGCTATCAAATCCCCCCTCATTCTTCTCTTCTGCAGATTAAACAATCCCAGTTCCCTCAGCCTCTCCTCATAAGTCATGTGCTCCAGCCCCCTAATCATTTTTGTTGCCCTCCGCTGGATTCTCTCCAATTTATCCACATCCTTCTTGTAGTGTGGGGCCCAAAACTGGACACAGTACTCCAAATGAGGCCTCACTAGTGCTGAGTAGAGGGGAATGATCACATCCCTCGATCTGCTGGAAATGCCCCTACTTAGACAATCCAAAATGCCATTAGCCTTAAATGGATTTGTGGTTATTACTGCAATGTTCCTTGCAGTAGCACTAGTTGTTTTAGATCATATTATCCTTGTTTTGTTAGGTGTTTTCAACTGTATCTTTGAGTTTTCCGTGTAATATTTGCCGCTTCTCAGGAAGTAGCATGCAGAGGGTGTGATCCTGTGTGGAATATAGAATCATCACTGTTATAGTTAAGAGCCTGCATGTGCCCTGGAACTAGTGTGTAAATAGACTGCTGGAAAGGATGGGCAAGGAATAACCTGCCACATCTTTATGGTTTTGGATGATCTGGGACCAAGAGTAACAATATGCTGAATATTCAGTGACTTTTCTATTGCTCACTAATGACTGAGGTGTCATCAGCTAACTCATTTCACTTATGATCAGCAGCCAGAGAAAGGATCAAGTCGCTTAGCTCATTTAAGTTACTTTAAAAAGAGATCCTTTGGTATACAGCTTTTAGTCTCCTTTTCTCCTCCACTCCCTTTTCTTAGGCAGCATTGTTGTAGCGAAAACGTATAATTAGCAATGATCTCACTTTTCATTACATTCCTTGCTGCACCTCATAGCTCAGTATTGCATTTTTTTCTTAAATATTCCCTCTTCTTCCTTTCCCTCTTCTGCATGCCTCTGCTCCAGCATGCACCCTGCCATGCCTAGTGATACTGTTGCTGAAACGCTTGACCTGACAGATGGTTTGGTTTTTTAAATTACATCCTTCTGCTGTTAGTCTTACGTTGCAGTGTAAAAATGTCTTTACCATTTCAAGGTGATGTATGAGAATGGGATCAGAAAATACAGATATTGAAAAGACCCAACAGATCGATTCCATCCTTTGACATGCTCATGATATTGTCCCACAGATAAAGGATTTGTCAGATATTAAATAGATACTATACTTCATATGATTATAACATTCCACTGGTGTACATGGTGCCTTACAGACCTATAAGACCAAGAACTGCTCCAATGAACTTACTACCTGGCGCTTACAATTGGATGATTAAGTGCTTTAGAAATATTAGTGACCCAACCTTGCTCCCTGCACCGCAGAAGTCTATGACAAAAATCCAGTTGGCTTCAGTAGGAGTATAATGAAACATTTAAGCCTCACAACACCTCTGTGAGATAGGTTAGTTTTATAAACTCCATAACCCCATTTTACAAAAAGGGAAACTGAGGTACAAATAAAAATGTTACCTGAGGTCACATAGAATCATTGACAACAGTGGGAATTAGACCCCTGATTTTTCTGGTTCCCTGTCTTATGCTTTAACCACAAGACTAATTTCTCCACAAATAATGGCAATGAACCATTGTGGGTGGCCTTGAAATGAGACAGGCAGCAGTAAACAACGGGTAAGCAATACAGCTCTGGGGAGAATGTTGTTTATAGGGGAAGCAGATCATATAAACTGTTTTTTGTCATTCCTGATAGCTGTGTGTGTCTGTGTGCATCTGTGTGGGAGGATGTTGTTTGTTTTTAAATTATCAGGAAATTATCCTACATATCTGGAATAGATTTTTAGCTTGAGCAATTTTTTATTAAATACACCTATATCCCAATATAACGCGGTCCTCGGGAGACAAAAAATCTCACCGCGTTATAGGTGAGACCGCCTTATATCAAACTTGTTTTGACTCCCCTGTTCCTTGTTCCCTGACTGCCCCCTCCAGAGACCCCTGTCCCTAGTCACCCCCAGGACCCCACCCCCTACCCAACCCCCCTGCTCCCTGTCCCCTGACTGCTCCGACCCCTATCCACATCCCCTGCCCCCTGACAGGCACTCACTGCCAGCGGCAGGAAGCGGAGCAACGTGGCCCCAGCCTGCTCCACTCCGCCACCTCCCAGCCGGTGAGTGCAGGGAGGTTGGGGAAAGGACGCCCCCCATACTCACCTGCGGTGTGAAGTGGAGCGCTGCAGCTGAGAGCTGGCGGAGTAGAGCAGGCCGGGGCCAGGCTGTTCAACTTCCCGCTGCTGGTGAGTGTTGGGTGTGTCCTTTCCCCAACCTCCCCGCACTCAGCTGCAGCAGGAAGCGGTGTGACGTGGCCCCAGCCCCAGCCGTGTCGCTGGGGGTGGGGGTGGAGAAAGGTCCCGCACTCACCTGCGGCGGGAACCGTAGCGCCGCGGCTGGGAGCTGATGGAGTGGAGTGGGCTGGGGCCAGGCTGCTCCGCTTCCCGCCGCCGGTGAGAGTGGGGTGGTTGGGAAAAGGACATCCCCCCCCCATACTCACCTGCGGCGAGAAGCAGAGCGATGTCACCCCAGCCCACTCCACTTTCCTTGCCTCAGCCCCAGCCCCAGACGTGTCACTGGGAGGTGGGGGTTGGGGAAAGGTCCGCACTCACCTATGGTGGGAAGCGGAGTGCCACGGCTGGGAGCTGGCAAAGTGGAGTGGGCTGGGACTGGGCTGCTTGGTTTCCACCGCTGCCGGTGAGTGTGGGGGGATCCCTCTCCCCAACCCCCCTCCCCTGAACGACAAGTATTTTGAAACAATTCTTTTGGCTTGCAATCCAATTTAAAGTTCGTGGAATATATTTGTTTGAGGAAGATGACCTCGTCACTGAGATCTCTTGAGATTTCTTTGTTGTACTGTTGCTGAAAGTGTTCAGCTGCGGAAAGTAGATCTTCATTTCTCAGTCTGTTGAACTGCCAAAGAAACCCCAAAAGGGTACAAATTAGTCGCAGTGACTCAAATAGACATGTAAGACCTGATTGAATAGAGTCAATGATGACAAGGAAGACATTGACCCTATAATGCTGCTCGGCATCGGATTCAGTAGGTAAGCTGCAATTGGTGAAGAACTTAGATGAAATGCCAGTATTCTGTGCTACTAATTTGGACTCGGACAGAATCACATCCCATTGTTCATGAATCTGTTGAATGTCATTGATATGACTTTCAGTGTTATCGCTCTCAACATCAGGTGTAGCATTGCATGCTTCAATTACCAGATTAGTTTGGTGGATCATTGTAAGTAGCTTCATCCACAAAGATGACAGCAGAATGCATTTCAAATTTGGACATACACTGAAGTTCAGTTCGAGACTGTGCAGTGAGATTGAGAGATTCAAGCTCATTTAAAGCCTTTCTCACTGAATTCAAATGCTGCACAACTGGTTGAACACCATCAGTCTGTGCAGACCATCTAGTTTTGGACATCCCATGCAGTGAAACAGGAAGATATTGCTTCACAATTTCCCACCTTTGTGGACTGCTACTGAAAAGACTGTACATTTGCTGAACAGTTCCAAAGTGAGTAATTGCCTCCTTGCATGATTCAGCACAGTAAACACCTACAAGGTTTAGTGTGTGGCTTCCACAGCTGGAGAAAATACAGTTTGAATTATCCTCAAGCAGAACAGCTTGTATACCTTTGTACTTCCCAGTCATATTAGATCCATTGTCATAGGCTTGACCAATGCAGACCTGAAAATCTAACTTAACCTTCTAGAATTGCTAGTACTCTAGCAGCAATTTCTTTTCTTGTGAAATTATCAATCAAAATAAACCTTCCTTCAATTGAAAATTTTGAGCTGTCTACAATCTTACCATATTGAATAACCATAGTAGTCTGTTCCTTGTGAGAACAATCTGGAGTGGCATCAACAAAGATTGAAAATAACTTGGCATTTCAAATCTCATCAAGAATTGTTGTTTATACGAATGACCCACATAGCTCAATAAACTCGTTTTTTACGTGTGTGGGGAGATAATGGACTTGCATGCAATTTTGACTCTTGTGATTCTCAAACATATTTAACATGCTCTGATAAAAGTGGATCATATTTGCTGAGGAGCTCAACTATGTCTAGAAAGTTTCCATTTGCACGATCACCAATATGTTGACTGGAACCAAAGAAAGCCAATCCCCACTCAGAAAGAAAAAGGATAACGTTCAGTATGCGCTCAAGAAGTTTTTTTCCAGTTGTTAGTTTCTGTAGAAAGTTCAGTCAAGAGTAAATTCTCAACTGAACTTTCAGCTAATGCTGCCCTAATGGCTGATTTCCATGCAACATAGTTTTCTTGGCGTGACGTTGAATTCTCATGTGATGGTATTTGGTCTTTCATCTTCTTCCAACCTCTGTTGATGCTCCATCCTGATTGATCAGAGAGAACTTATGCATTTGCAGCACTTGTGTTCAAAATGAAGCAGGGTGCACAGTACGGAGATTGTTTTTCCGTACTCCAGCATAACCAGTCTCTTGTGCAGGTCTCACCATTTGGAAGAGTTTTTGTCAGAAGACGAGTAGGGAAAGCATGATTATCAGAATCTTGTGGAATGTTACTTGGAATTTCAAGACAACTAATTTCAAGAAAAGATTGCATTTGGGCAGCATTGCTCTTGTCAATAATTCCAATGTCAGTCACAGTCAAACCTGTAGTACTCATGAATTGCTCTTGCTGCGTAAGAGCTACATCTTCCTGTTGCTGTTGAGTTTCTTGATCATACACAGGATCTTCTGCTGCATCTGTTACTGTTGGCACATCTCCTTCTTGACTACTGTCCTCATGTTCAGGTATTGGCAATGAAATATGTAGTTGCGGAGTTTTCATTATCTGTAGCATTGTTTGTTGGGTAAGGTGTGTTTTCCTGTGGTTTGAGAAATGAAGTTATTGTCTTTGTGCTCTTAACTGCTGCTTCACTCAGTTGTTTTCGCCGTTTCTTGCTTGCACCACTTTCAAATCTCCTCTTCATAGTGATCTATCTGGTCAATATGTAGCCTATCCACACTTGAAATATTCTGCTGTAAATAAGTAGCTTACCTACACTTGAAATCTTCTACTGTAAACATGTACACAAATACTGAATGGTACACAAATGCTGAAAAGACTTAAAACAAAGGAATATTAATTAAGAACACAAAATGAAACAGACAGGTTATTATCCTTATCACTGAATCAAAACTCAAGCACACAAGGTATAATATAACAGGCTGAGTTGAAGACAAAGGGATGACATATATATATAGCAGACACAGACACAGACAGAGGGATAATGTCCAAAAAATTCAAACATGTGTCCTCTCAAAATTCACTGTACAACATTGTCCTCACAAATTTTCACCTTGAATCTGGGCCTATAGACTATGAAAGCCTATGATGATGGCCAGTCACCTCTTTTAGCTACCATATGAAGATGATGATGAGGAATTCTCACACATAAAGAACTCCTTAGTCAACTAGATGTAAAACTATAAAGACACTAAAATGTAACAATTCTCTAGCAATTCTCTAGCTTTCAAAACTTGATCCAGCACCAACCACTAGTAGTGGTTTGTTTATATAATCAGTTGAGCTGAGAGGACATGTTCATCACGGTCTAATCTTGTGCCATCAGAACCAATATATTTTTATTAATATTTATGAAAAATTTTAATTCTTTAATATGACAATCTATATCAGTTAACAAAAAATTGTCTTTTACCAAATCATATCTCTTATTTGCTTAAATTTGGAGCTCTAAGCTGAAAGAGTGTCACATAGGGATGCTCATAAAAACAAGTTGCAAAAGATATCAAATGCCAAAAAATTAATGTGTCTAAATTTGAGGCCCCTCTTTGAGCTTGAGGCCCAGGCCAAATGGCCCTTCTACCCCCTCCTACTCTAATTGGCCATGGTCAGAGCACAGCAGTGCCCAACCATGCTCCCTTTCTCCTAACACAACCCCTGCACCAGGGACAGTGGTCACATAGAAACTGATTGTCACCTTTACACCAGGGGATTTCCCAAATCCTACAGTCTCTCAGGCCTTTGTCAGAGGGGTTGGTCTCAAAATCTTTATGAAAGTAAAACACAATTTCAGCAGACAAATGAAGAAAGTATTTCACTTTTCCATAATTGTGCTAATGGGTCTTTTCTGAAAATCTGCTTCATTCCAGCTCTGTCCTCAAATTGTGGTAAGGGCAAGAGGCTTTATAAAGCTTCCTTGTTTCCCAGCATTCTTTGCTCCAAGCTATTCTCATGGTTCTGAAAGTGAGTCTGAGAGAGGCTGGTTTGAGTCACACAGCTTGATCCCTCACCATGGAAAGGAGAGTGGAATTTCAGCCTACCTTGCTCATGAATTCTGGCTTTGGGCAGCTTCCTCCTCTGTAAAATGAGGATAATCAGGGTGTTGTGAGAATTAATTAATTACTATTTGCAAAGTGTTTCAAGATCTTTGGATGAAGCACACTGTGAAAGTACTGCTAAGGGTGAGTCTGGCATTTCCCCTTACAATCCCGTCTAGATCCAGGAAGTGCAGGGGTATGTTTAAATGAAAAATATTAAAGGGTGTGGGGAGAGGGGAAAGGTTATCCAAATAGAAAGATGTAATGTGTGTTTGGGGTAAAGGATTGTGTCATTTTTTGTCTTTTCTCTTTTCCCAACCTATTTGATTCCTGGAGGGAAAGGTCATTAATGAGAGATGATTTTAAATCTATGTCAATAATAAACGTGTTGTAGTTGTGATCAAGCTGTCAGCTCGTAGGTAACCCAGCCAAATCAATATGCATGTTTCAGGCCTACAGTTTTTACCAAGTACATACAGTAATATTACTGTGTGTTGCATAATGCACTGGAATTTTATAACTACTCATTATGGTACATATTTAAGCAAAGCTGATTTTTTTTTAAGAGTACCTACCTTAAGTTGATTTGTAGGAAATGCCATGTTTCTGTGGGATTTCAATTGTTTTTGTGAGTGAATGTTAGTACTCATGGAATTGAGGGACCACAGTATCGCTGTCCACAGCTAGGTATAGGTCAGGACTAATGTTACACATTGTTCCAGGCACAACTTTGCAAGTGTTCCTCACCCTCATCTCAGGTATTCTAGTCTAGGGCCTCTCTTGAGCATAGACTGTCATTTGTGTTAATTGGGTGGTGGTTTTGGCATGTGGAAAAGTGTAGGCTGAGGTTATGTCCCTGATCCAAAGCCCATTTAAATCATTGAAAGACTCCCATTTGCTTCAATAGACTTTGGTCAGGATTTATGACCCCACCACATTTATTTATTTAACACATTTATTTAACTAGTGGCCTATATTAAAATTTAAATTTGGGTCTGCCGAGGTGAAAGGATAGTTCACTAGCCACTGCACCTCCAAAAATATCTATCTTCTGATACTCTCAGAGCTTCCTCATTCCAGTCAAAATTCTCCATCACATTTTGCTGTAGAAGATTATGGCCTGTTATTTTGATGATATAAAAAGAAGTATGGATAATGAGAGAGCAAGCTCTCCCTGCTAATTAATTTTGTCTTTTAATAATAACTTTATAATTATTTAATTTGTTCTGTGGAAGAAAGGGAAAAAGAAGTTGTGATCTGGATAATTGTACGAATCAGCCAGGTTGTGCAACAAAACAATGTAAGTATGATTGATTTGTTTCTGGTACACTGTGTAGGCATTAGCTGCTATTCAGGTTTAGGTTCAAGACTTGAATTCCAAAGTCAGTTGTCTTTGCTCAATTGCATTGTTCAATAGCACTATATGGTTGCCTCTGAAACGTCAACCTTTTATAGAGGTTTATAGAACGTAATCATAATGGTACTTAGCCTGATTCTATTCTCACTTACATTGGTGTAAATCAGAGTAACTCCACTGAAGTCAGTGGAGTTACACCTGTGTAAAACCGGTGTGAGGTCAGAATCAGGCCTGCTGAATGTTTATGTATTTAAATTAGGATTTTAAAAATCTAATCAGGTATATATGGAAATCAGCATTTTGCTTTAATTTACTTAGTTGTCTGTGTTCGGCATCATTGTGGTAATTCAGACCAAGAACAGCAAGTTGTTTCTTTCATTTACATATTATGCAGATTCTCTGCTGTTTAGCATAATACAGGTTCATTGACAGTTTCGCTGCTGTGTTTGCCTGTGTTTTGTATACTTAAGGCATTCGGGCTTATTTCTAAGCTAATAATTTAATTGGTCTGGCTTTGTGTTCATTTAATAAGTTGCAAAAGGCAATAAAATGAAGACCTTGAAAGCTATTTGTCTTCAGGCGTTATGCTTCTGTTTCTTTGACAAAGAAACTTCACTAACTAAAGAACCTGATTCTCTGCTCCCTTGTGTTTTGTATAGTCAAAGTGGGTGTAAAACACAACCTCCAATGTAAGTTGAATGGAAAATTTAGATCAGATGCACTTACTTTGCACAGGTGGAACAAATTATTAACCAATCAGTTTTTAAGCATCTGGAGGATAATAGGGTTATAAGGAATAGCCAGCATGGATTTCTCAAGAACAAATCATGCCAAACCAACCTAATTACCTTCTTTGCCAGGATTATTGGCGTTGTGGATAGATGGGAAGCGGTAGATGTACCTTGATTTTTAGTGGGGCTTTTGACACAGTCCCATATGAAATTCTCCTAAGCAAACTAGGGAAATGTGGTCTAGATGAAATTACTATAAGGTGGGTGCACTATTAGTTGTACTCAAAGAGTAGTTATCAATGGTTCACTGGGAAAGCATCTAGTGGGGTCCCACAGAGGTCAATATTGGGTCTGGTACTATTCAATATTTTCATTAATGACTTGGATAATTGAGTTGAAGAGTGCTTATAAAATTTGCAAGTGACACCAAGCTGGGAGGGGTTGCTAGCTCTTTGGAGCACAGGATTAGAATTCAAAATGATCTTGACAAATTGGAAAATGGTCAGAATTCAATAAGATGAAATTCAGTGAAGACAAATGCAAAGTACGTCACTTGGGAAGGCAAAATCAAATGCAGAACTACAAAATGGGGAATAACTGGCATGGGGGAAGTACTGCTAAAATGGATCTTGGGGTTATAGTGGATCATAAATTGAATATAAGTCAATGATGTGATGCAGCTGCAAAAAAGGCTAATAATCTGGGATGTATTAACAGGAGTGTCATATGTAAGACATGGGTGGTACTCGTCCCACTGCACTCGACACTGGTGAGGCCTCAGCTGGAGTACTGTACAGTAACTCCTCACTTAAAGTTGTCCCGGTTAACGCTGTTTCGTTGTTACGTTGCTGATCAATTAGGGAACGTGCTCATTTAAAGTTGTGTAATGCTCCCTTCTAACGTCGTTTGGTAGCTGCCTGCTTTGTGTACTGCTTGCAGGAAGAGCAGCCCCTTGCAGCTAGCTGGTGGGGGCTTGGAACCAGGGTGGACCGGCAGCCCCCTATCAGCTCCCTGCTCCCCTAAGTTCCCTGTGCAGCAGCTGCCTGCAGTTCAGCTGTGCCCCCACTACCATGTGCTGCTCCTGCCCTCTGCCTTGGAGCTGCTCCCTGAGACTCCTGCTTGCTGTGCCGGGGGGGCAGGAAGGAAGGGGGGGCTAATATCAGGGTGTCTCCCTCTCCCCTGCTCCTGCACCCCACTTACCCCATCTTTCATAGAGCAGGACTCAGGATTGAGGGAGCTTGCAGCAGCTGCAGTCTCAGCAAGCTGATCTAATTAACAAGGCAGTGTACTTAAGGGGAATGCGCATCTCTCCCCCCATTCCTGCTGCCTTGCAGAATGAGAGGGTTAAACCCTTGAGGGCTCAGCCAATTGCTAGTTCATCATTTAGCAGTAAGGGAAATATTCCACCCTCTGACTCCTCCACCTCAACCAAGCTTCACAATCATCATCACTGTGTACCAGTATTAAATTGTTTAAAACTTATACTGTGTGTGTGTGTATATATATATATATATAATATAGTCTTTTGTCTGGTGAAAAAAATTTCCCTGGAACCTAGCCCCCTCATTTACATTAATTCTTATGGGGAAATTGGATTCGCTTAGCATCGTTTTGCTTAAAGTCGCATTTTTCAGGAACATAACTACAACATTAAGTGAGGAGTTACAGTATCCAGTTCTGCCCCCAAGCCCCCTTTTAGGAAAGATGTGGACAAACTGGAGAGAGTCCAGAGCAGAGTAACAAAAATGATCAATGGTTTAGAAAACCTGACCTCTAAAGAAAGGTTAAAAAAATTATCATATTTAATCTTGAGAAAAGAAGACTGAGGGGTGACCTGATAATAGTCTTTAAATATGTTGAAGGCTCTTCTAAAGAGAACAGTGATCAATTGTTCTATGTCCACTGAAGGTAGAAGTAGGTGTAATGGGCTTAATCTGCATCAAGGGAGATTTAGGTTAGATGTTAGAAAGTTTTTCCTAATATAAGATTGTTAAGCTCTGGAACAGGCTTCCAAAGGAGGTTGTGAAATCCCCTTCTCTGGTGTTTTTTTAAAAACAGGTTGGACAAACACCTGGCAGGGATGGTGTAGGTTTATTTGGTCCTGCTGCATCACAGTCGGGTGGTTTTGATGACTTCCATCCAGTCCTGCATTTCTATGATTGTGTATCAGTGGTTCTAAACCAGGGGTATATGTACCCCTCGGGATACTCAAAGGATTTCCAGGGGGTACGTCAACTCATTTAGTTATTTGTCTAGTTTTACAATAGGCCTCATAAAAAGCGCTAGCAAAGTCAGTACAAGCTAAAATTGCATACAGACAATGACTTGTTTATACTGCTCTGTATACTATACACTGAAATGTAAGTACAACATTTATATTATATGGTAAAAATGAGAAAGTAAGCAATTTTGCAGTAATAGTGTGCTGTGAAACTTTTGGGGTTTTTTAGGTCTGATTTTGTAAGCAAGTAGTTTTTAAGTGAGGTGAAACTCGGGGATATGTGAGACAAATCAGAATCTTGAAAGGGGTACTGCAGTCTGGAAAGGTTGAGAGCCACTGTTCTATATGACTACCCAACTTGCAAGATAGAGGAGAATCAGGTACATGGTGTGTAAAGTCATTATTTTTGTCTGAATCGTTAGGAAAAGTGGGATCTCCAATTCTCTTTACCCACCCACCTGAAGAGATTGGAAGTTTTGTCTCCAAAGATGAAATCCAGTGCATTAACTATTGACTGTGCAATTCCTGTAGCTCTTATGGTCCACCTAAAGTTATTGCTCTTGAACTCCTTGGAGAATGTAGAATAGCCTGTTGCATTCTTCCCTCGATGATACACACAATAAATGTGAAAGAAGATCCTTTAGTATGAGACTTCCTAAGTGTTAACAGATCATGAAAATTGGCAACAACTGTTGTGCTGAGTATCATAATCTGCAAGCAGAGGGTGGATAATTCCACAATGATGAGAAGAGAGTGTCTGGTGTTTGAGCTGTGGTCACATTTGCCTTTCATGTCATTTGGGCCTCCACAACACTCTTTGTGGGAGAAGAAAGCTAATGCAGCTGCCTTTACTAATCAGTCAGTATGACCTAGCCCCCCCAGGGAGGCAAGCAAAGGCAGATATATACTGAGACATACAATCCTTGCTGATTAACAGTGAAAGCTGGTAAAGTTACTCTCTAAGCCTGTCTGGTCCATCAGCCCCAGAAATGTAATTTAGATGATTATCTGTGTGCCCATTAAACCTTGTGACCCATTGCTAGTCTGTTTGAAGTTTGCCTGCTTAAACTTCCTAATAGGAAGAATAGAAGGATTAACTCAGAGGTCATGAAATAAGAGAGCAGCAAAGAAGACGACAAAAGAGCAGAGGAAACTTCCTACTGCATGTGTTTGGCATAGGAAAAAAGCTACAAGAACACCAGGTCGATAGATACAGTTACTTTATGAAGAAAACGAGCCATTCACAATTCAACCAACACTCCAGTTTATATAGTTGTTTCAACCTGTTTTGTCAGGCTATATAAATATATTCTACCTCTATGGCAGTGGTTCCTAAACTTTAGCAACCCGCAGACCCCTTTCACAAAAATATCAAATCTCACATACCCCCTCCTAAAAATGAATATTTCCAGGGATTTTCTCCCTTACCTGAGCATAAATTATAGAAGCAGTGATCTTGGAAATATTTTTTTGTGACACGCTTATTACCCACTACTTATTATTACATTATTATTTATCATTACATTATTAATTTTATTACATTATGAAAATGGTGACGCTCTTCCAAGATTTCACTTTTGTCGCTCGTATCACTTTGATTAAGCCTCCTACATGTTTCACCAAGGAGTACCAGATGTGAAACAGCAAGAAGGTATTTAAGAAGCCAACTCAAATAAGGAGTTCTTCCCACAAGCATTTGGGTCTTGAGCAGTCCAGGCAAATAACGCACAGCTACAACAAAGTTTAAACTTGTTCTGCCAGGAAGTCATGATCATGGGGCTTGGGCTGCTAGGCCCCCATGCCCTGTGGGGCTTGGGCTGCTGGCCCTGCACGGCGTGGGGCTCAGGATTCTTAGGGATGGCTCTGTCCGCCATTATAGAATTTTTTTCTGAGAACCCCCTGATACATTTCATAAACCCCCAAGGGTTCACGAACCCCAGTTGGGAACCACTGCTCTATGGTGAGTCATGGCTTGATTTTGCTCTGAGTTACAGTACACCAGTATAAATCAGGAGTCACTTCATTTAAATCAGTGGAATTACAGGGGTGAAAGTAAGAACAGAATCAAGCCCCATGTTGTGCTGTTTGCCAATCCCACTTTAGGGTAAGCATGCACAATTGTTACATTGACTCACAAACTTAAAGAAAAGAAATTAAAAACTACACAAGAGATATTTTTCAATTAACTAAATTGAAAGAAATATAAAAAAGTAAAGCATCTGCAGAAATTACTTGCACACTGTTGCAATAAAATTGGTTACCAGTTTAAACTAGCTTTATAGAGAAAAGATGGGATTCATTATAAAGAATGGATTGGAATGCATGAGTACATAGGTAAGCGCAAGTAGGGGGTATGACTAGCTATTGGGAGAACGCTATATTGACCTCTTAATGGAGCTAGAAATCCATTTACATACCTTTGCATAACTTTCAAATATACACTAACATCCTTGAAATGAACTCTTACCCTTTTGCTGTCTGCGTCTTTCAAGGACGGGTGAACTTGGTTGCTGAATATCAGGGTTTGAGTATATATTTCACTAGACTTCAAAGAATAAAACATTTTAGTAGGGCTGTCTCCATTTCTTTAGGTTTTATAGCTTGATGTCTCCCCAGTTCAGAGTTACTATATTGTACTTTTAAATATTTTTGGCAGATCCTTCTTTTTCACTTTCTTAATGTTATTTATTGTTACATTTATGATAAATTTAGGTCTGTTTCTCATTTTATTTTATTGGATGAAATATATTTTCCATTTTTTAATATGATTCCCTCTTAATTGTAAGTTTTTATTCCCCTCTGCACAGAGCTCTCCACATGAGAGAGGTAACTATGATAATGAGAGAATCTGCAACAGTATCTAGAGCTTGGGCAACTTAAAAAAATATTTGTAATTTATTTGTCCAGTTCTGTCTGAAGTTATTAGTGGGAGAGAGCTTGGGAACCAGACAAGTTCCCACTCTGGAGCTGAAGTCATTACAGTGAATTAATGAATTTCAGAACTCAGCTGCTATCATCTCACTTTGCTGGAGACCCATTGCATCATAGTCAGAGTGTGAGTATTTCCCACTGGTCTAGAGCATCAAGCTGCTTGCAGCATTATGGTCTCCAGTCAGGAAACATATTTCTACATGCCAGCAAACAGGCAGTGGTTCTCAGCCTGGGTAATTTCAGTTCCCTAGGGGTTTAGAGAGGAGTCATGAGCAAGCTTGCGTTCCCTATCTGCAGTCTTCCTCTGAACTGAATTTGTTCAGCCACTTGCAACTGGTCGTCTTCAGGCAGCAGAGCACTGCATAAACATGATTCTTGCAGCGCTTTCTGCAAAACACAACATCTTTTGTGAAAGCCTTGTGGAAACCAGATCAACAGCTCGGAGAGTATATTTGAGGAAGACCAATTGTGAGTGGTTGAATGCGTGGGTATGGTGTGAAAAGTTAAACAACTCCAATATAGAGCCAAATGGATGCAGAACTGCCCTTGGCTTTGGTAGGAATATGAATAGTGCGTAGTAAAGGTGAATAAAGTTTTGCCCAGCAATTCATTGGTTTCTTTACCTGTGAATGAACATTGCTGCCTTTACTAATCTAGCCCTTTGTCATCAATGGAAGATTTCTTGTCAGCGAGATTGTGGCAATAGACCTTCCTAATTTACAAAGTGAAATGCTAGCTGAAAAGGCTTCATACTCTTGGGCTCATGTAGTTTAAAGGGAAAACTGTTTCCATTAATCTATGCAATCTGTTCACTATTTGGGAATGACATCACCACTGTCACAGTTAGCGGTTATTGGCACTCTAGTTGATAGCCTTGATAGAGATGCCAAGAATAACAAGAATACCCTCTTGTCACTAGGACCAGCTGCTGGCCTGGTTCCTGACTAACTTCACTACTAGGAAACCAGTGAGCCCAGTTGCGCTGCCGTAGAACTGACAGAATAGGCACAGCACCTGATTGGCTGCTGGTTAAGCAGCCCTACTTATAAGCCTGGCACCTGCAGCAGATCAGCAGCTGCTCAACTTGTACTGCACCCACAGTTGTGCTCACCCTACTCCTGCCTCCAGCCCTTGCTCCATTTTGCTTCCAGTCCCTGCTCCTGTCCTGCTCCAGCCTTGTTTCGGAACCTGCTCCTGCTATGCCTGTATTGTCTTATGTATTCAGAAGAAGGAGGCAGAATCTGGGCTCTTAGAAGTAAGGCTTCATTAGAACTAAAATGGAGTTATGTAGGACATGTGCTCCTAGCTGTGTATCTCATGAAGCTGCCACTAGACTGCTTACAGCTGATTCTTCCTAGCATGTGCCCTGCTCTTAAAGGCCCAGTACATACTCTTACTAATCTCCCCTTTCCAGCATAAGCAATCCCAAACAATTTAACATACAAACCAATTGTCTCTCTACAAATACCATAACTTTGTTAGTATTGCTCAATGAGTCTTCCAGGTGCTCTTCTCAGGGTTTGGATACACTTGCAGCTGTACAGCGCTGGGAGTTAAAGCTGTCTTCGTACAGATGTGTAGGGAAAGCGCTGCAGTGTGGGCACACTGACAGCTACCAGCGCTGCAGTGTGGCCACATTTGCAGCGCTGTTGGGAGTGGTGCATTATAGGCAGCTATCCCAGCGTTCAAGTGGCTGCAACATGCTTTTCAAAAGAGGGGGGTGGGGTGGAGTGTGACAGGGAGCGTGGGGGAGAGAGAGAGAGTGGATTTTTGGAGCTGACACTGTGTCAGGTCCCTGCCTTGCAAGTTCCAACCCCTTCCCCCACCCCTCTCTCATTCACTAAATGCAAATAGCCCTCTTTGTTTTTTTCCTCACAGACCAGATAAGCAGCTGCTCTGAAACAGACCTGCATGCTGTGCTGCTTCTCTCCTCAAGCAAACATTCCAAAGGGATCCCTCTGCCTGCCTCTGCTGGAGCAAACAGTAGCTGTATTTGTGTTTTTAGATAAGCAGCTCCGGGAGCCCCGAGTTCACAACAAAACAAAGGGTGTTATCTTTACTTAAAAAGCATTATGGGAAGGTTCCGGAGGTCAGTTACAGCGTAGTAAGATTAATCACTGTTTACACTGGCACTCCAGTGCTGCAGCACCAGCGCTGTTCTCTTTATTCCTCTCATCGAGATGAAGTACAACCAGCACTGTAGCCAGGGAGATACAGCGCTGTATGTGCCTTGCCAGTGTGGATGGGGAGTAAGTTACAGCGCTGTAAAGCCACCACCAGCGCTGTAACTCTCAAGTGTAGCCAAGCCCTCAGTCTATTAGATCTACGAGGCACCACTTCCATCCTGCACTCGCTGAATCAGCAGACTGTTCTGCTTGCCGATCTGAAGGGTCTTCAGTGATTTTCTCAGTGCGTTGTCCTGTAGCTGTCAGTGAAGTATCTGCCTCCTTATCCCCCTCTTCTTAAGGAAGATGCTGCAGATGTCTCCTGTTCCTCAGAAATATATGTATGTAGTTCAAGAGATCATGGGGCAACCGCATGAGTCATTATAGCCCCTTGCTCCCAGCAAGTACCATCATGAATCCACACAGCATCTCTGAGCTTCAAAGGCTCTAACACACTGGACTCTGTCATAATACGACTTTTGTTTACACTTATGTTGCTTATAAACACCTCAGTAGTAGTCCCTAATTACAATACTGACTTAAGTAGGAAGTCTTGATCTCAACTTCCTGCCCAATATCTCTGCATGTGACCATCCATGATGTATTGGTGCTGCCTTATAGCGCAGTATAGCCACATGTGGCTCTGTATCTGAGTCAGTGGCTTTTTTCAAAAGTTTTTTTTAACTGTCACACTATTCTCTACAAGACTGTTGGATTGAGGATACCTGGGACTCAAAGTTACATGCTTAAACCCATATTCTCTATCAAAGTTTTTAAATTCATGTCCATCAAACTGCGGACCATTATAAGATATGATCATTTCAGGGATTCCATGCCTGAAAAATATGGATTGCATATGCATTATAACATGTTTTGCTGTTTTCTTTTTTAATAATACCACCTCTGCATAATGAGAATAATAATCCAGAATCAAAACACTTGAATACGTAAACAAATCCACAACAACTTTAGACCATGACCGTAACTGTTCGTTGTTTATCAACACAGGCTCTTTTTCCTATTTAGATAGGTGTTTTTGACATGTTTCACACATTTTAACTGGTTTTTTTTCTATCTCCTTGTTCATTTGTGGCCAACACAGTATTTCTCTTTGCCCAAATTTCCTTCATGTGTTCTTGGGAGCATGTCAGCTTGTTATATTTTAGGCATAATTATTCTATTTCCTCTGTACAATATGCCATCAATAACAGACAGTTCTGCTTTGAATTGGAAATATGGGTATGGTATGTAGTGTCCTGACCACACTGTGTTAAATACTTTAATTACTGCCTATGGCATCTCATCATTTCATTCCACTTCCTTTTTGAGACAGGACAATTCTTTTGTATCAGGATGACATGCACTAAGTCTGACTCCACCTCTGTTTCTACTACAGTTTTATCAAATGCTCTGGAAATGTGTCTACCACCAACAACCCTTTCCCTGATTTATATGCTATTGTTTAATCATACAGTTGGAGCTGAAAAAACAGTCATATTCTGGGCTGAGTGTCAGCAACAATTGGTCTTCTGTAAATGAGCACATGGAATTTTTTTACAACTATGCACCAGGGCTAAAGCTTCCTTTTCAAGTTGGGCATAGTGGCATTCTGTTTTTGTAAGAGCCCTGGATGCATACACCACTGGTCTCCAATGGTCGTCATACTTTTGTAGCAGTGTTGCCCTTATGCCGCCTTTGGAGTCACCAGTAGACAATCTGGTCTGTCTCCTGCTGTCAAAATACCTTAGGACAGGCGCTTTCTGAATCAATTGTTTTAAGTTACCAAACTCTGTGTCCAGGTTAGCATCCCATGTCCATTGACTATTCTTTTGCATGAGTGCATGGAGGTAGCTGGTTTGTGCAGCCAAATCAAGTATAAATTTACCAACAAACAAACGTAACCATTTCTGTGAACCTCTATATTCCCTCTTTATTTTCTGGCATGGTTTTTATAGCTTGTGTTCTGCTAGGATCAATACATACCCCTCGTTAGTTAACCTTTCTGCTAAATAGGTAACTTCTCTGAGCCTGAATTTACATTTTTGTTTATTTAGCTTCAGGCCTAATGCTCTAGCCCTGTCCATTGCTCTCTTTAACCTGTAATTATGTTCCTCTGTTGTGCTGCCCCAGATGAGAATGTCCTCTAGCTGTGTTTTTTGTGTTTTCAAGTCCCTCAGCTATTTGCTGCACAGTTCTATGAAAGACTTCTGGAGCGGATTTTAGACCAAACAGTAAACTGAGAAAGCAATATCTTCCATAGGGTGTAATAAAAGTATATATTGTGGAATACCTCTCCTCTAAGGGAATCTGCCAGAATCTGCATGATGCAGCTAAAGTAGTAAAATACTTTGCACCAGCCATATCTCCAAACAATGTCTTCTTCGGTAGGTAACTGAAAGTGTTCCCTCTTGATATATTTAAACTCTTTAGAGTCTAGACATAATCCCAGTGTTCCATCCTTTTATTTTTCTACTATTACAAATGAATTGCACCCCCACACTTAGAGGAATATTTCTAGGTAGAACAATTTGGCTCTGTTAGTTCAATTCTATATTCAATTGCTAGTTTTCCTATGCCCTCAAAAGCATCCTGATGCTGTTCCTCTATGTGTGTCCCTTATCTCCTCTGCCATGGGCACCCTTTGGATCAGCCCAAGGGCTTGGCATGTTTTTAAACCCAATATGGGTATTTTGTTCCCTTTATCACAATGTTTATCAATTCTATTTGATCTTTTACCTTCATTTCTAGTACACACATACCTCTGGCTAGTAGGAATGAGTTCCCCATTATAAGCTTTGTTTAACCTGTTTGGTCACCATGTTCCATGTTTTTTCTTCAACCTTTTAACACTAATATCTGAAACAACATTTACCTGCACATGAGTGTCCAATTTATAGGTTATAAAAGTCTAAGGAAATTGTCCATTCATCTGATCCTCCCTCTTCAGATATAGCTCCTAGATAAACTCCTCTTCTGTGCTGTTCCCTGTGCTCTCTTTTCGGATTACTGCATCAGCATGCATGCTTTGCTTTCTCTTCTGCAGTTGTTGATTCCGGTTGCAGACTTTGGCAAAATGATGATATCTCTTACAAATATTGGGACACTCACCAAAAGCGAGGCATTGATGAGGCCTGTGTTTGTGTGCACATCTTGTGCAGTCCTTGAAGCTGTCCCTTGCAAAATCTTGAGCTTTGCTTTTTTTTGTGTGTGTGCTTTTCTGTGTTTTTTGTTCTGTACTGACTTACTGCTCCTTCTCTTTTTTCTCTTGTCACTCTATCCAGAGGCAGGGTGGGAGTGGGGGCGGGGCCAGGGGCAGAGCGGGGTTGAGCATCCACCGGCGGAAGCAGAAGTCGGTGCCTATGGTCCCGCCTGAAGCCAATGCCAGGCCTGGAGGGGAGAGGAAAAAAGGAAGCCTGGCTCAGTTAGAGGCTGACTGGTGAGGAGGCAGGAGCTCTCTATGTCCCTGCCTGAAGGCATAGACCAGCAACCTGCCATTCAGCACAGCCACTGGAGGCAAATAAGCCTTCCCCTGCCAAGGGGAGCCTGCAGATATGCCCCAACTGTAGAGTAACTGGCCCAGCCAGGCCACACTCCAGTCTAAAAGGACTTTCATAGGAAGCAGCCCAGGAAAGCAGCCCAGATCCTGAATTTCTATCCCTGGCTTGGAGAAAGATCCATCTCTCCTGTTTAGGGGGTTGCTCAACACAGGATCTTAGGCCAGAATCTGGTGCAGAGGGAGGAGTCAGGTCCCCCTAAAGCCCTCCAGCACCTTACTAATGATCCAGTCACTAGACTGCCCAACAACTGAAGGCTCTATCACAGCAAGCTTATCAGTTCAGGGTGTTTCCGCCTACTTTGTTTATTATAAACATACCCACAATAGTTAGTTTAGTTTCTGCCTCCCTTATTTACTAGTTAGTTATTTCATCAATTACTTGTTTGGGCTTTTTCAGCAGCTATTTGTTCAGGCATGTCTTGTCTTGTCTTGGGCCGGTTCATGTGAGCTAAGCCAGCCCTACAAGCGTTTATTCAGCCGTCTGCCACTCCAGCCAGGCCACAATCATCTTTGTTAAAAAGGATGGATCCCTGAGGCACTGCATTAACTACTGGATCCTCAATAAGGTGACAGTTCAGAACTGTTAGCCATTCCTCTCATTCATGAATTCCTACAATGATTATACTCTGCCCAAACTTTTATAAAATTAGACTTCTGTAGGGCCTAAACCTGGTGTGGGTGCAAGAAGGAGATGAGTGGAAAACCATCTTCTGCTCTGGTATGGACACTTGAAATAGTTGGTCACGCCATTCAATCTGTTTAATGCTCCCTCAGCCTTCCAGCATTTTATCAATGACCTATTTAGGGACATGCGGGATCGCTTCATTATTATCTATCTTGATGAAATCCTTATTTTTTCAAGTGACCAAGCACATCATGACCAGCACGTATGGAATGTTTTAGAAAGGTTTCACCAATGCTGCCTGTATGCCGAGCCAGAGAAATGCCAGTTTGACTGGGACACAGAGTTTCTGGTTACATCATCTCCCCTGAAGGACTGGCAATGGACCCACACAAAGTGACAGCCATCACCACAGACATCTGTGGAGTGCAACGCTTTTTAGGCTTCACCAATTTCTAGAAACAGTCTATCAAGGGTTTCTCCAGAGTGGATGCCCCATTCACAGCCCTCCTGAGGAAGAGAGCCCATTTTTCTTGGTCCTCAGAGGCACAAATGGATTTTGAGTGCCTAAAGAAGAAATTTATCACAGCCTCCATTTTGGTTCAACCCAACCCAGCCCAGTTATTTATGATAGAAATGAGTGCCACAAACTTCACGCTGGGAGCAGTCCTATCCCAAAAGACAGCCTCTGATGGTCAGCTTCACCCTGTGCTGTTTACTCATGCACGCTCACCCCAAAGGAGCAAAACTGTGACATTCTCAAGAAAGAGCTTCTGGCTATCAAAGCAGCCTTTGAGGAATGGTGGTATCTCCTGGAGGGTGCCAGGTTTCCAGTCCATGTCCTCACCGACCACAAGAACCTGAAATACCTGAAGACAACTAAATTAGCAACAGGCATGCTAGTTCCTCTTCTTTACACAATTTGACTTTGTGGTGACCTACCACTCTGGGACCGGGAATGGGAAGGCAGATACATTTTCCTAGAAGTGGGAGTATTGTGGACCTGACCAAGAGGCTCCATCCACAATAGTCAAACTGCCAAATTTCATCATGACTACCACTATTCTTGACCCGCTACTCTTCATATGTTCCCTCCTGCCCAACAATTCCTTCACAATTCAGATCCTCCAAGCCCTAGACTATGCCAATGTGCAAACTGCCTCGACTTTTGCCCTTCCTGATGGAGTTCTGGATCATAAGTGGTACATCTATGTACCCATTGGCAGACTCAGGCTGCAAGTCCTATGAATTTGCTACAGTGCTCCTCTACTGGGTCACATTGGTCAATTCAGACCTAGGCCCTGGTGTCGGAGTTTCTGGTGGCTGGCCCTATGCACTTTGGTAGCAACTTGCATTCAGTCCTGTAATCTCTGTGCCCAGAGCAAATTCCCCCATGTAAAACCACTTGGTCTCCTTCCGCCCTGGCCCGCTTCACCTCGGCCTTGGGGCATCATCTTAATAGACTTAATTGTGGAGCTATTGTCCTCCCAAGGGTACACCACAATTCTGGGGGTAGTTGATCTCCTGATGAAGATGGCACTTATTATACAGTGTTCTGGTCTCTTTATCACTGAAGAGACAGACCGTTTGTTAGAATACAGCATCTTTCGCATTAGCATAGTATCTGACCTGGGGTCCCAGTTTGTTTCCTGTATTTGGCAGGAATTTCTGGGCCTCCTTGGCCAAACCTCATACTTCATCCATTTACCATTCTAGTACCAATGGTCAGGTAGAGAGAGCCACTCAATTCCTGTCACAATACCTATGCTACTTCGTAAGTTACCACCAGGACAATTGGCTGGCACACTTTTCCCACGCTGAATTTGCCTACAACTCCACACACACTGCAACCCAGCAGACCCCTTTCTTCATGAATTATGGGTTCCACCATCAGTATCATCCTCAATCCTCCTTGACTCAACAGTGCCCACTATTGCTGACCTCGCTGCACATATCCACCAAGTACATTAAGAATTCAGACTCCGTTAGAAAAGGCTAAGACAGCATCCAAGAACAACACTGACTGACATCATCCGCTGAACTCATCCTCACAGTAGGGGATAAGGTTTGGACTGTCTGCCCAACACCTGCAATCCACTAATCCATCCATGAAGCTGCACCACAAGAATTTAGGGCTGTTTGCCATCACGAAACAACTTGACTTGATAACCTTTCGAGTGCAGCTGCCTGAATCGCATAAGATCCACCCCATCATTTGTGTCTTCTTCCTGAAACCTTTCATTGAGAATCCCTTTCCACACCACACTGCTCCTCCTCCTATCCTGATAACTGTGCAAGTCCATCTTCACAGGCTGTCAGCCAGCACCTTTCATGACTTCCAAATTCCCCATAAACATTAAAGAAATAGTTTTGAAAAAACTGTAAAAACATCCCCGATGTTTTGTTGTGTGCCTGACTATGAAGGAGTTATCAAGGTGCAAGTTATCACTGCAATCTGTTTGTGGTTGTCATGGAAGTCATAAATTGCAAGATTTATTTTTTGTGCTCTTGCTTTTTCCACAATGTCCAAACTGACCTTTTGGAATGTTTCTGTATGAGTGGTTGGATATGATGGTAACAGCTGAACCAATTTCCCAGAGAACCTTGGAAGCTGCCATTTTAAATCCTGGGCAGAATGGAGAACTAATAGAACACAGGAGCTCAGCAACAATACTATGATAATTCAGAGAACCAGCAAACTTTTAATCCCTGTAAACTGATGAGACTTCATCTGCAAAATCTGAAGTTAGGCCCTGATCCTGCAAAGATTTATGTGTGCTCTTAACTTTAGGCATAGTGGATATTTCCATTGAAGTCAGTGGGACTACTTGCTATGAATAAATAATGCACCCCTAAATCTTTGCAGGATTGGAATTTTAGGTAGGATTTAGTAAGGCTGGGTCTTGTATGATTACATCCATGTTCAGACCCGTCACAGAACAAGCACAATTCTAGTTACTGCATTGCAACAGGAAAATATTTGGGGTGCAAACTAATGGTTGGGACTCTTGTCATCTGAATTTTTTTACATTATAGTTCCATGGGAGTCCCCCATTTCCCTATAACTCTCTGACTTTCCCTAAAAATTATCTTGAAAAAAGTGTAGCCTTTATGGTGGACAAATCAGAAGTTAATTTAAAGATTTGAGGGTAAGACATAGATTCACTGGTGACGTGGAGAAGCCATAAATCTGGCTTATCTGGTCCTAAAAGTTTTTGGGCCTGATTCTCCACACCACTGCACCAATTTTACTTTTGACTTTTGATATAGTCTTTAAAATTGCCCTTCATTTTGTAATGTGCTAAGGCCCTAGTTAGTACTATCTAAATGGTGAGGGAAATATCCAGTCTTGTTTTTCTTTGCTTTTCATAAACATTGGTGGATTGATATGACTAAAGTTTTGTTTGTGTAAAAGTTTGTGGCAAATGTAATTTGGGATTAAATTAATTTAATCATGAAACAAAAATGTGCGTCTGTTGCATATTGTAGTATCACGTTCATTGTAGAAATACAATTGGTTTTATGAGTGAAGGGTAGGCAAGGTGGAGATATAGGAGAGGAAAAAGTGATGTAGGAGATAAGGGAGACCGAAGAGGAGTATAAATATGAGGAAGACGCAGGGCTGGGAAGACCCACTCCTTATTGCGTGTTTGTGACATAGATCAACCGAGGGAATGGTGATATGATAACAGAAAATGGGGAAGTATGATTTCAATCAATGCACTTAGTAAATTATGTAGTGGGTGTGAGTGTGTCCTCAGGACCCACCTTGCAGAGATATGGCACTGGGGTAACTAATTAACTTGAGAGAGACAAAATTATGTGTCCATCATCTTTGCTGACAGGACTAAGCACTTACACACAAGCGCCCGATTTAGGTGACCACTCTCATAACTCAAACTGTGACTAATATTGAAATGAATAGTTGCAGCAAACATGAGTGCAAATCATAAACTGAAATTTGTTTGCATGAAACATTCCTCAAACTGTTTTGAATAGCAAACAAATTCATAACAATCATGCAAACAATTAATGAACAGAATGAAATAATCATGGATTTTTCATCCAGCTTCCAGTTATAACACATGTTGTAGAGCATAGCCTTTTAAACTTCTTCCTAAAAATATTTCTGCTCATTGGATTGGATCAAAAGCTTTCAATTACGTTACAATAATTCTGCTGAACACATCAAGGTCAGGACTATGTTGTTTAGTGAGGTCTTTATCTGGTCAGTCACTGATTGAAGTGTTTCCTTTTTGAGTGGTAAAATGCCCTAATGCATTTCACAATATACAGTGCGTATTTTGGCAGTTTTATTCTTTTCCTCCGTTCCATGGCGTATACACTCACCCTGTTTGCTGCAACTATTCATTTGAATATTAGCCACTCTTATCACTGTTCCTTTTTATTTGCAATTAAATTCTTGACGTTTTCCTCTGCCAAATCCTTGTATTGTTTACAGTTCATGAGTTAACTAGCCTTGTTTAGGTGTAAACAAAGCACCTGGAATTATGTAGCTGATTGTGTGATGAGGACTGAGGTCTATGTTAAGCCCTGGGTTCATTCATTCTACTATGCTAGCATATGTAAGGGTATTTCTGCAGCAAAGAATAACTACTATCACCAGGTATTGCTGCTGAATTTTAAAAAAATCAGAATTCCTGTACAGAATGCAGAAACTGGCTTTAAATCCTCACATTAAAATTCAAATCTAAAAGTTTGGGGGTACTGAGATGCAGAGTTTTGGCTGAAGCCCCAAACTTTGGAGAATTCAAAATTCAGATTCTTCTCTCATGGCTCAGGCGTGAAGGCCAAGTTCTTCTTTAGGGACAGGAATGCTCTATTGAGCCAGCCATAAGCACTGGATCTGGATCCTGGTTTGGAATCTGAACTCCTATCGTCCAAAGTTTGCAGCAAGTTTGGATAAGTGCTTTGCTTAGGTTCCACTCCACTTTCAAGTGCAGTATAATTTCACAGTGGTCCAGCTTTTAAACATGCTTTTTTTGACGCCTGTCTTCACAAAATGTGCTTTTTCTATACCCACCCTGAGCATCCTTTTAAAAGGTCCAGAGTGTGTCTAAACTGTTGTAAAGAACTAAAATCTTCATGTTGAAGGTGTTCTAATGCAATGAGGATTTCTTTTCTTGCTTTAGGTATCTCCAATAAAGCAATACTTATACATACTAAAAAGAACATTTTACTGGGAAGCTTTTGAGCACCATAAGGTAAAGAAATATATAATAACCAAGAATCTTATGAGGTTGGACTGTCAGATTTCATTGTAATCACTGAAAAATGCAGATTTTTATGTGGTGGGCTTTTTTTTTTTAAACCTGAGAATTTTGTGTTTTTCATCATGGAAAACTAGGATCCCTGATGATAATAAAACTGAAGTATTTTAACACAAGCTGAGTGCAGCATGGCTAGAATAATGATTCACACTCCTGTTCTTAAAAACAACAACAACCCTGGTGCCCCAAGGTGGAAAGTTTTTAAAGTGTCTCTTCAGTTTTATAAAATTAAACCTAAATTCGTTCATTTAGCCTTAAAATTGTTACTGTGAGGCAGCACCAAAATATCCCCTCTGCTAACCTCTAGTGGATAAATGTTATGTCTTACACGGTTGGTTTTGCTTGTAGGCATGTAATGCTGGATTTGTCTCTCAGGATGATAGGAAAGGCACAGTGCTAGCAAGAAAGGAGCTGCTAGCAAGACACTGCTGTAAAAGTCTGGCTTGTGCGACAGACTTCAGATTTTCTTATTTTGTAACCAGAATAACATTAACCAGAATAAAACATAAGTCAATGATTCTGCTAGAGCTGTAAATATGCAGCATGGTGTCTCCTCAGTGCGCATACTGTATGCCATAAACAAATGACAGAAACACATGAATGAAGAATTTATATTTCACTAACCTTGGGATCAAAACACTTGCGGCGAGGTAGAGCACTTAAGGAAAATACAGTTGGCTGCGTATATACACACAGAGAGACAGCAGATCCCAGCTATAGGCAGGTGTACTAGTGCTGGTATTTCAGTCTTTTGTTTCTGGTATTCTAAGCTTTCTCCCTCTACTACAATGATGACCTCCATTAGGGTTGCTCACCTCCCATTAATCTGAGCATGCTGTATCTCACAATGGACAATGCCATTTTGGTTGCTAGAAACCCCAGTCTTAGAACTACAAGACAGGGTCTGGAAAAGCCCAAGTTCACACCTGGAGCAAACAAAGAACATTTCTCTCTCTCGCCTGCCTCCAGTCAGCTGGGATTGGAGTTTCTTTGCTTTTCTTTGCTTGTTTGCTTTATTCTGAGGTGGTGTTAGAAGCTTTTTGGTAAAGCAATAGATTTTGCTTCTCTGAGAGTAAGTTTGAGATTCATGAGCCAGTCACTGAGAAAGCTCCGTCTTCTTCACACAATTCCATACTCAGGTGGAAGGTAGCTGTCATGGGAGGTTATATGCACACTGGGGAAGGTGATCCCTCAGTTAACTCAGGATAATCCCATCAACAGCTTGAAGATAAGCACTAGAACCTAGAGTAGGACCCAGTGTCTAATGGTGAGACAGCAAAGAGTAGTGCACTGGGGTGATGTTCTTTTGCTGGTTGTGTTGCTGAACCAGTAGACTTCTGCCTTCTGAACTGGCATATCAGAGAGCCCTGCTCCGTGCAGGCTGAATCTGTACACAGCATGCTAGGGATTTGGGAACAGAGTTTGTAAATCCAGGCTATGCAGATCCTCCTTGCACAATGGAGACACACAAGTGGTGTAGAAGCTACATCAGTCATAAGGAGTTGCTCCCCTTCCTTGCACCTGAGCCTCTGGCAAACTCCCCAATGGACAGACTGTCTGCTCAGGCTGCGCACTGGGGCCCTACTGTAAAGGGGAAAGAGAACATGGTGAAAGCTTGTAGAAATAGACAATTCCCAGCATTGTTCTACACCTTCATGTGATGCTATCCCTCTCCATCCACTTATAATACATCTCTACCCCGATATAACGCAACCCAATATAACACAAATTTGGATATAACGTGGTAAAGCAGTGCTCCGGGGGGTCGGGGCGGGGCTGCGCACTCTGGTGGATCAAAGTAAGTTCGATATAACGCAGTTTCACCTATAACTCGGTAAGATTTTTTGGCTCCTGAGAGCAGCGTTATATCGAGGTAGAGGTGTATCAACCTCTTGGAGATCTAGGGCCAAGTTTGCAAGACATCCATTAACCATATTGAAGAGCAGCTCCCAAATGGCTGGCAAGACGTAGGTTGTGGTGGGAGGGGCTTGTTCTATTGATCTGTTTCTGACAGCTGTTAGCCTGCAAGGAAACATACAGTTGTTTGCTGCTGGGTATGAGCCTCTATTTTCAATTCACCAGACCCGACTTCTCTGCTCTTGCAGAGAATTGGATCTTGCTCTTGTACTGTGGTGTTCCTTTCCAAAACAAAGAGGTGGGGTCATTTGCGAAACTCAACCATTAGAATAAAGTCCCTGGCCATGGGAGGGCAGAGCTCAAGAATTTCAGGAAAAATGTAACTCTTTCAAGCTGTAAATAAAAACACAGCAAAATAAGTGACAAGCATAGTTTTTTATTTGCCACAGTGCAAGTGCCCATATTCACAAACACATTACTGTGCGATGTAGCACAGCAGGGCTAATGAAAACAAGTTCTCTTTCTGAACAGTGATAGTAAAACATCAGGGCGCTTGTCTTGCAGATCTTTGGTTTCACCTGGGTGCTCAATCTTGGGCCACACAACTCTTGGGCACTTGTCATATTGGATTTTCAAAGCCCAGTAGAGCATTAGAAAATCTGCATGTGTGCCAAAGTGCGCAAATACAAATTCAGGCTCTCGGACCTGAAGCTTTGAAAATTCCAGCCATGGTACAGACAGCACATCCATGCAGCATTTGGGCTTGGGGATCAGGGAAACACTGGTCACAGGATGGCAGCTTAGAAGGAGCTTGGCATAGCTTTTTGTCTTTTATTTTATTTTTTTAACTATTATTTTGTGTGGCGTGTGTTCTGTTTGGTTTGTATGTTTTATGTTAATGCCTCTGAACCAGTTCTTTTTTCTCAAGCTGTTCTATATTTTCTGTTGTGAGGACCAAACTTGTATTTATAACATGGGTGCCAATCTGGAGTAATGCCACTGAAGTAATTGAAGCGCAGTCTGTTGTAAATGAGCACAGATTGTGGTCTTGTGTGTTTTGCAAGGCCTCTTGAAACTTTACTGGATAGGTGCCAAAGAACTATAATTCATTATTGTTATTCTGTGATGATTTTACAATGTGCAACCCAAAGCCTAATTATTTCATCAAGAAATTATTCTTTCACTGGAAAGCTGTTGTAATTAATTTCACTGTGTCTGTAACATTAGCCTGTCCCCGATCTGGGCAGAAGTATTATTTTTAAGATTTAGGTAAAAATGTATTTCTTAGAATTTGAGTCTACTGCTCATGTACTTAAGTATAACTGACTTTTAACATATTACATAGCAGTTCAGGCATGCAGGGCAGCTTCCAAGAAAAGGTTCGAGGGCACTGGAACACACCTGACCTTGAATGATAAAAGGCAGTCAGAAAAATCCACTAAGGGCTGAGCCTGTACTGAATCAATCATTCATTTTCTGAAAGACAGAAAGCTACTCCCTTAATGAATAGAATTTGTTCAGTAACTTTGGAATCCCTATTTGAAACTAACTCAACTGCAAAATGAATGAAGCAAGATTAATCACTTTTTTTGTTGTTGTTTCACTGGTTTTCTTTAGGAATACTAATAAATTTAATAGATCTTCACTGTTTTTATTAATGTTTTTGGTACTGTCCCTAGTTTGGCTATTTAATGAAGTATAATTATTTTTAATGTATACATTTAAAATATATGGATTTTCAGAAAGCTGTTTGCAAAATGTCACTAGATGGATTATTGTATAAATTCTCTGAAGAGGGGCTCGGTAATACGTTGGTTTCTATAGAAATTGAACCCTATCCATCAGACCTTACTAGGAAGTCACCCAGTATATTCTTCCCTTGAATCTGTACTACAGGATCCAGCGATCGATGTCCATGGAACCTCAGTACCTCTTCAAATTAGGCCACTTGTGTAAGTGCCCAGTGATGGTGCCAAACTTTAGGCTCCCTGATTTTGTTCTCAATGCTTTTGGTTCACAGAGGCCCAAGGAGTCTTTTATTGGGGGGTTGGTTTGGATCCTTTGCGTACTGCTACACTGCAAAAATAAAACCCATGACAGTGAGTCTGAGCCCAGGTTAACTGACATGGGCTGGTGGGACTTGCACTGTGGAGCTAAAAATAGCAGTGAGACCGGGCTCTGAGACCCACCCGCACCTACCAGATTTCAGAGCCTGGAGTTCCAGCCTGAGGGGGGGACATCTAAATGCTATTTTTAGTCCTGGAGTATGTGCTCCGCAAGCCTGAGTCAGTTGACCCGTGCTCAGAGACTGGCTGCCGTGGGCGTTTTTTTTGCAGTGTGGACGTACTCTTTCTGTTTTGCATTGTGTTTTTGGTTTGAATTAATCCGAAAACTTAAACTGCCAAATAAAAACTTCCCTGCAGTGAAGGGAGCAGTAACTCCACGGCCCCTCTGCTCCCTTCTTTCAGAGCAGTGGCGTCTCAGCACCTCTGTTCTCTGATTTACACCCCCCCCCAAGGTGTTTCTCAACCCCTCTACTCCCCAGCTTTCCTCTCGCTGTGCTTCAGGAAGCTCATTCGCTCTTCATCTTCCCCTTTCCTCTCATGAGGAAAGCAGCAGTGACTCTTGCTTTGTGCCAAGTGCTTCGCTGGCAGGATGGGTGGGAAGTAGAGGCATGGATTTACTCTGCAGTCCAGTAAATGGCCAGACCGCCAGATAAATGGCAGTGGCTTAACCAAGTCTGGTTCACCTGAATATGCTACTACACTTTGTGAGTAGTGGGCCTTTTCTACAGGAATTCTCGTAATTCTCCCTACAGACCTGTGATGTTCCTGTTAGTTGATAATCTTCAGATGATCATGGATGCATGTCACATACAACAAAATTATTTGTTAATTAAATGCTAATTCAGTTACTAGTTCATGGTTGCCAAGTCCTCTAAATAGAGAGTGAGTCACAAATCCACATGATTATCCAAAACACTGGATTTTGTCTTTGGATCTCTGATTTAACTGGATGATGGGTGCAGTTATATGCAGACAGATCCCTATTGCCTGTGCTTTTTTAATTCCTAAGTTCCTAATCAAGCAAAATTTAGACTCATAGACTTTAAGGTCAGAAGGGACCATCGTGATTATCTAGTCTGACCTCCTGCACATTGCAGGCCAGAGAACCTCACCCACCCACTCCTGTAATAGACCCATAACCTCTGGCTGAGTTACTGAAGTCCTCAAATCATGATTTAAAGACTGCAAGCTTCTATTCATTGGTAATTTTATCTGAGCAAAGACTTCAAAACTGGGCTCCCAAGAAGCTTCTTGTGCATTGTTTATTCCAGCAGAAGTTTGGCATAACTGACACTGGAGAAAGATATTTCTGAAATTCTAGTTTTAAAATGGAATACAAGAATAACCTCTTCTCGTTCTGGTCTAAGCACACCTCATTTGGGGATCTTTGACTTGTAACACATTAATCACACATTTATTCACTTTGTAAAGGCCAGAAATATTCTGGTGACAGGGGCGGCTCCAGGCCCCAAAACGCCAAGCACGTGCTTGGGGCGGCATGCCGCAGGGGGTGCTCTGCCAGTCGCCAGGAGGGCGGCAGGCAGGGTGCCTTCGGTGGCATGCCTGCGGAGAGTCCGCTGGTCCCGCGGCTCTGGTCGACCTCCCGCAGGCGTGCCTGCGGAGGGTCTGCTGGTCCCGCGGCTTCGGTGGAGCCGCGGGACCAGCGGACCCTCCGCAGGCACGCCTGCAGGAAGTCGACCAGAGCCGCAGGACCGGCGACTGGCAGAGTGCCCCCCGTGGCATGCCGCCGTGCTTGGGGCGGCGAAATGTCTAGAGCTGCCCCTGTCTGGTGAAACTACAGTTCAGTGCAGAGGCTGCTGAGGTCTCCTCTGATGCATGGATTATTCCATTCTTTGGTGAAGTGTTCACATCTTAGGCCAGAATCAGTCCCTTTATTTTACTTTTCCATCTCAAAATGCTTCATTGCTATATAGGCATATGACACTAAAACTTGTCCTTGAATTCACTATTACTTAGCTGACCACAATGGATGAGGTCAAACACGTCACTGCTTTACCTCCCTGTTATCCCTGTGAATGCAGTTTTACAAGTCTCCTAGCTTCTTTTGTATCTTTGTACCACATATGTATGTGATTAAGCAAATAGCACTGCTGACTTCCACTACATCTGGCAAAACTTTGCCTGTCTTCAGAGATTTCCAGCTGATCGTAACATTATCACTTTGCTAAATGGTACAATAATGAATGTTGTGTCTGCTGGTGACCAGATGTAACTAATTAGTAGAGACCTTGTCTGGTGGCTGGACTTGCTATATGCATGTCCTTCACCTTACAGCAGCTGAGTTTTGAACAAGGATCCTTGTGATCTGTAAGGCAGCAGTGTAACCAGCTGAGCCATAATGGAACTTCTGCTTGACTAGCAAATGGGCTATGCTAAACTTGTCTTAGTAGAAGTTGCTTTTTGTATGTCTTACAGTGCACAGATCTGCCTGGCATTTGAATGCAATATATGTTTATCTTAGAACCAAGAATGTCTTCACTAAGAAGTTGATTACTTTTCTATCATAATATGTAATAGAGAGACAAGATGGCTGCGGTTATATCTTTTATTGGACCAACTTCTATTGGGAACAGACACAACCTTTCGAGCCACACAGAACTCTTGCAGTTTTCTACAGTGCCTGATTTTTTTCCTGTAAACTTAATCTACCCACTCATTCAAAATTATACTGTGTTTGATCCCAAATGAACCTTCAGAAGTAAAACAAAGCTTAGGTTCCAATTTTGTCCTGTTAAGGATCACTCTGAAACTTTTGTGGGAGTGCCATTGAGCACGAAGATTCTTGTAACTTACATGGTACTGTATATGTCTTTCAGAAGATCTACGCCAGAGAATTTCACTGAGTGGAATTCTGCTGCCTAGTAGCTTCCTAATGAGATTAAATATGATCATATTTTAATCCATACTTTTAAAAAAAATTATTTCTGCTACGTCAAACTAAGATTGTTTGTAAAACAGAACAGGAGGTAGAATGAAACGAAATGTTTACTACCCTTGTAGCGAGTCAAGGGTTTAATTTTTTTAAGCCTTGTTATTGCTAAGTGTATAAACGTCTTCATTGTTTGCACCACTACAGTTTCTGAAATCCATTCAAATGGTGTAGGTACTTTGTTAGATTTCCATTGCTGAGCATTATATAATATTGCACAAGGAAAAATGCAAAAATGTTTGGTTTTGAAGAGAAATAGAAAGAGAGAGCCCTTAGAGAACCATCCTTAGACCTGAATCTAGAGGAAAATTTTCATTAGTTTCCAATAATTCATCCACAGTTTTTGTGTATTTTCCCAGTATTTTTATAATTTTACACAATTGATCAATACTTGTGGCTAATTTTCTTTGTATTTACTTATATATTTTGATCTTGAAATGTTGTTCAGCCACAACCTCTTGTTATGGCTTTCAATCATAGAATAATTTTCTTCACTGTTTCTTTGCCTGCAATATATAGCATTGTTGACCTTAGTAATGGTGACCGCCATTCTCACTTTTAATGATCAGATTCTTGTAATTACTGTTCTCCTGAAACTCCAAGGTGTACCAACAACTAATGTCAAGTCATGTTACTACGTGGAGAATCCTGGATGATAGGATGTCACTTCTAAAAGATGTGGCAAAGATCAGATAAATCTTCTAGGTTTGTCTGCTGAATAATGTGTTTTAAGATGAACTCTTAGGCCCCATTTTTATCAAATGAATGTTTGATAAATAATCTATTTGTACAGAAGTCTAAGGTAGAAACATAATTATGCTATTGCAGGTAATTAATGTATATTTCCAACAATCTTATGGAAACCCACATATATCTTATTGTCATCTCTAGTGTATTGCTGTTAAACTAATCTTATAATGACATATCTGGGGGTGAATCCAAGGTTTTAGCTTTGTGTTTTATTGCCTTTTCTTTGAAAGGTTAATTAGATCAGTCGGTGAAGCAATGGAAGATCTGTGAGAAGAAAGAGAACAGATTAGAAGTAGACATTTTACAAAGAACATCCATATTAGTTGCTTTTCATATGTCATCGTTCTTTACACTTTCATGAATAATAGAATACACGTCTTCCCTTAGCTCACTTTCTTTTGCAAACAATTGAGCCCCATCCTCAGCTGGTGTAAATTGGAATTGAACTCAATGGAGCTTTGCTGATTTAGACGAGCTGTGGCCTAGTTATCTCTGACCTTTCAGTGGACACACAAAAACTTGTCTGAGTCTAGGAACTTACATCCTTCCTGATTAGTTTTACAACAGTGAACCAGAGTGACAGATTTCAGTGTGAGACTCGTACAAAAAGAAATCTCTGCAAACTTGCTGCTTTGTAGGTAAAGGTTAAGAGGGTTTTAAATCACAATTGCCCTCAACAGCTCTTTGTTGGTGAAGCATCTCAGGAGGCAAAGTATGCAACATAAATCGGATCTGAGTCTGCTTTAGGAAGATGCTAGCGACAAAGAATGTTGACATATTGGCAGTTTCCACTTTTCTTGTTCAATAGTCATAAATGTGGACAAAGTCATGAAAAGACTTTTAGATGAAAACATTTTGAAAGATGGCAGAATTTGAGGGACACATGAAAAAGCTATCATCATACCATCAGTCACTGAATTTACCACGAATACTTGGTACAGATCTGATGGCAGAATCTCAAGCTCCAAGCTTGAGTATAAAGGCTTCATCCGAGACAGCTAAGGAACTAGGAAGTTGGTGAGAAGACAATAAATGAACAATGTTGTGATTTACATAAAAGGAATTAGAAAGTCGAGACCAATTATCTTAATCCTTCCAAAAGAGCCTGTTATCTCTAGCCTTTTAAATTAAAGGGCCCGGCTGTAACAGAAATCGAAGGAAATTGTCAGATGGGGTTTTGTACTTGCTAATAAAGTTGACTCAAAGTAAATATTGCTTCCCTGATGCTTGCCCAGGAAAACAGTTACAGAAAATTAAATATCCATATTTAATCAATTTATGCTACAAATGTGAGAAATTTCAGTCTGCCAGAAAATATTTGTATAAATCATATATTGGATGTAATATTGAATTAACAAGATTGCCTTATGGTTTTGTTAAAATACTCCTTTTTAATAAGTTTTGAAAGTGCTATATACAAGCACATCAAGTCTTCATTATTTTTGCAGAGTATTAGTCTGTTCTTAGTCAATGAAGTATCATTTTTATGATATGAGTTCCCGTTGTTAATAGGAAGAATTGAACACATATCTGCTTCATCTCTGGTCAAATCTTTGTGAAATTCAAGAACTTGATCAACAGTTTTTTCTCAATAATAAGTTTTTTCTCAGTAAAATAAAATCCCTTTTCTGTCTCAGCAATATTGGGTGGTGGTTCTGGCTAAAAGGAAGATACACTTGTTGCACAAAACATGTTTTAGACACACAGCTGTTATTACATTCTAAGCTGAATTTCTATGGAAATTGCCAGTGTCCAGGGACACAAAAAGGGTAAAAAATCTGTTCCAGAATAAATGTGGAAATCTACTTTAGGGCACATTTATGTCTATCAACATCAGCTGAGTCACATGTTAACTCTAAATGAAGCTCTAGTATGCTGAGGAAATCCAGAGTGTGTAAAAGTTTCTGTTCTTCTGAGGCAATCAGGTAGAACTGAAGTTATAAAAATTTGCTATTAAAAATTAAAGGGGGAAAAAAACAGAACCTGGTGATCCCATGTGACTATATAAATGATGGGTATTTTTAGTTTTAATGGTGCTTCGGTTTCCTTACTTTTGAAAAACATGTTTTAACATGTATGTATCAGAACCGCTGAATAGATCATATCAAGGTATTTGCTAATTTTATTGACAGCAGAGCAAGTTTGAGTTTGAAAATGAAATTGGCCTCCAGTTACACTTAAAGCAAATGTATAAGGGTAGTAATCCAAGCTGCCTTTATTTCTGTTTGAGTGCTTTTTTGGTGGTTGTTCCCGAGTGTAGTTGTACATATTCTGTTCTTCCTCAGCTGGTGTTAAATCAATCCAGCAATCAAGGTGTCCTAGGAAAACACTCTGAAAAGAGAGAGCATTATTTTTTAATGAATAAAATATCCCCATTTGGCTAATCTCCAGCTACACGTAGAATGTTAAACAAAAACAAAATAGATTTAAAAAATAAATGAATGATTGTTCTCTTTATTTTATGTTATACTATGTGGTGAAATACTCCCAAGTCTCTAGATATGGGTGTTTTTGTCACAATAATTTAGGCAATTTTCCCGTAGTGCACTACTTGGTGCTCAGGGGGCATGGCAGTATTTATAAATCCACCTCAAAAGGATTGGCATTTGAGCCTGGATAAGCATTCCGAAATGTCCATAAATATCCAAAGCTGTCCATCTGTCCTGATGAGCTGAAGTCTTCTGGGAAGGATGATTGTGTAAACCATGAGACCCAAAGGTTGTCTGGAACATGCTGGGACAAATCTGTGTTGATTTACAGAGAGCCCTCTGTGAGGGAAACTGTGGCAATGCATCATAACTGCAATCTCCACTGTGCATAGCACTGTGACTCTAAGTCCAGGAAAGTAGTTTGGCCATGGATGCAGCATGCCAACATAGCATCCTCTGTCAGTGGGGCACTTATGGAGCCCTGGCCCCCCTCCTGTGTCATAACATGAATGGAAAGGCAGCGGTGACAACATCACCTGCCGTCCTTTGGGAAGATTGTCAGTCTGTTTGGCTGTTTACATCGAGGCTTAAGTTTAAGAAGAAACTCTCATCTCTGTGATTTAGGTTGGCAGGGTCTGGTGCAAGACAGTCAACTACAAAATGAGGGATTATGGAATATGTCCTGTGCTGGTATCAATTAATGATGACTGCGATCACTGCTGCAGCAAAACATGGTTTAGGGAAAAAGGAATGAAAAATTGTAATTGTTTTCATTCCCCTTGAAGAATTCTGTACTTTGTAGCTGCTTTCACTAAAGAACAGAAAGAGAATTAAATCACAGATTTAAAATGTTAGACTTCATGGGGATTTAATTATTAATTTTATTTTTAAAGGAATAATCATAAGTCTTTGAAGAAAATATAAATCTACATGAAAAAATGTGGAAGGGCATCATCTGTTAAAAGTGCATTTTGTTACAGTGCTATTCCAGTTCCATAACAAAGCAACAAATCTTAAATGTTACAATTTTCCAGTTTCATCTCAAAGCTCTGTTTTTCATTATCACTGTTTATTTCTATCATTAACTATTTCTAAGCTTCAAAGTTCATGCAGCCTTTGACTGCTTCTGGTACAGATTTTTTTAGAGAAACTGCTATATATTATTTGTTATCCGTTCAGTTATATGTTCAGTTTCCTGTAGAAAAAATATGAAATGGATCTTTTACTGCTTTTGTACCTTTGACAGTAGTTTGGATTCCTTGTTATGCTTTGCAGCAGACTGAAAAGAAAAAAATGTGATGATGAGGTGCCAGAGAACTGAGATGGCATCCTAAGAACAAGCATGAGTACATTTATCTCTAATCCTGGTGTTTATTGTATGCATATGTTCATCCTCATCATAGTCTATGCTACATCATTTGAATCTTACTCCCTGCTCTTTACTAAAGGAAAAAGATGGCAACAGAATGGATTAGAAAAATATTCTCTATACCCTGTATAGTTTCCCCAATTTGCACACTCTGTAACTTTTGTATCTCAGTGTAACGGGTCGGACTCACCCCCTGCGGCGCCTCCTGCTGGTGACTCTTGGAATTAGCTCTTTCCAGCCCTGGATCGCCCTCCGCAGGCCGGTGATCCACCTGTTTGCTACTGGCCCCGTGTCCCTCCCAGGACCCCGGTGCCCCTTTAACTCTTAACTGGGTTTCCCCATTCCAGGGGAACCCCCACCCTACTATCCCCACTTTGCCTCAGTAGTGGCTACTGCCAGTCATTATCTAGCCCCACACTCTGGGGCAGACTGCAGTATCAGCCTACTCATCACAGGCAAAGGGGTTTGGACCTGCTGCCTTGGCCTACCCCTGGGTTGCCCCTTGCAACCCCCCAGTACCTTTTAACCCTCTGCTAGGCTGCAGCCTGGGGCTTTCCAGGCCAGAGCTCCCCAGCTCCTTAGCCTGTCCCCAGCCCTGCTTCCCTCAGGTACTTGGTCTAGCTCCCTGCAGCCAGGCCCATCTCTCTCTACAGGCAGAGAGAGACTGTTTGTGCTTCTGGCTTCCCTGGCCTTTTATAAGGCCCTGGGCTCAGTTTGGGGCATGGCCCCCAGCTGCAGCCACTTCCCCAATCAGCCCAGCCAAAAGCCCCTTCCCAGGGCTGTTTTAAAGCCCCAAAGGGCAGGAGCGGGTAGCCACCCCGCTACACTCAGTAATCCTATTGAAGTCAATGAGTCTGCTCATGTGCATAAAGTTACACGTGTGCTTAAGAGCTCGCAGGACGTCTGTGAGCCAGCACAAACTGTGAGTAGAATTTGGGGTTATCCATTGAAATGCAAATATTTGAATTTGCTCGTGTGTTATATCTCTTATCAAAACCCCATCCTCATACCAGTATGTTCTTGGGGCTGATGAACATCTGAAGGACAAAATACCCATGCACAATATAAATCCTGTAAGACATGTAAGATGATTTGTAGGGTATGCAATATATCAGAATGAGAAGGATAAGGTCCTAAGTGGTTCAACACACTTAAAACTTGATCCTTTTTCCACAGATGTCAATGTCAAAACTCCTGCTGACTTTAACGGTGTAGTTTGAAGCCCTTAGTAGTTTTTTTCCACATGAAAGTTGGTTTGGGGACAAAGTGGAAGAAGGAGAAAAGACTTAGGACTAAAGAGAACAGTAAAGAAACTGAAATAAATAAAATGGGTATATAGTTGAATTTTCCAGCTTTTATTTTATTTTGTTGGGTTTTTTTGGGTCAACCTTTGGGTTTTGTCCTATTGTCCAGGATTTTACCTTTTAGGAATGCTATTTTCAATGTAAATAAACAGTAAAGAAAGAAAATCACTTCAGATAAGACTTCTTGGGGCTCTGTGAGATCATGGCCTCTTAAGTGATTGTCCTTCACCGTCTAAAGTTTTAAAACTTCCCTAATGTCACAAATTTGTGTCACTTGTTTATTCAATGAGATGTGAAACAAACTCTGACTTAGTCGAAAACAATTAAAACATAGGATCTGACCTGTGACTGTTATGGTGTGTTTTTATTGTACTGTAGCTGTCGTACAGTAATGTGAACAACACTGCAAATTAACTTTCACATACAATTCAAGGGCACAAATAAATAAAATCTGTGTCATTTCCCCTCTCTCCCCTGCACACACGCACACCTGTGGTTCTTTCTGAGTTTTAAAGCCCCAGCCTGGCCTGGCTTGGCTGTTACAAATGTGTTCCCTTAGCCTATAAATGTAAAGTTTTCCTGGAGGTGAGGGGACCCTGAGGTATGAAGGGAAAGGGGAATGGACCATGCAACCTTGCTGCTTCATGTTTCTGAATCTTAGGGTATAGGTGTCTGTCAAAAGGAAAAAAATCCTCTTAGTATAGCTTTGTTGTGCGTGTGGCTTTAGACCTTGGTACTTGCCGCCCCAGTGAAGTCCTTTTGAGAAGCTAGGAGATTTGATTTAAAGAGATGAAGGGTGTACATGGCAGTAGATGTCAATTTTTCACCAATCACCAATAAAGCTGTAGAGGAGGGGGACTAGGCAGAAACCCCTTGTCAGCAGTTATTTACTGCAGTGTTCTCTTATCACAATGTAAGAAATCTGTGGCCACGTAGACCTTCATGACTATCATTGCTACATATCAAGGCTACTTGCAACGTCACAGTAAAAACCTACGCAGAACCTAGATCCTTCTCCAAGAATACAGACTCCTTCACTTTAAGCCAGGGGTAGGCAACCTATGGCATGCATGCCGAAGGCAGCATGCGAGCTGATTTTTCAGTGGCACTCACACTGCCCGGGTCCTGGCCACCAGTCCGGGAGGCTCTGCATTTTAATTTAATTTTAAATGGAGCTTCTTAAACATTTTAAAATCCTTATTTACTCTAAATACAACAATGGTTTAGTTATATATTATAGACTCATAGAAAGAGACCTTCTAAAAACATTAAAATGTATTACTGGCACATGAAACCTTAAATTAGAGTGAATAAATGAAGACTCGGCACACTGCTTCTGAAAGGTTGCCAACCCCTGCTTTAAGCTAAAGGAAACTCATTAGCTGTTGGCAGCAGTTCTGATTCTATCCAATAGAGGGAGATGATATACATACTAGCTATCTTGTTCAATATAGTATTCTAAACTAGAGTGGGAAATGTACTAGAAAATATATAATAGGACAGCAGTTTACAACCATTTCCATACTGGGAACTCCTTATCTGTACCAGAATGATCCTAACATTCTCCCCAAGTACTAACCTAGTTGAATCTAGCCATTTAGCAACATGGGAAGGATAGGGTGGGTGGTCATGACCCCCAGGTTAAGAACACCTGCTGCAGGGAGAAACTCTGAACTGGTAGGGAGATGAATTAGACAATATTTCTTATCTAATGGCTCTTTTCCAAAAGTATATCATCGAGGATATAATTTTATGTTTGTATTTCTTCAGGTTATAAATTTTTGTCTTCCTTTTGCTAGGTAAGAATTGTTTATATTGGTGGCTCTGTCTGATGACTTGAATACAATTTTACATTAGACTGAATTTTACAGTGGTTGATACTTGTAGCTGCTTGATGCTGTTCTAATTATGGGGGGAGTTTCTAAATGTTTTGAGTTCAGTTCAGGTAAGCACCCCCAGAATTTATACTCATCCAGAATTAATCCAGACTTTTCTCAGCCTTTTGGGCCTTTAAAATTGGTCAGGAAATCTCATGGACATAATGTCTGCTGTAGAAATTCTGATGCTGCTTGCTTACAGTCAAGCCAGAAATGCTTCAGGATTAGTCTTTTGTGGTGTATTTCAGCTTTCCTGCTTCTGATCTCAAAGAAAACCCAGAAGCACAGAGGGACACGAAAATGAAAAATGAGTTTAAAACAAAGGTTAATCAACTATTTCAGATTTCAGGAAAGGTTTGGTTTAGCTTTTTGGTGGTTAGGGACAAGGAATTATTTATCTGAACCAGTTCCTACTCCAAGGCCAGTTCCTGAGGTCCCTACAGCGGCAAACTCCCTGAGAAGTCATTGGCAGCCCACATCCTTGCCCTTCCAAAGGGTCAGAGACCATGGCCACCTTTAAAACCAACTGTCTTATATGGCAATTTGGTGATTAGTCAGGAGAGGCACTGTGCATGTTTACTGTATTTCCAACTGACTGACTTGCAGCTTCAGAAGAGATTTGTGCACCCTGAGGAGAAAGTTCCTGGCTGACAGCTCTGAAATGAGCTGTCAGCCAGAGAGAAGACTCTGCTCTTGGGGACAAAGAATCCTCTTTCCTCACACCAGCGGCAGGGGGAAGGCTTGATCCGCAACGTGCTGAGCGCTCTGACTCCAATCCAGCAAAGCACACTTATGCCAATTCTCAGCCATAAGCATGGGAGTAGTCACATTGATTTAAAACAGGATTGATTTAAAGTGGAACACTCACTAGCTTAAAGTGCATGGGGCCAGGGGCGGCTCTAGAAATCGGGCTGCCCCAGCGCCGCGGCGCCGCCGCCGCCCCCCCGTCTCCCCGGGGTCCTCCCCCTCTTCCGGGGAGAGCTTGCTCTCGGCGGCATGGCAGGCAGGGGTCAGGGGCCGGGCGAAGCGGCCCCGCGCGCCGCGCCCTCTCGCTGAAGGAGCGGGAGCGCGGGACGGGGCGCGGCGCCGCGCCGCGCAGCGGCGCAGGTCCGCCCGTCGGTGCTCGCTGGCAGGCGGCCGGCGGCATGAGCCACCACGGAGCCAGCACCCCCCCCCCGCCGCCAGCGCCGCCGCCGCCGCCGCCGCCCCCGCCGGCCCCGCCTGCATGGGGCTAAGTGCTTTTCTGGGCCAGAGTGCTGGGCACCTTGGACGACCAACCCCAGTCTCTCTCAAAAGAATTTAAGAACCTTTGTCCCATCTCAATTCTCCCTCCTGCTGGAGACACAGGAGTGTTACTGCAGTTATAGAGCTGAAGTAAGTCCCACCGCTTACCCACCCACCATGAGAGAGACTGGACATAAATTCACATATGGTTGGTTGGGGCAGGGAGACCACCTCCGTAAGTTCCCTATTCCCCCAACAGCTGCACACCTGCCACCTGCAACTCCCCCTACCAGTCCGATAGGTTGGCCCAGTGAGCTGTGTTTTAAAGATGAAGAGTGCCATATCATTAGAAAGGTCCACTTGTTGGGTGTTACCGTTTTTCTGTTTCTGTTACCACTTCATTTGTGAGCGCCCTTGGTTAGTTCGCCCCTGTAAATGAGAATTTAGTTTCAGTGGTTTTTGTTGTTGATTTGTTTGCTTTCTTCTGATGGCTCCCTATATGTAATGGTGTAATATTGCAGAATGGAATTCAAATAAGTAGTTTGAGATGGGCAGTTTTAAAAAATTCTTGAACAACAAAAAGTAAATGATCATAGATTCAAAGTTATAAACCTCCCCACCTCCAAATCTCATGAGACTGGCAGAAACTAATGTAAATTAATGTACATTTTCATTCTATTGATACTAAAAATATCGTGTCTTCACATACCAAAACTGTGACCAATAACCAGACTAAATTGTAAGCTGAAAGTGCTAAATTATAGCTGCTACTTCAGTTGAAGTTGTCAAGTTATTTAACTGGGAGTGTCTTCAATTCTGATTGAAAAATTTAAACACTCCTAGCATCAAATAGCAGATTTGACAAACCTGCAATCCTTTAAAAAAGTACATCCCAAAACCTAAGTTTATTTTAACATTTGTGTTATAGAGTAGGGGTGACGTGACATTTCTCTGCAGTCTTTAGTAATTGGAATATTTTGAAAAATATATGAAACATTTGCTTAAAACTGTTTAAAGTTTTTAAATAAGCTGTTTGATGATTTACTCTTGTTTAGGCAGTTTGCCTGTAGGTTAAAGTTATAGTATGTGAGAGAAAAGTGTCTAAGTCAAATTGTCAGCAGATCTCTGCTCATCAAGTTGCAATAACTGTCCAAACATTCCAGATTCAGCCCTTTCACAAATGTGGATCTCACTCAATGGATCTATCTGTCAGAGGGATTTGTAGAGCTAATTTTTGGAAGCACTTGGTCATTGTTAGGGCAATGGCTATCCCAATATATGCAACTGGATTTAAGTTTTTTTTATTTTAACCCCAAATCCTTCATTCTGGTGTCAGAGAACATAATGGCCTCTCCAGTAATTTTCTTACCTTTAGGTCACGTACAGCAATCACTTAACAAGAAATAGAATTATCTGTAGCAGATTAGTTGGTACTTTAAAAAACAAACAAACAGAACTTCATTGTATAGTCTGGACCATGGTTGCCCTTCAAAGTATAAATATAGTTGTGTAAGGGATAGCTTAGTATTTTAGACCTACTGCTGTGATAGGCTTGTACCAACTTTTCCACTTGTCTGGCCATTGTACTGTCAATGTTTTCATCATCTGATAATCAGGATGCGTCTAAATTTTATAGCTTAGCAGCATAATATTACCTGACTGACTGACTGGAAAATTATGCAGTAGGCTCTGTTGCATATGTTGTGCATTTCAGTGAGGTATAAAGCAAATCAAGTGTGCTTTTTGGCTATGGTAAATCATAGCGATGTGAAGGATTAAAGGATATCTGTTTGTTAGTATATTCCTATTTTAGAAGTGCTTTTTGTTTCTTTTGAAATTTTATAATGCTGGTCTGAAATAACTAGTATGACTTTCTTTACATAATATGAACAGTATCAGAGCAATAGCGTATAAAGCACAGATGAATATACGCCAGTCTCAAGGTAAACCATTCCTTGCTTTATGGGCCCAAAATGCTTGAGGGAATATCAGAAATCCACATACTGTTCCAGAGTGCTGCATTTTGCAACCAGATCTCTGCTTTAGTTGACAGATGTGGAGCAAAAAACATATGGTCAGACAACTCCCCAGTGACTACACATGTGGATACTGAAGAACGGCAAGTTATTCCAGATAAAAATCAGTATAAAGTTTATGCTCAACATTTTCCTCCCTGATCTGTGGGTTGTTTTTTTTGTTTTTTTTTTTGACTAGTCTAAAATGGCTTAGCATTGTGTTTTTATGACCCCATCTGCTTTGGGTGAGGCAACATCTTAATTTGAATGCCATGCTGAAATCTCAGGTACAGCTGAAGAGCTGCCCTTGTTACAAGACTTCATGCCAATAGGGTTTGTGGGATGGATCTTGCAAAGTGCTGAGTGCTTTTTGTGAGGTGCAATCAGTGGGAGTTGAGGGGACTCAGCAACTGGCATTAGATACTCAGCACCTCCCAGGATGAGGCTCTTTAAATGCACAAGTACTGCAACATTCAGGAAACCACAGTGCTGTATCATACAGTCCAAAATTTGCATTCAAAGATCTCCTTATCCACATTATCTGTTGTACATCTTCCAGAATTCCATTCAATCAATTAATGACACTCCCCTTAAAAACAGTTCAAGATAAATGTTCGTCTGGCATTTAGCATACAGTTGCAAGTTGAATATTAAGATCACTATAAAAATGAATATTGGCAGGGATTACAAAATTCCTTTTGGAACTTCCTGTATTTGTTTTGCTGAGGTGCATACTGATCTTACCTTGGCTCAATTCTGGACAGTTGTGGGTGCCCACATGCTTCACCCCGAGATCACTGAAAGTACAGGACATTCAGTACCTTTTTGGAAGGGATTCCGCACCTTTCAGGATCTGACTATATTACTGTGCCAAGCCAACTGCCAGCACACAACAAATAATGATGACAACTGATGAATAACCTTTTATTTAGCTTTGATTCATCTGGGTTTCCTGCCAATGAAACAACTTCAGTCCATTGCGCAGAGCATCAGTTATGGCAGAATAAGGCCACAACTGTTTTTGTTTTGTTTTGCAAGAAGCACTTTACAATGGGCCTGCTTCTTATTTACACTGAAGGCCCCTTTTACATAGTTCTAATAGTGTAAAGGAGCCTCAGAGTGGATGCAGATTTCATTGCCAGAGCAATGAAGAGCCATTCGTGGCCCATAATTGAGATATGTGAATCGGCACCATTGTAAAGTACTCTAGGACAGTGGCTCTCAATCTTTCCAGACTACTGTACCCCTTTCAGGAGTCTGATTTGTCTTGCGTACCCCCAAGTTTCACCTCACTTAAAAACTACTTGCTTACAAAATCAGACATAAAAATACAGAAGTGGCACAGCACATTATTATAAAAGAAATGTATTGGAATATAAATGTTGTACTGCATTTCAGTGTATAGTATATAGAGCAGTATAAACAGGTCATTGTCTGTATGAAATTTTAGTTTGCACTGACTTTGCTAGTGCTTTTTATTTAGCCTGCTGTAAAACTAGGCAAATATCTAGATGATGTACCCGCTGGAAGACCTTGACATACCCTCAGGGGTATGCGTACCACTGGTTGGAGAAAAACTACTCTAGGAAAATGATGCAACTTCTTGGAGAGGGGGATGCTTAGCCATATGAGGGACTACTCCTGTGAGGTGCTGAGAGTCCCAATTGCTCATGACCTTGCAGAATCAGGCCCACATTTGGTGGTTATTCTAGTACTGTAGAGGTAGCATTTTATTAAGTAAGAGTGTTTTTTAAAGTTTCCTTTTTCCTCAGTACTTCGCTTCCCCAAGGGTTTGTTCTTCTGATCTCGGTATTGAGTAAAGTGAAGTCGCAGTTCAGTCTCATTGGTCAGGTCTTGTGCAGTAGACTAAGTGCTGCCACTGAGCACATTATTCTGTTTTCAAAAATAATTAGTTGCCTTTGTGGTGATGGGCTAGTTCAGCTATCAGCTGCTTGATTACGCTGAGTGAATAAAATGCCTAGGAAGGAGTTAGATTGCTGTGAGCTGTCTGCTGTGGAGCACAGGGGTGAATTCTAACTTCAGTCTGGTCATTTGGCACTAACTGCCTGCAATCTGTTTCTGTCCATGTGTGAAAGCTACCTGCATACAGTCTGCTGTTCAGCAAGCCATCACGCTGTAAGGAAACTATATTTTCAGTCTGCTATGCACCATAAGGCAAACCTTTAATCAGTATCTTTTGAAAGAGATGATGATTAATAAAAATCTATGAACTCAGCTTCTGTGATTAAAACAGCAAGTGTGCTGAAAATCTAATAGAGCCAATTTAGACACCATTATAGTTTTAAAAAATAAATTACTAAAAGGTTAGATTCCTAGGTGCTCTAGGAAAACAGATTTGTCTGTTTTATTCCTGTCTCCCAGGCTCAGCTATTTGTGTTAAATGACAGTTGGTCTGGGAATATGTTAGATTTAGTTCAGGATGTAGTTATAAGACATCGGGGAAAATATTCTGATTGAAAGGCTGCAGTTCTCTTATACAAAATATGTAATGTTTTTCAAAGGCAAAAAAGTTCATCACTTCAATCTTTTCATGCTATCCTACAAAGGCTGCTGTATGCTAAAAAGGAAGTATGCATGTTGATCAGGCACCGTCTGTAAACATTCAATGTATTTATTTTCTGTTATGATGCAGACTTTGTTTGCATTCACCAGAGCCTTTAATTTTAGCATATGATCACTGTCAAATTTCCTTTCAAAGTATCTTATCTTTAATGGTGGTTTCATTGGGTAAGCAGAGACGGCGGGGAAAGTGTTCCCTTCTCAAAGCAGTATAGTTTATATACACACCCACAGCCAGGGTGAAAGTCTTCCTCTTCCCCACTCAAAGGCTGAGGGCTTATACAAGTCCTTCTGTGACATTTATTGTAATACAATCCAATGGCTGGAAGCTGAAGCTAGACGAATTCAGACTGGAAATAAAGTGTAAAATTTTAATGGTGAGAGTAATTAATCATTGGAACAATTTATCCAGGGTCATGATGGATTCTCCATCACTGATGATTTTTAAATTAAGATTGGGTGTTTGTCTAAGAGATGTGCGCTAGGAATTATTTTGGAGGAAGTTCCATGATAATTACCTGTTCTGTTCATTGCCTCTGAAGCCCCTGGCATTGGCCACTGTCAGAAGGCAGGATACTGGGCTAGATGGACAATTAGTCTGACCCAGTATGGCTGTTCTTATGAAGGAACAGGATCCGGCCTTCAGTTGTGTAAGCAGGGTCTTAATGAGCTCTCCCCTGAAATCTAGATAGACATGCCTATTTTGTCTAAGTGTCCAGCAGACACAGCTACTTTGCCAAAGTGATCCATTTTGGCTGGGTTTGGGTTATAATTCAGTTTAGCATTGAATGCAGAGGTAATAAAATATTGTTCTTCTTGTATGAGTAGAGGGCAGCAGAATTGTACTTAGCATGCCCTGATTGAGAAGAAAAACAACAAGGAGTCCTTGTGGCACCTTAGAGACTAACAAATGTATTTGGGCATAAGCTTTCATGGGCTAGAACCCACTTCATTGGAGTCACCCTAAACTGAACCTCACTGCTAAGCAGGGGGTAGCAATGCACAATCCCAGAGAAAATCAGAGGGGATGTGAACAGGTGTTCTATCTGGTGGTGTAGACTGAAATCACTGATGAGCATGGGGAGCCTTCAATCTGGTGTGGTGACAGTGTTGCAGTGAAAGATAATGAAGAGGCAGCACCTGAGAGGTTCCCCACTATGCAGTGAAATCACTACGAGCTGGGCTAAGTGGTGGAACCTCAGAACACGCCATCGCAGAAGTGGCAGTGTGGGGCAAGCAGCAGCAGTGAGAATAGTGGCAGAGCTGAGCAGCAGCAGAGATAACAGTGGCAGCAATGGTGAGTGGTGGCAGAATACAGTGGCAGAGGCAGCTGTGAGCAGCAGCAGCGAGCTAGCTGCCACCACCTCTGCAACAACAAAGGCATTGCTCCATTTCCCCTTTTCCTGCCCTCTTTCAGGAGCGTGAGGTGAACACACCTCTGAACTCTGGGCCTTTGATGACCAAGGACAGCCAACTGTGAGTGGGATGCAGCGGAGGAAAAGGGGAGTGATGCATTGAAGGGACATTGGTTCATCGGAATTTCTCATTGCAAGGTGGGAAATGAGGCAAAGGACACTGCCCAATGCACTGTGTGGTGGCGTTTGCGTATGGTCATGTGCTTTTGAGTTGTGGTGTTTTCCCAGATTAATGCTGGGTTCCCTTTCTCTTTTAATAGAAGTTTTCTTTTGTTAGGCACAGACTTGGTGCTTGCAAATGGGGAAGTATTGCCTCAGAGAGCGGCCAAAGGTGGTGGTTAGTTTTCCCATATTATGGGGAGGGGAGCTTGAGCCAGTTCTCTTTTGTATTGTTAAGAGGAACCCCATGATATTGAACCTGGCCCTTGTTGCTGCCGACTCTACTTGGCAGAAGGCTTTTACCCATGAGAGACAGAGAATCTTTAACTGATTTAACAAAATCAGTAATACAGTGGAAGTTCATTGATTGTCTCCCTGCTCACTTGCAAATTTGATAATCTACTCTTTGTGCACTGCCTAGCACAATGGGGCCCCATTCTTGGTTGGTCCTTAGGCAATACTTTAATAAATGTCATTAATAAAATCCTGCTAAAAAGCTGCCTCTCACTGTAATCACTTTTCTGTGGAGACCCTCCATAGTATATTCCCTTCGCAGGAATCTTCAGTGGAAAAACAGCAGCTGGGGAAGCCCCTGGCAGTGAGGCTCCAGTGGAGCCAGACTGTCAGGGAGCAGGATAGGGAAGAGAGGGTCAATGGGACAGTTTAGAAACACACAGTCTCTGGCGTATGGCTGTGGTCTCCAGCTGATGCATGGATCTTGTGTGACAAATCGTTCACTTGTTCCTTTTTAGTTGGACAGATTAAAATGTAGTCAAATACATCTACAGCTTTCAGAATGCTGGATGGTGAGTGAACTGCTTGGCTGCTATCAAACTCAATATGGATTGTGTACCTGCGTCCCGGTACACTGCTGGGATATATAAGGAGTGAGGGCTTATCGTTGTTCCCCCAGTACATGCGCTGTTGCCACATATCTTTTAAAGGCTTCTCCTCACATGGACATGCACAAGTACCTTACCTGATTTTCCCTTCACTCCACTTATGCCGAGAGTTATTGCCAATTATTATGCGTTTTATAGAATCCACAGCCCCTGTGTTGGCTCAGCCCTACCCTCTGCTCCCATATCTGTGTCCCCATTGCAGTATTTGAGGGAAGCGAAATGCCTCAGACTGGCCCTCCACACCAGGAGTGATATTTTCCATGAAAGAGAATAAAACAACACATATGTAGCTGCTGCTTCGCATGAAAGGCAGGAACAAATTGCACTTGTGGCACTGGGTGGAAGAACAGCCTTAGAACAGTCTGATCCTGTTGATGTTCCCGGGGCTTTTAGCTGTCTCCTTGATATTCTCCAGACCTTACGTGATTCAAATGAAATCCTCCAGGTATCCTCCAGGTCCTTACATGTCCTGGAGCATAACCCAAGTTTCCACATAAAAGTATTTGTACAGAAGTTCACTAAACACCAACAGTTATTAATACGCACTGGAGACCTGTGAATCTTGTTTTTTTAAAAGTCTCCTGCATGATGCTCAGCAGCCCCCACTTTTGTTGACTTCAGCTCATATTGCCTTGTGCCAGTCCCAGTATGCCTCATGAGCACTACACATATTGAAAACAAACAAAACAAAACAACAATCAGAAAGTCTGATAGTTTGCCTCCATACCCTCACATGTTTTATAGAACCTTATTAATCCTTCTCAAAATAAAAGGTCAAATTCTGCTGTCTTTTACATCACTGTAAACCCAGAATAACTGTTGAACCAGATTTACACCAGTGCAAGAGTGCAGAATTCGAAATTCCACTCAGACATTATGTATTCTACCCAATGCCTGATCAAATGCTGTTTTAGAAAGTGAGAGGTTTGTTGCTTTTACTCATTTTAAGATAGCTGAAAAATTTCTCTTTGCAAATCCAAAGAAATACAGGGCATCCTAGTTTTTGAGCTATGCTTAAGTATTTTAAAATAACTTGTTTTAAAATAACTAGCATTAGCAAGTGTAAAGAGAACACATGATTTTCTAGATGATTCAAACGACACCTCATTTGGCTTGATTTTATTTTCATTCTGTGTAATTTTTATATCCCCTAAGAAATTGAACAAAAATTATTTTTCTTCTATGACTATAAAAAAATAATATTTTGTTACAAATACAATTTTCCCCAATATTTGTTTTAAATGCATTGGTCACATCTAGTACTCCATTTTGCAAAAACAGACATTTTCAATTTCATGGATCAAATAGTTTTTGCTTATTTTTAAAATGGCAATTTGCAATGATTATGCAGGGGATGTAACTAATAAATGGCCGGAAGTTAAAACCAGACACATTCAAATTGGAAATAAGGCACAAATTGTTAACTGTATGGGTGATTATCTATTGGAACAAACTACCAAGGGAGATAATGGTTTCTCCATCTCTTGAAATCTTCAAATCAAGGCTGGAGACCTTTTTATAAGATATCTGGGCATAAGTGCTGCCCCTTTCATCTGCATTTGCTATTGGCTAGTTAAGGTGGCTTACTGCATGACTTGCTGGGCTTCTGAGAATCCCTTTCCTAGGGAACTAACTCTCCCCATATATTATATTGGAAGCCTGGGTGCCTAACTTGGGGCTGAGAACTCCACTCAGCAGCAGGGCATCTAGGGTGCCAAAGTCCCTTTGTGAATCTAGCCCATGGTGACTGTTTTTACATAGGAAAATTAAGACTTGTTGAATTAGAAATGCATGTTTACTTAGAAAATGTCATAGAAAAGACCATGGAAATGTTCACATTTTATCTGAAGAATAAAACCTGTAACTAATTACCTTTTTTTTTTTTTACAAAAAACGTGAACAGCTTGAAATATTTTGCAAAACACATGTTTATAAGTTGATTTTTAACAAAGTGAGGTTGATTGTTCACATGAACCAAAGTCAAATTTCTTTGTTTTAGTTACTAGTGAGATGACATCTGAGCTTTTCAGACTCACACTAGTAGAACTTTGAAAGAGTGATGCCTCACTAATCCTTACCTGAATTATTTTTATTTATTCTACTCTTCATAAATGTGGTATCATGAATGAACCTAATTCATACAGTATGTACCTATGAACAAAAAACAGTTAGTGTCAAAATGACATATTACTGAGAATGACAGAGATCTAAGGACTCAGTGACTGAGGGTCAGGGGCTGGCCTAGTTAGGACAAGCTGCTGGCCTGCTCCCTGACTAACTTCACAGCTTGACAACCAATGAGCCCAGCTGTACTGCCTTGGAACTGACAGAGTGGCCATAGCCCCTGACTGGCTGCTGATTTAGAAGCCCGGCTTGTAAGACTGGCCCCTACAGCAGATCAGAAGCTTCTCAGCACATATGGTGTCTGCAGTTGCGCTCTCCCTTTTTCCAGTTCCTGCTTCCAGTCCCTGCTGCTGCACTGCTCCAATCCCTGTTCCCCTCTGGGTGTTAGATTTCAGGCTTCGAGCCCCAGCGCTGCCTCTGGCTTACATCTCTGGTAGACTCTCCAGCTCTGGAATTCAGCTTCTGTCCCTCCGGTACTGACCCTCGGCTCGTTTCCTGGACTCTGTCCCCATCCAGACCCAGCTCTAACCAGTAGACCAAACTCTCATTTCCACCCTACACTTGACTGCCCATGGCCTGATCAGCTATAGTTTGAGCAGCTCAATACAAAGATTAGGGGCCCACCTCACTGCAATGGACCCCACTCAGGACAATTTTTCGCTGGTGGAGGTCATACAGAACTTGCAGGCACAGGTGTCCACCCTGCAGGCACAGAATGTGGCCATACAAGCTCCACCAGAACCCCTGGCTCTTGCCCCCCAGAAAACAAAGATCCCATAGCCAGGTAAATTTAGTGGTGATCGTGATCAGTCTGAGGTTTCTTAAACCAATGCCAGCTCTTCTTGCTACACCCCTAATCATTCCCTGCAAACCAGGGCAGGGTTCATCATTAGTCTGTTCACAGGGGAGGCCTTGGCCCGCATTCTTGGAACTGTCCAGCCCCATCCTGGGCCAGTTGGAGCAGTTCATTCAGGACATATCAGTTATCATTAGTGACCCCCGTGCACCTGAGCTTCTGAAGCTGTGCTGCAAACACTACAGCAATGGCATTGATTAGCTGCCCAATAGACTGCCAGCTTCCATTGCCTCTCCAGAGACACCGAGAGAGGCCACACAATGTCATCAGTTTGGGATTGGGCTGAATGATAATATAAAGGACAAAGTAGCACAGATTGAGCTGCCATCCTGTCTCAACAGCCAGATCGACCTGTGTCTCAGAATTGGCGACCACCTTGCTGAGTGTCTTGAGCCCTGACAAGGCCCCTGCCCCCTACCTCTCAACCGCACACCCCACTCCCGGACTCAAAATCCACGGATGTTGACTAGGCCTGACCACAGGTGTCTGAGGCTGAGAAAAACCAATGCCGAGCTTTGGGCCTGTGTCTGTATCATGGTGGCAGCAGACACTTCCCCTTGAGATGGACTGCAAAGGTCAGATCAATTTCAGGGTCAGGAAACATCAAGCCTAAGCCGCAGTAAGGGGGTCCAGGCTGCACCAATCTCATTCCCCTTCAGAGACTTTGATCTCCGTGCGCCTGTCAGGATAACAGCAACTGCTAACTCACAGTTGATGTATCTCCAGCTGCTATTGCAGCTCCTACTCCCAATGAGCCCAGTGGTCTACTTGGAGTCCCTAATCAGCTCAGAGACCTCAGGTAATGTTATGTACCAAGATGTGGCTAAGGCCCACGGGATCCCTGACATGTATAAAAATTCCCCAGATCCACTGAATGTCGCTTCTACCCTTGGGGCTGGTCACCCACCTTACCACCTCTTTAGGGGCTATTACCCCCTAGAACAGCGGCTCTCAAACTTTAGTAACCCAAGGACTTCCATTTTGATCTAAAATTTTGCCATGGACCCCCAAACCCCCCTGCCTCCCAGTGCCTCCTGCATGCCTGGGAACAGCTGTTCCCTGGCGTGCAGGAAGTGCTGGGAGGGAGTGGGAGGACTTGATCAGCGGGTCCAGTGGCAGACATAATTCCGCCCCCTCCCCTGACTGCGCTTCATCCCTGCTTCAAGCTGCTCCCCGGCGTGCAGGAGGCACAGAGAGGGACGGGGAGGAGTTGATCAGCAAGGCCCGTGAATCCCATGAAGTTCCCTTGTGGACCCCTGTTTGAAAAACTTTGCAATAGAGGCACTGGGAGACTCTTTAGTTCAGGTTGATTCAGGTCTCCCACTCTCTGGTCATCCTGGGAATACTCTTGCTCTCTGCCCATGGTTCCTGTATACGTTGGTGATAAGGGACAGTATGCTTTTGCTCCCACTACTGCCAATGATTCTGTCTTCCAGAGAACACAGCGAATTGGTGTTCTCTGCTGTTCATGTTGTTGTTTGGGGAATCTCTGCAGCAAGGGAATAGACCCGTGGGAGTTGGGCATGCCCCCAACCATCCTGCCTGCCACCACTGAAATACTTCACAAGTACTATGACTTTGCAGATGTATTTGACAACAGAAATTCAGGCACCCTACCCCCACACCACAGCTACACCTTATCAACCTTCAGCCAGGTGCTGAAATTCCATTCAACTGCATGTATACCCTTTCCAAACTAGAGCACCAGGCTCTTAATGTCTATCTGCAGGAGAATCTGCAGAAGGGCTTTATCCAGACATCCACCTCTCCAGCAGGGGCCCTGATCTTCTTTGTTAAAAACAAGGATGGTTCCCAGAGGCTCTGCATTGACTACTGGGCTGTCAAGAGGGTGATGGTATGGAACCATTACCCACTTCCCCTCATTCTAACTGAAATAATTCATTAATATGGTTAATACATGACATGAAAAGTCATTGGAATTGTTGTATGAAACTTGAAATGTTTCTGTTGATAAGCAGTTCACACTCAGCAAAATAGTTTCTTGTTTGTTTCCTGAGCTTATCATTCTCATTATAGAGGAAGCCATTTTACATTTGCTGTGGTCTCAGGAGAGACGCCTTTGTGGCCACAGTTCAGTCAATGGGTGTTTAGGGCCAGATTTTCAAAAGTATTGAAGTGCCTTAAGTAGCAGATAGATCTCTAGGGGGATTTTCAAAAGCGTCAAAGTAAGTTAGGTGCCTAAATTCCATCAAAAGACACCCCAGTGTAGACATGCCATTCTTCCTTCAGTGTTTAGAGCAATGGAGGTGTAACATTATTTTGCAGATATTCCAAGTGAAAAGAAAATGCATGAAAAAAAACCATTATATTCCTAGACAAAAATTAAAATCCAATCTGAATTGTCAATCGTTGTATGCAGTGTTTTTGTAATACCAGAATGTTAGCGAGACAAGGTGGGTGAGGTAATATCTTGTATTGGACTGACTTCTGTTGGTGAGAGAGACAAGCTTTTGAGCTTACACAGAGCTCTTCTTCAGGTCTGGGAAACATATTCAGTGTGTCACAGATAAATACAAGGTCAAACAGATAGTTTAGCATAAGTAATTAGTACCTATGATGATAAACTATCTGTTTGACCTTGTATTTAGCTGTGATGGGCTGAGTACCTTGTCCAGATCTGAGAAAGAGCTCTGTGAAGCTTGAGAGGGGGTCTCTCTCACCAAAAGACATTACCTCACCCACCTTACCTCTCTAATTGTCAATCATATCATTTAATTTAAAACAATATGAGACTGCACAGCTCCACCTTACTCACCTTTCAACTCTTGTTTCTTATGTTCCTGCCTTGCCCTGCCAATATTGTCAAACTCCCAGCATTTCATATCCTCTTCAATCTCCCAACTTCAGGCTGCATATTGTAAGGAGCAACCTCCAGAACCTAGCTTACTAGCTTCTCTCCTTTTCTAGTTATGGTACTTTTTTGGTCCCCTATTACTGCAGAAGCTGTTTTCTCACAATGTATTTAATGTAATTGTCTTCACAACACTCCTGGCATATTATTCCAATAGTACAGATGTGGAACTGAGGCACAGGGAAACTAAGGCCCAGATCCATAGAAATATTTAGGTGCCTAACTCCCATTGATTTCAAGTACTTGAAATTTCTCAAGAGGCAGCCACTTGCATGAGATTTCCATTTTTACAAGCCTAATAGGTTTTCATTTAAGCAATTACATTTTTGGGTGTTGAGCTGAATCAAACTGAACATTTGACTCTTTGGTGGTTCATCTATCACTGATTAATTCAGCCAGATATAGAGAGCAAGTTGAATAGAAGTCAGCATGCTGACTATTCCCTCATTTGTTACTGCAATATTAATAAAGTTGATAGAGTGGAACTAATCCATCTGCTCACAATTTATTTCCTCCCAATGAGCTATAATTTCACTTTTTTATGAGCTCATTCTTTGACTAATTTTATTAGCATTCCTTTCAGAGTTCCATTTTTAATCACTTTTCATCAAGCTTTAGCTATGTATAAAAAAGTAGAGCTAGATTGGCTTAAAAGGGAGAGATGAAAGGACTTAATGAGAAATATGCCTTAGTTTAAATAGAACCAGATCAAGTAGCCCCAGTGATACTAAAAAGACTTAGAGAGCGTACAAAATAGCCTGCTTCACAAGAAGTTTGATTCTGTAATTTCTAAAATTTAAACAGAGTTAAATGAAGTAGGGCAGTAATGTCAACCTTGTAAAGGGAGGGCAGGTGTGCCACAGGACACTTAAAGGAGATCTGATCAGCTGCAGCTTGCCCATGATTGCGTGGTTTGTAAGGAGGTAGAGCTAACACTGGGCAAGATAGTGTAGCTGGGAGTTCAGGAAACAAGTGGGAGTCGTGCAAGGTCTCTTCTGCACCATTTTGATAAAGAAGGTTGATCTTTTCTACTGTTCTGGACAAGCTTGGGTTTGCGATAGTAGAAGGAGGTTGGATTACATTTCTGAGTACTTATCCATGGTATTTAATGCAAAAAGTCAGTTGCCTATGAGCTTAAATATATATTTCTTATTATTTCATGATAAGCTCTGATATCCTGCTCCTTTATTTGTTCAGTAGGACTGGCAGGGAATACTTCTCAGTGTTCTGCGCTGAGCACTTACAGTGAGAGTCAAGAAAGTACATTGGTGCTTAAACCCCAGACTTCATTGCGGTCCACAAAACTCCCACCAAACCCTGTAGACACCTAAACTCACTGAGAACCTAAGTTTTTCAGAGTAAAAGTTGTGCCTACATTTCTGCCTCTGAGCGTGTGTACTGCTGCTTCCCTCTAAGTGTCCCAACACCTTCCTCCCTGCTTCAGCCCCAAAGCAATTCACAAACCACAGAAAGATAGGGGTTTGTCCACCTAACTTGCGTGTGGGGCCTGATCCAGTAGGCGTACTGAGAGTGTGCCTACCAGATTAGGCCCCATTCAGAATCCAAGAGGAGGAAGTGCCTACTTCATTGGTTTTAGTCCAGTGGTTAGCACTCTCACCTGGGATGTAGGAGACCCAGCTTCAATTCACCCCTCTCTGCCAGAGTGGGAGAAAGGGAGGGTGCTCTAACTACTCTGGGCTAAAAGTTATAATGTAGGCACTGGTAACTACATAGTAACCTGTGGCACCTTAGAGACTAACAAATTTATCTGGGCATAAGTTTTCATGGGCTAAAACCCACTTCATCAGATCAGGGTGCATCTCATGAAGTGGGTTTTAGCCCATGAAAGCTTATGCCCAAATAAATTTGTTACTCTCTAAGGTGCCACAAGGACTCCTCATTGTTTTTGGTGATACAGACTAACACAGCTACCACTCTGATACATTGTAACCTGTTATTATCTCATGCTCTAGGTGAAACAAAACATCCAGAGTTATTAGCTCTAAATTAATAACCTGATGTAGTTGTTTGGTAACATGCTGAAAACCTAGGGCGATTGTTTAAAGGGTATAATCGATGCTTCTTATGAAGCAGCAATCTCACTATAGACTGTTTTAGAGAGAGATGATTTCCTCTTCACCCAACAGACCTTTTCCTTCTCTAAATACTGGTTGGGGTTAACAGAAAGCTACCTAGATATACATGAGAAAGCTTTGCTATCTTTTTTGTTTGCTGTTGCCTCAGAAATTTTCTGTAAAGATAAAAGTAAATTTACTAATAAGATGCCAAACCAGTCATAGAATCAATTCTAGCTATGTATTGAAATACGTATTTCAGCGGAGCTTCCTTTTGATTTCAGTCCAGGCATTCAAGGCTCTTTTTTTGTCTGCCCTTTAAAAATGAGTATGCACAGGAGCAGACACCAAGGGGAAAGTATCATTTAAGTTTGCTTGGCTGCCTCTCATCTTTGCAGTGAGTGATAGCTTGTAAACATACTTAAGATCACAAGACGTTTCATCTTCGGGCACGGCGAGAGGGGTGTCATAGCACTGCAGTACCTTTGGGGGACTTGACAAATCCACAAGCTGTTAATAAAGGCCTTAATGTACCATACATGGAGCTAGAGTAAATGTTAGTTCCTGACCTCTGGCTGCCTCAGCTCCATTTTTATACAGCAATATTAAACATGTCTTTGATCATAAAAGATTAGACCTCTGTAAAAGCAAAAATGAGCCTCCCTCAGGTACTGCAGGTACTGTGACCTCTCACAGCCAGATGCTCTGAGTTGAGAATTCTGCTATTAAACAATCTATGTTGTATTTCAGACTGCATACTTTTTAACAAATGAAACTGACCCAGTGAATGTAAACCTGCCAGACAAAATTTGCTCTTGATGGTATCACCCAGTGAATTCAATTAAAATCAAAGAATATTTTTTTTGTTTAAACACCTACACTGCACAAGTCTGAACAAGAAAATCCTTGTTAAGTTATCTTATGGCACTGTGTTGAGAGCAAAGAGCAGGCTAGTCAGGAATTTAGGCCTTCCTAGTGAAGCCTTGTGCAAATTGTTGTGCTGCAAGGTCGAAGTTTTCTGATGTTACTGTTAGTTTAAGTAATTCTGTCAAATATCTGTACAGTGTGTCCAGACCCTAAGACTCCAAGAGGACATCACGGTTTGACACTAGAAGAACTCAGTGTCATTCATTTGCTTATATCAGCCTTTTTTAACTGTAAAACCCTAAACAGGGAGTAAGGTGGTAGTGCAAAAAAAAAACACAGAGATACAGTGTCTCCCACTACAGTGAATCCTGTGCATTAAAATGATCCAAAACACTTTGAAGTCAATGACAGTCTTTCCATTTACTTGAAGGGGCATTGAATCAGGCCTTATATGAGAGAGCACTTTGCTTTTTGGGTTTTGGGTGTACCCCTAGAGTAATCTTAGCAAAAATTAAGGTACACTAGTATTTAATTATTTCAAGGGTGACTTCATGACTCCATTCAAGTCAGTGGCAAAAATCCTATTGACGTAAATGGTGCTAGGGTTTCACCCCAACAGTCTAAAGACCTCATTGATTGTCATTCATTCATGGTTCTAATCTGAAGGTGGAGGCAAAGTATATTATATTAAAAACATTGTTCTAAATAGTTTGATTGCTGTGCATTTTAGAAGCAATAGTAAATACATGTCAGTAGATGTATTTATTTTAGTATGATTTAAGAAAAATAAAAAAGAATTAAACAAAAATCAGTATAGTTCAATGACTAGGGGAACTATAAATTCACAATCTTCTTTTAAACATTTCATTTTATTCTCCTTTCAATGTGAAATATCTTTTTATAAAATGTCCATTCTTTATATGGTTTATTCTGTCTATTTAAACTGTTTGCCACTGTATAGTATGTTTATAATTGTTTAAAAGTAATAATCCTATGAAAAATTAAAAATCAACTTACAGAATACTGAAATTGTGATAGAATAATGTTTAATTTAACCAGTGTATTTAAATAAATAGCTTAATGTATGTTGCAGTCAGATTTTCATATTTTTTCATGTCATAAACACAAAATTATTTTGATCTCCATAGCATGTCATATTTTTCATTTTCACAGTTATGATACAAAAAATGTGAATGTATTATGGAGGCACTTGCCACAGTATCATAGTTACAGTTGAGCTAAGCATTTAAAGCAGGGATTCAACCTCCTTTTTATACATGAAGGAAATTATAATATAGTACTCTGATATCAGAAATAGCACAATACAAATAATACCCGTTATACCATAGCACAGATGGTTGTATATTATATATGCAAGAACAATGTCAGTTCAATACATTATTTAAAATATAAGGGCTCAAGCCTGCTAAGTCTTAATAATGCCAGTAATCGCTGTGCACCTGAATAGTCCCATTGGAACTTGGTGGTGCCTCACAGGATCAGACCCCTAAAGCAATTTTCAGACAGACTCATTTCCTTGAAGTCAATGAAACTCATTCACCCACAAACTTTAAGGCTTTTAATTTTAAAATGATTGCTATGCCAGATTGTTACTGCCAGATTTCTAAAGTGCCAAACATTAATTAAATTCCATTATACAGGTTTCTAAAGTCCATAGCATTTAGTAGAAATGATCAAATTGCAGGAAACCAGGCTGTTCAACAAAATGTGTTTACGTGCATCCTTCCATCAGTGTAATTTAGTACTTCAGTATTCTCTGTGCATTGAATAATTTATCTTTATTTCTAGATACAAAGATATAATATGCGTATTAATTGTAGATCTCAGTGCACACACACATTTACTATAAATATTAAAAAGAAAAAATCAATACTATTTATCAGATATTTTTTTTAATTCTACGCATTCTTTGGCAAGTATTATTCATGTTAATATAGCATATGGATCATTACTGGGTCTTCCTTTTGTCTATAGTATGCATGACCCAAACTCTTGAGGCAAATTATATTTCATTATGTCCATCTCCCACCCCAGGTAATAATTTTTCCAAGCCAGCCCCTTTGGCAGCTCAATCATTTCTTCCTCTTGAGATTCCTCTTTTCTCTTTCTCTGTCTGTCTTTCCTTTGCACATGTGATTGTGGGGATACATGTATTTCTTAAAACTAAATTGGCACATATCATCCAATAAACATGTTCTGTTTCAGTGCAGGTTTTCCATATAAAATTAATGTGGGCAGCAAGTAAGAATTAAATAGCGATTACAATTTAAAGTATATTTATTTTTATACAAAAATGATGCACAAGGAACTGCTCAATGCAGCCTTTTACACATTGATTGTAGGTTGGCAAAGTTTGTTGCAAATCACTGGTACGTAGCACATTTCAAAGTGTGTTGAATGGAGGACAAATGGATTTCAGAATCAAATATTTTTTTCTCTCATTAGCTGTACTTGAAAAAAGTTTTTTACACCATGCATATTGTTAAATGCTTTGGATATGGTACTGTGATTTTAATTAATTTCATTGTAATTCAGGACTGTGGTTCGCTAATTCAGCTGGAGGAATCCTGTGGACTACAGCCTCTGTCTCCTGAGTACCTTTCAGCAATTTCACAGACACAGTTTAAGACTTGTGAAGCTGGGGACATAAAAGGTTGGTTATTAATATATTCTCTCCCTTTTAAAAACAAATACCTGCACCCCACTAAAATAAAACACACAAAATCGCCTTGTCCTTTATGCACACAAAACACACAAGTGAAACTATGATTTTGTTGCTGTACAGACTGTTTTATTACATATTTTACTTATATGAGTCACACAGACAGTTTAGGTTTAAGAAACATTTTTTTCTGAGTGAAACAGTTTCCTCAGAGAAGATAGTTTGCCTGTGTAATTATTATTTGCAGGGCTCATTGACAATTTTCCATCAAAAACATACATTTTTAAATGGAATTTCTTTTTCTTAATTTTTTTCAAGTTTTTGAAGAAAAACCTAGAACAGTTTGTTTTGGGGTTTTTTTTGCAAATAAAAAAACCTATTGGCATTTTTACCAGCTATAGTCTTATATTTCCAATTCCATGTTTTGAATACACAAAAAATAGTAACCAAATTTTTAAACAAACAAACTAACCAAAATATCTCCCTTTTATATAAACTAGTGCACAGAGATTTAAACATCACAATGGACAAGCCAAATAGCATGGTTTAAATGTCTTTTTTATAATAATTAAGATATATGCTGCAGGTCAATACGAATAAGCTCTCTGTTCAGTTAATAGAAGGAATGCAGTTTTGAATATGGAAATATATTGCACCCAATCCCACAAAAATTTAAGCTTGAATATTTTTACAAATGTGAATATTCATTTGCATCAAATTAGGCACATGTCAAAGTCTTTGCAGGATAATTATTTCTATATCTTTCTTTGTTAGACAAATGGAAAATAAAATCATACTACTGTATACATTACTAGCAGAAAAGTAGGGTATGTCTACACTGCAATTAGGCGTCTGCGGTTGGCCTGTGCCAGCTGACTCAGGCTTGTGGGGCTCAGGTTAAGGGCTGTTTAATTGCTGCGAGACATTCTAGCTTAGGCTGCAGCCTGAGATCTGACCCTTCTCAGGGTCCTAGAGCCCGGGTTGCTTTGAATGCTGCATATAGCTAAATGAAGAACAATATAAAATACATTATACCCTTCTGATGAATAACATCTGTGGCGCAAATGTTTCTAATTGAAACAACACTCAATATATAAAGAGTCAAAGGTCACAGCTAACAGAAATGGAAGTATAATTTCTTGTTAACAAAGTGAAGGTAGCTAATACCATCTAAATGACAACGTTCAGCCAGAGTGCTGAGTGTGCAATACTTAGTGTTTATATATTGCTGTGTAGCTTTCATGCGGTTTACAAATCTTAACTGCAAGTAGAATAGTTTGTCAATTAGTTCCACATTTGTAACTACTGACTGAGATCCCAATCCTGGCAATGGGAGCTGTGCAGGTGCCCCTAGGAGCAAGCCTGAAGTCCTGCTCCCCTTACCTCCCCTTTGATTGTTAAATATATTAAGCATTCAAAGAAACATCAAAATCCTGACTCTTCCAAACCCATGAAGAGGTAGGATGGCCTTTATGATCAGGAGGACTGGGAGTCAGAGACCTGGGGTGACATTCTGGCTTTACTGAAGTTGATGGCAAAACTTAGAAGTTTTCCACTGACTGCAGTAGGTCCAGGATTTCACCCCTGGTTTCTATTCTCTTGGTCTGACCTTGGGCAAGTCCTCTAGGATCTGATCCAATGAGGAACTAAGCCTCCTTAACTCCTGTTTGTTTCAGTAGATTTGAGGTGGCTCAGCGCCACCCAGGAGGCACTTGGCATCTTGCAGGACAAGGGCCTGAATTGCCCCGTGTCTGTTTTTCATCAGTAAATGCAGAGTATTAATGTCAAACCAGGGTAGTTGCCTACAGTCTGTCTCAGTTTGGAACCACAGGATTGATAAATGATTGCAGTGACAGTAAGAAAAATCAACATACATAATTAAGGGTTTGATCCAAAGCCTACTGAAGCCACTGGTAAAACTCCCATTGACTTCAGTGGGCTTTCAACCAGGCTGTAACTTAATACATAATTACATGTTCAGTATTATTATAATATTACTTATTAGTTTTAAGTGCTGTCCATGTGCTTGGCACTTTGCAAAACATAGAAGAGACACAGTGGCTGTCCAAGGAAGCTTAAAAATAAGGAAACCAATGCTGCAAAGCTTCTTCATATGAATCAGGCCACAGTAGTCTATGGAAAGTCCACATGGACTTGTGTGAACAAATGTAACATGGGGCCCTAACAGATCATAGCTTAACATTTAATATTACTGTGCCGTGGTAGTGCCACTGTAGTTAAGCTTGCGTCATGACATCTGTTCAAAGACTGACCTTTCAAAGTCCTCTAAAATTGACATGCTTTAGTTGGATGTCTTTGAAATTTGGTTCGCCTCTGGAGGGTACCGGGTAAAGCTAGTGACCCAAATTTGGAGTCATTTGAGCTCAGGGTTGCAAAGATAAAAACCCTGAAAAAATAGCCATTTAAAAAAAAAATTCTAGGGTGGGTTTTTTTTGGGCAGAGCTAGAAATCAAACAATGCCTCGGTATCATTCAAATGTCAAAAAGGCAAAATCTATGGCTATTTTGCGTGATTCCCTTTTTATTCAGTACCCATTTCATCCAATATTACTAATTCACAGCTGGAAAAGGGAATAATTATTATATACAAAAATATATGAAGTTGCAGCCTTATAAAAATACATCTGAGTATAACTACTCTTAATTCTATAGGTATCCTGTTGGCATTGAATAATGCTTCCTATAGATAACATTTGTTATAACATACATCATCATTCACTCAAATCTTTAGCATATGTTTTAGCAGTGGTTCTCAAACTAGGGGTCGGGACCCCAAAGGGCTGGCATTACATTTGCTGGGACCCAGGGCCAAAGCTGAAGCCTGAGCCCCACCACCCAGGGCCAAAGACAAAGCCCGATGGCTTCACCCCTGGGTGGAGGGGCTCAGGTTATAGGCCCCTTGCCTGGGGCTGAGCTCTTGGGCTTTGCTTCCGCCCCCCCCCCGCCCATGGTCGTGGGCAGGGCCGGCTCCAGACCCCAGCGTGCCAAGCGCGTGCTTGGGGCGGCGTGTTGCGGGAGGGCGGCAGGCGGCTCCAGTGGACCTCCTGCAGATGTGCCTGCGGAGGGTCCGCTGGTCCCGCGGCTTCGGTGGAGCACGTCTGCAGGAGGTCCACTGGAGCCGCGGGACCAGCGACCACCAGAGCGCCCCCCGCGGCGTGCCGCCCTGCTTGGGACGGCGCAATTCCTAGAGCCGCCCCTGGTCGTGGGGCTTGGGCTTTGCCCACCCCCAGCCCAGGGCAGGGGAGCTCGGGCAGGCTCAGGCTTCAGTCCCCACTCCTGGGATCGTGCAGTAATTTTCGTTGTCAGAAGGGGGTCACGGTGCAATGACGTTTGAGAACCCCTGTGCTATAGGATTGATCTACTTATTTATTAAATATAGGGATAGTGCTAGTGATTATAGATCACACAGACTGTTTGAAGAAGCTTTTCATATGATACTTATCATTTTCAGTCACCAAAGTTTAACTTTTATTGTTCGGACATTTCAGTTCCTCAATATTTTGCTTTTTCAGTTTCTGATTTAAAAACACAGCAGTTCGTAAAGAGATGTGATATTAAGAAGAAAGTTCTGTAATGGAAGTGCGATCTCAGAAGTTAGTTACTGGCAGAACTTTTATGTATTTGATTTGCAAGAAGAAATTGAAATGTGAGGAAATTAAATGCCCAGTTTTTATACGATTGCTAAATTTAAACCACTCCTCCCCACAAAGAATTTACCATTAGGGATGCTCTTTAACAACTTTTTACATTGGGAATATTTTTTAATTCTCTGTGAACAAAACTCCCAGGCCCTAGATTTGAGTCACAAACCAACATAGGTCAGGAAATTCAAAGTAAGACAAATGTTCTGTTCTTACTCTGTTATTCTAAAAGGGAGCATAGCAGTAATGGTGTGAACTAGATCTTGTGAGGTACTAACATGGCTGACATTACCATAGTATTTGAATGCCTGAGAATCTTTAATGTATTTTCCCTCACAACACCAAGGTGAGGTAGGAAAGTTTTAAAGAGGGGAAACTGAAGCACAGAGACTTGCCCAAGGTCACACAGGAAGTCTGTGGCAGAGCAAGGGTTTGAAGCCAAATCTCCCAAATCCTAGTCTAGTGCCCTAACCCACAGAACCTTCCCTCCCTATGCTGCATAGTGGCAAGTCACCTGCCTAATGAAATCCCTAACTATATTGACACCCCCACCAGTTTGAACAGCAAAAGCTAGAACTCTAAGGCCTGATCCATAACCCACTGAAGTCAAAGGAAATATGCCTGTTTACTTTAGCAGGCTTTGAATAAGGACCTTTGTGCATCATTCACTAATACAACCTCTAGGCATATGTGTGTATGTGTACAGTACATAGCAGTGTGAGATAGGTAGTGCATTACCTTGCACAGTGGCAGGATTATAGGACAAATATTGCCCTTTCCATGCTCTTGCAAGGGCTTTCCAAGGGCTGACAGGAAAGATTTATGCCAGTTTTATGTGGGAGGACTCTATACTTATCTGTCTGATAAGCCAAAACACCCTGCCACTTACCAAATATATTTGCTTCCAGATTTCCCCTCTGTATGTTTGGGGTCACCCCTGTGCAAATCCTCTTTCTCATCAAGGTGTCAGGAAGACACTCTCAAGGTATCTAGGACCCAGCAGTCTTGTTTTCCAGTCTCATGCTCTGCTATATTTTTATAGATTAAAATTAAACATGTCCTTAGCAGTGTCCAAAATTTTCCTAATCCTGCAAGGGGGCCTGGCACATAAGGCTAATGGGGCTTAGGCTGCCTGAATAAACTTGTACTTCCAAAAGCTGGACTAGTGTAACCAGAGCCAGAAAAGTGACAGGCAGATCCTTAGAAGCCTCATTCCTGTTGTTCTGCCTTCCCTGTTCCTGTCCACAGCCTCACACCCTAGCGTAGTGGTGAGAGCAGACAGCTCAAGCAGCTGACCATTCACCATGACTCCTCTGATCTACTACCACAAGCTGCAAAGCACACGGTGACAGTGGCAATCTCTGACATGACAGGTTCTCGGAGCCAAACAGAGCTAGCACTTAGCAAACAAATGAGATGTCAGTGCGGAGACTCAAATGCATTACGTTCTGTTCACGTCAAGTTGAAAGTGGGTTGACAGCAACAGAGACTGAACTAATGTTTCTCCTCAGAAGTAGTAAAACATGGGTGTAAGCAGTGGAAGATCCCCCTAAAACTGTCTTGCTTATGTGCCTCAACACCTGTTTGGAGAGACCATCTCCAGGAGGGGGTTCTGCAACCATTTCATCCTTGGCCTCTCTGTCGAGACTGACAAATCTGCCGAATGTGACAGTAGTTTTTCTGATGTGTCCATAGAAATCGGACTGAGACAGCAATCATATCACATAGGCCATTGAACAGCCATTGGATAGCAGTGACGTGGAATCACTACTGACCTATGCAGGACTTGCAAAAATAAGATCAAAACCTTTACATCTGGATCCCATTGCCAATCCCCCTAAATCTCCTAGCCCTTCTGATTTAGTGTGACTCAATACCCTATATGCTATGGATCTCTTCGGGCTCTCTGGTTTTTCTTGAGCTGTCAGATGCCCACAAATATGTAGCTATTGCTCAGAAGTCCCCTGAAAAGCATATCTCCGAGCCTACAATTTTAAAATAAACCATTCAGTTAAATCAGCACTGAATGAATTCCTGTCCTCTTAACGAACAAGAAAAAAATGTACCAGGCAAGGAATTGAAGAATCCACAGGCATTTGTTTATCTGCAAAGATTCCTCCTCCATACTGCACAACCAATACATTGACCTTAGCTTTATCAGGATAGGCTTTATCAGGAAGCCAAGACTTCATGCTATTTATCCTTACTGGAGTAGCAATATTGAACCTGATCCAACCTCTGTTTGTTGAGTCTCCTTACCCACTTGACCCACCTTATAGCAAGTTACATACCTTCAATTTGTTTGAACTTACAACTCCTATGTCACTTGCACTTATCAATGTTAAGTTGCCAATGTGTCTTCCAGATAACTTGGCCCAGAGATGTCCAGTTATGGAAGGTAATGCACGTATGTGAGGTGTTTCATCAGCTCTGGCCATATAACTACTGTAACCAGCCCCACTGCAGGGAGTCGCTCTGGGTATGTCTACACAGCAAAGAAAAACCTGCAGCTGGCCCATGCCAACTGACTTGGGTTCGCTGTGGGTTTTTCCTTGCTGTGTTGTAGACATACCCTCTGAGTGCTGTGGAACAGCAGTCCCCTATATGGCTGGTAGTGTTCTGGGCGAACCACAGGCTTAGCGGCAAGTGCTAGAGGAGCTCCACGCACTAGGCCCTTCAATCTCTAGCCCTTGGTGTGTTTCCATAAGCACAGCATCTGAGGAATAGCGAAGGATGCCAGCAATAAATGGTGCAATTAATGATTGCTTTAAGTTACATTAAGTTAAGTTCCTAACACAGCCCCTGAGGACAGTCCAGTATGGGGTAAGGAGGTGGAACCCCTATGGCCTGGTGCCAAAGGTACTCACTCCAGGCCACTGCTCTCCTGCAGGCTGTCACACACTGTCCTGCAGAGCCCCCAGCCAGAGCCCAGTCCTCTTGTCCAGCACCTATACTCTTAGTCAGGCCTGTCCATATGCTCACTTTCCCCGCCCCCCGGCAGGATACTTCTGGGTTTCTATCTGGTACAACTGCCACCAGACCCTATGCCAGCAAGAGGCTGCTTTCCAAACTGGCTCCCAGATCCCAACCTGTCTGGCCTTCTCTTTGCCACCAGCTCCCAGCCTGCTGCCTCCAGCTGGTTGCTCTTTATCTAACACAACCTCCAGGTCCCCTCTAGCCTCTAGCAATACTTCCCTTTCTTGTGCTGGAGGGGTTATGGATCCCTCTATTGGCTGGATGTTGCAGTGGGGAAGTAACGGTGCCCAGTAATGAGCCAGCAGGTTCAGACAGATCTTCGAAAATAGTTGTCAATGAGAAATCATCATCAAATGGGTATGTTCTACTGGGGGTTCTGCAGGGTTCTAGTTCCAATGTTGTTCAACATTTTCATCAGTGATCTGGAGGTAAATATAAAATCACCAATGATAACATTTGCAGAGGAGACAAAGATTGGTGGAGTGGTATATAACATGAGGGCAGGGTAGTCATACAGAGGGATCTGGGTTGCTTGGTAAGCTGGGTCCATTCAAACACACTGTATTTTAATATAGTCAAATGCAAGGTCATACCTCTAGGATCAAAGAATGCAGCCCGTACCTCCTGAATGGGGGACTGTATTCTGAAAGCAGAGACTCTGAAAAGGATTTAGGCATTATAGTGGACAAGCAACTCAACGTGATTGGCCAGTGCAGTGGTGTGGCAAAGAAGGCTAATGGGATCTATGGATGTATAAACGGGAGCACTAAGTAGGAGTAAGGTGGTGATTTTACCTCCGTACACAGCATTAGTGAGGCTGATACTGGAATACTGTGTACAGTTTTGGTGTCCACATTTCATAAATTAGAGACGGTGCAGAAAAGAGTCAGAAAAATTATTGCGGGCTGGAAAAAAAGCCTCAGAGAGAGAGATTAAAGAGCTTGAGAGGTGACTTGATTATGGTGTATAAGGTACCTTCATGGGAATAAAGTACTGGGTTATAAAGGGCTCTTTAACCTAGTGGAGAAAGGTAGAACAAAAGCCAATGGCTGGAAGTTAAACCCAGACAATCTTAAAATAGAAATAAGTCACAACCATAACAACAGTTAGGAGATTCACCATTGGAGCAAACCACTAAGGGAAGTGGTGGATATGCCATCTCTGATGTCTTCAAATCAAGATTGGACACCTTTCTAGAAGAAGTGATTTAGTTAAACATAAGTTATTGGTCTCAGTATAGAAGTAACTGGATGAAATTCTGTGGTCTATACAGGACATCAGACTAGATGATCGAATGATCCCTTCTGGCCTTAAAACCTAAGAATATATGAAGATGATTTGAGTCTCAATTGCATCCCAACTGAAAATGTAGAAGGGCTGATCTCAGCCCTAAGGGAATCTTCTGGGAAAGACGATTGTAAATAATAGTTTTTCCTGTTACTGAGAAGTTAGAACAAATAAATCAATAACCACTTACAAGGCTCAGTTTAATATTGTAAGCCTGCCACTGCAGAAGCAGCTGCCAGCACCTTCTACAGAGAGGATGCTGCAGTAAGAGAAACCGCTGTTGTAGAAGAGAGGCTGTCAAATACCGAGGACCAGGACTATACTGCAAATTTTTGCTGGCTGGCTACATTAGTAGGGGATGTGAAGAGGTGTGATGTGTGCCCAACACAGCTGTGCCAGCAAAAGCCCTACTTTTGATATGAAGCAGCAAAGAATCCTGTGGCACCTTATAGACTAACAGACGTTTTGCAGCATGAGCTTTCGTGGGTGAATACCCACTTCTTCGGATGCAAGCCTACTGCTTGTGCATACTAATCTTACAAAGTCTTCTTGCACATTCTTTTCTTATAGTGAAACTTCTAAGGTGATTGCTTGGAAATACAGTGTCTTCTTAATAGGCATACATCCGAAGAAGTGGGTATTCACCCACGAAAGCTCATGCTACAAAACATCTGTTAGTCTATAAGGTGCCACAGGATTCTTTGCTGCTTCTACAGAACCAGACTAACACGGCTACCCCTCTGATACTTTTGATATGGTTAAACTGGCAAAGGTGCATTTTTACTAATGGAGTTTGTTTCTCCAGAGCGGAGATGGGTGGGTTGCAGTTGGCACCAGCAAAGTCTTCCTAGTGTAGAACTGGCCTCATGAGGGCTGAGCACTTTCAGGTCTCTTCAACTCTCTTCAGAACCTGAGGGCATCTCTATATGGCAAGTTAGCATGGAGCAAGCCAGGGTGTGATTCTGTAGCGCACTGGTTGGCCATACACTGAATCATCTTGTAGATCCTGCTACAAGGCACTAAAAGTTTTGTAGTGCATTTTGACATAGTGCATTTGAAACAGGAGTATGTCAAAGTGCACTAGGGAACGTTTAGTGCATGGTAGTAGGGTCCACACAGAGAGTAAGTGCATGGCAAGCTGGTGTGCTGTATAGAATCACACCCTGGCTTGCTGTGCATTAACTTGCTATAGAGATACACCCTTAGTTCTATTAATTTTCACTAAGACTTAGGGGTAAAATTTTGAAAAGCACATAAGTAACTTAGGGCACATCTACACTTAAAATGCCGCATCGATGTGGCTGTGGCACCATAGTGCTTTAATAAAGATGCTCTAAGCTTATGGAAGAGAGCTCTCCCATCAGTTTAGTTAATCCACCTACCCAAGAGTTGGTAGCTATTGCGATAGGAGACATGGTGCTGTCTCCGGGGGGAAGAGGGTAGGTCAGTATAATTACATCACTCAGGGTGTGGATTTTTCACACCCTTGAGCGATGTTGTTATACCGATAAAAGTCTGTAGTGTAAACCACATCTTAGGAACCTAAGTCCTATTTTCAAAAAACAACATAGGCATTTAAGAATCTAAATCTCATTGACTTTCAGTGAGACCTTAGCACCAAAGTCACTTTTGAAAATGGGACTTAGGCTCCTCAGTCACTTAAGCACTTTTGAAAATTCTACTCCGCATCTTCATCTCTGTTGTGTTTTTGTGCATTACCCACTTGAATCATGCTTCCTTTCCTAACAAGGATTGGCTGGTACAAGGAAGGAAAACTACGAATGAGCCAAATTAAAACACTGGATCTGGACATTCCCAAATTTTTCAGGTGAAGCAAAAATACCAGTGTTTGCTAACTGGAAAAGGAGCTAGCACAGGAGCAAGAAATACTATTTTCAAGCTTCCAAAATAACAGAGAGTTAGAAATTATTAAAACCTACATGAGACAGAACTAGACAGTGTCTCATTAATTAAGTAGTAAGAGTACCTTAGCCTGCTGACAAAAATATGTAGGAGAGTCAAAAGACATTTTGCTGTTTTCCAGGGCAGTGGATTGTGCCTTGCCTCAGCTGTTCTGACAACAGAACCTGTGACTGGCGAGAAATAACATGGCAGCCACACAACTGTCAGTATTCTGTCCTGACTAAGCCAGAGCTCCAGCAATGTGTAGAAGGCAGAAAGGTATGCAACCAATTTATCTTTTTCACCTGCTGTATCTGTAACAGAAGATAAATCATCCACGTCTATTCACACTGAACTTTATTGTCCTGACGTTCTTTACAAATGTGAAGAAATATGCATTGTGATTAGTGTATAAGAAAAATCACTTTTTATAACATTGCTAGAGGAATGTTAGAAGGGATTCAAATCACAATGACAAACAATGATTATGTAGAATTGAACCCCTTATAATGTATATTTTTATGCTGCCATTTGACATAGACCTTCAGTTGATATTAATGAAATTTCAAGACATAACAGATAAATGGCTATGAAATACCTGTAGTGCATTTGGCAGTAGTAAGCATGTAAGCCTTACAAGAGAAAAATAATTTGCATTGTTGTTAGAGACTGACACATACTTTGCATGCAAGCTTTGTTTCTTCTGTTGTATACCTCATGCATGGCATTGCTTGTGCATACTAATCTTACAAAGTCTTCTTGCACATTCTTTTCTTATAGTGAAACTTCTAAGGTGATTGCTTGGAAATACAGTGTCTTCTTAATAGGCATGGTATGACTGTATAACATTTGAGAAAGATCTCTGAGCTGAGATTCAGGTACAATTACTGGGAATACAAGTGTCCAGAAAGTAAGTAATGGTTATAAAGATTTTTGACAATATATTTCCTAGGTAAAAAAAATGTCTTTTGGATTAAACCAGAGACCTTCTCTATTCAGAAAAAAATAATTACTCTTTTGTATTTTTCTTCCTTCCTTTCTTCTTAACTGGCCACTTCTCAGCCAGCACAAGGTCCTTCATTGAAATCTGGCTTCTTTCTCCCTTTGTTTTTTTTCCCTGAGATGGGGACTCTTCTGGATTGGGCAAATCCAGCTGTGGACAGATTCTGCTATCAGTTACACCTGCATAAATTGGAGTGGCTCCACTAAAGCCATTTCATTTCTGGACCAGGTGCTAGGGAGAATACTTGCCCCTAATTTATGGTGCATCTAGCTCCAAATGTCCCCGTTATTAAAAGAGAAGAGGGCCTGGGACATTGTAGACAGTTCCCAACAGAATAACAGTCTGATACTATCTTGGAGCAATCACTGCTGAATGATCTAGGACAGGCTCAAACTGTTATGTACATTAGTGACCTCCACAAGTGCTCAAAGCTAAATTCCACCCAGACTAATGTGGTTATTTCTATATTTCAAATATTTCAAATATTTCAAAGCTGAAATGTACAGGGAGATTAGAAGAAGAAGAAAGGAGCAATATACATATACTATACATATACATATACTATACTATACATATAAAATGATGGGGTCTAAATTAGCTGTTACCACTCAAGAAATAGATCTTGGAGTCATTGTGGATAGTTCCCTGAAAACATCCAGTCAGTTGGGAATCATTAAGAATGGGATAGATAATAAGATAGAAAATATCATATTGCTTCTGTATAAATCCCTGGTACACCCACATCTTGAATACTGCATGCCAATGTGGTCACCCCATCTCAAAGAAGGTATATTGCAATTGGAAAAGGTTCAGAAAACGGCAACAAAAATGATTAAGGGGTATGGAACGGCTTCCATATGAGGAGTGATTCATAAGATTGGGACTTTTCAGCTTGGAGAAGGGGGGGACTAAGGAGGGATATAATAGAGCAGGGGTAGGCAACCTATGGCATGCATGCCGAAGGCAGCATGCGAGCTGATTTTCAGTGGCACTCACACTGTCTAGGTCCTGGCCACCAGTCCGGGGGGCTCTGCATTTTAATTTAATTTTAAATGAAGCTTCTTAAACATTTTAAAAACCTTATTTACTTTACAAACAACAATAGTTTAGTTACATATTATAGACTTAGAGAAAGAGACCTTCTAAAAACATTAAAATGTATTACTGGCACGCAAAACCTTAAATTAGAGTGAATAAATGAAGACTCGGCACACCACTTCTGAAAGGTTGCCAACCCCTGTAATAGATGTTTATAAAATAATGACTGGTATGGAAAAAGTAAATAAGCAAGTGTTATTTCCTCCTTCTCATAACACAAGAACTAGGGGTCACCACATTAAATTAATAGGCAGCAGGTTTAAAACAAACAAAAGGAAGTATTTTTTCACACAATGCAGTCAACCTGTGAAACTGCTTGCCAGAGGATGTTGTGAAGGCCAAGGCTATATCAGGGTTCAAAAAAGAACTAGATAAGTTCATGGAGGATAGGTCCATCAATGACTATTAGCCAGGCTGAGCGGGGATGGTGTCCTTAGCACCTGTTTGCCAGAAGTTGGGAATGAGTGGCAGGGGATGAATCACTTGATTACCTGTTCTGTTAATTCCCTCTGGGGCACCTGGCATTGGCCACTGTTGAAAAACGGGATACTGGGCTAGATGGACCTTTCTGACCCAGTATGGCCATTCTTATGTTCTAGAAATGCCCAAAATAAGTTGGGGGCTGAGGGGTGGGAGGGGTTGGTGTAGAGTGTTGTGCAGTTTCTGTTGCCATTTGTTGATGATAAATGAAGACTCTGCATAATTCAGTCATGGCTCCCCCGCTCAAAAGTAATATGCTCATCTGATCTATCTACCTATCTATTCTAGAATTTTGTATGAGCTCCCTCACCACTGTAAATTATAATACCGAGCTGTTCTATAGCAATTTTCATCTCTAGAGCTCAAAGTGCTTTACAATGTATCATTATCAACAGATGGGCAAACTGAGTCACAGAGAGGCAGTGACTTGCCCAAAGTCATCCAGCAGGCCAGTGGCAGCATCAGGAACAAATCTAGTCCAATGTTCCACCCAGCCAGTCATATTGCCACCATAGTATCTGAGCTCTGATGTCAAGTATATCTCATACATAAAACCTGTATATATAAACAACAAAAACTTGATTGTTTTTTTATTTCGCAACTTCTCTCTCTATATATGTCTTATATATGTGTGTGTATGTGACTAACATGATTGCCTTAGCTGGAACAATGGCCTCAAGTGAATTATCTTTGGAAATCTCCCATCAAAGTACTAACTTGGCCTGACCCAACTAACTTGGCCTGACCCAACTTGACTTTTGAACTGTGTTAATCTTGTCATAAGGAACAAAATAAACAGGCTTGGACACAGTTAGCATTTGAATAGGAAAAGCCAGTTTAGGCAGGAAGTGATGTTCATGATTTATTAGGTTGAAAGCTCTCCTCTGAGTCAGTACTGAACTAGTGCCTCAGTATGGTGTTGCTGGATACTGTTCTCCTGGAGGTGATTTCTTACAGCTGAGATGTAATACTGAGGACCTCAACATCTATGGTTGTATAAAATCCCTACGGCACTAATAAATAAATAAATAAATAAAAAGTAGCGATGTTAATTCCAATGTCCCTTGTCAAATTCCAGTGAAAATACTTTAAAAATAAATTCTTTACCTTCTATCCTGAATTGTTGTGTAATGTGTCTGTGCACTGGTAACAGTTGCTTTGCTTAACCTATGAGGGACTGGGATTTCAGAGACAGATTAAATTAAATAGGTTGCATGAAGTTTGAAAATAACTTTGGCCTCTTTTTGGATCAAAGTCAGCAAATCTAAGAACATCAGATATATATTGTAAGATCATTACTGTGGCTTCTTCATGTTTCATAGGGAAACAATAGAATGCAGTTTTAACTTTTTTTATTCACATTTCTAAAATACAATTCTATTGTATTGTGTCCATCCCATAACTTTGCTATAAATAAAATGTAGAGAATAAATGGGTTTTAGTTTAGTTTTTCTTACTTCAACCTAGTTTTATTTCTTGTATTAAAATCTGTGTGTATTTCAGAGATAATTTATAAAATGTATTTGATTCTTTATAACAGAAATCTAATTCACCCTGGCTATGTTTTCCAGCTGTCTTTGCTTTGTCATTTAACTACTTTTTAACTTTTGTATGTGTGAGTCGGTTCTGTTTCATGTGAACTTCAGACCACCTGTGGTGAAAGAATAAGACACAAATTGGTTGTGACATGAAACAGGATATAAATTCCCCAAACCAGTTTATAAGGGGTCTTATTTTACTTTATGGTGTGTTAGCAGCACTAATCCATCACATGTTTGCATTTCAAACACAACAAACAGGAAAATGATCTAAAATATTGAAACTGAAGGAAATTTCTGCATGGAGGGATTCTCATTCAGCCAGCTTCTAGTGTCTGTAGTCTCATTGCCTTTGAACTCCCGGTTAAGGCAAATTGAACACAGGCTACATTACACTGTAGATTCTAGTCACTGGAGGAATTATGTATGCATAACCTAATTATATCAAAGAAATGTGCAATCAAAATAGAGGATAAATTTGTATTACATCTGTGTGACACAACCCCATATAACTGTATCGTTAATGAGTTTTTGCTGTAAGATTTATGAGACTTATTAAGGCATAGCACTAATTATTATACAAGGTAACTTTTTAAAAGATGTCATGGGAAAGAGATTCTAAGAGCTAACTAGCCATTCAATTAGCAATGCACAGAAATCTGACCTAAATAACCAGGAACAAAGGTCGTATTTTGTTTATCATTCTAAAATACTATTCCGAGTTTAGCCCAGTAATAAAATACCTGTGAGCCATGTGTAATTAAGAACAGGAAATATGAAAAGGCAATATTTGTTGAAGTACTTGAAATTCAGCTGTTAAAACAGAGACTCTAGTTTACATTTTCTGAATAATGTCTTAGGGTTAAGTGGTGTTTTGGACTTAAAGGTGTTTAAATTTCGTAAGTGTGGTTAATTTATAATGATAGGTCTAGCTAAGAAGTGGAATTCCACTATTCTTACACAATTTATTGAAGCCTATTCGGTCATAATGGGAATTTTTCACACTAAACCTTTGCAACCAAAGACACTGAAACACATCTGTCTCTGCAGAAATGTTGCACTATATGAAGTAAAAATGTGATCCTGTAGTCCTCATGCAGATAAAATTCCCATTTACTTGAAGACTGCAAGGAACCATTGTAAAGAAACCAAGACGTAAACCCTGAATCATTCATTTGTGAATGTCACACAGCTAAGCATCCGATCTTATACACAGCCCCTCTGCTGAGGTATTTCCATTATATGCTGTAGGCCAGATACAGAACTGGGGTAAACTGGTGCAACTGAACTGAAGTAAATGGTGCTATGGCTACTGCACATTTGATTACATTCAGGGCTTAAATTCAGCTGGAGCTGTCCGAAGCCCAGCTCCAGTGAATATATTCACAGCTCGGGGGGGCCACAAGCTGGTTTCAGGAGTTCCACAGGGCCCTGCAGCTGAAGCCCGGTGCACCTCCCACAGGGATGAAGAACCAAGCCCCAGAACACCTCCGTGGGGTGGAAACCCCCAGCCCCAGCACCTCCCGCAAGGCTGAAGCCTTGAGCCCTGGTGCTCAGGGCCGGTTTTATGACCCACGGGGCCCAATTGGAATACTCCGCAGCGGTACGGGGCTTCGGCGGCACTTCAGCGGTGGGGGGGGGCGCTCCGGGACTTCAGTGGCACCGAAGGACCCCCTGCCGCCAAAACGCCACCGAAGACCCCTGGATTGGGGCCCCCTTAGGCGCGGGGCCCTCTTTGGCGCAGGGCCTGATTCCGGGGAATCGGGGGAATCGGTGTAAAGTCGGCCCTGCTGGCTCTCCCCAGCCACCCCTGTGAGGCTAAAGCCCTGAGACCCCTGCCCTGCAGCTGAAGCCCGGACCCCCGCCATCTCACAGGGCAGAAGCCCCTAGCTGCACCTCCCCCCCAACCCCTCAGGGCAGAAGCTTTAATAAAAATAATTATGTGACAATTTATTTTTGTGAATGCTGTGCAATTTATTTTCATGGTAATTATGGGAAATTAACATATTTACATACTGAATATGGCGAGCAGATGACAGATATGGGCAGCTGACGCAGAATGTAAGCAAGCACGTCTTTCTGACGTAATCAACAAGGGCGAAGGTCCTTAGGTAATCACACCTGATTTATGTGTATGGTTAACTTCTGTGTACAGTACTCAATTCCCCAGCATGAGTCCAAAAAATTAGATCACTGTTTTTCACAAGAAAAAGGAAACTCTGATTCAGAGGCCAGTGGGGAAGTTAGTGGCACTGTTGTTCATCAGGATGAAGAGGCAGTACAGAGCATCCCTGATGAGCAAGAAGAACATGACGATGAACTAGAATGTGGCAGGAGTGACCTACCGCTATGTTAATCAGACAGCCAAAAAATGATTTTTGTGAAAAAAAAGTGTGACTAAATGTTAGAAAAGGTAATCTGGGTTGCAGCATCTGTGCAAAAATACAGTCTCTCAGAGTTATGAGCAGAGGTTAAAGTTTGGGCTAATTCTGATGTTTCAAGCTATGGGGACAGCAAATTAAAACAAATGAAGTCTCTGAGGAAAAAGATCTATGAGCACAAAGTCTCAGAGTCACAAAGCTGCAGAAAATAGAGTGAAGCAGAGAAAGATATATTGATAGCGTGTCAAGTGCCAGGGCAGTCGCAGCATATTGAAGCTATGTGGGGAGTATTCCATGCTGCGTGCAAACTGGCAAAACAAAATAGTCCCTCCTACAATTTTGAAACAGAAATTGATCTGCAGAAGTTAAATGGACTAAATATGGGGTGAATTCTGCACTCAAACATCATCTGCACTAGCATACCACAGCACATTGTGGCGGAAATGAAGAAAAAAATATTTAAAAATATAATATCTCATAAGTGCAAAATCACAGTGATGATTGATGAGTTAACTACTTTGAGCCAAGCTTCCACTCTTATCACCTACATACGATTTGCAACGGAGGAGATGGAGGAGCCTACGAACGTGTTTGTTGACCTAATCGAGCTTCCAGCCAGAAGCTCAACCATTGCCAGAATCTTGCTGCACAAGTTGGATGCAATGGGATTCATGGAGGCTTACGGTAGTTAAAGGAACACTTGGAGGCTCTTGTTTGTGCTGGAGCCACAGTCATGCTAGGTCAGAAAAGTGGAGTGGCTGCTACAGCTGCGTTTTCCAAAGGCAATTGCCTGGCACTGCTCCACCCACTGATTGGAACTCTCTGTTCATGAGCTCGTGCAGGATGTTCATGGAGTCAACCACTTTAAAGTATTTATAGACAAACTGTACTATGTGCCATGCCTCCCCTAAAAGCGCAAGAGAACTTCAAGAATGTGCAGCATCTTTGCATGTAAAAATCTTGAAAATTGGGTGCATTCTGGGAACGCAATGGGTTGCATCAAGTAGCTGTGCAGTGAAAGCTGTCTGGCAGAATTGGTCCTGCTAGTGAAGGCAGGGGGCTGGACTCGATGACCTTTCGAGGTCCCTTCCAGTTCTAGGAGATTAGTATATCTCCAATTATTACCTTTATTACCTATTACCTTAATTACCGTGCTCTCTTTCTTCATTTCCAGCAGTTAGCAGAAGCACAAGGTAAAGAAAAAGACATACTTTCTGATGCTCTACAAAAGTTAGCGGAACTCTCACTTGAGCCACAGTCTAGGGAAATCAATATCCAAAGTGCACAAGACAAAATTCTGAGGCAGATTTGTGTTTTTGATCAGAGAGTGCAAGAACCAGGGGAGCAAGAGAGGCTTGTATGAGAAGCTGAAGCTGCGATGGAATTTCAGGGAATCGTGCTGGACACAAACACAGGAAGCATCATGTCAATCAACTGATCCCAATTCTACAGAAGTGTGGCAATCCAGCTGCAGCATAGGCTCATAGACAAAACGGATGAGCAACTTGCTGCTGATGTCAAAGTTCTATATCCTAGGAACTGGCCACAGGATGCCACCGTACCCCATGGAGAACGTGAAGTCAAGGCTCACTGCCATAGGTTGCAATTGGATGAGAGAGTGGTAGTGTGTGGGTTCAGAGAATACAAGGACAGTCACCAGAAGGCAATGCCAGCTCCTGTAAAATCTCTTTTAAAGTGCTTCAGTACTATAACGACATAGGTGCTGACTCCATGGGTGCTCCAGCCAAGCTCCTCCACTCCCCCCAGCACCTTTCACTCACCTGCAGCCCCGCTGATCAACTCCTCCCTCTCCCAGTGCCTCCTGGCCACTGCAATCAGCTGTTCTGTGGCAAGCAGGAGGTTCTGGGAGGGTGGGAGGAGGAGCAGGGATGGGGTGCTCTCGGGGGAGGGTGCAGAAAGAGGCAAGGAAGAAGTGGGGCAGGGCAGAGTGGGGGCAGGAAGAGGCGGGGTGGGGCTTAGGGAAAGGCATGGAGTGGGGGCAGGGCCAGGGGCAAAGCGGGGGCAGGAAGAGGTGGGGATTTGGAAGAAGGGTTGGAGTGGGGTTTGGGCCTGGGGCGGGGGTGGGTGTGTCAAGCACCCCTCCCCCCCGGTAAAGAGGAAGTCGGCACCTATGCATACCAATAACATCAGTTGAATGTGAACGGGGTTTCTTGCACATGAACATAATCATGACTCCTTTGCGATGATCTCCAAAAGTGCTGACCATATCAACGCTACTCTTCATTAGCTTGGCAGGACAGACTCGCACAATGTTCAATGCTGAGACGTATGTGAGATCCTGAATCAGGAAAAGAAGACATGCCGTAACCGATCTGAGGAGCAAGGTCAGGGAAGAAAAAAGCATGAAAACAACATGATGCAGCTGTGGAGCCTCCTCAAGTAGCTTTTTGTTTGTCTAGTAGGTGGAGGTGTGGGGAGCTCTGGGAAATACTTTCTGAGAATTTAAGCCCTGATTAAGTTGATTTACTGAATGCTGGTTAGTTGAAACTTCTGGGTAACTGAGGCTGATGAATGTTCCCCAGGGCCATATTCCACTCTTCAATGGCCTCCTGGTCCCCCAAGCCTTCAGTGAAAAGAATGCCAACTTACCAAAGAGTGGCTGCTTTGAAGATTGCGCTCTGAGGGTCCCACGCTCAGAACACAGTGAAGACTGACCAGCTTTGCAGAATGGGGATTTAAAAAGATTGTGCTAGATCGAGCCTGGTCCTTTAGAACTCGTAGTGCATGTTGGCCTTCATTTTCATTGTGTTCTAAGCTGGGGGGGTGGGACCCCCAAACTGCTAGCATCATATACAGAAGGCAGCCAGCAGACTTTAAAATCTCTGCCCCAGGGTTGCCATGGAAGATTTCACATTCTGCTTAAGCAAATGCTCTGATATTTTGCAAAGAGTGAGTTACAGCTGGCAAGAAATGCTAGAGACAACAGGAAGGGGTTCTTCAAATACGTCAGACAAAAAAGAAAGTTCAAGGATAGTGTGGGTCTGCTGCTCAATGGAAAAGGTGGGCTGGTAATGGAAGATGATAGGACGGCTCAATGGCTACTTTGCTTCAGTCTTCTCTAAAAAAAAATGTGACCGGATGACTAGCGATGTACCCATAGACAATAAAGGGGAAGGGATGCAGATTGGGATAAGTAAAGAAGACGTCAGAGATCTTCTGAACAATTTGAATGAATTCAAATCAGCGGGGCTGGATGCTATTCAAGGGTACTGACTGAATTAGCTGAAGAAATCTCAGAGCCAATGGCAATAATAATTACAAACTCGTGGATGCTAGGAGGGATCCTGGAAGACTGGAGAAGGGTTAATATAGTGCCTAACTTTAAAAGGAAGAGCAGGGAAACTATAGACCAGTCAGCCTGTCTTCTATGCCTGAAAAGCTACTACAGCAATGTAAAAAACATTCAGTTTGCTAATAGCTGGAGGATGAAGGAGTAGTCACTAGCAGCCAGTATGAATGTCCTTCTTTGACAGCGTAACTGATTTGGTGGATTGGGGGAATGTGGTGGACATAATATATCTGGACTTCAGCAAGGCTTTTGACACAGTCCTACATGACATTCTGATATGTACGCTGGAGAAATGCGAGCTTGACAGAACTACCATTAAGTGGATACATAATTCCTTAAACAACCAAACAGAGTAACTATTAATGGAATGATGTCGGGTTGGAGGGAGGCCTCAAGTGGGGTTCCACAAGGATCTGTTCTGGCTCCAGTGTTGTTTAGATCTTTATTAATTAACTGGATGTAGGTATAGAGAGCATACTGATCAAGTTTGTAGATAACACAAAGCTAGGGGTGTTGCCAGTACTTTGGAGGATAGAGCTAAAATTCAGAAGGTTCTTGGATAAATTGGAGAACTGGGCTATAGACAACAAAATGAAATTCAGCAAAGAAAAATGTAAGGTGCTACTCTTAGGGAAGGAAAACCATACACACAAATACAGAATGGGGGGAAACTGGCTTGGCAGCAGCACTGCTGAGAAGTATCTGGGAGTTGTGGTGGATCAAGACCTCAACATGAGTCAGCAATGTGATGCTGTTGCAAAATCAAATGCAATTTTAAGTTGCATTAACAGAGGCATAGCATCCAAGTCATGGGAGGTGATAGTACCGCTCTACTTAGCACTGGGTAGGCCTCAGCTGGAGTACTGTGTCCAATTTTGGTCACCAATGTATAGAAAGGATGTAGAGAAACTGGAAAGTATCCAGAGGCAAGTGACAAAGATGATCAAAGGGATGGAATGCAAGCACGGTTCTGGCATGCTGCAATAAACTAATTTTCCTTTTCCTTTGTACTCTTTGGCATAACACTCCGCCTTGCATTCTCTCTTATTTGGGAGGGCAACATACAGCCGCAACGGGTTGGTGGCCAGCTACGCTATTGATGTGATGCACTAGGGATAGACGAGATTAAAATAAACACACACAAACCCTATAGCCTCCATATATAGAGGAGCTCAAGGAATTTGTAGGTTGTTGCTGCAAAATCAGTACAGGAGACCATTAGTCAAGTAAGAAATCCTGGGCCAACCTCTGCTCTTTTACACCAGAGTAATGCTGGCTTCTCTGTCATTGTGGAGCATCTGCTCATCTTTGAGCAGTGATGCTTCCTGCTTGTTGTATCACACTCCAGGCTACTCTAAGAGTTTTCAGAAGCTTTTTTGACCTTCATTTTTCCCTCAGAAAAACCCAAACAAAAAATAGCATCTCTTTAAAGCTAATGCAGCTACTTCATTTCTTTGCTGGGTGTTTCTTTGGTGTAAATTCAACTATGATCAAATTTGAGGATGACACCAAAACTGATATGGTAGGAAACACACAGAGTACAGGGGGGAAATACCTGTAAAATGACCTGGAGATTGCAGCAAGAAGCTGCAAGCAACAGAGGGATTTATAAATGTAAAGTTCTACATCCAGGGAGAAGAAACAAGCTGTCAGAATGAAAAATGTAGGGATGTATCCAAGCAGATACAGCTGTCACAGTAAGCAAAACTTACTGTCTCCTTAATACTATTCTACCGTTACTTTTTATTTAATCATAATAAATATATTTTGATAGAGAAAATTGTATTGGGAGTAGGTGTCTGGAGGGATGGTATTCCACAGTCTGAAAGAAGTTAAAATGTAATGTGATGCATGTAATGTTCTAGCTAGATTAGTGATTCTTAGACTGCCTAATGTACAGTGTATGAAGTGTATCCTCTTTTATTTACATTTAAAGGTTCTTTTCATTGGAGACTCAACTAACAGAGGGATAATGTACTATTTGATTGAAAGAGTGAATGAGACCCTTCAGGAATGGCAAAAGGCTCATGACATTAAATTTTATCATAACATAAATGATGGGAAAACATTTATCAGTTACTCCTACTACCCCCAGTTTTGGATCAATGTAAACCAGAGGCCAACGTTTGAAAAAGCGCTAGAACAGCTGTTACAAAGGTACAGTATAACTTCTATTGATGGGTTGTTTGTATTCTTCTTCCATTCACAAATGTGTTTAACAGACCTGTACCATTAAAATCAGTAAAGAATTAAGCACAAGATGTACTGGCCATATTGTGTGGTTAAAAAATAGTCAAATGACATCACACGTCCGATCAGGATGCCAAATACAGTTCATTGAAATGTAATGTGATGCTGTTAAAATGTTTACCATCTGTTTTAAGGCTACATGTGGCGTGCTTTCTTTCTTGGTTTCAGATCACATCCTCTTGAGAACACAGACCAGACGGTATTAGTTGTGGGTGGTGTTCAGTGGCTTAATTCCAATCACCTGCAAATTATTCAAAAGGTGCTGAAGAGGTAAAGTTTAGTGTTATATGTTTCTATTATCCCATGTAAAACATTGATATGATAAATTATAACCACCAAACTTAACCAGTAGTTTCAGATACAAACATTTCATTTTTTTCATTATTGTACATTTAAATCTGATGTTAAAAGAAATAATTTTGTAATGTCTCTTCATAGATCTGTAAATAAAATGCATGTGCTTTGTTTCACTTGTTAAACAGGGGAAATCTATCAAATATCCTGGTAGTTATCAAATCCATAGGAATGGGCTTTCATCTACCAGTGGATGGGATACATTCTTTATCGCAGGTGGGTCAGATTTTGACTGCATTCCCATGAAATGCTTACTGTCTAACCCAGGAGTCGGCAACCTTTCAGAAGTGGTGTGCCAAGTTTTCATTTATTCGTGGTAATTTAAGGTTTCGTGTGCCAGTAATACATTTTATATTTACAGGGGCCGGCGGACGGAACCCCAGACTGGCAGCATGCTGAGCGACTCAGCCAGCTGCTGGTCTGGAGTTCCGTCCATGTGCCCCTGCCAGCTGGGGTCCCGGCTGCTGGCCCCACTCAACCCACTGCCAGCCCAGGGTTCCGTCCATCCAGGCCGGCAGCAGTGTGCCAAAGTAAATCTGCTCGTGTGCCGCCTTTGGCACCCGTGCCATAGGTTGCCGGCCCCTGGTCTAACTGATGATTTTGCTATCTCTTTAAAATACATTGCCACCTGTGCTGAACAAGCTTTACATTGACCAGCGAGAGAGAAACATTTGTATTTGTTATATGGTTTGCTGATAGGGACTTGTGCCAATTACCCTTATTTCATGGATTCCACCATACTCAGAGCTCCATTCAATGCTTCATACTAAACTGGTTGTTCCAAGAACTAGAAGCACCTACATTATTATAAATAATGCCAATTTGCAGAGCTGAGTGGGAGACAGATTGCTCCAGCCACATGGATAGTTGAACCTCCCCAGTCTTCCTTTCTACAGGGAGGTGGTGACTAATGGGACAGGTTCATTGGTACACCATTGGCTACTTTGCACTGTTCTCCATAAATTCAGCTTGACCAGCCAAATCAGTGTAGGTTGCTTTGCATCACCAGAACATTTCAAGGCAGCTGGAATGTCCTAGTGAACCTGGACCTTTCAATGTGTGTTAATAGAGTCAGATGGTTATTCTAAATAAGATCAAAAGCACCCACAGTAGCAGAGGGACACATTTTTTACTATGTTGGTTATAAACTACCATAGATAATAGAGTGTGGATGATAATTCTCACTTCGGTAAAAGACATAAGTAATGATAGCTCCTCCCTCAAGGATCTTACAGTCTAACAGAAACAGATAAGACAATAAGCGATGGTAACTTTAAACCATTCTTTTATCATAATCATGATTATCATGTCTTCCCAGTTCTGTAACATTTGAGAGGTGGGGGGAAGAGATGAGAGGCTCTGAAGGAGAGAACAAGATCTGGGTTGGGTCAATCACAAAAATTCATTTTGGGTGCAGTTTTGAGGGATGGACCCTCTTCCCTAACCAGTGTAGTCCTGGAGGCAGGGCAGAGGAGTGAAAGCGGGAAGACCCAAGTCCTATTCTCAGTTCTGCCAATGGCTTTCTGCATGACTGTAGGTCTGCCAGATAAACTCTCTTTCTCTCCCTCTCTCTCTCTGTGTTTCCCCATCTGTAAAGTAGGGGTGTTATTGTTCACCCTTCTTTGTAAAGTGCTTTGACAGCAACAACTGAAAAGCAATAGATTATCCCTAAATATGGCTGTTTATAGTCAGAACATCTTGATTTTTTTTCCAGTTCTGCTACTGACTCAGTGTGCCCTCGGCAAGTCAACTGTCTTTGCTCCAGTGTAAAATGGATGTAATTGTCATGACTTCCATTTGGACCCAAGAAGGGGGTTATTCCATTTTAGGGAGAAAATGAGTGGACACAGGAACAAGAGCAACAAAACTGTCCCAGTCTACCTTTATTTGGCTCCTCTCTTTACTTAGCCCTGTCATGCCTTTCAATAGAAATGAGGACTGGGTGGGAAAACCAACATAATTCGGGCCTAAAATAGGTAAGGGGAAGAAGGATGGGCCAGTGGTTGGGGCACTGGCCTGGGAATATGGAAGATCCAGTTTCAATTCCCTGCTCTGACATAGACATCACATGTGACCTTGGCAAGACACTTAGCCTCTCTGTGCCTCAGTTCCATATCTATACAAGAAGGGTCCGAGAGGAGACAGGCACCACCAGGATAAAACCACCAATTAAAACATCATGAAAAATGATGCCCCTAAGTCAGTCACAGAATATATACAAGATAGGTAAGATCAGACCCTGAGAAAAGCCTTCTCAGGGACAACTTTGTGGTTTGGTTTTATTTATTAGTCCACAGAACTCTGGGAAACAATCTGATTTAACTGCAGTCCATTGTTACTGCTTCTGTCCAAACATTCCTCTTATTTTCAATATCTGAGTCTCAAGCCAATTCACTAGCATGGTTTGGGTGCATTGGACAAGAGGATTACCCCGCCTCAGCTCAAAACCTTTCTGTCTGAGGTTGCTGTACAACGTACAATGCAGTCACTTGACAACTTACAGCTAACGCTTCCTATTCACGGCCTCCCTGCCATGTCTTGACAAATGCTAGGCTGCTCCTCAGTGTTGCTGATTTGAGGGGACTCATGGAACTGCAGAATGTGACAACTCCTGTCGAAGACAATGGTCTCAAATACCTGTGATTTTTAAGCCAAACATGTCTTTTACTGGACAATAACTACTTTATAATAGGACCTTTAATGATTTTCACTTTAGTGTTACGAGACTTAATTTCTTTCATAGGAGGGCTTCCACATATAATTTTGCAAGTGCCAATTACTATTGTATTACTTAATTTTAAAGCTTAATTCTTTTTAAAATCAGCCTGACTTCATTGTACATGATATACTCTTTTGTATAAAGAAGAGCTAATTCAATAATTTCCTTTTAGTCTTTGTACGCACCAATACATGTGTTGAGAAATTGCTTCAAAATCTAACAAAGCCTTGGAGCAATAGCTATTTCCAATAATGCAACTGCTATAATTTGTGTAGAAAATAGTATAATTATTTCATTCAATATTGGCCCAATTCTGCAGTTTTGCCATTACTTTAGGGTCAGATTCTGCTACCATTGAAATCAGTCAGTGTACTATACTACTGAATAACATTGATATTTTTTTGCTTTGGAATACAGACTGAAGTGCAAAATTTATGGAATGAAAATTTGGTTATTCTGGATACTGCAAAAAGATATGGCTATGAGGTGGTCGATACTTTCATCATCACAATGGGACGTTACAAAGAATTTCTGCAAGGGAAGTGCGGATGTCATTTCCATGAGGTAATCATTTATTGTTTATATGGTCTCATTTAAGTATTTAAAAGGGGTTCTAACTGTCAGATGCTATAGTGAAAATATATACAGCATAGTGTATAGTAGTGGATCAAAGGTAGACCTAAATAAAGCTTGAAAAGATTTCTAATGCATGTGAAGATATATGCAGGTCACCATGGAGGGGAACGGAAGCTGTGTAATGGCCAACGTTCAGAGCCTCAAAGGTATTTAGGTACCTAACTCCCAATGGGTTAGGCATCTATATACCTTTAAGAATCTAGGTCTAAATATAAAACAGAAATACCCTAAAAATGGAGTCCTATCCATGTAAACCCAGTGGAATCACAAAATTGCTGTTCCAAAAATATACTTCTAACTAATGGAAAGAGGTTTCTCTGTGCAGGGCTTTGTTTCCAGGCTCTTGAGCTTCTCTACTCTGCACTGTATTATCTTGTTTCTTCTGGATCTGTTCAGTCTACCTATTTTGATACTGTCACCATGCTCATAGATCTACCAGTTGTTTGTCTTAAGTCTTCCTTAGCTGGTTAATTAACTTCACTCATTCTGAATCTGCCACTGCATGTTCTCATGTGAGGGCGTGGGAGCTATGAGTATGTTGTCTGATTAGAACTTTCCTGTAGCAGGGTGTGTACAGGGAGAGGGGTTGCACTGGCAGAGGGGTTGTGAGGAGGTACCATAACTGCTCCTGTCTGTGCATAGTCTTACTTTTGGCCCTAGTTTTCTCTTCTGGTTGTATACCTGAAGGAATTCTCTTTTCCATTGTACACTTACTGGACTAAATTCAGCGTTGTGATGGCACAGGTACAAAGTCTTGGCAATGGAAAGCCCACCAGATGGGTTGCTGCAATTGTGCAAAGGGTTTGTAGCTTCCCCTCCAGCAGAGAACTCAAGCGCTTCCAGTCAGCCCAAAGAGTGAATGATGCAGGCTCGGGAGGGGGCATGGCCATGTTCTTAGCAGCTGCCCCTGGCTGAAAACTGAACTGGCTTCCCTGGAAAACCCTGGGGAGGTCTGTAGCATACCACACCCTGCCCTGCTTAGTGAATCCCCCAGGCTGGCACAGAGACGTGTAATTAACTCATACCTCCTGGTGTCACCTGTACTGAATCTGGATGCAAGTGAATTAGCATCATTTCAGGCTATCACTTCAGCTAACAGTATGTCACCCCCTTTGAACCTTTTTGGTGTTGGGTTTGTGTTAGGACATGTTCAAAGTGTGCTGCATTCCATTGCCCCAAGGGACTGTTAGAAGCTGGTTGCAATGTGGAGCAGTCAGAGGAGCTCCAAGTTCCACCAAGGGTCAAACTGACAAGCCCCAGAATTGGGAGGGGTGCAGGAGAATTGCATAAAGCCACCTGCATTCCAGTACGCCTGAGGGCTTATTAACTTCGGGGTGCTATACTGATCCCTGTTGTTTGAATTAATGCACTAAGGCTCAGTATTAAATAATTATTGAACCTGTGTATCCTGCATGAGCATCTATGGAGCACCAAATAAACAGCTAAACTCTTGGCCTAACATTAACTATGCACCTTGTAAAATGAGATGAGCGGCAGTTGAGGACAGTTTCTTCTTCAATTGTTTAGAGTCCTGGTTAGGAACTTCAAGGGAATCTTCTCAAGAAATTTCAGAGACAGCAGCCCAGGACTTAAATAAAAAAAGAACAAGCAAGCACACTATTGAAACTAGGCACAAAATCAACCTGGAGGCTGCCAAACCAGTATCCAGAGAAAGTAGGGAATTTGAAAAACAAGATATATTTTAAGTTGTTCTGGTTTCCTTTCCGATATATTTTGAGTGTCTGCTGTGTCTTTTCACAGTTAGCCCTGTTAGAGGAGGGATCAGTTTTGTATTTGCATTTTTAGTGCCATAAATATATGAAACAGAGAAGTGCTCCCTTGATTTCAAGCATTGCTCTGAATGAAACCAGAAGACATTCTTCCCTGGTGATCTATAAAGGTGCACCCTCTGCCTCACAATTGACTGTGATAATTCCGAATATGAGATTTAAGGAAGTTCTCTTGTGTCATCAAGAGAAGTACCATAGAATTCCATTAAGGTCTCACCAAAGTTTCTGTGAAGCTAATTTGTTAGTATGAGAGGCCTGTGCCAGGATTCCAGAGTTGAATTATTAATCTGCTGGGAGTCTGAACATTCCATCAAGGCATTTAGCTTTAAAGGAGTTTCAGTGAATGTCTATGTGCTACTTCAAAGCATTTCACCATCCTACTCTTAGGAATTTAAGAAACACAATGAGCAGTACTGGGAGCTTTGGGTCATCAACTCATTTCCCTTCAACAGCTAGACTCTGACTCCAAATCAAAATTATTTCTGCTGTGAAAATCAGGACTACAAACTCAAAGACAACCAGTAAGACTTGGCCTCAATTCACTGCTTTATTTCACTAAAATCTCACAAGGGGAATAAAACTTTCCATTTTAAAATTGTGAACTTTCATAAATCAAGAGTCAACTTTGTGTGGACTGTTTATATTGCACAATTAAAAAGGAGATCAAAGATGCAATAAGTCCACAATAATATAAGTAAACAAAGACTGGGCAGAAGTTGGTATTAAAAAGTCAAATATGTAGGAAAATAGGATGCACCAAAAGATGTGATTTTTATTTATTTGTTTATTGTTGTAAACCAAGAGTTACAAGGCTTCACGGGTAGCTAGGAATACCACTTCAAAATGCTGAGGGTATTCAGGGACTTTTGGTCAGAAAGAAACCAGCAGCTGAAAGAAACCCCTGCAGTTTCATTACTGACTGTAATGGTGCTATAGCCTTGCCTGATGCAACATTTAGACACAGGAATCTACAAGCTATTTCATTTGGAGAAAATCCTAGATACGTTTTGGAGCTCAACTGCCACCCCACCCCCTAGACAAGATTTCTGGAATTTGTCTACTGTCAATACAAGCAGCTCCAATTTGCCTTCTAAATGTTTCAAGAAAAGAATAAATGCAACTTACCTTTGGTTAAGGTGATACCTGTTTTAATGTGATCCTCACTCTGGGGTCAAACCCTCTCTCCAGATACAGGTATGTGCATAGGGCTCCCACTTCAGTGAATGGGAGCTGTACTTATAAAGGCTGGACATGGCCTTGAGTGCTGGGTGAAAGTGCTGATTTCTGCTGTGTGAAAACACTGGGAAAGCTCTGGGACTGATGTATTCGGCATCAGTCCTATACCCAGTGCAGCACATATCCCCTGGTGAGCCAGTGCAGCAGTGCTCACAAGCATGGTCTTGTTTGGGTTGGAGCCAAGAATCTTCCCATTCCCCCATCCTGTGCTGCCCATGTGATTGGGGAAAGGACACAGAAATCCCACAGGGACTTTTTCTCCTTCTCACCCTTTCCCCACCCCAGATATATATATAATTAAGGCTGCGAGTCTGTCATGCAGGTCACAGATTCAGTGACTTTCCATGACCTCTGTGACTTGTGCAGCGGCTGGTGCTGGCTCAGGGGCTGCCCGAGCTGCAGTTTGGTTGTGAGGGAGGGGGCTCAGAGCTAGGAGCAGTGGGTTGGGGGGATGCTTAACTCAGGGTGAGGGGCTCCCACTAGCATGGCTCTGCAGCTCCTAGGCAGCGGAGGGGCCAAGGGGGCCTCTGTGCTGCGTGCTGCCTTTGCCAGCAGGCCCTACCCCTACACCTCCCACTGACTGTGGTTCCTGGCTAATGGGAGCTGCAGCAGCCAGCGCTTGTGCCCCTCCACCACCTCGGAGCTGCAGGGACGCGGAGCCGGGTCAGGAGCCCCTTCCAGCCCCGCCAGCCGTCCCTCCCAGCGCCAGCGGGGGTCCCGGGCCACCTCCCTCAGCACCCGCAGTTCACCCGGACCACTCCCTCCCCTCCTCCGAGCACCCGTGGCCCTCCCCCCAAGCTTTAGTTACAGGTAGTTTTAATAAAAGTCATGGACGAGTCAAGGGCCGTGAATTTTTGTTTACTAAAAATACCCGTGACTAAAACGTAGCCTTATATATAAAATATACACATCACCATGCAGATGTGCAGCAGCGCAGACCACAGTCTGGTCCTTAATGAGCTAGAACTCAGAGGTGGTGTTCTTCAAGGCCCACTACAGTTCCTTTCTGTTTCCCTAGACTTTTGCAGCATGGACCCCGTGTTGTAGCCTTATTAGCCTTTGTAGCATAGACTGGGGAATATCTGGGTGAAATGCTTCCAGTCTGCTTTGTGCAGTATTGGGTAGACGCTGTCAGTGGTGGTGGTTGTTGTTGTTGTTGTTGTTTTTTAAGTAGTTCTGGGTGAGCTCCCGTACAAATTAGCGTTACGGATTAAACTCAGCCATCCCGAGGGACTCCAATGAACAGTGTAGCTGCAGGAGGTATAAGTCAAGGTGGAATTTGGCTGTGTTTTTATTTTAAAAATCCTGTTATTGACGCTGAGAGGCCTTTGTGACTGGAACAGGAGAGGTATACCCAGGAGGAGGTTAATATGGGGTTCACTAGCCACCAAGAAATAGTCTAGGTCACTGAGTAACATCCACAGAGACCCTCTGAGTGGTTTTATACCTCATTAGTTTTAACAGCCTTGGCCTCAGTTCATTTTTGCATCATAGCAATGGGTTGGGGAGGGGGAGTATCCTGGAGTTCATAAGCAGTTTGCGCTGTGAAAATGGCATTTTGTCTCAGAGGACCGACAGAACAACATTGTGTAGAACTCCAGAACTTCTCAGGCTTTATGAAGCCAACTGAGAAATTAAATCCACTGCTTGCTACTTTCATTTTTTCACTTAAAGTGACTCCTAACCCCCTAGTAGAATGCTGCCCCACACCCACACCCCGTGACATCTGAACTCAGCTACAGCTGTGTGGGAGGCTGGGAATGGAAGGCTGGCCATTTTGTGAATTTTGAACAAGAGAAATGGATTGTATTCAGCAAGGCTGGCTCCAGGTTTTCTGCCGCCCCAAGCGGGAAAAAAAAAAAAGCCGAGTCCTTCACTCCCTCTCTTCCTCTTCAGCGGCACTTTGGCGGCAGCTCAAAGAGGATGAGAGGGACTGAAGGACCCGCTGCCAAATTCCTGCCGAAGACCCGGACGTGCCGCCCAGTGGCGGCTCCAGGCACCAGCGCTCCAAGCGCGTGCCTGGAGCGGCAAGCCGCGGGGGGGCGCTCTGCCAGTCGCCGCAGGGTGCCTTCGGCGGCTTGCCTGTGGAGGGTCCGCCGAAGCCACGGGACCAGCGGACTCTCCGTGCTTGGGGCGGCAAAATGTCTAGAGCCGCCCCTGGTGCCGCCCCAATACCGGATGACTGCCTCCCCTTTGTATTGACCTCCCAAGCACCTGCTTCCTTAGGTGGTGCCTGGAGCCGGCCCTGGTATTCAGCCACTCTCATTTAACCTTTAGTGCCTGTTTACACTTGCTGGGTAAACCAAGGACCTGATCCTGTGAGGTGTAGTGCACCTGGAATTCCTGTTAACTTCATTGATCCTTCTGAGAGGCCCCAGAGCACAACAATGGCCTGGAAGCCCATAGCACCATGGCTACAAGCCCTGCTGTGACTGGGGAGGGAGCTGGGAACTACTGTAGGAGAAGAATCTCTCCATGTAACTAGTTTGATCTCCAGGTGTGAGGGCTCAGAATCTTGCATCTCCTGTCCCTGCCAGTCTACAGCCACTGCTATTTCCAGGGGCCCAAAGCAACATATGCAAACTGATCTTTAATTAGTTTGTTCTGCTCAACATGCTTATGGGCCAGGGGACACAAAATGACCCTACACCTTCATGGCAGCTAGGACTGATGTAGATTTATTCTATAACTTAATGGTAGTGGAATAATGTATACTAAATAGAAACTGGCAGCCTTTGGATTTGGGTATTTTAATCAGTGGCTAGCTGTAAGATGAATACTAAATTGCATTCCTTGGAGATTACTCTCATCAGGAATGTAGCTTGGGTGATTGGTTCAAGGTAGCATCATTTCAGAATAGTTACTTGATCTGAGGCACTAATTTAGAAAAATGAACCTCTGCAGGAATAGCATGAAAACAAATTGCTTCTCTTGGCTTAGCTGTATCAAATAGGCCTTAAAATATATTAGTGTCCTAAATGGATACTACTTGCTCTTTTGCAAACTTAGACAATCCCTCTCACTCACCCTGCTCAGCCTTTATCATTTTCACATGCTTTCTCTCCCCTCACATTTTATTTTGCGTAGGTTGCTGCTGTATATGTATTATGACCTTGGTTAAATACGAACATTGGTTTTAAGTGTCTAATACAGAAGTGGGCAAACTACGGCCCGTGGGCCACATCTGGCCCACGGGACCATCCTGCCTGGCCCTTGAGCTCCCGGCTAGGGAGGCTAGCCCCCGGCCCCTCCCCAGCTGTCCTCCCTCCCCCGCAGCCTCAGCTCGCCATGCCGCCAGCGCTCTGGACAGTGGGACTGCGAGCTCCTGTCGGGCAGTGTGGCGGCGGCCTGGCTGGCTCTGGCCGGGCCGTGCAGCTGCCAGTCCTGGTGCTCTGAGCAGCATGGTAAGGGGGCGGGGATCAAGGGAATTGGATAAGGGGCAAGAGGTCCCAGGGGGCAGTCAGGGAACAGGGAGCAGGGGAGTTGGATAGGAGCAGGAGTCCCGGGTGGCCTGTCAGGGGGTGAGGGTGTGGATAGGGGTCGGGGCAGTCAGGGAACAGGGAGCAGGGGAGGTTGGATAAGAGATGGGGTCCCAGGAGGGCGGTTAGGGGCAGGGGCATCCTGGGGAGGGAGCAGTCAGGACAAGGAGCGGGGGGGAGGGGGTTGGATGGGTCAGGGGCTCTAGGGGGCAGTCAAGGGGCGAGAAGTGCGCCCTTCATACAGTTTCAGAACCCCGATGTGGCCCTCAGGCCAAAAAGTTTGCCAACCCTGGTCTAAGACATGATTCCAAACATATTTCATTTTACAAAACCCCTATGAAGCACATATATAAACATGAATGCTGTCCGTAGCCAAGTGTGTATCTTATTGCATACAAAGCAAAGCTGAGGACCATTAGACCTACATCACACATGATTTGCTCCTCTTTATTTTTAAAACAGATTAACAACTCAGAGCTCCCTTCTGCCAAATCAAGCAACCACGTATAGGGATCTTTCATTTCTAGAACTAAATTCAGTAGAATGGGCTAATAATTGTGCCAAATGAATTTGCCTGAGAACCTTTTTCTGATGCTTGTTTACTTTTACTTTTATAAGTACATTGACCAGATAGCAAGTGTGAAAAATCAAGGCAGGGGCTGGGAGGTAATTGGCACCTATATAAGAAAAAGCCCCAAATATTGGGACTGTCCCTATAAAATCAGGACATCTGGTCATCCTGTTTATAAGTAACATTATGTAGGCCCAGGGATTTTGTAGCATAGCTCTGTTTCACTTTGGGGATGCGGCAAACCTCTGGAATCTAGTACATTTTCTGCTTTTTTTTCCTGCAAGGATCCTGCTTTACGATGACCTATCTTGCCAATGAAGGAACCAGCTCCTAACTTACCTTTCCAGCCAGCTTGTATGCAGCTCCCAGGCAGTGGTGGTGGTTGTCGTGGTCATGGTTATTTATTTGTATTACCATAGCACCTAGAAACACTAGTTATGGACCAAGGTCCCATTATGCTAGGTGCTGTACAAACCCAGAGAGCTTCCAGTCTAAGTTGTTTAGATCCCCCATCTCCACACAGGCTAAACACACCACTTCCGGAGCAATCTGGAATTACTACTGTAATCCAAACAGCAGGGGATCTAATCGGGGATCTCCAGTGCTGTGCTGTGGTGCCACCAAGCTACTGGTCCAGCCTACAAAGAAGGTCTGTGCCTCAAGTACTAGGATTAGAGACGGACCTGAGCTAGGTAGTTCAGATACTGATCTGGACCTGAAATTGCCCACAGTTCAGGGGAGTCCAGGGTTTAATTTGGCCCACTGAAGACATCCAGGCGAGCTGTAAAGGTTGAATCTGGGGGTTTAGTTCAGGCTATCTCTAGTTAAGAGAGGACAGTCTAAAATATACCGTGGTGAAAGGGCTACAGTATCAAGTAGATGAGTTCAGTTGGTTTAAGCATTTTGGGTTCCTTGATCAGTAAGGGCCGAATTGAATAGTACCTGACGTACTGATTTCAATCTTACACCATGGCTAGGCTCACAATAAGGAATGGGACCAGCTGTGAGTTAGAGTCTTCAAAGAACCGAGGTCTGATTACCCCATGAGTTGTGCACATGCAGCTGACAGGATAATAAGACCCATCTCCTTTTAGGTGCATATAGAAAACATTCACAAATGTCACTCTTCCTTTGCAGGTGGTGAAATCCAAAATGTCCAATGAACGTCCTCCCATTACAATGAAGCTATCAAGGCCCTATACGCTGGGGAAATATTTCAACAGCCAAAGCAAACTCTCACAGCTGCAAAACTATGCAATGAATTCTCAGTCACCGTATCATGTCAGAGGTCCAATAAATCAAGTCTATTCTGAAATCCTCCTCAGCAGGATCTGTGCAAGTAAAAGCAAGGCTACTGACTCATAGCCTCTATCAGATGAAGTTTTAGAGCAGGAGACTTCCTACTTCCTCAAATGACAATCCAAGGACCACATTAAATTTATTTACATGCTTCTCTGATTGGCTGCACACATACCAATGCCACTCAAAATGTGGCGCTTTTCCTAAGGCTTTATGACGTCAAGATCTGCCCTTTCGGATCTTAGGTTTCGGAACGGAAAGATGGAGAGATGCACAAAAAATGGGTGTGGAGAAGTTACTTGAAATATTGCCAAACACTAGAACAGCTGCAGGGCAAACAACTGTGTACTGTGACAGTAAAGAGAGAGAAAGATATACACTTGACGTATTTGAAAAGGGCAGCTTTATTTCTTAAGCAATAGATAGACTTATCTATTTATAGGTACACACTATAAAATTGTTACATAGAGACATTCCATTCCATTTTAAAAAGCATTATTACATACTGATAGGTTCCCTTTCATTAGCAATATAGGAATATTTCTATTTCAATCCTTGACTCTCATGTATTGCAAAGACAACTGCTTACCATTTTAGCTATAGTGCCAACTCTTAATTCTAGTGTTTACAGCTAACATGCATATTTTCATCCACGTCTGCAGTAGATCACGTTTTAACAAAAATAAAAAGGAAAGTTTGCATTGTTTTTCTGCATGTTCTAAATCCAAGAGACACAGGTGACTTAGAAGAGAGGCTGAATATAACTGTCCCCATGTAACAAGGATAGATAATGAATACCTTAGCATATCCTTGTTTATGAACCTGATTCAGGAAAATATCCCTATTGAGGAAAGCTTTTTTAGATATGATTGAGCACTTTTGTGATTGGGGGTCCATAAGCCTAGCTGGTACTTTCCCTGTATATGAAGTCCTCTCTTTCTGAATTTACATAAGATGCCTGATACTTAAGAGTCGAATCCGAAGTCCTTGTTCAGAAAAAAACTCCCAAAGGACTGCAGGATTGACTGTAAAAAATGTGACTGCAAACAAATACTTAAAAAATAACTAATTCCTGATGTCTTCTGATACAACCATATATGATTTAAGAGAATAAGATGTGGGCTTATATAGTTAAAAGCACCAGGAAATGTAAGGAAAATTTTTAAAATAAGATTCTACTGTCAGAGTTAGTAGTCAGGACTCTCTGCTTCCCCATAATGTGTGTTGCAAAAGGAAGCAAAAGTATAGGGGCAATCTGAGACATGCTCTCCTGTGTCCTCACTCTTCAGTGCTGCTTGTACTCCTCCCTGGGCTCTTTATAAAATTTGCCCCTTTTGTGTGGGAGGTGGGCCAAAGCAGCAGAGCTAAGGAGCAGTTGATGGTGTGCTCTAACAGCAACTCACTACACAATGGACTTGCTCCTTTGTTTCAGCATTAACTCCCGCCATGTGGTTCCCACTCTCCTCTGAACAGGTTGGCCTTGCTGCTGGAGTGGAGAGTCCTTAAAGCAAAGAGAAGCTGCCACTATTCACAGGTAGCTCTGGAGATTCATGAGGCTGGGTCTAGGATTCCCTATGAATTTTTGAGCTCCACATAGTTGGCAGCCCATATTCCTAGCTACTTACATATTGTGATCAGTCCTTCCCACAAGAAGGAGCTATGTGTTAGATTGTCTGTGAAGAAGTATCTCTGAATTTATACATAAGCTTTTTTCTGCCATGATTCTTCACGTAAAAGGGGAGAATATAGGCCTTCTTTGTATCTCTGGTAGATTTCTCAGTGAATTGACAGAAGCATTCGTGTTTTGAGCCAAGGACAGTTCACGAACGTTGAAAGGATCCGTATTTGGTTATCTCCAGTATTTTGCAGGATCCTGTTGTGTATACACCATGCAACTTATGCTCTGCAGGTCCATAACACCAGAGCAGTAGTGAAACACAGCCTTAAAATGCAGTGGCTTAATTTTGCACCACTAAAGTCAAAGGAAGCTTTTGCCATTTGCTTCAATAGATGCAGGATCAAGCAGAATGTCTTATATTAGGCTAATTGTATATCAATGTATTATAACTTTGCTTCAGATGTTTGTGTATCACTTGAATCCACATGCTGGTGGTTTTTTTGTTTGTTGGTTAGTTGTTGGTTTTTTTTGCTTTACACAGCTGTAAACTGTGATCTAGAGGGTGTGTGTGTGAATGTGTGTGTGTGTATGCGCACATGTGTGTTTGCTTTAAATCAAAGACCATTGTTAAAGCATCAGCTTGAAAAGGCCAAAGTTAATTCTAGTTGTACTGCAGCTGATACTGGCAAATGTGCAATTCATCACCTCCAGGTTCACCACTAGATTGTTTTCATGTTCTGTATTTCCTTGTGTCTCAATATTTTTCATGTGTAGAAAGTACAAAATATCCTTTAATATTTTATTTATATCTATTTGTAAAATGCTGGTGATATGGTTTGCAAAGTGACCTTTTTTTAAATAGTTCCTTCAGATTACCTGTCTCCATTGGTCTGAGTTCAAGCTGTACAAAGAAAAGCTCAATAAAATACAAAGGTACAGAGTTAAGTTTTCTTTATTTTGCACAACTACAAGTATGTGAGGGGAAAGAACCAAGATGAGGCCTGGGGAAGCACCACTGTTCATACACCTTAAACATTTTCAAATTGAAACCATCAAAGCCAATGAAGATACATCTTTGTCATTATTGTATTTCAGAATTATCACTGTGAATGATCTTCTGCTCTAGAATGTGCATAGTACACTATCAGTGATTCACAGTTCAGTTATTTTTTTCTCCTGTGTCTTTAACTAACTTTGCTAAGTATTCTGGAGAGATGACAAACACAGAGCCCACTGCTGAAGTGCTCATTCAAGGTGAAATTCTGCCCCCCAGTACAACTATGGAAGGCCATATTGCAATGGTGTTGTTGCAAGTGGTAGGGTGACCAGGCTGCTGTGGAGTATTATTTCCTGTCAGGTCTCTCTACACAGTAAGATGTGGCTCAGCAGAAGTTTGTGGTGGAACAGGGGAAAGGGTTTAGGCCACTAGGTTTGCAACTATCCTGATTACCTGCAAACATAAATACATGAGACACAGGGAACAGTGCTCATGGCCCCTATTGTATCACTGGGAGTTTAGCTGGAGCTGTGGAATAATGAACTGGAGTCCCACAGACTAGAAAGGGAAGATTCTGTCTCTCACATAACCTCACAGAGGTTGCCTGCACAATACCAAGTTATTTAGGCTTTGCGCAGAGGCTCAGAATTTGGCATTTGGATCTTGGGGTTTTGTGATTAGGTCCATTCAAATGAGTATCTTAAGAATGATGTGACATAATATAGCATTATTTTACTAAGTGTATCATTTAGTATTGTCTTGAAGAGTCCTCCTCCATCAGAGATGCTGTGTTTCAAATAGCCCGTATACAGAATTGAAATAGTCAACTATTAATACCATTTCTTTATACCTTATAGCCATTTAAACATATTAATTTTCAGGATAATTTCTTTCACTCCACTACATATAAACCTGTTGCATTTCTCCAGTTTTCTATTCTGTGATAAGATAAATAATAAAATTACAGCAAACTATATTTACTCGTGTACTGGGTGTGAAGTGGTGGGCATGCAATTACCTTTAGGATGAAACAATCCCTTCTTATTCTTCTATTGCTACAGTGAGCTAAAGAGAATGCTTTGAAGAAGCAGATATGTATGACATTAAGTTGATTGCAGTCCAGAGATCTTTCAGACAACTTTTTTGAGTAAAGCAATTTTTTAACAGGTGCGGCACGCTGTTTGGCAGAGAATCAAACTGTTGAACAAAGTCCTGAAGACACACATTAAAAATCTAGTCTTACCGTTTTTTTGTTTGCCCATGAGGCTTGCATCTGGCTCATTTTATCTTGTTGTTATATTTAAATATACCTACTCTGCGCCCAGCACAATCTCTGGCCCATACTAGACATCACTCAGATTGTGTCTTGAGATGCTCCTGCTTTGCCTTGAGAACAAGGTTTGGGATAGGAGAGATTTTTGTTGTAAATGTTGGGTGAGTTCGGCCTTCAGAATATCAGTCTTGGGGATTGATCCTGCTTCCAGTGATACCAACAGCAAAAGTTCCACCAACTTCAGCCGGAGCAGTCCCTTTGTCTGGAACACTGAGCTGCAGTGATATTGCAACAAACAGCCAAACTTATTTATGTTCTGTATAAGCTCGGAGCCAGAGAGCTAATTTTTGCTGCCACTTTTACCAGTGTAATGTGGAGTAACTCTAGTGAATTCAAAGCATAATGCAGGTGTACATATTATCTATCTATCTATCAAAACATACATTCTCAGTCCTGAACCACCACCTGGCCCCTATTCCAGAAAGCATTAAGGCTTAAGTTTAAGCATGTGATTAAGTCCCAGTGGATTTAAAGTTAAGCGTGTGCTTAAGTGCATGCCTGATCTCGGGTCCCTGTGGGTATATCTACCCCATAGCAGCAAGTCTCAGAGCCTGCATCTACAGATTCAGGCTCACAGGAATCTCACTATAGCACTAACAATAGCCATGGGGATGTTCAGGCTTGGGCTCTGAAGCCTGGGGAAGTGGTGGTTTCAGACCCTGAGCCCGAACAGCTACGTGACTATTTTTAGCACTGTAGCATGAGCCCCATGAGCCTGAGTCGGTAGCAACGGACACTGAGACTCATTGCTGCAGGGGGTGGGGGAAGGGATTGCCATGTAGACCTACCTGTGAGTTGCCCAGCATCCACTGAGCTCAGAATTCCATTGATTTACTCCAGATTTACAGATGTAATTAATAAAATTTGGTCCCTGTCATTTCAAGTTATGTCATCCTGGCATGTCCTTGTTTTTTTTTCCAAGCTTTGACAATTTTTCCCCCTGCATGTTTAAGTGCAATATTATAATGTATCCTTCCATGCATGTTCCTGCAGAGATCCTCCATGCAGGTTGCCTGGGGAGAATTTCTCTTATTGCTAACGCTCATGCAGCTCCACCAGTGCTAGTGCTAGTTTAGATGAAGCTCCCGCAACCACTGGCAATTTTAACTTGATGTCATTTAGACCTGTCTTAAGCAGGATTAGAGGACACTGAAAAATACCAGTGTCTGCAGGCCTTGTGTACCCTACTGTTTCTGCAATGGTGGGAAATTATGCTCCCAATGAATCCCAGTGTAATACAACTGTGCTGTAAGGCTGGGCTAGGAGTTCAAATACTTTTGATGCATCGAGGCAAAGTAAGAGCAGTTGTGAAGAACTTGCTGCAAAGCAAATGGGTGAAATGAAAGTTGTCAGAAGCCCTTTGAAGTCAGTAAATACTGTGGGCTATTGCCAGGGTTTGAAGCCCAGTTCTGTGTTTGGCACAGCTTTTCACTTACCATGTTATGAGAGTGCCTTTTATCTTTTCATTGCTACTTGTCATTATCTACTTCCGTGTTTCTCTTGTGATTCATTGGTTTAAGGAGCTTATAGCAATATTTCTGCTCTGGCTGATAATGGCTATGCAGCCTCCCCAGATGGTAATCAAATTGTCTTATAGTCACTAGGTCAGAAAGGCTTTAGTATTTCTACAAAGTATTTTTGCTTTATTGTCCTATGCTATGCCGGATCTAAATATTAAAGAGATTTAGAGTGGGTCACATGTATATGACCTACCATAATTATAATAGGTTTTTTTGCATCTAATATATTCAAATTAACCCCCTGGATCATATCAATTTACATGACAACAAACATTTAAAATCTAAGAGCCCTGATCCTGCAAGGGGATGAGTCCCTGCAGCACCGGAACCACACAGCACCTAACAGGCCTGGGCCCAGAATCAGTTTCCTCAAAACAAAAACAAAAAGCCCTGCGTTAGTGAAAGCAATGCAGCCTCTTCCTCATGGAAGCTATACTAGACTGATTACGGTTTGAATGTGATTTGTGGTGGCTGAATTTTTTACATAATAAGGCTAAATATTTTCCAGCTCTATAGAACTCTGTCTCTCTGCAGCAAACTGTTTCCATTTACTTCTATAAAATCCTATTTTGTGTAATACATCTTGCCAAATTATTGTAAAATACATGCTTATGAGGGAAGATCGATATTTAGTCCTTGTAACTATGGTTTTCCCTCTGGAGGTTGATATGGAGCACCATGTTATTCTTTCTATTAAATAAAATTTTAAGAAGGAAAACTGAACTATTACCCCTAAGAAATGTTCTTCTTTGAGTGATTGTCCACACAGATTCAGGAGTGTCTGGGGCGTATGTGTACAAAGCCTGGTATCTGTGTGGACAACACATCTTGAAGAGCCACAGTTACTGTAAGGTAAGCAACTAGCCATTATTTTTAAATGATGTAAAAAAATAGTGTAGTTGATGTTATAATAGGTTTATTATGGTGTCTTATTTTAGTAGTAAATAATGCTTTTATATAAAGGATACACATTAAATAAGTTCTTAGATTATCCTGTCTATTTTTCTATTATTATTTCATGATTGGCCAATGAATGGCATTTGGCAAATGTTGGCCTCAGTCTTGTAGTCCTTACACACCAAATTCGCACTGTTTGTATAAAACTCAGACCCACTTGATACAGCTTTTAAGTAATATGCTGAGCCTGTGCTTTCATTTTGTGCTGCACATTCTTGATTCGAATATAATAAAATAATAATACTTTTCCCTTCTCTAATGATCTTTTCCAAGCATCACAGTGATCTCTAAAAGCATTCGTGAGTTAACATACACAGCATCCCATTTTGCAAAGGGGGAAACTGAAGCAGAATATGAGTGATAAGTGACGTGCCCAAAGATCACATGACAAGGCAGAGGCAGAGCCAGGAGCTACTGTTTCCCAGTCACATGCTCTTCTTAATAGAACTTGTGCTCATATATTGATGACGATAGGGCCATATAAAGAGGCAGGAATACAGAAAAAGCACACTACCTTATTTGAAGATATTTATTGCTTCACAGTTTTTCCTTGTCTGCTATTTGCAAGTCCATCTAACATAGAGGTGCTGTGTACATTTTTATCTGAATATGTGGGGGCAATAACACATGAAAAGCCCCATCCACTGCACTGTGACTATTCCCTGAGGCTTTTTCAGTATAAGGTGTGTACATACAGGTAAATTACTTCTTCATATTAATTCATATCTAAACAATGTACTGTAGTTACATCTTAATTACAGAATTATGTATCAAAAGTTAACAGTTAAAATGTGTTAGTTTCAAATTGTTGATAAACATACTTTCATCTCTAAAAGTGCTAATCCTAATTGCTTTGTACAACATTAGATTCAACTTTCATGCAAGCTGCAGAATAAAATCATATACAATGCTTCTTTAGAGTACTTTACACAAAAATGAAATTCAGCACGCTTATATAAGAATGGCCATACTGGGTCAGACCAAAGGTCCATCTAGCTCAGTATCCTGTCTTCCAACAGCGGCCAATGCCAGGTGCTCCAGAGGGAATGAACAGACCAGGTAATCATCAAGTGATCCATCCCCTGTTGCTCACTCCCAGCCTCTGGCAATCAGCGGCTAGGGACACCGTCCCTGCCCATCCTGGCTAATAGCCATTGATGGACCTACCTCCATGAACTTATCTAGTTCTTGTTTGAACCCTGTTATAGTCTTGGCCTTCACAACATCCTCTGGCACTCATTACTGGGTGCAGCTGAAAACTGGACCATAATGAGGGTGTGTACTTTAAAAAAGACAAAATAAGTGGAACCAAAGAAAAAGTACTAGAATTATCATGATTAAACCAACATCACTAAGAAGTTATGTCCTTATCTAGGGACAAAAAAGTAGAAGAGTCCCTGAAAATGTGTGTGTTCATGTTAAGCTAATTTCAACACAGGATATATCCTATGCTATTTGGAGTCTAAGGACCTGATTCTGCAAGATGCTGAGTGCTTTCATCTTGTGTCAATGGCAGTTGAGAACAATCAACACCTTAGAATAGGGTAGAGTAGTGTACTATGGCAGGAAATAATCCTAGATGTCAGAGACATCTAGAAGAGTAACCAGTCAGATTGTCAGCTGGTGTAAATCAGTGACACTCCATTGACGGCAAAAGTAGCTTTATCATTTGTAGATGGTTTTCCTCATCTGGGCATGTGAAGAATGAGATGTGAAGTGTGCACATTGCCCATCACCTCACGTGATGCAATGGCACCAGTAGAAGATGATACCATGGCAACAACTGTAGGACAATAGAAGAGACAACGGAACAGAATGAGCAGAGGAGGTTACAATATTGGTCCCACCCTCTTCTGTTGCTCTCCCCTCCAGCCCTGTTCCTTTCTCTATGCACTGAGGAAGGCAGTGTGTACAGTACAGATTCATGTGTGTATGCAATGGATGAATTTTGCTCTGTCCATGCAAAATGGACAGCCCCAAAGAATGACATATCACTGATGGCATGTGGACATGAAGCATTGAGACACTTAACTTATATCTATTCCTCTTACCTGTGTTCTTTCCTTTAAATCTAGTCCCTCCCACTCCTCTGTAGCCCTTCTCCAACTCATTCTCTTGCTTATGGTCACAGAGACAGCCACTGCTCATTCAGGCTTATTGACCATATTTAATGACAGAAGATCAGCCAAACTCTACAGCTGTATTAAATTCACGCTTCCCTTGGATTAAAGCATGTGACTTAACAGAGAGATCCTTAATTTAGGCTGAACAAAGGCCTGATAAAAGCACAGTGACAGCAAATGAGACAAAAACACAGAATCGGGATCTTTTGAAAGATCAGTAACAACATTGAACAGTGTCTAGGGAATTCTTGGGACTTGAAGTGTATTTATAAAACTATTTCTAAATAAATGCTGTCCCTTCTTCCCTTAATTAAAGTTCAGTAGAGATGTGAAGCATTTTAATGACTGATCTATAATTCCAGAGGAGATAGGAGGCTGTCTCAACAGCACAGTGTAGTTTGTGCAAAGTAATTACTGCATTTTGTATAGGTTGAGTCCACCCTGTAATCAGGCACTAGCAAGAGGTTCTCGATGGGGCATAGAATCAGTCACCCCATACCACAGAGAGCTGTTCCGCAGTCACTGCTGCACTCCCTGGCTGCAGTAGTTTTGAGACTCATTAGACTGGCCCTCAATGTGTGCGTGTGTGCGTGTGTGGTCATCAGTGAATCCATGTGGTCCCCGCCCCTATTGTCTAGATGGAACTGTGTACAACTTGAGGTGCAATGAAAGTGTATCCCCTCCCCACCTCTGATACCTTACAGGCCATTTGTACTCGTGTTCATTTCTCTCCTGTCTGTATTCATATAACACTGCTGATGCTGCACAACACTAAGGGATGAGTTGCTGCACTCTTTGGGTTTGGCCAGTGGGGAGGCATAAATGAATGGTTCAAAAGCCATGTGACTGTGAGCCCGTATGTTAGCTGGCTGCAGTCCTTTGCAGAACCCCTCCAGAAAGACGAGTCTTACCAAGAGCAGGAGTGGTGAGTGAGTGTATGTGTTCCCCATGCACTGGGCCTGGTTAGACTCTCTACATTTCAAAATGTGTGGACTATGGCCTCCCAGCCCCAGTATGCCCTTCCACAGCTCCATGTGCAGAGCAGCTGCCCCATCAGCTTCTGGGGGAGCTGGACTGGTCCGGCCCCCTCCATTCCTCTCTTTTCTGGCACATGCATAAGCAAAAGCACCAGACAGAACCTCTACTACAAAGGCAGAGAGAAAACAAAACTATGTTGCTTCTGTTTGAATTCTGGGTATTTGAGATTAAGTGAATATGTTTCAAAGGAAACTGAAGGGGGGGGGAATGCTTTATTGGATTTAAGGTTTTTGACAATAATTCACCCTTGGACAAGTTGCTGGAGTGAAAAGTGTGGCAGATGTCCAAGCAGCAGCTAGCATTTACATAATATAAATGGCAAGAAAAGGCAAGCCTGGCTTTTCACATACACTAGTGAAAGTTCAATGACACAATACCCATAACCCACTTTTTCTACTTGTTCCTTGAAATCTTCTGCCAAGTAAATGTTACTGTTAGAAAGCAATCATTGTAATATGTGAGCCCTGTCATCACGCCTTTCGATTCCAACCTTTGAATTTTTGCAGATTTGTGTTCACAAATTAATGCAAATTATGCTGTAGGGATAAAAACATAGGGTCTAATCCTGCAGCCTTCACTCACATAAGTAATGCCATTGACTTCCTTGGGAATTGAAGGTACTCAGAGACTTGGTGGCCAGAAGGGACCATCATTGTCATCTAGTCTGACCTCCTGCACGTTGAAGGCCACAGAACCTCAGAATTCAGCAACTCAGAAAAGGAGTTCAGAATCAGGGCTGTGGTAGACACACAGTCACTTATTGATGTATAGCATACTTACACTCCTTTGCACACCTCCACTTTTTAACCCAGGTTAGCAGCTTGAGTTCAAATCAATAGGGGAGTCCTGGCTTGAGCTCAAGATGTGAATCCAAGTTAAAAGCCGAGTTGCCATTTCTTCTCCGTGATTTTAACCTGAGTGAGCCAGCACTGATTAGCTAACCCGAGTTAAAGTCCTACCTTTTTCTGCAGTGTAGAGATGTCCTAAGTATAGTTTAAAATGGGTGGTGGGGGGGTTATCCATGCAGCAGTAGAACTTGGCTGCAGGAAGTCAGATGGTGTAAGAAGATGTAAGCTGAAGTAGGGGAGGGGTGGACTTCAGCTTACACCTTCTTATGCTGTCTTGCTAGCAGCTTATCTTTCTATACTCCTCTCTTCAGTCCTTCAGCACACAAGATGCACCAATAGACTCCCTTACATACCCTTATTGTTATAAAACTGTCTATTGGTGTAACCTGCAGGCCAAGAGACAAGAAGAGATGAGCATAGTATGAAAAGCTACTAACAGGTCGGGTATGAGACAGTGAAAATCAAAATACATCCCTTACCCTTCTTTAATTTCCAACGTCTTCTGCCTCCCTGGGTCCAAATTCTGCTCCCTTTCCATGGATGCACCTTCCCTTTCATACTATGTTCAGGCTCAGTGAGCCTAATTCAGTGATGATGTGCCAAGGGGAGGTACATTATGCATTGGTAAGTGGTCGGGAGTATGTCTGCCTTGATTTAAATGCATGGCCATTGTACTCATGTAACACAGAGCAGAATTTGGACCTGAATGCATGAGTTACACCATATTACACACCATGGCTCTCACACATGTAAGTAGGTCTAAGGAGTCTGAGTACAAAGCAGTCTCACTTATACCACAGCATCTCTGAATTTGGCCCCAAATATCTTAAGATTTCATTCCATAAGCAGTTGTTCCCATAGCGTTCATCCTCTGGCAATCTGTGGAATTCCTGACCTCTACAACTAGCGAAATTTTTAAATTTGCCCACTTTTTGTGCCAATTTTTTAATGTTTGAAAGACATTTAGAGGCAGGTAAACTTAAAAATTAAGCACACATAGACATTTACATGTACCCTTTGCAATCATGAAATAATACAGATAATAATGCAATGTATGTCTATTTTGTACAATGCTATCTAGTTACCGACTAATTTAATTGAGAATTGTAGTGAGGCGGCCTGGTACCCAGCTGCCCCGGAGGAGGAAGAGCCCAGCTGGAGGCTGGACTGGGCGGAGCTAAAGAGCTCTGAGCCCGCCCCACAAAGGGTCAAGCACCGACCCGGAAGTATAAAGGCAGGCCTTCCAAGCTCAGTGAGAGGCCAGCGAGCGGATGTCCCTCTGGGAGGCTCCTACCCTTCCCCATGCTCGCTACCCAGAGGAGCTGCCGGAGCTCCCCCGTGCTCGCTACCCAGAGGAGCTGCCGGAGCTCCCCCGGGCTCGCTACCCCGAGGAGCTGCCGGAGCTCCCCCGGGCTCGCTACCCCGAGGAGCTGCCGGAGCTCCCCCGGGCTCGCTACCCCGAGGAGCTGCTGGAGCTCCCCCGGGCTCGCTACCCTGAGGAGCTGTCGGAGCTCCCCCGCACCTACTACCCAGAAGACTCGCCGGAGCCACCCTGGACCGCCGTTCCGGAGGAGTTGCCGGACCTGCCACCCAGCCCCGGCCGTGACGAACCCATGCACCTGGACCCGGTGGAGGACGACCCCAGGATCCAGGTAGGCCCTGAGGGGGAGTTTGGAAGTGGCCCAGGGGCAGCCGACCCTGGTCTGACTGCAGCACACCCAGAGCCAATGTCAGTGTGTTGCGGCCAGGATCCCCACTGACACAGCAGCAGGCTGCCTGCCGTTGTTAGGGCCCTGGGCTGGGACGCAGAGGAGTGGGCGGGCCTGCGTCCCCCCTGCCACCCCACTCACGGGTGGCAGTCTCCCCCTCGCCCCGACGCCCTGACCCAGGGCTGTATAGACTGAACTGCTTGCTCAGCCCCTGCCTGAGGGCCTGAGCCCTGCACCAGTGTTTGTTGCCCCGCCCTGGTTCAGGGCCTGGGCTTTATAGACTGAACTGCTTGTTGGAGGGTCCGAGTCCTGAGCTGGTGGCGTCACCCCTGGGGGGTGAGGCAGCCTGATACCCAGCCACCCCGGAGGACGAAGAGCCACTCCTCTAACAGCGGATCCTACAAGAATAAATAAAGTAATTACTGAAGGGCATACTGGGAGCATGTTTGCTCTCTGTTTAGAATAATCTTATAAAACTGACAAGTTTTCTTCCCTCCTGGATGCACAGTGGCTTGGTTTGGTAGATCTGCCATTGAGCATTGTGCTGCTGAAACGGCTGGTGAGGAAAAATGAAGGATTTGTTTTGAAAAACAAATTTTCCTTGCAGGCACTTTGCTAACAGGAGAGGCAATGATAGGTCACATTTGTTTAGATATTCTTCCTTTAATCCATGAATCTTTATGTTAATTATTTTTTTAGTCAGTCTTGGTTGAGTTTGGTGAATTATGTTTATCCAAAGAAGAGTTTGAGTCTCCTTGATAGCTTATATTAAGGCAATCAGAAACTTACCCCTAGTTACTTTTCCTATCATGTGGAAGGACTTTAGTACCTTATGACCTCAATTCTGCTGTCTCTACCCAGGTAAAACTCCCACTGGAGTCAGTGCACATTTTCTTACATAGAGACTACAGGACTGAGACCTAAGTGCATTGTCCTTACTGGTCGAAGCTACTCTCAGTTCTTCAGCTCATATGCAGCAAGTTGGCTGAGGACAGGAATTTAGGTACTGCAGTGGGGCCCTGTGATGGGGTAGTCTGCCCCTTAAGGGCAGTACTGCCTGCTGGTCAGTCCTCCCTGTCCCATGGCATTGGCTCTTTAAGAGTTTGGGGTGGTCTGATACACAAAGCCTGAAGAGACATGGGGAGAAAGAAAATGGGTCGTGGGAAGAAGTTGAATTTAGAAGGAATCCTGTTACTATATCTTTAACGGTCTGGGCTCTAGAGCCTGGCAGAGAGGGTGGGGCAGGGCCACCCTCTCACCCAGCCAATACGGAATGAGCTGGGAGAAGGAGCCAGCATAAATGCTGCCTCCTCCTTCTTCATAGCAGGTCAGATTCTTGCAGATGCTACAGGGAGCAATAATGTTCCTGCAGGGCCCTGAGTCATCAGGGAGAAGACAGCAGCAGGGGAGGTCTGTCTGCTGAACCCTCTCAGCCTCAGGATGGAAGGACTGAGTGGGGAAAAGGGCCCAGCTGGAGGAGGAGCTACCCAAGGCTCTACATTGGCCTAAAGTACAGTTCCTGCTCCAAGGATGAGAGCTAGGAGGCTCCTGTCTTAAGGAGTGGGACAGAGGGATTGTCTAAAGTGCAACCCTGCTCTGGGAGGAAGGGCAGGGATTTCCTGAACGGGACTCTTTCCTGAACTAGGACTCTTATGTGAACCCAGAGTGGGCATGAACATGAGTGGCTAAATACATGAGTTACCCTCTGTAGAATAGGTGAATAAACCAGACCCTGCAAAGAGGGGTTGAAATAATCTAGTATGGGTAATGGGCTGCAAAGATTGAAGTGGTACCGAGGGGAGTGTGCCTGCAGGGCCATGATAGGCCACAAGGGGGCATGTTGGAAAGGAATGCCCTATGACAGGCCCACACTGCTTCTATTTCAAAAAAGCAACAACAAAAAAAGCAGAATATGCCCCAGCTAACAAATGCAGTTGACAGCAGAGTGTGTGCTAGCCAGGGGTGGCTCCAGGCCCCAGCACGCAAAGCGTGTGCTTGGGGAGGCAAGCCGCGGGGGGGCGCTCTGCCGGCGCCGCGGGGCTATCAGGCAGGGTGTCTTCAGCGGCTTGCCTGCGGAGGGTCTGCTGGTCCCGCGGCTTCTGGACCTCCCGCAGGCACAGCTGCGGGAGGTCCGCCGAAGTTGCGGGACCAGCGGACCTCCCGCAGGCAAGCCGCCGAACGCAGCCTGCCTGTCATGCTTGGGGCAGCGAAATGCCTAGAGCCGCCCCTGGTGCTAGCCTGCTGGGCACTTAGCCCACCCCCTGCCTGAGAGGCCATGCCCTCAGGCCATGCCTTAGTCCTTCTCCGCTCTTGATCCAGGTTTCAGAGCAGTAGCCGTGTTAGTCTGTATCAGCAAAAAGAACAGGAGTACTTGTGGCACCTTAGAGACTAACAAATGTATTTGGGCATAAGCTTTTGTGGGCTAAAACCCACTTCATCGGATGCATGCAGTGGAAAATACAGTAGGAAGGAGTACTTGTGGCACCTAAGAGATTAACAAATTTATTTGGGCATAAGCTTTCATGGGCTAAAACAAGTACTCCTCGTTCTTTTCTCTCGATCCAGTTTCTGTAATAGCATGTGAGATGCAGACAGTCTTGTTAAGTTCATAATTTACTGCCTCATTTGAACTTTACAATGGGCCAGTCTGATAGCAACTGCTAAAGACTCTGGCTTGTGCTGCTATGAAAATATTTTTTTCTTAATCCTATTTTCCGTGCCATCGATATTACTAGACATCTTGGGAATTATGCAGAGATGCCTTTTTCTCTCCCAAAGAAACAAGGTGAGTGAGGCAATATCTTTTATTGGACCAACTTCTGTCAGTGAGAGAGGTTTTCAAGCCACACCAAGCTCTTCTTCGGCTCTGAGAAAGGACGTGATGCTAGGAGTGCTGGTGTGGCTCTAAAGCTTGTCTCTCTCACCAACAGAAGTTGCTCCAATAAAAAAAGATTACCTCACCCACCTTGTCTCTAATATGCTGGAACTGACACGGCTACAACTACACTGCAGACATTTTTCTCTCCCACTCACATAAGGTTTATAGTTTAATGAAGCATAAAAGCAAATGTCTAGAAGATACAGAAATGTCACAAGAGGTTCAAGTCAATAATTATTTATTTGTAATGGTTTTATCTGTTTATATTGTATGGATAGGTAATGTATTGATTGGCGCTTGCATGAATTATGAAAAATGATTGTCCCATGTGTTTAAAAAAAACCTTCTTCTTCTTCTTCTTCACTCCCTGTGGAGCATAAGGCGCCAACCACTCTCCTCCATTCATTTTGTTCTTGAGCGAGACAGCAGAGTTCATCCCACTTCATTCCCATACCTTTCATTTCCTCTTCAATGGTCCTTCGCCACATCCCCAATGGTCTACCTCTCCTCCTTCTTCCTTGTGGTGTCCATCGTAGGGCAATACGAGGGTGTCTATCAGCATCCATTCTCAACACATGCCCCAGCCACCTCCATCTTCGTTGTTTGGCTTCATCCACTATATTGTTGATGCCCGTTAATCGGCTCACTTCAACATTGGTGATACGCTGCGGCCAATGTATGTTAAGAATTCGCCTAAGACACCTTCCTTCAAAGCCCCGAAGCCAACTTTCTATCTTCTTGTTGGTCCTCCATGTTTCCACCACATAGAGCAACACAGAGTGGACGTTCGACCTATAGATCTCTACCTTGGTTTTCATTTGCAAGATGGTTGACCTCCAAATATTCTGAAGTCTATAGAATGCATTTGCTGCAAGACCGATTCTGGTAGATATCTCCTTCTGAATATTGCCATCAGCCGATATGTAACTACCAAGATATTTGAAGTCGTTCACTTCCTCCAATTCTACGTCACATAACACTGTCTTCGTCGAGCTGGGTGTTTTTACTTTCATTATTTTGCTCTTACCGACATGGATATTAAGTCCTACGAACCTTGCTACTCTACCTACTCTATCAGTCTTCTCTTGGAGGTCCGTCTGAGAGCTCGAAATCAGGGCGATATCATCCGCAAAGTCACAGTCTTCAATATGACCAGAGGGTCCCCATGCGATCCCTCTTGGCCTATCTTCAGTGGCTTTCCGCATCACCCAATCTATGACCACAAGAAATAGGATGGCGAAATAACGCACCCTTGTCTAACTCCCGTTCTCACATGGAACCACTCGCTCTGCTGTCCTTCATGGCGAACACAACACTTATTGCTGGCATACATATCTTTGAAGATGTTAATCACTTTCAAAGGGAATCCATATATTTTTAAGATATTCCAGAGAGATGGATGGTGGACGCTATCAAATGCCTTCTCAACGTTGAGGTAATTAATAAACAGTGGCGAGTTCCATTCAAGAGATTGTTCCATTATCGTACGTAGTACAAATATCTGATCAACGCATCCTCTCCCACTCCTAAATCCTGTTTGTTCTTCCCTCAGGATCTCTTCTACTGCTTGTCTTATTCTCTGTAACAGAACTCTGCAGAAAACCTTCCCGAGCACTGATAGCAAGTTTATACCTGTCCAATTACCACACAAAGACAAATCACCCTTCTTTGGTAATTTCACGATGATACCTTTCTTCCATGCTTCAGGTACCTTCTCTTCTTCCCACACCTTGTTGAATAGCTCCTTTAGAATCCCGGCACTCGTATTCAGGTCGGCTTTTAGCATTTCTCTAGGCCAATGTTATTTTCCACTGGGGGTAATTTTGTTAAGCTAAATAGGGAAAGCTATTTACTACAACACCAAGGCTAATATTTTCAAACTCGGGTGCCTAAAGTTAGATTTGTATAGGTGATCAGATTTTCAGAAGTTCTGAGCACCCACAAATCCAAATGAAGCTAACAAGAACTGCATGGGCTCAGCACTTTTAAAAATTAGACCACATGTAATTACGTTGCAAACATACTTATACTTGTTTTCACTTTATGCATTGTGACTAGTTCCATTACCTCATCAGAACTCATCACATATGCGTAGTTTTAACTTTACCCAAGTCTTTGCAGATCACGTTCTTAGAAACCAGATTTAAACTTTCTCATAGACTTTAAGGCCAGACGGGACCATCATGATCATCTAGTCTGGCTCCTGAACATTGCAAGCCACAGAACATCACCCACTCATTCCTGTAGTAGGCCCATAATCACTGGCTGAGTTACTGAAGACCTCAAATACTGGTTTAAAGACTTCAAGTTACAGAGAATCCACTATTTATTCTAGTTCAAACAGCAAGTGACCCATGCCCCCACCCCTCCAGGGTCTCTGCCAATCTGACCTGGGGAAAATTCCTTCTCAACCTCAAATATGCCTACCAGTTAGACCCTGAGCATAATTCTTTTGATGAGAAAATTAGATACTTGCTTTCTAATAGACAAGTGTACTAATTTGTACATAAACATTTGTCATAGAATTTCCTTCAGTTTTATTTCTAATAAATACTTGCAGATGAAGAGGAAATGTTGAAATGAAAGGAAAATATAGTTACTAGAGCATTTATCATAGCATAGCAATTTTGCTACCAGCTGCTTCAAGTTATATGTGTATTTCTCAGTCATGTGTATACTATATTCAAGTCAATATCAACATTGTATTAATAATGCAACTTTGAAATAATTGTTTATTCTAATACCATGCAGTGGGGTAGGGTGAAATTCATCCCAATGCAAAGGGCTTTCGCAAGACTCTCTGTACACCTTAAGACCCATGTTAAGTATTAGAGCTGATCAAAATTTTTTGAATAAAAAACTTTTTCAATGAAACTTGGCCTTTTTGTTTTCACAACCCCTCCGTCCCCACCTCTCCCCCAAAAAACCTTTATGCAAAAATTCTTAAATTTTCTTAACACTTTCCATTTTGCATTTGTACTGCAAAGTGAATCTCAGCCAATCTGAACATGTATTCTACTAAAACACAGGTAATGGGCTATCTGGCTTTGGTAACCAATTTTGAATGGGAGTATCTATAGCTATATATTTTACACCCAAATTTCACAATCTGGTGCAAGCTCCTAATCACCTTTGTATGTACATATTTGAGAGAGGTTTAACAACAACAGGCTTTCCGATATCCAAGGTACTAAGCACAACAGGGGAAGATTGATAAGAGAGAGAATAATTTCTAATAAAACCTGCGTGGGGTACTTCTCAAGGGAAAATAAAGCAGCTCAACACTTACAAACTGCGAGTGAAAAAATTCTTTGGCTCTCTAACTGCAGTCTTCCACAAGTTAAAGAGTAGGAAAGCTCTGAACCACAAAGTAATTGAATTTGCTGAGCGGTAATAGGGAGTGAAAGCATTCGCTGTGCACGTTCTGAAACTATAAAGATATTTCTAATTTCCAGACAAAATAAGTCATTAAACTGCTGTTAAGGCTGTAAATACATCATTCATTTAAGGGGCTGGAATTTAATACAGTGTATGCTGCTAAAAACAGATATTTATGACATAGCAGTATTTAATTTCACAGCAGTGTTTGTGGGGTCTCTTATACTTAGATTGGAAAAAAACTTCACATACCACAGTAAATGTAATGACCAAGAGTTCTTAAACATCCAGGCCCAGAACATAACCTTTGGTAGGACAAACCATGGTAGAAGGGAAAATTATCTGGATTCTTTATTGGGGTCAGTGTTAACCATCCTTCTTGGAAGAAGCTGGAGTTCTTCACCCAGAATCAATATGATTCTAGACCATAATGGGTGAGACCAAGGTCCTTCTAGCCCAATATCCTGTCTCTGGTGGGGGCCAGTGCCAAGTGCTTCAGAGGGAATGAACTGAACAGAAGAAGGCAATCTTGAATGATCCATCCCCTGTTGGCCAATCCTAGCTTCTGACAGTTGGAGGTTATGGGCACCCAGGGCATGAGGTTGCATCCCAGATCATGTTGGCTGACAGCCACTGATGGACCTGTCCTCCATGAACTTATCTAATTCTTTTTTGAACCCAGTTATGCTTTTGGCCTTCATAACATCCCCTGACAATGAGTTCCACAAGTTGACTGTGTGCTGTGTGACGAAGTACTTCCCTATGTTTGGTTTAAACCTACTGCCTATTAATTTCATTGGGTAACCCCTAATTCTTGTGTTATGTGAAGGAGTAAATAACACTTCCCTATTCACTTTCTCCATTCCATTCATCTCCATTTTATAGACTTCTATCATATTCCCCCTAGTTGTCTGTTTTCTAAGATGAACAAGCCCAGTCTTTTTAATTTCTCCTCATATGGAAGCTGTTCTATCCCTCTAATAATTCTTGCTGCCCTTCTCTGCACATTTTCCAATTCTAAAATATCTCTTTTGAACTGGGGTGACCACTACTACATGTGGTATTCATGTGGGCATACCATGAATTTATATAGTGGCATTATGATATTTTCTTTCTTATTATTTATCCTTTTCCTAATGGTTCCTAACATCCTTCACCTTTATTGACTGCCGCTGTACTTTGAGCAAATGTTTTCAAAGAACTAGCTACAACGACTCCAAGTTTAGACTTTAACAACAGCAACAACAACCCTAGGCCTAGTCTACACTACTGAGTTAGGTTGACACAAGGCAGCTTACGTAAATCTAACTCTGTAAGCTTCTGTGACAGGCTCCCCCAAGGGCACAACCTGGAACTGGGGTAAGCCCACACCTTGAATACTCTGCAACAATTACACCCCCTTATTCCACCACCTAGATACTTAAGAAATGCATAGGGGAAAGTGAGGCACCCCTACAGTATTCAGAGGAAACATTAAGAACAGTCCCACTTCGTCACACACGTGCAATGTTATATTACTACACACACAGGTTCAATACAATACAAGGTTCATACCAGGGTGAAAAAAGAATGCCAGGCACAGCACACTACAGCAACACACATTACTATGGCTCACTATTAAAATGGTCTTTCAAAGCCTCCCTGAGCTGTATAGCTCCTCACTGAGATCTTTTTATATCCTTGGTACCTGGCTGCTCAAAATCAGCAGACAGCCATTCCACTGCTGCCCTCCACCCCAGTGGAAACTTTTCCCCCTTTGCTTCACAGATATTATGAAGCACACAGCAGGCAGCTATAATCGTTGGGATATTTTTTTCACTGAGGTCTAATTTCATGAGTAGACAGCACCAGCAGCCTTTTAAATGGCCAAAGGCACATTCAACTGTCACACTGCACCAGCTCAGCCTGTAGTTGAAGCGCTCCTTGTTGCTGGTGAAGTGGCAGGTGTGTAACATTACGAGCCATGTGAGTAAGGGGTAGGCTGGGTCTCCCAGGATCATTATTGGCATTTCAACATCCCCAGTGGTAATCCTCTGGTCTGGAAAGAAAGTCCCTGCTTGTAGCTTCCTGAACAGAGCTGTGTTCTTAAATATGCGTGCATCATGCACCTTCCCTGGCCAGCTCACGCTGATCTTGGTAAAATATCCCTGGTGATCCACTAGCACTTGCAATACCATATCAAAATAGCCCTTTCTATTGATGTCAAGGTGGTCTGGTGCCAAAATAGGGAGATGCATGCCATCTATCATCCCACTGCAGTTTGGGAATTCCACTGCTGCAAAACTATCCACTATGTCCTGCACATTGCCCAAAGTCACAGTCCTTCATATCAGGATGCAATTAATGGCCCTGCACGCTTGCATCACAGCAACCCCCACAACAGATTTCCCAACTCCAAATTGATTCCCAATTGATCACTAACAATTGGGAGTGGCCAGCTTCCACACAGCCCATCCCGTTTCCTGCAGAGCTTGAAGTGGAAAATGTTTCCACTTCACCACTCTATCACCACTCACTTCTCCACTATCGGTGCAGCTCTCATTTTGGTGTCCTTGTGCCAGAGGGCTGGAGTGAGCTCCGCATATACTTCCAGGAATGTGGTCTTGTGCCTCTGAAAGTTCTGCAGCCACTCTCGTCATTCCATACCTGCATAACGATGCGAGCCCACTAGTCAGTGCTTGTTTCTCAGGCTCAGAACCGGTGCTCCACCATCTGCAGATGCTCTGTGAATATCTATAACAACCGTGAATTGTTTCTTTTTTTGGCCAACAGCAAGCTAGCCTCCAAGGAACCATCATGTTCCCCACAGCTCCTCTGGCAGCTCTGCAAATACTGCAGAATCAGGTGCATTGTGCTTGCAACGCCCATCACAATAGGGCAGAGCTGTGCAGGGGCCATGCTTCTTACAGAGATGATGGATGCGTGGGTTAGTGGGGCTTTTGAAAAGGGGCATGAAACATTATGAGATGCAGATAAAATTATGGGATGGAGAAAATTACATCATGGGGCATTAAAAACACGTTCCCAGTCACCCCTGCACGATTCATTTGCCCCATGAGACATTGCAAACCCTTCCCAAAACACCCTGCGCTAGACGGTGGCAAGTCACGCAGTGTGATAACTACCAGTGGTGCACTGCTCGCTGCATCGATGCAAGCGCTGCTAGTGAGGAGCTTATGGCCAACACAAGGAATGCAGTGTGGACATGCAAAAGCAATTTAATTACTGTGGCAGCTGTATGTCAGTGTAACTTAGGTCAATTTAAATTTGTAATGTAGACTTGCCCCTAGCTTGTCTCAACTAACTTCTTTTCTTTTCCCCGAAAGGAAAGTTATCATCTTTGATACTATGTAAGGCGATGTCTACACTGCCGCTGCAGCCACGCCTTTGTAAAGTGCACGGTCTAGCCACTCTTCGTTGCCGAGAAATAAAACCACCCCGAACGAGGGGCGGTAGGTTCGTCGACAGGAGAATAGCTCCTGCAAACAAAGCGCTGTCCATACCGCCGCTTTTCGTCATTAAAACTTTTGTAGTTCGGGGGTGTTTTTTTCACCCTGAGCAACAAAAGTTTTAAAGACTAAATGCAGTGTAGACAAAGCCTAAGAGACTGTCAGAGAAGGAGATTTTCCTTCTAAAAATGCTCTCCAGCTAAAGGGAAGAGGGGATAATGTTAAAATTAAAGTCTTATTTCATGTTTTACATTTCAAATGTGTCATCTGTTTTTCCCTTTCATTATCTTTAATTAAGGGCTAAAAGGGTGTTTAATGATGTGTTTGCCATGGTATTAAGCAGGCTGAGGTCTCTTTATACCAACCCCCCGGCCTTGTTTCCAACTGTTTAATGTTGGATAGTAAGTGGGTTATGTAACACCTTTAGCTCATTTATTCCATCTAAATTAATACAACACTGTGCAGTGTTGCCAGCTCCAATTATTTTATCATGAGTCTTGTAATATTTGATGTTTAACTTACAGATTTATTTCCTGGAGTCATGTGCTTAGATGAGAATCTCAGCTCTTATTCTCAAAAAATAAAAAAGGAAGTTTCTGTCCCTCATGACAGCAGAGAAAAGCTTGAAAACCTGAGCACACCCTAAAGTCTCTGAAACCAGAAGGCAAACAGTCAGAGCCAAATATTTATTTATTTTGAGTCAGTCTCGTGATTTGTGGGAGGTTGCTGACTCATGATTTTTGAATGGTCAGGACTGGCAATAACTTAGGCTATGTCTACACCCTAAATTACTTTGGTAAATCTTATGCTGCTCAAGGGTGTGAATAATCCACACCCCTGAGTGACGTAAGTTATACTGACCTAAATGCCGACATGGACAGCACTATGTCAGCGGGAGATGCTCTCCCACTGACATAGTTACCGGCTCTTGCAGAGGCAGGAGTTATTAAGCCGATGGGAAAGCTCTCTCCTGTCAGCTTAGAATGTCTTCACCAGAACTGCAACAGCTACGCCACAATAGCTGTTGTAGTGTAGACATAGTTTTAATATGGCAATTCTTGTGTTTCAAACTTTGCCCTGGGTAGTCCTAGGATTGCCACCTTTCAGTGAGGTAACACATGAAGGAAACTCACTCTAACCCCACTCCTCCTCCTAAAACCCCCTTTTCAAGCCACTTTATCAAATCTGACTCTAGGGGGGTGGGAGGAAGGAAGTTAGAAGCAGCCTGGAGGATATGAACAAGTGATATGGGGTATGGTACAGGAGGAGGGTTTTATTTTTTTTCTCATGAGGAAGGGCTAGGTAGGGGATATTGTCTACTTACCTTCATTATTGCTGAGCTTAGCTTCCACCAGCATAAGGCTAGTGAAAGTTCTGCAGGGGAACAAGTGAGCATATCTGTGAGGAATGTAGCATCAACTATCCTTTTTTTCTGGTTGCCACCACACCCATTTGATTGTATACCATGAGGCTTGCAGATCTGCTGCTCTGCACAAACAGTAGCATACCAGTGAATAATATGACCTGTTGTACTCTAGTGCCGGCTTTATCTGATTGCTGGCCACTGCCACTTGGTGCCAGCCTTCTGACTGCAACAAGTTTTCACTCACTGGTAGTAGAGTTTTGGGCCTTTGTCCCATCAGTGCCTGTGCCAGACTGTTTTGGCATCTCTGTAATGGGATATTCCTGTATGCCAAAACTGCTAACAATGGGTCTGAACCAGAAGAAACAGCCTTGCATAACAGTCTATTAGCTGTGTCCACCACTGATCCCACCTTATCATTATTCTGCAGCTATGCTGGTGTGGAGGTGTGGTGGTCAAACTACCATTTGTATGCAAATACTTGGATGCTTCCTGAATCAAATTGGGGTTCATTGTCAGTGAATATAGTGTCTGGAATGCCATAGCTTGCAACATGGGCCTTCAGTTTGCCAGTCATTGACTTTCTTCTTTTGTGAGGCAGGACATCCACCTCCCAAAAGGTTGACTAGTAGTCCACAGTCATCAAGTACTGCTTTTTCCCTGAGGGTAAATAAGGCCACTCCTAATATTCCCATGGTTGTGTGGGCGGCTCATGTGGGTAAGTCTTTCGGATGGCAGTTATCACATGACCAGCAGTGTCACACCCTTCTATCAGGGTGGTCTCTAGAGGTTTGTGGTTTGACTGCAATATTACTGGTGGCCATAAATTTACTAATGGAATCTCTCCACTCCAAATCCCACAACCAGAAGCTCTTTTTCTATGTGAGTGTACCCTTGTTCAGGCTCTGACAGGGCTCTGCTCACCTAAGTGACCAGCTGTTCAAGCAAAAGAGCTACACACAATGCTTTCTCTAACGCATCACATTGGAGTGTCAGCGACCCTCCTGGCCAGTAGAACTTCAGGACAGGGGCATCCATTCCCTGTTTCAGCATGTCCGATGCCTCCTGTTGGAGACCTGCCCAGTCCCACTCAACATACCCCCAGAAACCTCCCCAGGCTGCAGGCAGTTCTGCATCCCCTCCCAAATTCCTGCCACCATCGCTCGTCAGCTGCTGGGGGAGGGGTCACTGTACAGGGAGATGCACCCATATTCACCCAACCCCTGTGCATCCAAACACGCCAGTCCCAGACCCCCCATTCCTCTGAGCCTCACCCCCACACCCAGAACCCCTCCACTGAGCCCCCCTGCACCCGTATCCCCCCACTAACCCTCACCCCCTGCATCCATATCCACATCCCTGCACCTTGACTATCCCCCTGTGTCTCCCTGACTCAAACCCCCATCCTGATAAGATCCATCCCCCCCTGTACCTGGATCACCCTGACAAGCTCCCTGCATCCGGACTCCCATTCCACTGAGCCCCAACCAGCTGCACCCAGATCCCCACTCCACTAAATCCCTCTCCCCAACACACTAACCCCTGAGTCCCACACACCCAGAACCACCCCCGTTGAGTCCCATCCCCACATCCAAACCCCACCTGCTGTGCCCCAGCCACTTTCATCTGGACCCCCCCGGCTGAGTCCCATTGCCCCTGAACCCTCCAATGACTCCTATGCATCCAGATCCCCACCCCAAGCTGCTGGCATCCAGATTGCCCTACCCTGAGCCCTCTAACCACACATCTGGATCCCCACACACACACTAAGCCCCTCCACTCTTGGATCCTGCCAGGCTGAGCCTGCCTGCCCATTCCTAGTGTGCATAGTGTGGAGGGGCAGGACGCTGGGCTGTTCCTTGGGCAAGCCCAGCCCTTGCGCTGTGTCAGGGTCAAGTGAAGCCTCACTGCCGAGTCCATATCCTGAGGGGCTGGAGGCTGCTGGGTGATCTCTCACCGCCATGCAGCCAGTGACCCATGCTTCCCACTGCCATGCTGGAGCCTTCACATTTATTTATTGATAAATAAAATTTGCACAATTTTAAAATATTTTTAATTTTTTGGTGCAGAATTCCCTCAGGAGTAATCAACATATGCAGCCACCTGTCCCAAACAAATGGTTTTGCAAAGGTTTTGTCAGCATGTTGGACTTCTTTTCCATGTTTACGTGAAAATACCTGTTCTTCACATCACAGACCATAAAGATTCTGGCTTTGGAAAGTTCTGTCAAGATGTCATCAACTGTGGGCAGTGGATAATGGCATCTTTTCATGGCCTGGTTCATTGGCTTTGGGTCTATGCAGATGTGTAATTTGCCTGATGGTGTCTTTACCACCACCATGCTGTTTCCCCGGGCTGTACTGGCCTTTGCAAATACTATGATATCCCAGTTCTGCAGACTTTTGAGCGCCTTTAACACTGGATTAGATAGTGCCACTGGAATTGTCTTCATTGTAAGCACACAGGTTCCACTATGGGGTCTACTTCCGGGCACAGCTTACTTCAAGGCACCCATCACCTTTGAAAAGACTGCCATATGCTTAATTGGCTCCATGGGACTCCCCCTTTTGCTTCTTGCACTGCAGCTATAAAATTCTGACACTGCATCCTGATCAGAGCCAGGGCTTGTATGGCTGTGTCAGGGCTGATTCCCCACTCTGGCACTTCGAGTGCAGAAGGGGGGGCCTGCAAGGATTCTAAAAATTAATACTGACCACTCCAGGCTTGAATTAAACTCTGAAGGTTACAGGTTTTCTCTGACCTTAGATGAGTAGATGCTGCCACCACCCAAGTGGAAACCCCCATTTTTGGAACCCAGGAAGGTGCACTTGGGAATTCCTGTCTGTGGGGTACCCTCAAGCCCTTTCACCCCTGCTCCGGGGAAGAGCTGAGAAAGAAAAACAAAGGAAATCAGCTGTTGCCACCAGCTAATTAAACAACATATGCACATATCTCTTAGGACACAAAAATCCAATCCTGTTCTTAAAAAAAGGTAAATTTTATTAAAAACAAAAAAAAAAGAAAATACATTTGGAACTTAGGCTTTTTTCTAGATTTTAAAAAAAAATTAAGAATCAAGATAGCTCTCTTGAGGTCCAGCTTAAAGGTTACAAGCAAAACAAAAGCACCTGGGATTAGCACAGAGGCGTCCACAAGCCATAAAGAAATAAAAGAGATAAACCTAATTGCATCTTCCCAGACATTTCCTGATCTACTTACATATCTGGGTCTCAAATGAGTAGTTTCTAGGTATGATCTGGTGATTCTCATACCTGGCCCACAGCTTTTTACAGCATAACTCCAGCCCTGTCTCTGCTCCTCCCCTCTCTCCAGAGAACAACAACAGACAGACAAAGGGAAAGTTTTTTCCCAATTTTAAAAAGTTCTAGCCCTCCCATTTGCTTTTCTGATCGGGTGCCCACTCCCTTTCTTTTACTTATTGACTTTTTTAACCCTTTGCAGGTAAAGCAAGTAGAAAACAGCTACTAACAGGGATTTTATAGTTAACTGGCTGGCTGGGCATTCATAAGAGGGAGCTACCTCCCACTTCATTTATCACAGACACTGCATCCTGATCAGAGCCAGGGCTTGTATGGCTGTATTCCCCAAAAGGGGACTGTGGTGCTTGCCATCCACTACCACAAACTTCAGTGGATGCCATCTGTTATTTTTCATGTTAGTTACTAGGATGTCACTTTTTTTCTAAGGGGTAAATTATGGTCTCAGGTACATTATTAGATTGAGCCTGCTTTTTGTAATGGTTGTGGCTCAGTCCAATTCACCCCAAGGAATCTTGTTGCAGGAGGCCCTGCTATCCAGCTGAAATTGCACAGGGCATTTCCCTATAACATTTTTTGCATGAATGGAGGTTGGTATTGACTGTTGTTGCTATCCTGTCCCAAGAACCTGAACCTGATATACTCTTGGACTCAAAGACAGAGTGACAGAGTCATGATGCATCACTGCTGTCTGATGAGCCATCCCCTTCTTGTACAAGTCTGATGAATTTTTCTGAGACCTTCCTCTGCTCTTGCACACACAGCTGAAATGGTTCAACTTGCCACATTCCTTGCAATGTTGTCCTAGTGCAGGGCACTTCTCCTTTACCTGCTCATGCTGTATCCCACAGTAAATGTATCTCACTATGTGTATGGAACCCTGACTTCTCCTCTCCTCTGCGGTTGTCTCATTGCATGTGCTGCTGGGGGGCATTGCACTTCTTTGGGCTTTCACCCTTTTTCTGGAGTCTTTCACTGCATGTCCCATGCCTAAACATCTGTCTATTGTGAGATCACCTTACTGGAAGTAGCTGCTCTCATAGGTGGTGATCTGAAATGCCATGGACTTGAACATGGGCAGCAGATATAATGGGCGGGGCCCTAAACCAAGCCCTGCCCCACCCATACTCTGCCTTCTCCCTTAAGCCAGTGCCCAAGCCAGTGGGACTGGAAGTTCAGTTCCACTGCCCGCACTGGAGCCAGCCAGCGATCCAGAACTGGGGGTCAGCATTGAGATTGGCCTGACACTGGGGCCAGCGCTGAGGCCAGCTGGCAGCCTGGCATTGGGGGTGGCCTAGTGCAGTTCAGCTCCTTTGGCCACGGGGCGGGGGAACAGAGTAGCGCACAGGGCATCAGTGGACGGGGGGCACTCAGGGCTCCAGCAAACGGGATGGGGGTAGGGGCGGGGCCTTGGTGGAAAGGGTGGGGCTGCATGACTAGCCTCCCCGAAGAGGGGCTCACACGCCGCCCAAGGTCCTGAATTAGGAAGTTTGTCAAGTCCCCAAATTGTCATGTAGCAGACAATGTGGCGGTAACATAGGTCTATATCCTCCCTCCAGACTGTTCTCCAGTGAAAAGCCTGTACTGCTGCACACTTTCATTCTTGTGAAGCTCTGTACCGCGAGGGAACACCCAGCACCCCATGTTCATCCTTGTAAAATGATTGCATTGGATACCACACAAAGTTTGTCACATTGGGTGTCTTCAGAAGGCTCATGATGCACTGAGCATTGTTGTTATTATAGTGATGTTATAGTAATTGTTGTTACAGCAATGTTATTGTAATGTTATAGGTTGTCATTTCATGTATATAGTTATAAGGCTGAAAACGTGTCTTCATGGCTTAAAATAAGCCCAGGCAAAAACTCTCCAAGAGCAGAGGGGCAGTTCACACCTCATCACGGCATGTATGGGACAAACACAGCCCAGTCTCACAGGAACAAAGGATGCTGGCCTAGGCAGCAACAAAAGGATCTGTTGGACTCTTGAGTGAGTCACCCCCATTCCCTTGGCCAGTTTGGGACTGCGATGAGGTAATGCTCACCTGACTCTTAAGTGGGGGGGCAAAGCCAAGAAGGACGAAAGGACATGATAAAAGGAAGAGACGTTTACCATGCTCTCTCTCTCTCTCTCCCACCTCCATCTACAGACATCACCAACAAGCGACTGAAGCACTGATCAAAGGGAAGAGCCTGGCTGAAGAGCAACCAGCCAGCCTGTGGTGAGAAGCATCTAAGTTTGTAAGGGCACTGAAAGTGTTAAGTTCAGCTTAGAAAGCGTTTTGCTCTTATTTCATTTAACTAAATCTGACTTGTTAGTCTTTGACTTATAATCACTTAAAAACTATCTTTCATAGTTAATAAATCTGTTTGTTTATTCTACCTGAAGCAGTGCGTTTGGTCTGAAGCATGTCAGAGACTCCCCTTGGGATAACAGGCCTGGTACATATCAATTTCTTTGTTAAATTGACGAACTCCTATAAGCTTGCAGCGTCCAGTGGGCATAACTGGGCACTGCAAGACAGAGGTTCCTAGAGTTGTGCCTGGGACCGGAGATATTGGCTAGTGTCATTCGGTTGCGCAATCCAAGGAGCAGCTTACATGCCAGAGGCTGTGCGTGAACAGCCTGGGAGTGGGGGTTCTCACAGCAGAGCAGGTTAAGGCTGATTCCCAGAGTCGAGGATTGGAGTGACCTAGCAGAACACCGGTCTGGATAACATCAGGGGAATGTCAGAATCCTCCCTTTGGAGAAAAGCCTGTACCTGCTGCACACTTTCCGTCTCTCCATGGGGCTCCTAGGACTGCAGGGAGGCATGTTGCAGGGGTTTGTTCAAAATGGTGCAGACCTCTCTGCCTTGTTCCCCAATTAAGTCAAATAATAGTCAAATAATTTACTTTACTACTGTTGTCATACTCCTGCATGGCCAGGTCTGTGTACAGTGCAAACTCCTCCTTCCACAGGGTCCATCCCTGAGCTAGGCTTGCATCTGCAAAGTCCAGGCCTCCCAGGGGGCTTCAGCTCAAGTGTCATAAATCATGCTGCCAGTGGCTGCACTTCAGAGAACTCACAGCATAGACCCAGCCACCATGGTTCGTTAGCAAAGAGTGAAGCCGAGGTAAACAAGTGGAACTTTATTAAACCCTGAAGACAGCTCTGTCCATGTGGCTGAGTTGATCTCAGCCCAACTCCTGGTTTTTCTGCTGTCTCCTCAATAATAGTCACTCCAAGAAACACTGACTCTCTGACTCAGATTCCACGGATCATGATACAACTCCCATTTTAAAGATTTCAAACCCCTCCCCCCGCCCGAGTCTAAAGCTCAGTAGCTATGTCTCTCATTTTCTTCTGTCTCAAAAGGAAACCTTTCTGACAATTATTCTTCCCCCCTTCAATTTAAATACCTGGGCTGAATTCCTGGTCCCAATGAAATTAACGGCTGTGGTACAGGAAGGGCTGGTTATATAGGTTCTCCCCTGTGCATTGTAACATCCTGTTCCTCCAAGCTGCAGGAGTTACACTTATAAAGCACCTTACATTTCATAACACATGCTCACTATGAGGCTGAAATGTAACTATATTATTATTTGTTTGTATTACAGTAGCACTCAGAGGCTCCAGTCTGTGCAAATATAAACTTTAAAATAGTCTCTGCCCCAAACAGCTTACAATCTAAGTGCGGGTAAGACATGACAGGGGTCTATAGAACTCAACAGAAGGAAGAAAGTAGATTTTATTGTTCCCATTTTAGAAAGTGAGAAATAGAGAAGTTAAGTATTTCATAAGGCCATACACTAAGTCCATGTCAGAAGCAGGACTGGAACAAAATTCTTTGGCTCCCATCTTTTGCCTAACCCACTAATATCATAATGCCTCTCCACACCCATCTATATATCACTTCACCTCTCTGTATGACCACTTTCCCTTGGCAACTCTCCAACACACATGCTATCACTGCCCCCGATCTAACCATCCTCCAGCTTTCAATAACAGACTCCAACTTTCAGCTGTGCTCTCCAGCTCCCAAGATGTGTTTGTTGAATTTCCAGATTTTGCCATCCCTTCTCAGGTTGGGAGGAGACAGTTTCTGAATCTCATTCTTTCCCCTGCTGTGCCATCCAGTCAGACTGCCTCTCTGCCCTCCATCCCTATCCTCCAATAAGAGACCCTGCTGGTGCAGAAGCGGGAGCCCAGAGAAGGGTATACTGAGTAGGAAACAGTAGAGGGTGGGGGAGTAAAAAGAGAGAATTGCTGCAGCACTAGGTGAGAAGGAGCCTGCATGTGTAGTACTGTGTTCAGGGAAGAGTGTAGAGCAGGGGTTCTCAAACTGGGGGTCGGGATCCCTTAGGGGATCACGAGGTTATTACATGGGAGGTTGCAAGCTGTCAACCTCCACCCAAACCCCGCTTTGCATCCAGCATTTATAATGGTGTTAAATATATTTAAAAGTGTTTTTAATTTATAAGCGGGGGTTGCACTCAAAGGCTGCTATGTGAAAGGGGTCACCAGTACAAAAGTTTGAGACCCACTGGTGTAGAGGGACTGGATGGGGTGGAGGGTTGAGGAACTGTGAAGGGGAGGACGAGGACTGAAGAGCGGGTGAGCAGGGGAGGATGAGGACTGGGGAAGCATAACAGGGTGGAGAACTGATGGAGGATTAATGGGCTTTAGCAAAAGAAGGATCTGGAAGTGGGCAAGACTATTTGACTAGGGGCAGTGGGAACAGGGAAACGTGGAGCATGGGAATGATGAATTAGGTGGTGTGGGCACTGGGGACTAATGGAGTGCAGGAGGGTCAGAATTGATGAGGGAGTGCAAATTAATGGACTGAGAGGAGAGGAAATTAATTCATTGGGAGGAGAGGGAAGGGTGCTGGAATAAAGGAGAAGAAATTTGTGTGGGGATAATTGATGGAGAGTGGGGTGAGGTGTCCATTTTTGGCATTGTAAAATGTGCACATGTAAACTTCATGTATTTTTCTCAGTGCTAATTTAGGCTGCTCTGCATTGGTCCCATTGTCTGAGGTGTGAAACCAGAGGGAAGAGACGCACTGGTTAGCCATTCATCTATCTCTCCCCCTCCCCCAACAGCTTACATATAGTATATGATTTTTGGAAAGTGTACAGACACTGTGTGGCATCCTGCTGGATGCTGCTGCAGTACGACCCCCACCCATGTCTTCCTGTCCAAGATTCCTTCTCCCACACCTGGCCAGGGGGGTAAGTTTACACATATAGTGTCTGTGGTCTGACAATTACATGGCATGTTTGCTGTGTGGTGAATAGTCTTCCCACACACCTTCACACTGCTACACACCAATAGACTGAGTGCCAACTTTTCATTGAGGGCCAGAGGGAGTGTGGTCCTGTGAGGTTATTATCCCTATTTATGCCTAAGGGGCTAGTGCCATAGGCAGTAGTTCATAGAATCATAGACTCGTAGGACAGGAAGGGACCTCGAGGGGTCATCTAGTTCAGTACCCTGCACTAATGGCAGGACTATGTATGATCTAGACCATCCCTAATAGGTGTTTGTCTAACCTGCTATTAAAAATCTCCAATGGTGGAGATTCCACAACTTCCCTAGGCAATTTATTCCAATGCTTAACTACCCTGACAGTTACGAAGTTTTTTCCTAATGTCCAACCTAAACCGCCCTTGCTACAATTTCAGCCCATTGCTTCTTGTCCTGTCCTCAGAGGTTAAGGAGAACAATTTTTCTCCCTCCTCCCTTGTAACAACCTTTTATGTCCCGCCTCAGTGTTTTCTTCTCCAGACTAAACAAACCCATTTTTTTCAGTCTTCCCTCATAGGTCATTTTCTAGACCTTTAATCATCCTTGTTGCTCTTCTCTGGATTTTCTCTCTTTCCTGAAACCATGTTCCCAGAACTGGATACAATACTCCAGTTGAGGTCTAATCAGCACAGAGTAGAGCAGAAGAATTACTTCTCTTATCTTGCTTTTAACACTCCTGCTAATACAGCCCAGAATGATGTTTACTTTTTTTACAACAGTGTTAACGGTTAACTCATATTTAGCTTGTGATCCACTATGAGCCCCCAGATCCCTTTCCTAGGCAGTCATTTTCCATTTGTGCAACTGGGTTGTTCCTTCCTAAGTGGAGTACTTTGCATTTGTCCTTATTGAATTTCATCCTATTTATGTCAGACCATTTCTACAGTTTGTCCAGATCATTTTGAATTTTAATCCTGTCCTCTAAAGCTCTTGCAACCCCTCCCAGCTTGGTATCATCTGCAAACTTTATAAGTGCACTCTATGCCATTATCTAAATCATTAAGTTAAGAGACTGGATATCTATTTGTCATTTTGACAATGACTTGCCATGTGATACTGGGTAAATTATTCAACCTCTCCGAGCCTCACTGCTCCCATCATAGTGTGGGGACAGTTATATGTACATGTCAAATAAAAGTATTAGGAGGCACAACTAAATAATGTTTATAAAATAGCTATCTATGCACAAAGTATTATTAAATCAAGCTAGTGACAGCAATAGGCACAGAACTCAGTAGTTGCAGTTATTCTCCATCTGCTCATTCCTTCAGACCAAATGACCTTTAAGGGTCTTTACTTACAGTGCTGCAGCTTAGGCTTGGTCTACCCTACAGGGTCAGGTCCATGTAAGCTGCCATGCATCAACCAAGCTGTGGAAGTGTCTTCACTTAAATTTGGCTCTTCTCTATGCTGATTTAGTAACACCACCTCCCCAAGTGGCATAGAGTGTCGGTCAATGTAATTAGAACGATGCAGTGCCAGTGTAGACTCTATGTTGCTTATGTCTGTTGTTACTGGCTTTCAGGAACCATCCCACAATGCCCCACACTGACCAGACAATTGATACAAGCACTCCTGGTGAGGATATGCAACGCTGACACAAGGAACCAAGTGTGTACATACACAAACAATTTAGTAACTCTGCTGGCTACATGCTGACATAAGTTAGGTCAACCTAATTTTGTGGCGTAGACATGGTCTTAGTGAAGACGCTACCTATGCTGACGGGTGAGCTTCTTCCATTGGTATTGATACAAACATGCAAACCAAGCTTAGTACTCTAAAGAAACTGGCTACAAGTAGTAATTTCTCACCCTAAATGTTGTTTTAAGCAGGTTGCAGAGATTCTTGAAGACAAACCTCTTTTGCTTGCAGCTTAGAATTTCAGATATTCCTTTCACAGGCCAGACACCTTCTAGCCTGGGTCCAGTTCTTCCCTTCCCCAGATCAGTTTAAGGTGTTTCCAGCAGTCATCTTGGGCAGGGAGTCAGTGAAGAACCAACGACCTTGATTACCTCACTTCCCTGCCTTAAATAGGATTTCCATATGGCGGGAATCCTTTGTCTCTTAGTGTGATTCCCCCCACCGCCAGGCCCAGTGGAAAAACACTAGTCCAAGATGGTGTCCAGTACCAGGTGACATGATCACATGACCCTGCAGTGTCAAAGCAGCATCCCAGGAAGCTTCTCAGGAAGGGGGGGGGGGAATTAGCATCTTCAAAAACCTATTGTTCTTCCTAATGGTTTATTGACTTGACTAACCCACCAGACTGATTGCATTTTTTCTGTTGGGCATTCCACAGGTGCAAACACTTTTGCAATGGATACATCATTAATATTCCTAACTTCAGATACAGAAATGATACATGCATACAAATAGGATACTCACATTCAGTAAATCATAACCTTTCCAATGATATATCACATGACCCATCTTGCATAAAACGTATCTTAGTTATTATGCCATATTCATATCATAACAATATCTCTATGAAGAATATGGGGCTTTCTGTCACAGCTACCTATGCTGACGGGAGAGATTCTCCTGTTGCCACAGGTACTCCACTTTTCTGAGAGGTGGCAGCTATGTTGATGGGAGAAGCCCAGTGGCTAGATTGGTATAACTATGTCACTTAGGGGTGTGGATTTTCCACATCCCTGAGCGACACAGTTATACCAACACACGTGTTTAGTATAGACCAAGCCTAAGAAAGCATGTTCACCTCCTTCTCTTAGCTGTTGTGTGGTTGAGAAAACAGGTAGCTTCTGCTTGTGATTTTCTGAAAGTAGTGTGTGTATATATATACCATGTCTGCCACAGGAACGATGTATGATGCAGGTTCTAAAGGTTGCATCAGAGCAGCTGCACCATGCAGAGTCTCAGGGTAGAGAACTGATGTGCAGTTCAGGAAGCTGACATCTGGATTGAGTCGGCTGCCCAAGGTCCATAAAAGTCAATGTGCAGGGTTCCTGTAAATGCATAAATTACTTCTTTTTTTTTTAATACAGGCCATAATTACTCCTTTAAGTGCCTTCCCAAACTAGCCAAAACCACCAGTCCTCATAAAAAAGCAAGAGATTAAAACAAATTTGCAGTGTTTAGGCCAAGATATTTTGGTGTTATGATGAGCCAAAAAAGCGTTAGGAATATTTTCAAGAAATTAAATTACCTCATTTTCTGGAATCTTCATATCTCCCAAAGACTTTCTTTCCAGAAGACTTCTACCCTGGCATAAACAGTGCACCTGTTTCATTTCAGGCAAATTGATTTAATTTTTACGAAATTAGTGGGTTGGGAATAAAAATCAGGAACATGATAGAAAGCTATTTTTATACCCGTTTTAGGGACGAGAAGTCTTACTGAAGGACTGTTCTAGGAAGGCTGATTTTTATGTTTTGTTCAATGTCATACCCCTATATAGTAACACCCTGTAGCGCACAGGAAACTCCACACAGTCGCCCTTTTAGAATTTTCCCATCAGGGAGCAGAGTTTGCTCCCACCTGGAAAGAAGCAATGGCCCACATCATGGGTACCCTAAGATATGTGTGGAGCTCAAGTATTTGTTAAGGGGTACAGGGTCTTCCATACATAGGCCTTGTGCTTCCACAGCAGGTCAGGCCTTCCATAGCTCTGCCCTGGCTGCTTGGTAGTGCAGCACCAATGGAAACAGATTGCCAGGAGTCCTTGACCACAACTGCCACAGTGACAGCTCCCTCCCTCCAACAGGGTATCTCCATCTTGGATCTCTGTGTGTGTGCTGGTAGATGGAAAAGGCAGTGGGATGCGATGTGTGTATCCCTTGGCCAGCATGCTCGCTGCTTGCCTGCTCAAACCCTCCCCCCTTTCCCTATTTGCACATCCCTGGCTCCATGCACTATATTATGTATAAAGACAAAATTAAATGTGCAGCATCAATGGTAATTATGTACACTCAAAAAATCTGGGCAGAGAATAAGAAGACTGCCAAGAAAATGGTTGATAGATTGTATATGGGAGAACAGAATGGATATGGAGTGAGCGCTGGACCAGCAAGCATGGAAAAGACAGATCCAGCTATCCAGCAACAAAGTTTCCATCACTCATGTATGTAAATATTGTATGTGATTTTATTACCATCCAGATAATCAAGTCTGAAAATGTAAGCGAACACAAGTCACCAGCATGCTAAATGAACCATATGCAACAGCCAGTGATAACTGCAACCTTTACTCTTACCACATGGTTTTAGGGTCCTGCTTGGCATATGGCCTAGTACCTCACTGCTGTGGTATTTTTAAATCTTTTGAATTCTATTTCAGAGAGAGGTCATGTGAAACCAATACCTACAAGCTTAGATGACAATGCCTGATGGTGAATTGGCTCCAGTTGGCTCAACGTGCAGACTCAGCACTTTCAAGTTTGCCATGTTTGTACTGATGTCGTCATTCCATTAATTATTGACATAGGTGTAATTCAAGTTCAACCTATCTTGCACTTTGTGCTTTGTCACTGAACATTGTAAACTTCATGGCCATTCAAGTTAAAGGGGTCATGAAGACTGGTTGAACTGATTTATGTAGCAATTTTCTTAGGATATGTCTACACTACAGCTAGAAGGTATAAATTCCACATGGCCACACTAGCTGTGATTGAGCTAGCGCTCTACAAAGAGAGGTTGTAGATGTGGTGGTAGGAGGAGCGAGCTGCTCGGAGTATGATCTTATCTGAGACCATAGGTCCATACTCAGAGCAGCTAGCTTCTCCCAATGCTGGCACCGCCTCTTTTTAGTGCACTAGCTCAATCACAGCTAGTGGGGATAGGGGGTGTCTCCTCAAGCTGAAATGTAGTCCTTCCAGCTGCAGTGTAGACATATCCTTAGAATGGCTAGAACTCCACCTTATTTTAGAGTAAGAGTGTGTTAATTCCTTATGAGCATCAGTAGGAATGGCATGGATAGATAGAAAGCCAGGATGTTGCAGCCAGTCCTCTGGACTGTATTGAATTTGCACACACATGTCTCTCCTGAGTTGCAGTAGCTCCAGAAAAAGGATTTTACTAAACATGTCACATGAACTAGGCCCTCAAATTTGGTAATGTCTTGTAGGGCATTTACTTTCAGCTAGTAGATAAGGTAGTATCTCTAACTACAGAGGGCAAGTTAACCATCAACTACTTTTCAGAAGATGATGGCATCTCTTCTGGTAAATCTTTCAAGGAAGTTATCTATTCAGCAACACTACAGTCCACATGCATGCTGGACTGATATTTCATCATCACCTAACAGTCCAGATAATGCCACTCCATTGGTGCCATTGATTCCATATGATATAGCAGTTTAATGAAACAATAATTTAGCAATTGTCCAATCAGGAAATGCCACTTAGTTTTGCTGTCTCTTCCTGAAGAAAACAAATTGTCTGCTTTTAAACTTGGAAAATGTGAACATTTTGATCCCACTAATCTGCCTGCTCAGTAAAGTGGCATATAGTAACTTTGGATGCTTGACTTCACTCAGGCTACACATATGACTTCAGCTCTGATTCTGCCTCATTTTCACTACTTCACACTGATTTGGTTACCTGTAATTCCTAAGACTAATATTGTCTCATTTGCCTTGTGGAGATCAGAATTATAGAGGGCCAGATTTTGATCCCCTTACTCACACTGAATAGTAGTCAATAGTAGTCAATTTCAGTGGGCCTATTTGTGGAGTAAGGTCCTACTCAGTATCAGTAAAGGTATCAAAATCTAGCCATAAATGATTAAATGGGTGCTCTGGCATTTTTTACACCTATGAAAAATGGCACGCTTCTGTAAATTGCAAATACAATCACTCAAACAGAATCCCTAGCTACAAGAGATGTGATTATAACCTAGCAATAGATGTAGGCTATGGCCTGGAAAAAGTCAGGTTTCAGTTACTTCAGATCTAAAAGTATGATTGTAGCCATCACAGGTTAATAATTTTCCAGCTCAAAGACAATACTATATGTGGTGTGAGTTGTTATTATAACTATAGCATTCTGGAATCTCCAGAGAACATACACATGCAATTCAGTGATATATATAGGCTGGGCAGAATTCGTTTTTTATAAATGTGATGGATAATATCAATGTTATTTTTAAGCTTTTTTATGGATTGTCTGTTTAAATGAAAAACTTCCTAACTCTCAGGGTAGTCAAGCACTGGAATAAATTGCCTAGGGAAGTTGTGGAATCTCCACCATTGGAGATTTTTAAGAGCAGGTTAGACAAACACCTATTAGGGATGGTCTCGATCACACATAGTGCTGCCATGAGTGCAGGGTACTGGACTAGATGAGCCCTCGAGGTCCCTTCCAGTCCTACGATTCTATGAATGTTTACAGTTGCGGGAAATTATAGGAGGGTCAGGCAATGGGGGGGTGTCAGATAATAATTGTCAGTAGACATTGAGATTCAAAAAATTAATGCTTTATAACTGTTAAAACACAATTTGCCAAATATCACCTCAAAATATACAGAATAAATAACCTTAAAAATCAACCTAAGTTCTCAAGCAGTATTTTTCTTACTTTGCCTATCTGTAAATTTTGATTGTGTGTTGTATGGTGAAATTGATGTTTACTGATATTAACATGTAAAAATCTATATCATTCTAAGGCCAGAATGCAGAGAGAATACCAATAGCCTGCTTGAGTTCGGGACAGATGCCATATTTATATTCCAGATCAAGAGCAAGGGAGTGAGAACTACACTGATCTTAGATCAGGATCTTGAATCAATTTCAGTAGGTTGAGCCAGGCAGCAGCAACAAGCATAAAATAAACCATACATTCTGAAATAATTAAATAATGCTCTGACACGGGCAACATAGTTTTAGCTGGTTTAGGCCTGTTTTTTGGCCTGCCATCTGTGTGCCAGTGTGATATTGTGACCACTTCCCTCCCTCTTTACTGAGTTCTTTTGCATCCATAAGCAGGTTTTCTGTCAAGACTAAAATTTTGAGCAGAGGAACAAACTTTATAGAGAGTCTTAAATCACTCAAGGGGTTATATAAGAGCTTAATAGAGACAGTCATTAAGAGCAGGTCAACATGCGGGAAGTGGAAGACAGCCTATACTGTACATTTAGCATATCACCAGTACCAATACATTATTGAGATACCTCAGCACATCTCTGTATGAGAAAAGAGTCAGAGGGAGCACCCAAATTTATGTGATTCCCTCTTTGTATGTCACATTCTTAGAGATTTACTTATGTTATAGGAAGTTAATTCAGTTGCTCATTACTTAGCAAAGTCATTTTCAGCTAGTTAACAAGACCTATTTTTGCTAAGTAGGTGAAGAGCCACTACCCTACTCGGACAATTTCTTTTAACATATGTGTACGGGGCCTTTATAAGGAGGCAGTGGCGGCAAAAGATAAGGCCCTGAAAGTCAGAACTGACAACTTCTATTCCTAGTTCTGGCACTGACATGGTGTGACAATTTGGTCAAGTCTCCAACTCTCTTTGTGCCTTAGTTTATTTACCTGTGAATAGTTATAATGATGCCCCCTTGCCAAAAGTAAGGTCCTGTTAGTGGAATGGGATCCACTAGTTTGGATCCCTGGGCTTGTGTGAAGTCCTGTTGAAGTCAAGGGCTGCATATATACAAGGGGCTGCATTACTGGACCCTCATGCAGGACTGGAGGGGTCAATTAGTTAATGTTAGTAAAGTGTTTGTGGATCCTTGAATAAAATGCAAAGTAGCTACAAATTATTATTAATACATGTCTGGTGCACTTCGTCTTCCCTTCCTTTCCTCTCATTGCTGGTTTAAAATAAAGAGTGTTAGTGAGCGTCTCCTTTATAAGCCACCTAACTCCACCCTTAATGTCACACGCGCTGGTGGCATCAGAATCCCCCATCAAAGGGAAACAACCTCACCAGCCAGTTCCGCAGAGGAAGGGAAGCGCATTCAGTGCAGCCCATGCTACGGAGCTGGGCGCTCTGGGGACACCTGTCGCACAGCCGAGCCCCTTTGCTTTTTCCCAGAGCAGAGGCCGGGACCCGCACACAGACGCCGCGTCCCTCTCCCCGAGCGAACCCTGCCTCTCCCCGGGAGCCTGTTTCAGAGCCGGTGTCCCGCGCGGGCGCGCCCCCTGGCGGGCGAGCCCTTGCCAACCCCCTGCCCCGCGAGCTCTGCGGACCAATGGGCGCTCTCGCTAATATTCATGAGCTGCCGCGGGCCAATGAGCGGCCAGGCGCGGCTGGAGGGGCCGAGAAGGCTGGGCATGGAGAAGTCCAAGAGGAACCTGCTCCCGGTTGAAGCGAAGGCACCTCTGCCCGGCCCTGCGCTGCGCTGCCGCGGCCGCCCCCAGGCTGCTCTCGCCGGGCTCGGAGCACGGGAAGAGGCAGAATAAGGGGAAGCTGCCGCCGGGGCTGTCACCTGCGGGCCCAGGGACGGCGGGCTGCCTCCATGGGGCGGGCTGGCTGGGGCTTGCCTCGCCTGTGCGTGCGGTGGGCAGCGCTGCTGCTAGCGCTCTGGCCCTGCTGCGCCCACGGGAACTGGCTGTGAGTCGGGGCGGGCGGCGGGCGGCGATGGGGCTGGCGGGGCGGCCGGGGGAGGGGGCAGGTCTGTGGCCGAGAGACTCCGGCTGCCTGGCTCTCACTCCCGGGCTGGTTCCGCAGGTGGCTGGGCATCGCCTCCTTCGGGGTCCCGGAGAAGCTGGGCTGCGCCGGGCTGCCGCTGAGCGGCCGCCAGAAGGAGCTGTGCAAGAGGAAGCCCCACCTGCTGCCCAGCATCCGCGAGGGCGCGCGGCTGGGCATCCAGGAGTGCCGGAGCCAGTTCCGGCACGAGCGCTGGGACTGCCTCCTCCTGCCCCCCGACGCCGCCGCCGCCGCCGCCTTCTCCGTCTTCGGCGCCGAGCTGAGCAGCGGTGAGTCCGCGGGGGTCCCGAGCCCGCTGCGCGCCCCCAGGTGCCCGCCAGCCGGGAGGGGCAAAGGCGCTGGCACCTGCCAAGCCCTGGCGCCTCGGCCGGGGTTCGGCGGCCGCCGAGCAGCGCTAGTCCAACTTGGGGCGCCGGGCTGCGGAGGCCGCTACTCCAGCCCCGTCCCCGGGGGGCGCGATCCGCCCACGTGCCGGGGCTAGACGGGGGCGCCGGGCGGGGACGAGCAAGAGGCTGGGAGGTGCGAACGTTGCACTGACGAGCAAAGACCCCCCCAGCTGTCCCCGCTTATAGAGGGCAGGGGGGTCGGGGGAGCGGAATCCCGGGGCCCGCCCATGCCCAGCGCCTCTCGTGTGTCCCCTCCACCAGCTGCTCTCCAGACACTTTGCTTATAACCAGTCTACGGACAAGCTAAAGGACCCCGCGGCCGCCGCCTCCTCCTCCTTTTCCCTGGCAAACGGCGGGCAGCGGCACTGGCAGCAGCAGAATACAGCTGCTTTGATCCTGATCTTCAGACGGGCTTGGCAGGTGTCCGCCTCCAGCGGGGGAATGGCTGGCTGGTGTAACTCACCGTGCACCTGGGCTGTTGTGTTCTGGTGGGGAAAAAACACATGATGCAACTTTACAAGGGGCCTGGATCTGATCTGACCTTGCCAACGCCTCCATTGACATTAATGCAACTCCTTTGATTTACATGGAATTACACCTGGCTGACATCAGTATAAGTGAGGGTAGAATGAGGTGCATTATTGTTTAAATTCTTTTATATACTGCTGGCCTTCCTCCCCCAGTTTACACTAGAGATTTGCCCTGATTTCAGCCATTTCTAGACAGCCGCCAAAGGCTTGATCCTGCCGTTGCTCAAGTCAATGGAGAAACTCCTATTGATTGCAGGATCAACCCCCAAGTGAAATCCTACATAGACAGGCAAAGACACCATAAGCCTTGATGTGCACTAGTGTTGTTTAGTCTGATTTCAAGCAAGGGTCAACTGCATTAGTGCAAATCACAGTCTGTAGTAGTGTACTGTGTCTACATTAGCTGTAGCAGATGGGTAGAGGAGGGATGGCTGAAATCTGCAGTGTAGACAAGACCTAAGTCTAAATTTCCAAAACCGTCATAGTTTATTGTAATTTTAATTTTGATCTGCTACATCCCTGCATGGCAAAGTGTTGTTTTAAATATTAATATTCTGAGATGAATATTTGTGCAGTTTTAATCCCTTTGTTTCACAGTGATGAAATTAACTGAGCAATCATAAACATCATTTCAAGCAAATCATTTGATTGTTTTATTTAGAAGTGCACACAATGGGTACAATATCAGTGTAGAAATGTACCACGTAAAGTGTAAATAAGAAAAAAAAGAATCCAAATGTTATGTTGTCTTAATTCTTTAAACATTTCTCATCGCTCTTTTTTGTTTTATTTGTTGTGTTATAATCACAGTATTTTAAACATATTTCATTAATACAATAATTAGAATGCAAGACCTCAGTTCAGCAAGGTATTTAAGCACATGCCGGCTTTAAGTATGTGAGTGGTCAATGGGAATTGGCTGAATCAAGGCTTAAACTAGGGGTAATTTGTCTATATTAGATGAAAGCATCAGCTCCTGCAAGAAGCTCTCTCCATGCTCCCGTGGAGCCTCGCTGACTTGGCATCTATCTTTGTTGATCAGGTTGTAGGGTCTGGGCCGAATTTACTAATTAAACACAATTATTTTCAAAGGTGTTTCACTAGAACACATTCTCCTTTAATATAATTATTTTATGCCAAATATTTATGGCTTTAGATACTGTTAATAAGTGATGACCAAGGCACCGATCTCCCCTCCCCACCACAGGAGTAGTGTCATTGCTCCCAAACACTTTTGCACATGCTTCATTTTACTCACATGAGTATTTCCATTGAAGTCCTGTGCATAAGGTTACTCATCCATGTCAGTGTTCACAGGATTTGGGTTCAATCCCACGCTACTTGTCTGAATGAAGAGTGCACAATGAGGTCCTTCAGTAGTTTAAGATTGTATTTTGTCCCTATGTAATGGTTGCTAAATGCTATTATACAGCACTTGAGAAATAAACCACAAAAATAAATAACTAAAAATAAGCAATACAAAGTAATGTAAATTTGGAAAGGACCATCCTTGCAGTTACCCGTGTGAATAACTTTATTCGTGTGACTACTCATATGGATATCAGTTGGGCCCAAACTTAGGGACTGACCCTGCAGATACTTACACATGAGTGTCTTTACTAGTGTGAATAGTCTCATTGGTGTTTTTTAAGGGAAAAGTTGTTTTGGTGCCATCAAAACACTTTAATAGAAATGAAGTTCCTTTTCAGTGAGCAGTGTGGATAACTAAAACTCTCTCTTATAACAGTGGAGAAAATAGTAGTGCTTCAACTGATGGCAGGATGTTTTAGATGGCCTTAATAGTGTGCTAACCTTACCAGAGCCTTTAAAGATATCAGGCCAGATTCTCTGGGGCAGTCACTTTATGCCACACCTCCAGCAGAATTTGTCTCTAAAGTTGGCTTAACCAGCATGGGAAGAGTCACCCCAGGGCAGTGGTTCCCAAACTGAGGTTAATGCACCCCTGGGGGTTCGCAAAATGTTACAGGGGTTCTTGGGAGAAAATTCCCTAATGGTGGACAGAGCTGTCCCTAGGGACTCTGGGCAGCATGGGCCAGCAGCCTGGAGCCCCTGGACTTCCAAGAGCTAAGCAGATCAAAGCAAGCATGTCTATCACACTGAGGAGATTTAAACTTCAAGATTCCTTATAAGAAATAGAAAGGGAGGTGGATATTTTTTGCTGTTTTTAAAATTAAATAGGCAGCTAGTATTGTTTTTTAAATTATTAAGAACAAGTTTAAGCTTTGTTGTAACGTGCGCTGTTTGTCTGGACTGCTCAAGACCTGAATGCTTGTGTAGGAGGAACTCTCTGAGTTGGCTTCTTAAATACCTTCATGCTGTTTCACATCTGATACTCCTTGATGAAACATAGGAGCCTTGTCTTATAACAGGCTTATTCAAAGTGATACAACCTACGAAAGTGAGATCTTGGAAGAATGTTGCCATTTTTGTAATGTAATAACAATACTGTAATGATAAATAATAAATAGTGTGTAATAAGCATGTCAGAAGAACAAATTTTATATTTCCAAGATCACTGCTTTTATAATTTATACTCAGGTAAAGGAGAAAATTCCTGGAAATATTCATTTTTAGGAGGGGGTTCGTGAGACTTGACATTTTAGTGAAAGGGGTTCACAGGTTATTAAAGTTTGGGAACCACTGCCCCAGGGCAAGGATCATCCATTGGTGGCATAAAGATAGCACTTTGGCTTTATGCCACTTCCCCTTCTTAATGCCAGCCTACCAGAGAAAAGGGAGTATGGCCAAAAACCTTTATGCCACTCTGATCCCTGGCTGTGGTTTCAGCTTCTTCTGATTGTTGCACCCTTTGTAAATTAGAACAGCCCTGAAGTTCTTAAAGGTGGCATACAGTGGGATCTGGCCCTGTACAAAGGCAACACTATGATCCTGGGCATGTACAGGTGAACTTTGGGTCACCCCATGATCTGAACCATTTTCTCCTTATTCAAATCAGTATTAATGGTGGAGAGCAGCAGGGCTGGTCAGAAGTTTTCAATTGAAATTTATTTTTGAAATTTTTCTGGGGCAAAAACTCCACAAATCCACTTCTGAAAGTGGTGAACAAAATGACACATGCTCAGAATGAAGTAGCATAATTAAGGGAACAGTCCTGCAAAATGAAATGTATGTGAGCAGTCCTTCCGCATCTGCAAAGTCTTGTTAGGCTGGGGTCTCGTTTCCATGACACCAGTGTAACTCCATGAATCAGGCTCATTGACATCAGTGGGATATGGTGTAAATAATGACTGTAGAGCTCTCTTATTATTTCCCTTGAATAATAGCTACTGCGGATTGACTTCCAAGATTCATTTGTGACAATTAATAGTGGCCAGGTGTGGTTAATCTCTAAAATAACATTTCCATGCATTCTTTTTAGGCACCAAGGAAACAGCCTTTATATATGCAGTGACGGCGGCAGGCCTTGTACATTCAGTGACTCGATCATGCAGTGCAGGAAACATGACTGAGTGCTCCTGTGATACAAACCTGCAAAACGGTGGCTCAGCCACTGAAGGCTGGCACTGGGGTGGCTGCTCTGATGACATCCATTATGGAATGTGGTTTAGCAGAAAGTTCTTAGATGGGCCTATTAAGAACATAACTGGAAAAGACGGGAACGCATTGATCTCAATGAACCTGCACAATAACGAGGCTGGAAGGCAGGTATGCATTAGAAGTTAGAAATCGAACCAAATGCTTGTTAGATTTAACTGCCCAAAGTGGCATTAATGCAAAGAGGCCTGATCCTGACTGCAAGCAAGGATTGGGCCCATGGCAAGAGCCAAACTAAAATCTCCAGAGCAAAGAATTTCAAAACTGAGGCTAAAAATCCAGGCTATCATCTGTCTAACTCACTTTATAGTTAAAAACCAAAAACCACAAAATAATTTTGTCAGAATTGGAGTGCAGTAGAAACTTTTATTTTGCATGCCCCTCCTTTAATCAAATTTAACCACACCCTTCTCAGAATAATGCTTGTGGCTTCGTTTCCTTTCTGTTATATACAATGGGCTGCATTTTTTTTTAACCTTTCTGTGGGTTGACAGAGTGGACATCAGGTTTCTTAGCTGCTAGAGTCTGTTTTTTTTAAAATTGCTCTTTACTTTGTTGCCCACAGTGCATTACATGCTGTTATATAGACCCATGAATAAGCATTTTTAGACAGGGTTTATATACAGTCTTTCCTGAAAGAAGCTGAGTTCCCACAACTCCAGGAAAGTCAGCATGAGCTTTGAAATCAGTTGCAAAACTCCCATTGACTTCAGTAGGATCAGGATTAGGGCCCACAGTCTGCAATGATCAGGCGCTTGCCTATCACTTTCTCAGCTCTACCCACACTTGAAAATTAAATAAAAAATTTTAGCGTTGAGCACCATAGTTAGGTTGAAGTAGCCCCTTGTCTTGACCACTTCCATCAATGTAGGAAGCATCTATGCTATAGCAGCATAGCTGTAGCGTAGATAAGCCCAGGGTAGTTTTATTGAAATCAATGGACTGTTGGCAGAGTAAGGTACCACTTTGTGTGAATAAGGATAGCAGAATCTGCCCCAATGAGAATCTAGGAATTTAGGACCTTACAGGATTGCAGGCGTTTTGTAATACAGAGCTCTGCAGTACAGCACAGAAAAGAGCACTGTAGAAATCATTTGGTGCATACACCTTAGTCCATGCTGCATTTTTCTACAGCACAGCACTGGTTTTTGTATTAAAAAAAAAAAATCATCCATGGCAAGCTTGTAGCAGTTAATGATCTTTAGCCACACTGTTTTTGCAGCAGAGCTGGAATTGTTGTTAAATACCCTTGGAGAAAGTATGCAGACTATTTTGTGTGATTTCCATACAGTAAATATTTTGCAATTTAGCTGTGAGCTGTAGGGTAAAGCAAATACTGCGGCTTTTATGCCATGTGAAAGAGAAAGCAGCCCTCATTATTTGCAGTTAGGATTTTACTCTAACCATGGTATCAGTGAGTAAAATATCAGCATAAATTCTCTTGATTGTCCTAATTTCAAAATCCTTAAATAGATGTTGGAAAGAATTTAAACTGGTGTTCTGGGGCCTACAAGAAGGAGGTTTTGCAAGATATTGTGCTATTGTATGACCTTTCATAATAAATACCATCATGTTTCAGATGCCATGTCATTGCAAGAACAGTCTTCCAGGGAGTGATGTGACACTGTTCATTTGGAATAACTGGTACTGGTTTTGGTATGTGTAGAATACTCCAGTTCCTGTGCCATCTCTACTCAGAATCCTGTGTTTAAGCTTTGATATCCTAGTTTGCTCTAGGACATGTAACTTGAAAGTAGGAAGGATTGGAAGATGGGAAAGGAAGAGTAGTCCAGTGTTTACTAGTCTGAGACTGAGAAAATCAAGGTTCAATTCCCTGCTCTGTCAGAGAGTTCCTGTGGCAAGTCATTTAGGTACCTTAATATCTTTGAGAATCTGGGCCTAACTCCCAAATGCCAGTGGGAGTTTGGCACCTAAATACTTTTGAGGCAGAGGGCCTTCGCTTCCCTGTGTCTCAGCTGCCTTCTGTAAATGGTGGCGGGGGGGGGGGGGAAATAATTCTATCTTACCTCACAGGTGTTGTAATAGATGAATAGACTTGTGATTGTGAGGTGCTCAGATACTATGATATTTCAGATATCTAGACAGACTGGGGGCCAAACGCTCCCTTCTGGTTCCACAAGTAGAAAAAAAGAATGGATCTGGGTGGGGTGGGCGCCATCGTATGCAACCCCTGTTCTTCCAAGCACTGTAGAAACTTCTCCCTGGATGCTTCTTGAAAATAAGTGAGTACAAGTGAGCTGGTGACAAGAGGGGTTAGCCTCAGGAGTCTGTTCCCCAATCCCATGAAAATTCCAAGTGTATGTTAATTTTGACCCTTTCATAATGAACATACACTGTTCCCCTCTTGTTAAGTGGAAGTTGGAGAGAGCAGCAGTCAGGACCATTCTGAGAACACTGCCCCTACAGGAGCTGTGTTGCTGGGGAGGGGAGATGTGGCAGCATGCAGCATCCATATGGATTTCCCTTGTCTCTGGTGGGTCTCAGAAGGAAGGAACCTCACACCTTTCTCTTGGGGGTGGGTGCAAACCTCTCCTCCCTCAGGGAATGATCAGGCTAAAACTGAGAGTCTGAACTCACAGGGTTCCATGTCCCATAAAGGAATATACTAATTGACCCATCAGAATATTGTATTGACAGATAGGCAGAGGAACTCACAAGTGTATTGCACTTCTTAGCTCCAAACATATTGTGGCAAAGTACCTCCTTGCCTCTAGTAGGTCCTGCGCTTATTGGCAGATTTCCTCCCCTCAGTGGTCTTCCGCTTGGATGAAACCCAGTCTGGATCAACTCCTCCTATGTCTGATTAGGAGTAGCAAGGCTTGGGGGGAACCCAGGCCCACCCTCTACTCCAGGTTCCAGCCCAGGGCCCTGTGAATTGCAGCAGTCTCTATAGTGCTACTTGTAACGGCTGCTTGACCGCTACAGCTCCCTGGGCTACTTCCCCATAGCCTCCTTCAAACACCTTCTTTATCCTCACCATAGGATCCTCCTGGTGTCTGATACTGCCTGATTGTATGGTGTTTCCTCAATCCTCCAGTAGCACACCCTCTCAGCTCCCTGTGTCTCTGGCTCCCAGCTCCTCATACACACTTCCTTCCTGTGGCTTCTCCTCCTTGACTGGCGTGAGCTCCCCTTTTTATACCAGGTGCCCTGATTAGCCTGCCCTGATTGGCTGCAGGTGCTCCAATCAATGTAGCTCTCTCCAGTGTCTTCTAGAAAGTTCTTAATTGGCCCCAGGTGCCTTGATTATCCTGGAGCAACTGCCATTTTGGTTCCCATGGTACTAGGGATTTGCTTAGCCTGGGGCTAACATACCTGTTCCTCAGTACTTTCCTGTAGCCATCCAGCCTTGCTCCATCACAATATTAGATAATGATTTGGGGACAGGATGACTCAGAGGATGTCTAATGGAGCTGTTTGGAATTGGTTATTGGTCTGCTAGTGAGTGAAATGTCACCTGCTTAGTGGCCTGTGTGAAATGAGGTGATGGCCTTATCAAGGTCCAGATAACTGTCATCAGAACCACAATCCCTGTTGGCACTCTTGGTGACAGCATCGGCAGAGTGGATTGAGTGGGTGTGGACTGAAGTATTTACTCTGTCCTATCATTGCTCCAAATGGGGCTGTTGCTTATAGGCCAGAGTGTATGGTCTAAACAGAGGATTCAGCCACCAGCATAGCACCTTTCACAAACAGTAAATTCACCTCGCTTCCCTGTATATACACATACATACATAACCCATAAAAGCACTGCAGTGCATGTGACAGTGCCCATATGGCATAAGTTTCTAGCTGTAGTGGATCAGAACATATTGTACCTTGAAATGCCCTCAGATTATGCAGAAACATGAGACCATAATTTCCAGCATCCTGACACAATCCGGCCTGCTTTCGTTTAGATGCTTACCATTAGGCACCAAAGTTTGGCCTCGTGCATAGAAGCTTGTTTCATGACAATCTCTTGTTGCAGTCAGAATATGAATACACCGCCTCACAATGCTATCCTTGCAGTCACCTTTTAGAGCAGAACCACACATCATGAAGCACCATGGGGAGAGGTAATCGGAACCACTTAGATACTGGACTAGGGGTGAGAATGAGGCTCACATCATTCACCCCACTAACTTCAATGGGGCTAGTCATGTGTGGAAAGTGAAGTTTGTGAAATTATTTGCAAGATCAGGGTGTATGTTCATACAGAACCTAGAACTAATGTGGTTTCAGTCTACTTGGGGATGCTACATTCTACCATGATACATATAAATAATAATGGTAACTAGGATAATACTTTGAAATAGAATCTCTTTGTAAAACAGGTTTACTGTTTACATTCTCTATATGGTTTCTGTTTTTCTTTGTCATTTTTGCTAGCTTCTCAGGTTATTTACATTGTAACAAAGGCCCTCCTCTTTCAGAGGCCAGCTTCTCCTCTGCCTTAATCATAGTGAAGACTTAATGCCAAAGCTGTGACTACCCAATCATTTCCTTATCAACTGATTCTGAAGATACAAATACAGGATTATGATTGTACAAATAAATAGTGAGGAAGAGAACACAAGTATCTGCCATGATTGTAGTGGTGAATCAGAGTGTTACTGGAAGACTATTGTAAATTGGGGATGCCCAAGGGTAGTCTGGGCGTAGGCCCTACACCCCATTCTTGCAGAGGAGCAGTTTGGGTGTTCCTACTGCCTGGATATAGCAGCCTCCAGCTCCAGATATGGCCCATGGGGTCTTGAAATGTTGCCTGCAGCTCCTTCCCAGTTCACTAGGTTCAGTCTGCATTGACTAATGGTTCTAACAGGTCAGGGCTCACGCCTGCTATTCCTCTTTAATGGCTCTGTGAATGCCTCACTTGTTTGACTTACCAGCGACCTCGAGCAACAAGCAATTTCTATTCATGCACCAAGGAAGGTACAAGTCCAAGCAAATATGGTCATGTGTATTTTTAATAATGTTTGTAGAGTTATACATAATTAGGTGTGACCTTGAAGATCCAGGCACATTGCCAGTGCAGCCCTAAGTATCACTCTGGGCTCAATCTGGCAATGTGCTGAGCCCTGAACTCCCACTGAAGTCAACGGGACCTAGTCAGGGCAGGGGCCAAAGCTTCAGCCACCCTGATAGAAATGGGTTCATTTTTTGTTCCAAATTTACCATAATGTTAAAACTTAAAGGCAGGGACAAATCACTTCCTCTGCACCAACTTATAACAACTGCTCATTTGTTAAACTTTGGGAGGGAGGGGGCGGGTTGCCAGTCAAGACACAAATAAAGACAGTCCTTGGCCCTTGGAGTTTGCAGCCTAAGACCCTGACTCTTAAATCTGTCGTTTGAGGATAGAGCAGTGCCCCTGATGTCACTGGAGCTCTGCATGGGGGCACGGCTCCAGTGGCTGTGATCAGTCTGCAGGATAAAGTAAGAGTCGCTGTGAAATCCAGAGGAAGGTGTTAAATTTGTATTTTTCCTCCCTCACCCCCTTCGTTCCTCTCCTTTTATAAATGCTAGGGCAGGGAAGGCATGTGATGGACATGGGCGAGTATTTGTGGGCATCATGGAGGAAGTGGGTCTGTGGGAAGGATTTGAGTAAACAGAGGACAAGTTTTTTTTCCGGTGGATGCTGAAGAATTTGCTCCGTAGTTTATGTGGAAGTGTGTGTCCCTGTACAGAGTTCTCCTAAGATCTTCATGTTGTTGGTAAAGATACAAAACTGGAAAACACACCAGACTCCATTGCGTTATTAGTCTGCTGTAGGCTTACCCCAAGATCCCTTTTACACTCAGTTGTTATAAATCAGGGTAAATGGCCTTTAACCTTACTGCACTAATAGCTTAAAAATGTATCTACTTTGCTGTATAAAGTTTAAAGAGAAGCTTTTAGCTGCACTATTAAGTCTTAAAAATCAGCCTTTCTTAGTACTCTCCAGCTACTGGTGCTTCAAAAAATTTCATCAATAAATTGTTTAGTGATTAAAATGTATACATTTGTTGTGGGAGTGCAGGACAGGGACAAGTTAGATACACTACAGACAACTATAATATGGACTTTTCCACACCAATTACCAATGAAGCCATATAGAGTGTTACTAATAGAGAGGTTCCAAAAAAATGTAAGCTTCATTGTTTTGCTAAGTCTGTGTATATCAGGGGTGGGCAAACTACAGCCCATTGGCCGGATCCGGCCCCTCAGTGCTTTTGATCTGGCCCGCGGGTAAGCAGCTGCGGGCCGGAGCCCGAACCCTGAACCCCCCTGCACTCCACTCCCCTGCCCTGAGCCTCCTCCCGCACTGTGCACCCCCTCCTGCACCCCAAACCCCTTCCTTGAGCCCCCCATACATCCTACACTCCCCCTGCGCCAACCCCTTGCCCTGAGACCCTTCCTACACACCACACCCCCTCCCAAACCCCACACCCCAACACGCTGTCCCAGCCCTACATTCATGGCCCTGCATGCAATTTCTCTGGCCAGATGTGGCCCTCGGGCCAAAAACTTTGCCCACCCCTGATGTACATGATAGTTTTTTAAACTTTTCCAGAGCTGAGTCACGTGTACCAATAGACACACTTCATTGTTTACTTCTACGTATGACCATCCATGAGAGATTGAAGGGGAAACCATTACACTCACTCTCTGCTAAAGATTTGAGCTGCAGTCCCAGCTGTAGCAAGTTAGTGCTTTGTTTACAGTCTACAGTTTTTCGAGGCTGGCTCCAATATAAGCTCTGCCTAGATTCTTGCATGCGCTGCAGAAGCCAATTAAGACTGCACACACCCTTTGCCCTGCAGACACTTTTTATTAAGTCGTCTTATATCTGAAAAGGATTTCAAACTTATTCCACCCAACAGAAACACTTCAAAAAGGAAAGTATTAACTCTACTGATATTTCTAAAATACCGCAAAATTATAAACAATATGGATAAGTTACACTATCAAAATACGTTAGCTAGTGTTTGTGTGCAGTGAAAAAATGCATTGAAAACAAAAGATGTTAATGGCAAACCTAACTTAATACCTACCCTACCTACCTACAACAGTAGAGCCTGATCCTGCCTGTGTGACAATCACCTGGGACTTAACCTAAGACCCTGGATCTAAATGTCCTCAGCTAAATCCACTCTCATTCCCAAACTGTGCACTGTTAAATGTCATTGCTATGTTCCACTCAAGAGGTGGCTGCATTTCAGCAATGGGTGGAATGATTACGTATATGTAGTTTAGGGGAAACTTTGAATCCTTCAGAATGAAAAAAAGGCATACATGTCAATTTTGAAGTAGTGATAATGGAAACGTACAACTTATTTTGTCTTGCTAAGATGAGCTGCAGGTGCTCAGCACCTCTAAAAAGTCAGGCCCTGTGCATGTCTTAAGCTAGGTACCCAGAGAGAGTAACCACTAAAAATTTGTCCCTTCTGTGCCCTTGTTTCCCCATCAGTAAAATGCTCAGAGACCTATGGATTACTAGCGAATGAGCAGTATTTTTAATGAATGAGGAAATATGGTGGAATTAAAGTCTGAATATTGGTCTCGATTTGTTTTCAGGCTGTAGCAAAGCTGTTGTCAGTGGATTGCCGTTGTCATGGAGTTTCTGGGTCCTGTGCCGTGAAAACTTGTTGGAAAACTATGTCTTCATTTGAAAAGATTGGCCAGTATTTAAAGGATAAATATGAAAACAGTATACAGGTATCGGACAGACTGAAGAAAAAGCTACGCAGGAAAGAAAAAGCCCAACGGAAAATACCAATCCGCAAGGAAGATCTTCTCTACATAAACAAGTCACCCAACTACTGTGTAGAGGATCGCAAACTTGGGATTCCTGGAACACAGGGAAGGGAATGCAATCGCACTTCGGAGGGACCAGATGGTTGCAACCTCCTCTGCTGTGGCCGTGGTTACAACACTCACGTGGTCAGACATGTGGAGAGGTGTGAATGCAAGTTTGTCTGGTGCTGTTATGTACGCTGCAGAAGATGTGAGAGCATGACTGATGTTCATACCTGCAAATGAGACACTCTGCCTCCGAAAACAAAGCAACTCCTTCCTGCTGAACAGGACTCATTCCTCCCGTGTTGGAATAACAAGAGGATCAGTCTCAGTAACAGAGCTCACGGAATGTATTGTATTCCAAACAGTTTGGTTTCTAACTGAAAGAGCAACTCAAGATAAATAGTAGCCTGCACAAAATGATAAAGTAACAGCAAAAATGGCCATGCCTTCTGAGAAGTCCGGGTGGATAGTGACATATTTGAATATGTAATGCCAGAGCTAGTTAGGGGTATTAAACTTTTCATCAGCAACAGCCATAACAAGATGATCAAGAATTGCCTTAACGTTGTCAATAAATATAGTGGAAAAAAGTTAAGAAGAGGTATTGGCTTTTAATGGCCACAGGCTGAAAGGATACTGGACATGTGAGAGGTGTCATGGAGTCCTCACTCCCATCTGTTTAATAATGGGAACCATTCAGGAGCTAGAATTGCCCATGTATGGCTTGTTCCTGCATGCTGCTGAAAGAAATGAGGATGCAAAGCTCTACTGTTGAACGTGCAGTGCTTGATTAGCCACTGTGCAGAGGGGCAGTCATGTAGTGTAAATGTGTTGGTGCTCAGTAATGTGAGCTGAGTACTTGGGAGAGTGGGGATAATGGGTATATTTTGGGTGGAGATGAGGCATGGCCAGGCCATCGGTGCTGGAGTTCGTTCTAGTGAATGCAAATAGTGTGCACAGTAGCTGCCATTTTTAGTATTTTCACAAGGCTATTACTCAAATGTGCTTAGAACAACTGAAAGGAGGGCAGCTGTGTAGGAGAGAATGGTAGCTGAAGGAAACAGACTGCTGCAGCCAGCTCCTCCAGGTCTCATATGTGTGTGGGGCACAGTGTTCTTGCCAGCAGGGCCAGCTCCAGACCCCAGTGCGCCAAGCGTGCGCTTGGGGCGGCATGCCGCGGGGGGCGCTCTGCCTGTCGCTGGGAGGGCGGCAGGCGGCTCCGGTGGACCTCCCGCAGGCATGCCTGCGGAGGGTCCGCTGGTCCCGCGGCTCCGGTGGACCTCCCGCAGGGGTGTCTGCGGAGGGTCCGCTGGTCCCGCGGCTCTGGAGGACCTCCCGTAGGCGTGCCTGCGGATGCTCCACCGGAGCCGTGGGACCAGCGACCGCCAGAGTGCCCCCCGCGGCGTGCCGCCGTGCTTGGGGTGGCAAAATTCCTAGAGCCGCCCCTGCTTGCCAGCCCCCTATCTTTAGCCCCAGTGCCCTCAGCTTACTGTACTGTTGGGTCAAAATTAACAAGTCACTATCTTACAGCGGTTTTAGTGGTGGCTTAGCTCTGGTTCTCTTAATCCTCAGCCACATCACATGCAGGATCAAACCAGGAGAAATTTATCATAAAGGGAAATAAATGTCAAAAACAGAACTTTTTTTCCCCTCCTGCCTTTAAGAACATAAGTATGGCCATACTGGATCAGATCAATGATCCATCTAGCCCAGTATCCTGTCTTCCGACTGTAGCTGGTACCAGATGTTTCAAAGGGAACGAATGGAACAGGGCAATTTATCTAATGTTCTGTCCCATCATCCAGTCCCAGCTTCTGGCAGTCATACTTTAGGGACTCCCAGAGCATAGAGTTGCATCCCAGACCCTCCTGACTAATAGCGATTGATGGACCTATCCACCATGAATATCTTTGCAGATATAGTAGCTAGAATATTTCAATAGATCACTCCCCAGCCAGTGTTGCTTATAAAACGAGATCAAATGGATAACGTATTTGATAGATTATTTTAATGGTGTGAGCCACTTACTCTACTGGTATTATTTTCCTCCATTTTTGGCCCATTGTTATTTACATCTGTGAAAGGATGGGAACCATTCAGGGATTAGGCATTACCTGTGCAGAGCTTGTTCCTGCACACTGCTGAAAGAAATGGGGATGCAAAGCTCAACTGCTGAACATACAGTATTTGCTCAGCAACTATGCAGAGAGGGCCATGTAGTATATGAAATGCATCTGGTGCTGATTGTTTATTTGTAATTATGTGTTAAATACTGCTTTAAAAGCATTATGCGTAAGGGTTTTGGTTGCTGAAATATACAAAGATGTATTTTTTATAAGATAAAGTTTATATTTTGTAAATATTTAAATTATGCAAGTTATAGAAAAGGCTTTAAAGGCATGTGTATTAAGTTCCCTGAACTAACATAAGATTACAATGTTTGACATTTGCTGGTTAGATCTCTTACTGTTGCAGTAGCTTTTATCTGACTTTTATTCTCACATGTAAGGCGAAAAACATGTATTTGAGCTATTACATAAATTACTTATTTCTTATCAGCAGGGCACTTTTAGATATTACAGCTAAAATACACCTATTATGACACACTGAGAATTTTATTTTTGAAATGAGCAATTGAATTATATTTGCTACATTTTCCTTTTCCTCTTAAATTTGCTTGAGGAAGACCTAGAGAACACAACAAACACTTCTGTTTGGTTTGTACATATGTTATTTTTCTTGTACGTGATGATACTGGATTTGTTCTCTTATTTCCTGTTAGATTTACATATGAGGTTTTCTAAAGAAGCAAACTACATTTACTGACATCAGAACCACCCAAGAAAGATTCCAGTTTGGTGAAATTCACCACAGTTGCCAAGTCAGCACAAGGCCTAACTCCGTTTTTGAGGGCTAGAGTGTAACATACATGGTTCATATGCTTTGTGCTGGCCCTCTGCTCAGAGGTGGATTTCACCTACTTATTTTAATCACAGTAGTGGAGAGCTCTAAGGCACCTCAAGAAGTCAATTCTCTTGGGCTGAATCAGGTTTAAATATACCTAGACCATTCTTGATAGATGTTTATCTTACAAACCACCAGTGACAGGGATTCCATCATGGGAGTTTTTCCTGCATAATGACTGCAAACTATAATTTATAAAATATGGGATTACAGTACTCCTGTTACCATAGAGCGGCAGAATATATAATTTCTCCTTAAAGAATAGATTTCCCCCAAATCTAAATTGGATTAAAGAAGGGATAGTAGAAAGAGATGATACTCCATCTCGTACATTACATGGGAGAAGCTGCTTATCTCAATCATGTTCCTTCCCTCTGTCGTCTTTGTAAGCATGGAGCAGCAATTTGTGAAAAGTAGCAAAGCTGTGAAAAATGCCACAGGTCCATTTTTTCCAAACAAAGAATAATTATGACCTCTTTCTTTAAGGCTGGTATTTTAGGGAGAGAAGTTTAAGCATGATTGGGCTAAATTCATCCTGGGAACAATTCTGTCAAAGTCAGCGAAGTTACACTAAGGATGAATTTGGCCCATTTTGTTTGCATGCTAGTTGTGTAACTTACCAGTCTCTGTGGACAGTGATAGCTATAGAAAACTACCTCTTGGATGGAGATCTCTCACTAAAGGAAACAATATATTGCTATGGAAATTCTCTCTCTTACCGGCCAAATTGTTCTGTACTGGGCAGCACTTTCTAGTGCATTGCCTATATTGCAGGATGCATAGTGAATACTACAGATATATGTAGGAATAACAAATTGTAGGTAAAGAGCAAAAGTCAGTGTGGGCCAGTCACAGGACATAGTCAAAAGGATACATATTAGGGCTGAGATATTGAAAGGACCATATGAGTGTCAAGTGCCCAGCTTCCATAGATTTTCATTAGGAGTTGGTTACATGACTTCTTTGGAAATCTCAGCCTAGGATGTTTGTGTCACACTTTTAAAAGTTATAAATGACTCATTGGCAGCGAGCACTGTAGCAACAATATTTGCTAAGAAAGATGGCTCTGTTAATATTAAATACCTAGCTCAATTATAGCACTTTTCATCTGTAGATCTCAACGTGCTTTACGAAGAAAATTGGTACCATTCATCCTATTTTACACATAGAGAAGCATGTAAAGGCAAAGTGACTTGCCCAAGGTCATCCAGCAGGGCAGTAGCAGTTCTGGGACTAGAACCCAGGTCTCCTGAGCCCCTGTCCAGTGCTCGATCCTGCAGTTGTTTCCTATTGGAAAAGGAAGGTTACTTACTTTATAGTAACGAGTTCTTTGAGATGTGTGGTCCCTGTAGGTATTTAGAATGGGTGCATGTGCGCTCGGGATCAGAAATCCTTCGACGGCAGCATCTGTTGGTCTGCACCTCCTTGTGCTGCGAACTGAGGGCATAAGTGAAGAAGTGGACCCAACTGCCTCTTCATTTCCTACTCTACAACAAATCATGTGTGCAGGGCTGGCTTTAGGCCGATTCCCCGGAATCAGGCCCCGCACTTAAGAGGGCCCTGCGCCTTAGGCGCCTTTTAAATTTTTTTTACTCACCCCGGCAGCAGTCCGCTCCACTGGGGTCTTTGGCAGGCCTCCTCCCCTGGCCAGAGTGGCAGCCGGAGCACGGCAAGCCCCACGGCCCTGCTCTCCCGGCTGGAACTCCAGCCGGAGCGTGGCGGCCCCACAACCCTGACTGGAGCTCCGACTGGAGCGCAGCGGCCCCACGGCCCCGGCCGGAGCACCGCAAGCCCCGCCGCCCTGCTCTCCCGGCTGGAGCTCCAGCCGGAGCGTGGCGGCCCCACGGCCTGCGACCCTGTCCAGAGCGCAGCAAGCCCCTCAGCTCCCCTCCCCCAGCTGGCAATCAGAAGTGCTGCTGAAGACTGGGAGCACCGCTCAGTGAGCACAAGCTGCGCCCCCAGGAATTGGCCCCATGCTTGCTAAAGCCGGCCCTGCACGTGAGGATCCAAAGCAGAGGGGAAAGAAGGTGGGTTGTGAATACCCACAGGGATCACAAATCTGGAAAAATTCTAGTTACTATAAGGTAAGTAACTTCCCTTTCTTCAAATGCTGGTCCCTATGAGTACTCACTGTGGGTGGTTCCTAGGCAGTGCTTATTTAGGAGGGGTGTGTGTGGAGGTACATGGAACCACAGTCTGCAGGATTATTGAACCAAAGGTTGCACCATCTGCTGAGCTCCAAGTGACTGCTCTGCAGATTTCAGAAAGAGGGACCCCTTGCAGTGATGCTACTGCGGCAGCCTGTGCCCTAGTTGAGTGAGTTCTCACACCAGGTGTCTGACCAGTACGGCCATTCTTATGTTCTTATTAGGAGGAGTTGCTGTGAACTACTAGCAGAGGAAGATGCACCCAGAGATCCACCTTGAGAGTCTCTGAGAAGATAGGGCCTCACCCTTCATTCTTTTGGCAAATGAAGTGAGCAGTCAAGATTATCAAAAAGTCAGGGTCCTTGGAACATCTATACAGCGTAATCTCCTGTTGTCTCTAGTGTGGTGGGACTTTGGGTAAAATATAGGCAGATGAACCATGTAATTCAGATGAAGTCTGCTGGGACCTTAGGAACAGAAGTCGGATATAATCAGAAGGACACTGTATGAAAGACAGTATAAGGTGGCTCTGCCATGAGAGCACCAAGCTCACCTACTCTCCAAGCTAAAGTAATGGCTGTCAAAAAGCTAGTTTCATTGATAAATACAGGAAGGAGCATGAAGCCAAGGGCTCAAAGGGTGGCCGCAGAAGTGCTGCTAGTTCAGATTCCAGGATGGTGAAGGTTGAGACACCGGATGAAAAGTTCTAGCAATGCTTTTGTGGGATGAGTGAAAATAGTAGCTCTCTATAGGATGGTGCAAATGTGCTGATAGTTGTGAGATGCACTCTCAATAAGCTGACTGTAAGTCCTGGTGTTTTTAGAGAGAGGAGGTAATCAAGGTGATAGGGAAGTTCTGGCTCTTCTGGAGAAAGGGGGAAATGCTTCCACTTAGCAAACCTGTCACCTAAGACATGTTAAAGGGTTTGTACTATTAAGCAAGATGGATTGTGCTGTTTTTGAACAGGTTCATTTTAAGTCTGTTCCCCAACCAAAACCCAGCTGTCAACTGAAAAGAGGTCAGGTTGGGATGGTTGGTTCTGTCCCCCATTCTGAGACAATAATGTGGGAAATGACTGCAGATGGTCAATTGCAGGGCTATGGTGAACCAAAGAATGAGGGGGGATTTGATAGCTGCTTTCAACTACCTGAAAGGGGGTTCCAAAGAGGATGGATCTAGACTGTTCTCAGTGGTAGCAGATGACAGAATAAGGAGTAATGGTCTCAAGTTGCAGTGGAGGAGGTTTAGGTTGGATATTAGGAGAAACTTTTTCACTCAGAGGGTAGTGAAACACTGGAATGGGTTACCTAGGGAGGTGGTGGAATCTCCTTCCTTAGAGATTTTTAAGGTCAGGCTTGACAAAGCCCTGGCTAGTATGATTTAGTTGGGAATTGGTCCTGCTTTGAGCAGGAGGTTGGACTAGATGACCTCCTGAGGTCCCTTCCAACCCTGTTATTCTACGATTCTATGAAACAGACACAGCCACTATGGTGCTATTAGAATTACTGGGTATTTTCTAGCGAACACAAGGTATGATGGGAATGGGAAGAAAGAAATACATGAACACTTCTGAAAATAGGAGTAGGAAGGCTTTCCCTTTGGAGTCTGGACCCTGGCCATTACTAGAGCAATAAGCTCGGCATTTCATGTTTTCTTGGGTGGCAAAGAGGTCCCAGGATGAGTACCCTCATTGTTGGAAGATTTGTTGGACCAACAAAGAGTAGAGCCTTGGGTTATGTGATCATCCAGGTGTGCTCCCCAACTCAGGAGACACACATTGAAAAGGAGGGTCTTGGTGAGAAGAGAGGAAGTGAAGGTAATAGCTACATGCATCATTCCTCTCTTCCCACCATGCGAGAGACACTAGAATTGGACACAGGAGGGAGACCTTCTTTATGGAGTCCCTGCGTGGAATATAAACTGATTTTAACCAGGTCTGAATGCTGTGCAGGTGCAAGCTGGTGAATGAGGTCACACAGGTGCACACCACCATGTACCCCAAAAGCATCAGGCAAAACAAACTGTTGTCTGAGTGATGAGGTGGATTTGAGCACTGAGGTCCTCCGAGGCTAGAAACCTGTCCAGTAATAAGTATGCTTTGGCTGTGGTTGAGTCCAGGACTGCTCCAGTAAACACTATAGTCCCTGGAGATGTTAAAGTGGACTTTCCTGGATTTACCTGAAACCCCAAGGATTGGCACGGGTTCAGTTGGGTGGTCATTGTCATCTGTACATTGTGGTGGGACCAACCCTTGAGGAGCTAGTCGTTGAGGTAGGGAAATATGTGATAGTGATTCTGTGGAAGTGGGCTGCCACCACTGCCATGAATTTTGTAAATATCCTGGGTGTGGTTGATAGTCCAAGGGGGGAGTACTTGGGATTGGAAGTGGTCTATGCCCACCATGAAGTGCATAAATCTCCTGGGGGCTGGGTTTATATTTGTGTGGGTTTTTTCAGATGATGAGCAACACACTCGTGTTTGTGCAGCAATGGGATTATGGCAGTAAGTGTAGCCATGAGTCTTGCCCACATGCTCAAGGTTTAGCTGATCGCCTGGATCTGATCTTGGGCCTCAAGGCTAGCTCCATGAAGTGTTGGCAGAGCTGGAACTCCCGAGCTTGCCTAGCATGAGAAGGAAAGGAGTGGCAAATCCCACACTTAGATGGGATGTGTGCCTACCCTAAGCGGCAGAGGCACGTGTTGTGAGGGTCGCTCACCTGGAAGACCCAGGGGCAGGTGAGGCAAAATTTGAAGCCCAGAACCCTGGGCATAAGGCCCCAGAGGTGGGAAAAGACAAGGTGAGGAATGACACTGGCACTGACACACACAACACTTCTAACTAAACTAGACTCATGCAAACCATCTAAAAGGAAATAACTATTTACATGTAAGCATCAAGTGGAAGAAGGGAATACAGGCACAGGAGAATTCTGTCATGGACCACAAGCAGTAAAAGAGGAACTGAAGGGCGTAGACAGTCCGTATCACCACTTATGCCTTTGGTTTGAAGCACAATGCACAGTTCAGACCAGCAGACACTGCTATTGAAGAATTTCTACTCCCAGCCTCACAGAGCACCACTCCAGCCACAGTGATTACCCATAGGGGACAGTACTCAAAGAAGAAATTGTGGTTTATCAATTACGACTGTATGGTAACTTCTGGCATTTTAATATTGACCACAGCATCAGCAATAAGAAATTGATCCCCACTCTAGCCTCCAGTAATTTTTAAAAACAAGCAATAGTAATGTAACCATCTCTGGAAATGCATTTCTTAAACATGGACTCTCATGATTTATATTTCTGGAAGGCAGTTCTGTTTCTTCTACAGATGGGTGGCTAATTCATTGCTGGTGTAACTCCATTGAAGTGAGTGGTGTCTGTAAAGTCTAATTACAACATTAATTTCAGATAACTAATGCTGAAATATATCTGACCCTGGTCTGAGTTCTGTTGTCACACTAGTTTAACTTCTGTGTAGTTCCACTAACTTCTGTGGACTAACTCATGTTTCCACTAGCACAGAGGACAGAATCAGTCCCTTTACCAATGTGCCAGTTTAGTAGGATTGAAAATATGGTAGAAGATCTGGAATGTGACACTGCAATTCATTTTGCAGCTATCTCCGTGATTTGTGATCACTGTAGATGGGACTGGAATCAGGATTCAAAAACTTAATCTAAATGCACCGGTCCTGATGTACAGTAACTATCTTTTAGCTAGATTGCTAAACAATAGGATGTAATAAACAATGGCAAAAGAGTTACTAAGCTTTTAAAAAACCCACAACTAATTTAGGGCTTGTCTACATGGTACATTAGTGGGCATCAGCTTGGGTGCAAATTCTAGTGCACACCAGAATGGTACATACTAACTGTTCATGTGGACCCTTCTCGTGCACATTACAAATTCCCTAGTGTGCACTGACATATCCCTGTTTCAAATCAAACAACACTAAGTCAGCATCCACTAGGGAATTTCTAGTGCACACCAGCAGGGGGTGTGAGGACAGTTGGTGAGAGAGAGACCTCAGCTGGTGAGCACTAATGCACCACATATACAAGCCCTTAGTACACTAATTGAACAACTGGATGTAAGTCCAGATATTTATTATAGCTACAGGACATATAGTGCCATGTGTCTTGGGAAATCTGCTATTGATCTTGAGCGCACTAGCAAGGTAGAAAATTCCATCACACACACAAGATCAGAATCTGTCTTGTAGTTTGGCCATTTTTCTAACTTGTGTGTTTACAACCAGGCAACATAACTGTTAAACAGCTGTGCACTTGCCCATGTTATTGCTTAAATCAAACATAGTTTGGTACAATCAAACTTGTAATATGTTTGGTTCAAATTGTTTTTAATTTAAAAAAAATAAGTTGAAACTTACTATTGGGAAGTATTTTTGTAACCTCTTTCCTGGAGCTCTGAAAATTTGTGTCTCATTGAGAGGCAGAATGAAATGTCTTATGATCACTTCTGTTTTCTACAGCCGAGACTAGAAACTTTAAACTACAGGCTAAAAAAAAATGATAATCCCCAAGGTTACATTGTTAATTTCCTTTTGTGCTGAAGGGTACATTGTACCCCCTGTCAACAGCAAAGCAACAGATCCATTACTGAAATAATATCCCTTTCGCCCCTGAAAGAAAGCCTGCACACTATCAGCTGAGAAACTGGAGAACCACTGAAATGTAACACAGTGGGTAAATTTTGTCCCAGACAACATCTTAAAGGGCAAATGCATTGTTAGAGAATTTATTTATCTATCATTAAAAAGTTCTGCATAGAAGAGCATAACTTTAAGATATTGTCTAATTGCAATTTGGAATGTATTGATGTGGGATTGTGTATGTTTTGATGTTTTTGACTTGTGAGTCATCCGTGATTACACCAATTACTGCAAATTAACGAGTTACCTCTAATTTAGGCCTTATCTTCACTGCTAAAAAGGGTTCATTTTTTACCTTGGAATAGCTCATGTCCGTTAGTTACCTGAGGTAAGAAACACTTTAAGCAGTGAAGACAAGCACTTAAAGAACAAAGTAACTTAGTTTAGTGCAAACTGGTTTTGGAGCTTCACAGTCCTTGTGCACTTCTTGAGATTCCATTCGATCAAGGGTAATTCATTCATCATCATTCATGCCCGTTACCCCAGTCGGGGTATGGGCCGCCAACCACAGATCTCCAGAGTCCTCGATCCTGGGCCATTTGCTCTAACTGGTTCCAGGTATAGCCCACTTTTGTGCAATCAGCCTGAAGGTCGCGTCGCCAGGTGTTTCTTGGATGGCCTCTTTTCCGCTTGCCTTGGGGGTTCCACTGCAATGCCTGTCTGGTGATGGTGGTTGGCTGCTTGCGTAGATCAAGGGTAAGAAGATTGGTAATGCTATAGCATGTGACATGCTGTTAGTGACTCCTGACCCAGTGTTTTGAATCATTGTCTGCAAGAACAGAAACCTTGATTCAAGTGTTGTAGACAAAAATAATCTAAAGTCCATTTAGTGAATGGACGTATTGACTATCATGAATTAGCAATGCGGTAACAAATGTTTTGTGGTAGCCCACTGTTATTTAAAATCATATCATCTCCCACAGTGGTCTCATTGGCGCTCAGAAGTTAAAGCTGTGCGTGCGATGATAGATTTCCCACAAAAACCCAGCTACCATGGAAAGTGTTGGCAGTTCAGTGGTTAGCACTGCTTCCTTTTACTCAACACCCCACTAGTGCTTTATTTTAGTACTAAGAGGCAATATGCTATTGGAGATATACAACAGAGGTCCTAATTACTTACAGTCATCAAAGATCCCAGGGTACTTTGGCCAAATAGTGACATTGCCCCTGCATTAGTCTGGATAATAAAATTTTGCCTGTCTAAATGACCCTGAAATTTCAGTTGGATACAGCATTCTTCACTTCTTGACCTAAGCAATTGATTAGTGTTGCAGTTAGGGCGACCAGATGTCCCAGTTTTATAGGCACAGTCCTGATTTTTGAGTCCTTTCTTATATAGGCTCCTATTACCCTCCACCCCATCCCAATTTTTCACACTTGCTGTCCAGTCACCCTAGTTGCAGTTATGGTCCAATTCTGCTCCTACCAAAATCTGAATATAAAATCTGCTATTGACTTCAATGGGAGCAGGATTGGGCCCTTAAGTAGCCAAGCTGGTGTCATCCCACAGGGATGACAGTGAAATGATATTGCTGCAGATATTACTCTCATGGATCAGTAATTGTTTAAAAGACAGGAAACAGAGAGTAGGAATACATGATCAGTTTACACAATGGAGAAAAGTTAATACTGGGGTTCCCCAGGGATCTGTCCTGGGGCCAGTGCTGGGCAACATATTCATAAATGATCTGAAAACAGGGGTAAACAGAGAAGTGGCAAAGTTTGCAGATAATACAAAACTACTCAAGAGTTAATTCCAAAGCAGACCGTGAAGAGTTACAAAGGGATCTCAAAAAACTGGGTGACTGGGCAACAAAAGGGCAGATGACATTCAATATTGTTAAATACAAAGTAATGCAGATTCCCAACTACACATACAAAATGATGGGGTCTAAATTAGCTGTTACCACTCAGGAAAGATCTTGGAGTTATTGTGGATAGTTCTCTGACACAATCTGATCAATGTGTAGCGGCAGTCCAAAAAGCTAACCGTCTGTTAGCAACCATTAGGAAAGGGATAGATAAGACAGTAAATATCAGAATGCCACTATATAAAGTCATAGTACACCCACACCTTGAATACGGCATGCAGTTCTGGTCATCCCATCTCAAAAAAGATACATTAGAATTGGAAAAGGTGCAGAGAAGGGCAGCAAAAATGACTAGGATTATGGAGCAGCTTCCATCTGAGAGATTAAAAAGACTAGGGCTGTTCATCTTGGGAAAAGAAACAACTAAGGGAGGATATGATAGAGGTCTATAGAAACATGAATGGTGTGGAGAAAGTGAATAAAGAAGTGTTATTTTCCCCTACACAACACAAGAACTAGGAGTAACCTGATGAAATAGGCAGGTTTAAAACAAACAAAAGTAATTATTTCCTCAACCTGTGGAACTCATTGCCAGCGGATGTTGTGAAGGCTGAAAGTATAATTGTGTTAATTTTTTTTTTTCGCTAAATTCATGGATGATAGGTTCATCAATGGCTATTAGCCAAGATGGTCAGGGATGCAACCCCATGCTCTGAGTATTCCTAGCCTCTGACTACCAGATGCTAAGACTGGATGACTCAATAATTGCCCTGTTTTGTTCATTCACTCTGAAGCATCTGCATTGGCCACTGGTGGAAGACAAGATACTGAGCTAAATTGACCATTGGTCTGATCCACTATGGCCATTCTCATATTATGTTGAGTGCTGTACACCAATTCTTCACCTCTTCATTTATGTTATAGTATTTATTATTAAAGTTAAACAGGCATATTTTTGATTCTACATAACACGAAGAAAAGTGGAGACCATGTTTAACTATGTCCTTTACTAATGCTCTACACACAAGTTAAGACAAAGAATTATTTGCATAATGCCACCTGTGTATTAAGCATTTCACGGAAAGATACAAATCAATGAGTTTGCCCCTTGCCCACCTCAGCTGTGGATCTAAGTGGCTTTAAAACAACTCAACTGATCCAGGGAGTAACTGAGGGCCACCCTGGCTTCTAGCATTACTTGGAGCAGCATCAGAGCTGCTCTTATGTTATGCTGCCCAGAGCCCAAGTGTGTATTCCACCAACTGAGGATCATGGATACATTGCAGTGCAGCAGCACATCTCTCTCTTCCCCAGCCAGGCTCCCTATACCAGCAATCAGGGCAGGGGGATGATGCAGAGCTAGCTGAGATTTCCCTAACACAAAGGGAATCCTCAGCTGTTCATCTCCACAGGTTTTATGGCTACCTTGTGCTGACAAAATGGCACAAACCAAGCAGAACAGGGCCACGGTTCTGGTCCAAGTTCTCTGTCCCACAGAGTTTATTGCTAGATTAACAGTGTAGTTTCATAACATTAGTCCAATGGGAGGACTAGCATCAACAGATTTTTTGGAAGAAGCGTGTTTTGACAGGGGTCTGCAAGAAGGGAAGGTGTAGGCAGGGAAAACTAGAAACTTGGCAGCTGGTACTGTCCCTGATCTACTCAAGACAGGCCCAGGACTGAACTAGCAGGAATGCTGCAGGTCAGGAATGAAGTACGTTGATGGGACTATACAGACAACCCTCACAACCTGCACTATGCCTGACTCAAGCCACTGATACTAGGCCTCACATTCCTAAGTAGTGACATTATTTTGGTTTTTCTTCCCTTTTCCCAAAAAGGGCTGGCTTCATTTTTTTACATTTATTTAATTCGTTCTTTTAAACACTTGTTCCTCACACACACAATACTTCTGAGAAATCACAACTGTACTTGTAACCATTATGCACATGCTAAGAAACCAAGGGCTGTATTTTCAAGGGTTCTCTACTTGCGTGCTTACTTAAGACTTGTAAGGGGGTATTAAGCTGGAGAACCACAGTTAGTGGAAGCTTTTCAAAATTTGCTATCAGGAGACAGTCAAGATCACTTGTTCTGTGCAACACACACTTAGGTGGGAAAAAGCACTGGAAACAGGCAGAAAGGCTCTCACAACCACCCCTCTGACCACATCAGGCTCTCTTGTCTTCAGGGCCGCCCAGGGGCGGGGGCGCGCAAGTGGGGCAATTTGCCCCGGGCCCTGCAGGGGTCCTGCGAGCTCTGTCCCAGCGGCGGACCAGGTCTTCGACAGCATTTTGGCAGCAGGGGGCCCTTCAGTGCTGCTGAAGATGTGGAGCAATTGAAGGGCCCCCCGCCGCCGAAGACCCGGACTGCCACCAGAATAGTACAAGTGCCGCAGCTCCCCCGCTTTGCCCCAGGCCCCCTGAATCCTCTGGGCAGCCCCGCTTGTCTTTACAGTATATGAAAAGCTCAGTAACCACACTAAGTATCAGTAGCAGGGTAAGAAACTAGGAGTGGCAGTAGCCAGGGCCGGCTCCAGGCACCAGCACACTAAGCAAGTGCTTGGGGCGGCATGCCGCGGGGGGCGCTCTGCCAGTTGCCGGGAGGGCAGCAGGTGGCTCCGGTGGACCTCCTGCAGGGACGCCTGCGGGAAGTCCACCAGAGCCGCGGGACCGGCGAGCGGCAGAGCGCCCCCCACAGCGTGCCGCCGTGCTTCGGGCGGCGAAATTGCTAGAGCCGGCCCTGGCAGTAGCACTTTGATTTGTGATGCAGGACTCCATGGTTGGATTAGATCAAGGGTGAGCATCCCTTTGGGAAATTGAAACTAGTCACATTCCCCTTCAACATGTTGTAGATGTTAACATGTTGTGACAAAGTCCCTCTTCTACCTTGGTGGGTCCTGCGCTTCTTGGCGGATTTGCTCACCTCAGTGATCTTCCCCTCTGGTGGAACCCACAGTCTGGATCAACTCCTCCTGTGTCTGATCAGGAGTTGGGAGGTTTGGGGGGAACCCGGGCCCACCCTCTACTCCGGGTTCCAGCCCAGGGCCCTGTGGTTGCAGCTGTCTATAGTGCCTCTTATAACAGCTGCATGACAGCTACAATTCCCTGGGCTACTTCCCCATGGCCGCCTCCAAACACCTTCTTTATCCTCACCACAGGTCCTTCCTCCTGGTGTCTGATAATGCTTGACTATGATAATTCCTCAATCCTCCAGCAGCACACCCTCTCAGTCTCAGCTCCTTGTGCCTCTTGCTCCCAGCTCCTCACACGCACTTCTCTCCTCTGGCTCCTCCTGCTTGACTGGAGTGAGCTCCCCTTTTTATACCAGGTGCCCTGATTAGCCTGCCCTGATTGGCTGCAGGTGCTCCAATCAATGTAGCTCTCTCCAGTGCCTTCTAGAAAGTTCTTAATTGGGCCCAGGTGCCTTAATTACTCTGGAGCAACTGCCATTTTGGTTCCCATGGTACTAGGGATTTGCTTAGCCTGGGGCTAACATACCTGTTCCTGAGTACTTTCCTGTAGCCATCCGGCCTTGCTCCATCACAATGTGTAGGCCTTTAACATTTTCCTGTCTGCCCTTTTCTCCACCCCCAGTTAGTCCTTCATGCCTCGTATTGGGAAATGCTAGTGTAGATCTTCATAAGAGGAAACATCCTTTCTTTCATGCCTGGATTAACAGTAAAATAGTTAATACTGACAAAATATCATCTGAGTTAGCTACCATTGAAATGAGCCAGCTCATACCTGAGAGCTATAGTTTCAGGCTCTTTGCAAACTCATGCAGATGTCTCCATATCAGTTACATTTGCTCTATCTTTTATTTTGGTTTGTTTTGCAACCATAGCAGTTAAAAGTTTTAATTTTTAATCAAAGCTGACATCATGAGCCACGGAGGAGAATATTTACACAGCCCTCAGCTCGTCCCCTCACTCACCAACAGGGAAACGCACCCCACTCCCTAGGGAACACTGATGTACACAATGACACTTTGGTATGCTAGCGATTGAGATACCTACCCACATTGGAGTCCCTGATGCAATTCTGCGACAGGGCCTTGCTCAATGAGGAGTTACTAAAACAACCTGCTGCAGATATTCCAATGACCTGATGCACAGAATTCACGCAGGGCAGGGTAGTTTCACATGCTGAACCAAAACTGAAAAATTGCTACACAGAATCACAGAAATGTAGGGATGGAAGGAACCTTGAGGGGTCAAGTCCAGTCCCCAGTGTTGAGGCAGGACCAAGTAAACAGATGATCCCTGACAGGTGTTTGTCTAACTTGTTTTTAATCAAATGATAAGGATTCCACAAACTCCCTTGAAAGCCTATTCCAGTGCTTAACTATCTGTATAGTTAGTTACATATTAGGAAAATTTTTCTAATTTCTCTTGCTGCAGATTAAGCCCATAACTTCTTGTCCTACCTTCAGTGGACATGGAGAACAATTGATCACTGTCCTCTTCATAACAGCTCTTAGCATATTTGAAGACTTATCACTTTTGTTGCTCTCCTCTGGACTCTCGCCAATTTGTCCACATCTTTCCCAAAGTGTGGCTCCCAGAATTGGACACAGTATCTCCAGCTGAAGCCTCTCCAGTGCCAAGCAGAGCTGGACAATTGCCTCCGATATAACACTCTTAGTACATCCCAGAATTATATTAGGCTTCTTTGCTACTGCATCACATTGTTGACACTCAATTTGTGATCCACTGTAACCCCCAGATCCTTTTCAGAAGTACTATCACCAAGCCACTTATTCCCCATTTTGTAGTTGTGCATTTGATTTTTCCTTCCTAATGAAGTACTTTGTGCTTGTCTTTATAGAATTTCCTTGTTTATTTCAGACCAATTCTCTAATTTGTCAAAGTTATGAAGTCTAATTCTGCTAGCAACCTCTCCACTCAGATTTTATAAGCATTCTCTCCAAGTCATTAATGAAAATATTTACTAGTTTTGGACACAAGACTGACCCCTGCAGGACCCCACTATATAGATTCATAGACTTTAAGGTCAGAAGGGACCATCACGATCATCTAGTCCAGAGGTCCCCAATCTGTGGGGCATTCCCCCCTAGGGGGGTGCCAAGGAACATTTGGGGGGCCCACCTGGGACCCGGGACAGGGGCAGGGAGGGAATGTCACCAAGCTCTGCTCCTGGCCCCAGCTCCAGCTGCTGGCCAGCCCCATGCCTGGGGCCTCAGGCTGCCAGACCCATACCTGGGGCTCTGAGACCACCCCAGTTGTGGCCCCAGCCTCAGCCCACTTACCCATCTGCGTGCCCCCCTCCCGGAGCTGCAGCCCCACTCCTGGCCGGCGGGGGAAAAATGGGGGCACGGTCGCAAGGTAAAATGTTTGGGGACCACTGATCTAGTCTGACCTCCTGCACACTGCAGGCCACAGAACCTCACCTACCCACTCCTGTAATAAACCCCTAATTTCTGCTGGAGTTACTGAATTCCTTAAGTCATGATTTAAAGACTTCAAGTTACAGAGAATCCACCATTTACACTAGTTTAAATCTGCAAGTGACCCATGCCCCATGCTGCAGAGAAAAGTGAAAAACCCTCAGGGTCTCTGCCAATCTGACCAGGGAGAAAATTTCTTTCTGACCCCAAATATGGACATCAGTTAGATTCTGAGCATGTGGGCAACTCACCAGCCAGATACCTGGGAAAGAATTCTCTGTTGGGACACTAGATGGGGAGGGCTATGAGTTACATCACCAGCCACTGGAGTTATTTGCTACTAGCAGTTGCAGATTTCCTACAATGGCATGTAGCCCATCTCATCATACCATCCTCTCCATAAACTTATCAAGCTCAGTCTTGAAGCCATTTAGGTTTTTTGCCCTCCACGGCTCCCCTTGGAATGCCATTCCAAAACCTCACTCCTCTGATGGGTGGAAACCTTCATCTAATTTCATGCCTGTTCTGTTCATTCCCTCTAGGGCACCTGGCATTGACCACTGTCAGAAGATAGGATACTGGGCTAGAGGGACCTTTGGTCTGACTCAGTATGGCCGTTCTTATGCCTAAAGTTGTTTAAGATAGACAGTTTATATCCATTTGTTCTTGTGTCCACAGTTGTACTTAACTTAAATAACTCCCCTCCCTCCCTGGTATTTATTCTCTGATGTATTTATAGAGAGCAATCATATCTCCCCTCGGCCTTCTTTTGGTTAGGCTAAACCAGCCAAGCTCTTTGAGTCTCCTCTCATAAGAAATATACCTCCTCAAAGTTTACAGCAAACCACAGATTACTCTGAGTATGCTCTTTCAACCAGATGTGCACCCACGTTACATTAATTTCATATAGGCCATGTTTCTCTAATTTGATTATTAAAATGGCATGTGGGACTGATTAGGTTGGTTTGGCCTGATTTGTTCTTGACAAATCCATGCTGGCAATTCTTTATAAGCCTATTATCTCTAGGTGCTTTCAAATAGAATGTTTAATAATTTCTTCCAGTATCTTTCCAGGTATCAAAATTAGGCTGACTAGTCTATAATTCCCTAGGGTCCTCTTTGTCCCCGTATGCTATGTGCTATGTTTGCCATTTGCCAGTTCTCTGGAACCTCACTTGTCCTCCATGTTCTCAAATATAGTTGATAATGATTCCAAAATTACCTAGGATGAACTTCTATCAGTCTCTGCCTACCTGAATACATCTAAATACTATTTATAATCTGTTCTTCCCCAATTTCGGCTTGAACTCCTTCACCTTTCTTATTATGTTGAGGATCTGGTCACCATTAACCTTTTTAGTAAAGACTAAAGCAAAAGAGGCATTAAACATCTCCGCCTTCTTGATGTCATCAATTATTAGTTTTCCTCCCCCACTAAGTAGAGGACCTACAATTTCCTTCATCTTGCTCCTAATGAATTTAAAAGCCATCTTATTACCTTGTGTGTCCCTTGCTAGGTGTAATACTCATTTTGTGACTTATCCTTTCTGATTCTGTCCCTACATGTTTATGCTATTCTTTTGTACTCCTCAGCAATTCATCCATATTTCTACTTTTTGTAGGATTCCTTTTTGGTTTTCAGGTACTTTAAAAGCTCCTGATGGAGCCGTACTGGCCTCTTCCTATTCTTACCATCTTTCCTTCGCATTGGGATAAGAGGAGGTTACTCACCTTGTGCAGTAACTGACATTCTTCGAGATGAGAGTCCCTGTGGGTGCTCCACTCTAGGTGTCGGTGCGCCCCTGCGCCTTTGATCGGAGATTTCTGCAGCAGTACTCGTACTGGCCATGCATGCTCAGAGCCTGCCCCCCGCTCTGAGTATACCTCTAGTGAGCATGCGCGGCCGGTTCCCTCAGTTCCTTCTCTACAACGGAGGCTACCCCAATTCCGAAGTAGAGGGGAGGAGGGTGGGTAGTGGAGCACCCACAGGGACACTCATGTCGAAGAACGTCAGTTACAGCACAAAGTGAGTAACCTCCTCTTCTTCTTCTTCAAGAGATGTCCCTGTGGGTGCTCCACTCTAGGTGACTTCGAAGCAGTGTATCTCAAGGAGGTAGGGATTTCGGATCTGGCAGGAATGCAGTAGATAATACTGCCCTGCCTAATCGAGTGTCAGAGAGAGGGTCCTGAGTAAGGGCATAGTGTTTGATAAATGTGTGCTCGGAGGACCAAGTGGCTGCTCTACAAATGTCAGTCAATAGTACTTTACATAAGAAGGCTACAAAGGTAGATACAGCTCTAGTGGAATGTGTTCTGATCAATGCTGGAGGTGTAACGTTTTTTATCAGATAGAGTCGTATGCAATCGGAGATCCAGTTTGAAAGTCTCTGGGTAGAGATAGGCATGCCTTTGGAGCGCTCTGCAATGGAGACAAAGAGTCTAGGAGAGTTTCTGAAGGGTTTGGTTCTGTCCAAATAGAAGGATAAGGTCCTGCGCACATCAAGTGTGTGCACTGTGGCTTCGAAGGAGTTTGCATGTGATTTCGGAAAGAAAGTTGGTAGATGTATTGGTTCATTGATGTGAAATGAAGCGTGAACTTTTGGAAGGAATTTTGGGTGTAGGCGTAGAGTAACTTTGTCCTTGAAGAAGAGCGTATATGGTGGATCTGCCATAAGGGCTGCTATCTCGCCTGCCCGTCTGGCGGAGGTAATCGCCACCAAAAAGGCTGTTTTCATTGAGAGGTGCAAGAAGGAGCAGGTGGCTAAGGGCTCAAAGGGTTGATGAGTTAAACAGGACAATACTAGGTAAAAATCCCATAGAGGGGCAGGTGGCTTAATGTCTGGATACAAGGTTTGGAGTCCCTTCAGGAAACGCTTGGTGATGGGATGAGCGAAGACCGAGGTATTGTCAACTGTACCATGAAAGGTTGTGATGGCAGCTAAGTGGACTCCTGATGGAGCTGAAGGAAAGGCCGGATTGCTTAATGTCCAATAGGTAGTCGAGTATGCAGGGAAGAGGTGCCGAGGTAGGAGACAGTTGTTTAGTTGAACACCATTCTGTAAATCGTTTCCACTTTCGGAGATAGGTGGTACGGGTGGATTGTGTTCTGCTGTGTAGAAGTACCCTCTGAACTTGGTCGCAACAGTCTAGTTCTCGTTGGGAGAACCATGCAGATACCAGGCTTTGAGATGAAGCATGGAGAGATTCGGGTGAAGAAGCCGGCCGTGTTGCTGTGATAAAAAGTTCGGGATGAGAGGCAGTGAGATCGGTGGTCGGATTGACATTCTGGTGAGGAAAGGGAACCACGGTTGTCTCAGCCATGAAGGTGCGATCAAGATCACCCTGGCAAGGTCCGTTTGTATCTTTATGAGGACCCTGTTGAGCAATGGTATTGGGGGAAATGCATAAAGTAAGTCCCGGTGCCATGGGATCATGAATGCGTCTCCGAGGGAGTGTTTGCCCAGTCCCGCCCTGGAGATAAAATTGAGGCATTTTGTGTTTTTCACGGTTGCAAAGAGATCTATGGTGGGTGACCCCAAGTGCGAAATATGTTGTAAATAGTTCCCTCGTCTATCTCCCATTCGTGCTCCGAAGGGAAACATCTGCTTAACTCGTCGGCAGTGGTGTTCATCACTCCTGGGAGATAAGCAGCTGATATGCGGATGTGGTTCGCAAGGCACCAATTCCAGAGTTTTATGGCCTCTGAGCAAAGAGAGTGGGAACGAGCCCCTCCTTGTCTGTTTACGTAGAACATGCAGGCAATGTTGTCTGTCATTATGCGTACATGCTGATTCTTGATTAGTGGAAGGAAGCGGCAGCAGGCATTCCGTATAGCTCGAAGTTCTAGAACATTTATGTGCAGGGAGGTCTTGGAAGGAGACCATAGCCCATGGACTGTTTGGTGAGAGATGTGGGCCTCCCAGCCAGTGAGGGATGCATCGGTCACCATTATCAGAGTTGGGGAGGTCTGGAGGAAGGGGACTCCAGAGCAGAGGTTGTAGGGGGACTGTCCACATAGGAGAGAATCTTTGACTCGGTAGGGTATGGCCAGGTGTTTGTTTAGTGAGTGCACGTTTGGTTTGTAAACTGTGGCCAGCCAAGCTTGGAAGCACCTCATGTAGAGACGTGCATTCTGGACCACGAAGGTGCACGAGGCCATGTGTCCTAGTAGTTGGAGGCAGTCTCGGGCAGTGACCCGGGGGCTGTTGCGAAGTCTCATAGCCAGCAGTTTTATGGTATTGAATCGGTCGGGTGAGCGAGATGCCAGCCCGGTTGTGGAGTCGAGGCTCGCTCCTATAAACTCCAGGTGCTGGGTAGGACTTAATGTGGATTTGCTTCTGTTTATTTGCAGGCCCAGGGATTGGAAGCAATCGATGGTGAGTTGTGTGAAGCGGAGGGCCTCGTCAAACGTGGAGGCCTTCAGGAGGCAATTGTCGAGGTAAGGGAATATTATGACCCCTTTTTTCCTGAGGTAGGCAGTGACTAACCGCTAGGAGCTTGGAGAAAACTCGGGGGGCAGTGGAAAGGCCGAAGGGTAGAACTCTGTATTGGAAATGCGTTGAGCCGAGGGTAAAACGAAGAAAACCTCTGTGGGCCGGGTGGATAGTGACGTGAAAGTAGGCGTCTTGTAGGTCGAGGGCTGAAAACCAATCACCCTGCTCCAGGGCTGGAATTATGGTGGTGAGAGTAACCATCTTGAACTTTTGCTTTTTGATAAATTTGTTGAGCCCCCTGAGGTCGAGGATCGGTCGCCATCCTCGTTTTCTTTTCTGTTAAGAAATAATGGGAGTAGAACCCTTTCCCCTTGTGGCATTCGGGCATGAGTTCGATAGCCCCCAGGTGAAGGAGATGTTGTACTTCTTGCTGGAGGTGTAGCTCGTGAGAGGGGTCCCTGAAGAGGGATGGGGAGGGTGGGTGGGTGGGAGGTAAGGAGAGGAAGGGGATAGAATACCCAGTTGTGATGACCCCTAGAACCCACTTGTCGGTGGTAATATTCTGCCATTGGTCCAAAATTGGCTGTAGGCGGTGTCCAAAAGATAGTTGTAGGCGGTGCATACGCTGAAGTTGGGACGATGTTTACGAGACCCTCGACCAAAGGTTCAAATCTGCTTATTAGCTGGAGGAAGTTGGGGCATCCCGGAAGAATTGGGGCGACGCCGCTGGTATCTGGATCTCTGGCGTTGGTGTTGCTGTTGTTGATCCTGAGCTCTTGGGAAATGCTGAGTATATGGGGGGTAGCGTGGACGGTGGTAAGGTTGATAGCTGTACTGTCGCCTTCTGGTTGTAGGGGTTTGGATGCCTAAGGATTGAAGAGTTGCCCTTGAGTCCTTCATTGAGTGAAGCACCTCATTCATGGTGGAAGCAAACAGTTTATCACCACCAAAAGGGAGATCCTCTATGGTGCTCTGAACCTCGCAAGGAAAGAGGGAAGAGGAGAGCCATGAACCTTGGTGCATGACCACCGCCGTAGCGGTGGATCTTGCTGCGGTATTGGCTGCATCCAGAGCTGCTTGAAGAGCCGTGCATGATATGATTTGGCCCTCGGAAACTAAAGCTGTAAACTGTTGTTTCTTCTGATCTGGAATGTGTTCAATAAAGTCCATGAACTTGTTATAGTTTCTATGGTCGTACTTTGCCAGAACTGCGGTATAATTGGCAATTTGAAATTGTAAGGTTGAAGAGGCATACACTTTGCAACCCAGCAAGTCTAAGCGTTTGCCGCCTTTGTTGGCTGGGGTATGGCGGAAATACTGTTGTTTGTTCCTTTGATTGGCTGCGTCCACTACCAGTGAGTTTGGCGCAGGATGTGAGAAAAGGAATTCAGAGCCCTTAGAGGGAATGAAGTATTTACGGTCTGCTTGTTCGCAGGTAGGCTGGCTTGTGGCTGCAGCCTGCCAGATGGACTTAGGAGGTTCCAGAAGGGCTGCATTGATTGGTAATGCCAGTCTGGATGAAGAAGAGGGTTGCAGGATGTCCGTTAACTCATGTTGTTGGTCCGGTACTTCCTCTAGATTGATTCTAAGCTCGCTGGCAACGCTTTTAAAGAGATCCTGGAATTTCAAAAAATCATCTGAGTACGTTAGAGTGGAGGGAAGTAAAGCTTCTTCAGGCATTACTTCAGTTGGTACTGGGTCAGGAGCAGGAGTTAATTGATCCTGAGAATGGGAGGCTGCCACCAAGTGAGTCATATCATTTGGACATTCGCGTCTCGTTGAATTGGAATAGTGGGTGTGCTGCCGAGGGAAAGATGCCCCTGGGGCCCAATACTGCCACGGTGGTGGAAAAGGCATAGGTGGTGCCATCCAGGGGTTAACACACCAAGAGGCAGGGTCTTGAGGATAGTCTGAGACAATTTTCCTGTGCCCGCAGGTGACAGGAATCCGAGGATGGAATTCTGACTGCATTGAAACATCACCCTGTAGTTCAGACTTCTCCTCACTGGAGGAAGGCTGTTCAGACCCTGAATCATTCGTAAGGGAGAAGCAATCTTTAAGGAAGGGCGATTGCAGTGTAGGTGACACTTAGGCCTGGTCCACACTGGGGGGCAGTGTTGAGGTAAGATCCCGTAGCTGAAGTCGAAGTATCTTATCTCGACTTAACTCCCGTCCTCACCGCTCGGGATCAACGTCTGCGGCTCCCCCATCGACTCCGCTACCGCTACTCGCTCCGGTGGAGTTCCGGAGTCGATGGGAGCGCGTTCGGGGATCGATATATCGCGTCTAGATGAGATGCGATATATCGATCCCCGCAAAATCGATCGCTACCCGCCGATTCGGCGGGTAGTCTGGACATACCCTAAGAGGTCACTTGACTGGGTAAACAGCAGCACTGAGGCAGCTGAAAGTGAAGGCTGATAGAATTGGTGTGAGGGAACCCAGGCTTGCACTGGAGTTCTAAATCTTGGCTCTGTGCCACGTAGCACTGTTAATGCCGGTGCTGGAGCCGCACTATTAATAGCAGGCTGTGGTGCCTCAGGGGGTCCTGATATGTCAGCACCGCGTTCATTGCGGTGCCGATAGGTGCCATAATCGAGGCAGGCAACTGAAAGCCTGTCGCCTCGGCACCGGAGCTATGCGCTGCCGCTGAAAGCACAGGCGGGTTTAACGCGGTGCTGGAGGAGCCCGGCTCGTCGAAAGTGCTCAGGCGGGTGAGCACCGGTAAGGAGACTGTGGATTTGACTGGAGAAGGTTTGTGTCTAAGGGCTTCTTTTGAATTTGACAGAAGGTGCCCTCGTTTTGCTGCTTTCTTCTGCTTTTTAGAAGTGGGAGAACTGTGTCGGTGAGCAGAGGCAGAGTCTGTGCCAGGGTCTGAGGTGGACCCTAAGGATTTTTGAAGTAGAATAAGTTTAAGTTTTAGCTCCCTGTCCTTTCTCGCTCTGAAGCTTAGTTTAGTGCAGTGAGCACATTATGGGTCTCCCCCAAACATTTTATGCACTGTGAATGTCCATCGGAGAGAGGGATAATGTCCTTACAGAAGGAGCAGCGCTTAAAGCCTGTGGAGCCAGGCATATCTGAAGCAGCTGAGAGAGAATTTTTTTTTTTTTTAACAGTAGAAAAAAGGGTAACACTAACTAACAACTAACTAACAAGAAACTGTCTAACTAAGTTATTTTAAGATGAGGAAAGAAATTCTTTAAGGAGTCTTCTGAGCTCCGTCTCAAGCTGGGGACGGTAGAGAAGGAACTGAGGGAACCGGCCGCGCATGCTCACTAGAGGTATACTCAGAGTGGGGGGCAGGCTCTGAGCATGCATGGCCGGTACGAGTACTGCTGCAGAAATCTCCGATCAAAGGCGCAGGGGTGCACCGACACCTAGAGTGGAGCACCCACAGGGACATCTCTCGAAGAATAATTTGCAGTTCTACATTTAATACCATCAAATTGTTTAATACCTACTCTTTAGGAGTCACATGATGGGTTAATTCATCATTCCATCAAAGTCAAGCAGCTCCCTACCTGCATCTGTGTGAACTGTCAGAAGCTTGTGAAACACTTATTGCCTCAGGACTGAATGATAATAGTATTAAAAAAAGTATGCAGATTGCATTACTTGGCTCAAACCACAAAGCACAGATTAGAACACAAACCTGTTTCTTGTATACCCTTCGACATTCAGCACATCTATCCAATCATTGTAATATTTGTCAACTTAGTATGAAAACTAAGAATTGGTCTGTTACAGAATTAGGTCGACATAAGGCAGCTTCTGTCAACCTAATTAGGTCAGGGTACACAATGCAGCCTTGTCCTGCCAATGTAAGTGCCCTACTACACCAACATCATAACTGCACCTCCACGAGATGCATAGGGCTTATGTCAGTGTAGTTAGGGCAATGCAATGTCCATGTAGACATTGCGTTAAGTTGGCTGTCATTCTTGTCAATTTCATGCTTCATGCTGGAGCCGTGAAATTGACAAGAAAGCCTGGGGCTCGTGGTGGGCTCTAGGTAGAGCCTGGTTGCCCCACAGATTGGCTTCCCACTCCCAACCAGGCTGCTGCTTGTGCTCGTAGCTGAGAGCCCTGCTGCCTCCAGACTCCCCACTGGGCTGGAGATGAGAAGCCTGGGCAGTTGCTCCCTCGCCCATCTGCCCCCATCGAGGAGGTGAGAAGCTTGAAGGGGCCGCTGGGCTCCCGGTAGGGAGCTATGAGCCCTGGCTCTCAGCTCCCCAGGTTACCCATCTTCAGTCGGTGGATGCGCTCCTGGTAAGGATGTGCACCACCAACAAAAGAAAGGTAGTGTGAACAGTACGTTAACCTAACATAGGTTGATTTAAGTTTGTAGTGTAGACACACCCCGTATGAATGTCATTTTGTTGGCACTCATATCAGAATAGTATTACACAGGCTAGTAAGACAATAGCCTAGAGAGATTATTCATATACAAACTGGATTTTTTTTTTTAATATAGCTATATAAACCCCTAAGTATTGTATCTTCAAGATTCTTTCAAATGGAATATTCACAGTACAAACATAAATGTATTTTGCCATTACCTAAACACTAAAGCTTATACATTCATTTTCTTGATTAATCTCACATTGTGAAATAAAGTTAGTTTCCAGTTTATAGAATTGAGGGGATTTTTACTTTATTTGATGAAAAAAATATACATGGTATTGACACGTATGATGTAATCTCTCTCAAATAAGAACTAAAAATTTGCATGATATTTTACAAATGGTTTCACTGTATAAGGTGCATTTATTGCTGTTCTACATTAAAGTTGAGGGAAAAACATTACATAGCAGGCTAGTTAGACAGAGAAAAAAATTCAAATTCCAGTCTTACTCATTCCTGTATTAGAGGTGGATATTATTCTGAACAAAGTAATCATTCCCTATATTGCTTTAAAGATTTTAGTGCATTATGTTTTAAGTTGGTCTCAGAAGATACTGATTATATAGCATTCTGAATAGCACTCTTTGTGATTCATATTGCAGTTCCTGACTTTTTTTTTTATGGTACTGCTCAAAGATGTTGACCATTTATACTAGAACATACAGTGTAAATAGAACTCCAAGAGATTAAATAGAATTCTGCTCTAGTTCCTGTACAGTAAATGCCTGGATAGTCAGTTTCACTGTACTCACTTTGTATTCAGAAAAAAGTTCTAAGCCTGCCCTACTAAAAAATAAGTGATTTAAAAAAATAATTTCTACAGAAAATGTTCGGTTTTCCATTTACTCTTACATGAATTATGGTTTAAGGCCACTTTAACTTGGTCCAGTTTTTTAAAATCCATTGCTGAAAGGGATGAAGATAACAGTGTTAGCTAATTTTTCAATACCAATTGATACATATCTTAAAATGTGGTGCTCTCTGTAACATCCCATCCTAAGTACTGACTGAGTATCTTGATTCACATTAGAACTAGTACAGGTAGTAGTGAAATTGTGAATAATTACATATACTAAATTCCTATGAGGATACAGCCCATTTTCTAACATGCTTTCCTCACTGGGAAATCTTGCTCCTAGGACTAGAATTAAAACAGAACGGCATTCCATCATACAGCTCTATCATTCAGCTAGTTAACTATTGCTTAACAGCCATAGGCAGACCTGCCTATTTGTTTGTAATAAAAACAAAACAATTAAGTCATAGAACTGTTATTAAGCCAAGTATCTTCTACAAAGTAAACACTATTTCCATGTTAAATACAAATCTCTTCAAGCTTTTTTTTTAAATATCATGTACAAGTATTTATATAATTTACTTTTTTTAAATAAAAAATGTAATTGTGCTTCTCATGGCTGATCTACACTTTTGTATAAAGTATGCTGATTTTGTTGATTATTAGGTTTTTGGGGGGCTGCAAAACAAAATTCTAAAGCATTTGTACTAGACTAACCAAATAGATCTTTAATAAAAAGTGATGCTGCCATCAAAAGGCAGAGGCTAAAAAAATTAAAGCTCTTTAATTTCTCACTAAAATCTACATATTCCACAAAGGTTAAGGACTCACAGCAACATTTATATTTTGTTAGAGGACAGTACAATATCCTTCAGTATGAGTTCATTCCTTTACTGGGTACTTAATTTCTTCGTCAGTAGATCTAACATCATTATTTACCATAGGCAAACTAAATGGTGCACTTTGAGGAACGCTGTTTAGAAATGGTTCACTGTCTTTTTTATTTTGGGTCTATTTACAAAACAATTTCTAGATACGTTAGCAATAAATAATTCTGATATTCAAACTGTCAATGCTCATGCGCACACCGACAAGATGGATGCATGCTTTAAAAATATTTACATTACACAGTATCTTCTTCATAGCCCTCTCCCTTATAATAGCAGAAAGTGCATTTTCTCTCACATTCTTTGTTTGGAATCTGTGTTTTAATCTTGCTTCTGAGGGATACAGCCTTCCATCTCAACAACTTCTGGCCAGCCCTCATATTTGTTTGTATCCTTGTTGTTCTTTATATGCTATAAAGAGAGAACATGAATCCATTGTTAAAAGTAAAACCATTTGTCCTGTTACCATAATAAACTAGGCTACCACTGATTAATAATAATAATAAAAAAATGCCCTCCAGAAATGCATATACATCCTTTAGCAAAGGCTACTCTGTAGGTCTGAGACAGAACTAGAGACAAAATAAATTATTTTCCCTTATCTATATATAACCTAAATCTTAATCCAAATCATGAATACAAAATCAATGACCACAATAGAATATCTGCTAATAGCCATGAATCTGGAAAATTGGATGCTAAGTAGGCTCCTTAAGTCAGAGTTTCTCAAATGCGACCACCATGGTCTTTTCTTGTGGCCACAGCCTCCTGGGCTGTGATTGCGGGGAGAGGGAGGAAGAGGGGAAGGTGGGCTCTAAGCAGTGGCCCCTCTCCCAGGGCCTCCAGCAGCGGCTGGGCCCTGCTCCCCTCTGGAGAGACAAACTCTGGAAGTGCAGGCAGCTGGTGTTTCTAGTCTGTTTAGGTCCAGTAAAGAATAGAGACAAATGTAAATTGTTTTTATTACTGGAGTCTGAAAAAACCCTATAAATAAATTACGATTTGGACATGTATACGTGCATATTTATTTTGTTTTTCCTAAAGTTAATTTAGTATTTTAGGAAAAATTGTCAGCACAGCCACCAGCAAGAGTTGGTGGCCACACTCTGAGGCTACCAAAAAATTTGTTGTGAGAACCCCTTGCCTTAGACTATATGTAGGCACTGAAATAAGTGTTCTATTTTCAAAAGCAACTTGAAATAATTGGGATCTGTTGGGTGATTGGCATTTTTGAAAATTAGGCTACTTACTTAGGTGCCTAAATTTTGAATTTCAAACACCCATTTTTGAACTGACCTATATGACCATATTATAGCTACCTGGTTTTTTTAAAAAGTAAGAATAACTAAAACTCTGTAACATGAGTTTATTAGTTTTAATGTAGATCTATGTATCATTTTTCTAAGGTGCATATCACAGAATCCTTTTGTATATTTAAAAGAAGTTAAATATTCAAAGAATTATTTGTGGAACTTAAATACTAACTATTTACTGTGATACGTGTAAGACAATGATTGATGTTCATATAATAGGCTGAGCCTCGCTTAGTACAAATTGACTTATCACACTTTGAAAAGTAATATTAGCAACAAACCTGTTCAAATGGACTTTTAGTCTTAATTCCTTTTCCACCACAAAAGACCCAGTTGTCTCTAAAACCAAGGTTCGTAATAGACGTGCTTCCCAGTTCAGCAATCAGTTTCCGTGCCTCCTCATTAAGCCTTGAACAAAATGCAAAGTGTGTTAAATGTGAAAAATAGAATCTATGTAGCTAGATCCTTTATTGCTCAATTCACAATTCAGCTTCTAATTCACACAATACAATTTCCAGTTAGTTGGTTTTTGGGCTAGTGTTACAATTAGAATTGGGAATGCCTCTCTTTATGAGGCCCGTTGATCGAATGAGATTTCTACCATTTGATGCCAAAATCTCACATGTCCAGCAGGCGGATCCAAACTTGCAAAAACCAAGGCCTCCAGTGCTGCAAGGATCTATGCACATGCTTAACTTAAAAAATGTTAGTACTTCCACTGAGTTCAGTGGGACTACTCATGCTCAAAATTAAGCACACGTGAAATCTGGATCAGGATCTGATCACCACCTGCTCAGCCCATATCTATAGAGAACAATTTTTGGAATAGTATCACTCTCAATCAAACAGCCTTTCCAAGGTAGGCCTGATAGACTGTAGATTACAAATCAACCAGATGAATTATTTATCTTTTGTATGCTTTTCTCTAGGTTTTGATTTTATATTTTGAATGCTTGGATATCATAAAGCAGGCCATTTAGTCTGATCACAATTACGTGAAAGATGAAACGTATGATTGCTCAGGTCCCAATTTAAAATTAATGATGCTGCCCTTTGCCATAATTATGGCTCTAGATCTAAACAAACCAGTTATAGCAGGGAAGATAAAATGATGATATAACAAGATAAAGAACATTTTATTTCAAATTTATGAGGCAACCCTTTTTTCTCCTGCCAGCTACTATATTTTGGCCAGTAATTTAGCTCATTTTCAATTTCTGAGCACTCCACAAAACTTTTGATTACTACTAACTAATGTGGTACAATCATATGGTATGAATTCAAAATACATCACATTAAGCCAGAGCTTTGGGCACACCAAATTGAGTTAATTTATGGGCTACTGTCCTGTGATTGTACAGAATATTTAGACGGTTACATCCCACTAATGCAGCTCTACAGATAAGGCACAGATTTTGTTGAAAATGTTTGCATTTACTATTACCAGGATGCAATACTGATGAGGTTTTTGTTATTCATATGAAGTTACTAGTGAACATTAGAGTCTGGGTATTGACATGGACCGCCCAAACCCACATTCCTATTGACCTGTTGAGCTGCTGCTTTTTTTTTTTTTTTTTTGGCTGTCGTCACACTTAGATACCAGCTCTCGCAAGTACACAGCTGGGATATGATTACTGAAACAAAACAAAAGATATCTCTGCATCCATATTATTAAATATCATGAAGGGAAAAACGTGCAACAGGCAGCTAGTCAAAAGGGGAGGGGATGGTGGAAGACACACCTTCAGGAGTGGGGGAGAAGCAGAAGGAGGTTAGGAGGAGAAAAGTGATAATTTTTAACTGCCTTCTTTCCCTAGCACTAGTAGTTTGGAATAAGCAGCCACTTTTAATCCACTCTATTGTACAACCTAATTTGGGAACAGTTCAATATTATAAATCTAGGTTTTACCATAGAAAGTGGCTATTGTGCCATGATCTGCTACTGAAAGAACAGCTGGGCTGGAGGGGGATGGGTTAACAGAACTTGAAAAATATTTACAAAAAATGTTTTGAATACTTAATTTATTTCCTAATTAGGAAAAAGTTGCTCACAACTTTTTTGTTTGTTCTCATACTCTTCTTCCACAAGGAATTATTTTTCATAGTTGAAGTATAGGTTGCATAAAATTATTTGTAATGGCTATTTAGCTTTAAAAATGGAAATAATAGATAACCTATAACCTAATAGCAATAAAACACATCAGAGTCTGCATTACTTTGCTGTTGGTGAACACTCTGGTGGTTTGACTGTTTGCTTCACATCATCTCCTTGTGTAGACCAACAGTTTACTAAAGCATAACCTATTGTAGCTTACTGATATAGTGCAAATGCCACCACCTCAGTCACATACACTGGCAATTACAATACTTAAGCAAAAGGGAATCAACTAATAGTCATGATGACAACCTTAACTCTTGACTTATTTGCTTGTGTTGGTTTAAACAACATTTAGGGCCTGAGCTTGAGAACGATTAGATGAAACCTGAGATAGATGTATATTCATGTATGCAAAACTGAAACAACTGCACCTGCAATGTATGCTCAAACCATGGACCTAATATGAAATCAAAGAACTCATTAACTTTAGAACAAAAAAAAATGAACTTGCACAATCTATTGATATGGTAATGGCAAACAGACAGACATTACATATCTGCATTTGAAGAAGTGAGGTTTTTTAACCCATGAAAGCTTATGCACAAATAAATCTGTTAGTCTATAAGGTACCACTGGACTCCTTGTTGTTTTTGTGGATATAGACTAACACGGCTACCCCCTAATACATTACATATGTAGTTATTTAGAATCTCAGGGTTGGAAGGGACCTCAGGAGGTCATCTAGTCCAACCCCCTGCTCAAAGCAGGACCAATCCCGACAGAGTTTTTCCCTTTAGGGGCAGGAAATGGGCCCCTAAAGGACTGAATTCACAACCCTGGGTTTAGCAGGCTAATACTCAAACCACTGTCAAAGTTGTGCATGGGACACCTTCATTGCAAAAAGCCCATTTGATACCCAATTCATTGCTCCTTTTAACCTAAAAGGCTTTATAATCATAACTGCTACACATGTTGCATACTAAATACAGTAGAACCTCAGAGTTACAAACACTAGAGTTATGAACGGACCAGTCAACCACATACCTCATTTGGAACCAGAGGTACACAATCAGGCAGCAGTAGGGAGACACACACACAAAATACAGCACAGTACTGTGTTAAATGTAAACTACTAAAAAATAAAGGGAAAGTCGCATTTTTCTTCTGCACAGTCATGGTTCAAAGCTCTACGAAGTCAATGTTCCGTTGTAAACTTTTGAAAGAACAACCCTAAAGTTTTGTTCAGAGTTATGAACATTTCAGAGTTACGAACAACCTCCATTTCCAAGATGTCTGTAGCTCTGAGGTTCTACTGTATGCTTTATTTCTGCACAGCCTGGAGTATTCACTCTTCAGGTTACAAGATCATAAAAATTAAGAAACTTTCCCATAAAGGATAGCGTCAATGATATTTTCCCAGAAGCAAAACTTCTTCAAACATGTTTTAGGAACAGTTTAGGTTTTTTTCAGTACACATACATATATGTTAAGTATTTAAAAATGCAGGATATGCCACATTTACTATATTTGGTCAATACATACTTGGTTGCACCATCATCATAGGTTCCCATTAACACTACAGTTCCATCTTGAATGGACTTTAGGAAGTCAATAAATGGTGCCACATCTGAACAGAGACAGAATACACAAAATTACCGCATAATACAATTACCATAACAAATCTAGACAAGACACTATTCCTTCTGCAGTGCTAATTCAACATTGAGATATTCCTTATACACAGTTTAACACATGAAAATTAAGTGGGGGAAAAGATGACTAGAGCATCAGAGAAACTGTACCTTAATTTTATAGCTGCAGGTATTTTACTACACATAATAGGTGAAACTGGGGTTTGTTTCCATTTAAATTCAAAATGGTGGCAATAAACTGAAGCTATGGTAGCTCAAATTGGGAAAGTGCTAAATACCAAATTAGTCTAGTGGGAAAAAAAGCCAAAATTATATAACCCAAGAGCTGTGTGTTAGTCATTTAGGAAACCGATTTATTAGCACTACAATAACTCTTACTAGTAGAGTTTACATGCCATTTTGGCATACGATGGCTTCTTGAGTCTGCTGTTAGAATTGCCATTAGGGGGATCATTAGTCAGGAGGGCAAATGCCTTTATGTGCATGTGTACAGATAGAAGATATTTGTGCTTCTATTCTATTTCTCTCCTACCCTCACGACTATAGTAGTGTATATGAAATAACTACATAACTACTCAATTCGAACATTTAAAATGTAATCAGAAGCAATTTATTTTTGCCATTCAACATTATTTTTATACAAGAAACAATTCACAAACACTTACCTCCTCCCCACATGTCGAAGAACTTGGTGTCCAATGCTTCTCCTGTTTTGCCTAGAAAAAAAAGCTTACATTATCTCTCTCTATCCAAAGTTCTTTTAAGAATATATTCAACATTATAGATTTGAGAGCCTGCAAAAAAATACCATACTAATTCTCAGCTGGTATGTTCTCTTCCATGAAAACAACACCGTAACTGCCTATTACTGTACTACTATGCACAAGACAGACAAAGAGCAGCACTGCCGTCTTAGTGACAGAGCTACTCATGCAGCAGTAGAAAGATGAGTGGTTTTTTTCAATTTTAAGAACAGTAAAAAAAATGGCACATTCGTACTGGTTCCTGTATTTAATAAAAAAAAAAATTAGCTTTCACTACTTTTTATCCCTAATAGCAATGAGTGTGTGGAAAACAGGGCACTTTTTGCAGCTGACTGGAAATTCCATGGCAGCTTCATTTAAATTAAACACACAGAGGATTTCAATGAATTAGATACGAAAATTAATACTACAACCTGTTCATTTTGATCTGAGTTTATTTTATGCTGTTCCACAGTCAGTTTTTGATATGCACTGAAAATACAAAAAACTACATCATAACTGCATTGTAGAAGATAGCAGGGCATTTCAGCTGCTCCCTACCTAACTGCCATATTTTGGTCTCTGGTCAGATGGAGACAGTTTAAGATTGAGGCATAAGCACATTAGCTGGATAGAACATAATCTTGTAATAAGTAACATTTGGTGGAAAGATTTGTGGCTGTGGAATCATGGCATGAAACTTAGTTATGAAAGAATGACTGATTCTATTCTGGCATTATCAATGGAACTTTTAACTAAGCTCCACTGAAAACAAGTGCAAGAAGAATTTGGCTCACGGAATCTTTACTACTGGTGGTGTCACATTAACAAATAAAGAGCACTACTTGACTTTGGAAGCATGGCAGGTTTTTTTCCATTTTACATGTAAACAGAACATATATTAGCTGATAATCACTGAGATAAAATAAACATGGAGCCTGTGAACCCATTTTACAGTAAAATTTTTAGAGAAGAATTGAACTAAAATTTGAAGTTTTCCACACTGCATTTCTAAACTAAACTATAATTAAGAGATTTTTTGCAACATTACTTTCAATATAAATCTGAGGGTTTGCTTCCTATGACTCCCCTCCCTCACTTTTTCTTCTCTCTCTCTCTTTGTCTCCTGGCGGTCTTTCTCCCGCCCTCCCTAAATGCCTTAAGAACTATTTGAAAAATGGTCTTTAAATGAAAATACTTTGTACATTTAAAATATGACTTACCATTTATCAAAGCTATATTTATTCCTCTGCCAACATTATTCTTTACACCACTCATTAAACTGAAACAAAATAAAAAAATGTTTACATCAGAATTATGACAAACTTCTGATACAAGCATTTCATATTTTTTAAAAGGCAATACTGAAAAGTTGGTGGTAATGACTATAAATCAGAAGTTAGGAACTATAGAAAACTGATAAGGAAAATCAAGGGACACAAGAAGAAATTTATGATCAGAGTTAAGGATAATAAGGAGTTTTTAAAAATATATCAGAAACAAAAAGGATCCTGACAACGATGTTGGTCCATTAGTAGATGGAAATGATAGAATGATCAACACCACAAGAGGCAGAAGTGTTCAATAAATATTTAAATTCTGTATTTGGAGGGGAAAAACAGATGATGTAGTCTCATTATATTGTGACAACACACTTTCCATTCCACTCACGTCTCTGCAGGTTGTTAAACAGACGCTACATTAGTCATACATTTTTAAAATGAGCAGGTCCACATAACTTGCATAGAAAAATTTTAGAAGAGCTGGTTGAGGAGCTTGCTGGACATTAACGTTTACTTTCAACTAGTCTTGGAGCACTGGGAAAGTTCCAGAAGGCTGGAAGAAAGCTAATGTTGTGCCAATTTTTAAAAGGGTTAAATGGGATGTCCCAGGTAATTATAGGCCCATCAGCCTGACACTGACCCCAGCAAGCTAATGACCTCAGGCAGATATGGGACTCCATTAATGATGAAGTAAAGGAGGGTAATGTAATTAATGTAAATCAATACAGGTTGATGGAAAACAGGTCCTGTCAAACTAACTTGGTGTGGATATAATATACTTAGACTTTTCACTTGGTACCACATAATACTTTGATTACAAAACTAGAATATAAAATTAAGATGAGACGCATTAAATTGATTCAAAAGTGGCTGATAGAGCCACATGGTGGTGATTCCCCATTTACAGTTACATTTTGAAATCTGTTTCCCATGGGGTCCTGTATGGGCTGGTTCTTGGCCCTACACTAATTAACATTTTTATCAATAACCTGGAAGAAAAAGTAATCACTGATAAAGTCTGCAGATGACCAAAAATTAGGGGAGTGGTAAAAAAAAATGATGAGATTCAGAGTGATCTAGATCACTTGGTAAACTGGAAGCAAGCTGTTTTAACACAGCTAGATGTAAATGTATACATCTGGGAACAAAGAATCTAGGCCATACTTTACAGGATGGGGGACTCTACCCTGGGAAACAGTGACTCTGAAAAAGATTTGGAGGTGGTGGCAATTGGGTAATCAGCTGAACACAAACTCCCAAGTGTGACACTGTGGCCAAAAGAGCTAATGAGATCTTCAGATGCATAAACGGGAATTTGAACAGGAATGGAGATGCTATTTTACTTTTGCATTTGGCAATGGTGCAACTGCTGCTGGAATACTTTGTCCAGTTCTAGTGCTCACAAGTCAAGAAGGATGTTGATAAATAGGAGAGGGTTCAGAGAAGAGTCATAAGAATGATTAAAGGATTATAAAACATGCATTATAGTGATAGACTTAAAGGGCTCAATCTATTTAGCTTAAAGAAATGGGAAGGGGTGATTTGATTAGTCTCTAAGTACCCACATGGGGAAACGTATTTAATAATGGACACTTCAGTTTAGCGGAGAAAGGTGTAACAATTAAATTGCTGGAAATTGAAGCTAAACAAATTCAGACTGGAAATAAGGCATACATTTTTAACAATGAGTAATTAATAATTGTAACAATTTACCAATCATCTTGGTGGATTCTCCATCACTGACCATTTTTAAATCAAGATTGGATGTTTTTCAAAAAGATATGCTCTGGGAATTGTTCTGGGGAAGTTCTAGGACCTATGCCTTACAAGAATTCAGACTAGATGATCGTAATAGTCCTTTCTGGCCTGGGAATCTATGATTATGCTTTTATGGAAGCTCTGAATTGAGGCTAGGGAACGGAGTCATCCTTAATTGTTCCCTGCTTAACTTGGTCAGCTGACTTCTTCTATTATGGCTATTTTTGATAGACTAACCATGTTTATATGGCTGGACTGTTAATGTTTTCTTAAATTATCAAGAAATAAAATTAAGTACATTTTTGGCAAGTTTATTTGTTTTAAGAAGTGGTAAGAATTGACCCTAAGGATACAAAATGTTTATGGAAGTTTTAATAAAACATACAACTTTAACAAGATTTCATCTCAATACATTTGAAGTAAAAGGCAGGCACTTATGTACTAGGTCCTAGTAACTAGGATATAGTCTCTGTTCAGATAAAGATTTAAACACAATTTTGACCAATAAGGACTCTATATTCTTCCAGTAATACTATAGAATTTGGCCCAAATGTTATGCTTTTTTATAAATATACAACCAATGGAAATGTTTCCAATTCCAATTAACTAGGATATGAGAAAGTGAAAGCAACTAGTCCTGTTTTCATTGGTCACATGAAAGAAATGCAAAAAAAGTTAAAAAAGCACAATAAAAAAATAAATGAGATGTGTAAAAAGTTTCAGCACTCAGAGTGCAGTTACACTGCAATGGCAGAGTATACAATGGCAGCAATCTATGATAAAAAGTTATTTCACTGCACCCAAAGATATGTTGGACAGTCCAAAGAACATACAAATAAGGTCCCTGTAATAAACAGCTAACAAGTTAAAAAGAAACAAATGTGGGTGAAAACAAATTAGATGACCATGAGATGGGGTTCGAGAAGGCTGCAGAAATAAGGTGCCATAGCTACTCTTAGGCTCTGATGCCAGAAAGCACTTAAGCATGTGTCTAAATTTAGGCACCTGCTCAAGTCCCACTGACTTCACAGTGAGACTTTAGGATGTGCTTACATGCTAGCCTGAATAGAGTGCTCTCCTGAATTGGGATCTCAGTTTGTGCTCACTTCTTAAGGAGCATGTTTTTCTGATATGCTTTAAATTTTAATCAGTTTACTTCTCTGGTCAGTTATTTTCAGTCCAATTTCACAAACCCCATTGGAGAATTTGCTTCTGAAGGGCAGTATCCATGCCGACACAACAGCAGCAACTTGAGCTGCAACACAATGGTCCACTATTGTTCCCCCACACTGATGTCAAAATACCATCTATTAAAGTCCTTCAATCTATGATGCAATCCACCTCTGCTGAGACTGCAAATAAAGGCATTACTTAGTGCCAGTTCTGGTAGACACCAGCTCATTTCAGATTGGGCACGGAACAGCAATCAGTTGATAGTAACTTTGTTACTGTGACTGTATCTGAACCAGTAATTAGAGATTAAAGGTTCCATATTCCTCTACTAGTTCCCTGAGTTATAGTCTGTCTGCCAAGAATTTTGAGTAAAAATACAACCCACAACAGGGCCGCCCAGAGGATTCCGGGGGCCTGGGGTCTTCGGCGGCGGGGGGCTCTTCCGTTCCGGGACCTGAATTACCGCCGAAGACCGAGCTGAACTTCGGCGGCGGGTCCCGCTTCGGCGGTAATTCGCTCCTGGGCCCGGCCCCGCAAGAGTTTTCCGGGCCCCCCGGAGCGAGTGAAGGACCCCACTCCAGGGGCCCCGAAAAACTCTCGTGGGGGCCCACAGGGGCCCTGGGCAAATTGCCCCTCTTGCCCCCCCCGGGCGGCCCTGACCCACAACAGGATTTAAACTCAATAACCTTTAAAATAAAAGACAAGTAATTTTCTGCTAGGCTACAAAGTTAGGCTCTGGTTAACTCTCTCAGGGGATACCAGAGGTATTTTGGTGACTGGCGGGCTTCCATATTTTTCCATTAATTCAATTGAAACATATGGCAAATGAAAATACCTGTACAAATGTGAATGAAAAGGGCAGTAAAGTTCTAAGTACATTCTTTGGGTCATACTAAATTCTCTGTGTAGTCAAAGTTTTGTGAATGTTTAATTTACCATGTTTTTATTCAACACAAAAAAAGTTAGAAGAATTTCCCTTTAATTTGGCTATAGATTTCTTCACAAATAGGTACCTATCAAGAGAATGCAACGTTTGAGTGATCAGTTGTCCATAAAACCACAAAGACTGAAGTTACAGCACTCTGTACTGTAAGGGAAATACACCGGATTTCCCAAGTTCAATTCTTCTTCAAGTAGATGGAGCCATGTATTCCACATGCATGTGCCCAGCACACCAGAGCCAGAGAATCGTGCCTACCAGTAACCGCAGAAGGATGGTGCTTGCACCTCGTGGCCATAGCCCCTCCCCTGGCTAGATGAGGTGGCACCATCATGACTCCCCTCAGTTCCTTCTTACTGCCTGTGACCACAGTCAGAGCTCGTGTGGTTTTTAACCTCACAATTCATCTCTCTTTTAGTGACTTATTCTAGTTGTATATATTGTAGTTAGTACCTTAGTGAGAGTTAGTTATGCTTAGTTAGTTTTTCCCTGATGATACTCTCACCAGGATTCAAACATTGTCTGTTGCATGAGCGAACAATCCCCAACAACAATCCCCACACTAGGTGTTGCTTTGCTTAGGTGAAGCCTGTGTCAAGGAGCCGTGTTTATTTGCAAATACACCTCTACCTTGATAGAACACTGTCCTCGGGAGCCAAAAAAATCTTACAGTATTCTAGGTGAAACCGTGTTATATCGAACTTGCTTTGATCCACTGGAGTGCGCAGCCCTGCCCCCCGGAGCACTGCTTTACCACATTATATCCAAATTCGTGTTATATTGGGGTAGAGGTGTAGTTCACAAAACACAATAAGATGGCAAGGGATATTCACTTACAGCAGCAGCTTCTCAAACAGGCCATTTGGCCTGCAATGGCACTGAGGTCTGTGTGGGATCGGAGGTTACCCTCAGGTTCAGAGAGGGCTGTTTCACACTTTGGAGCTGGCACCTCTCCGAAGTCATTCTCTGTCTAGTGCACCAAGGAAAAGGTTTCATAATACCAGTCAAGACCACTGCAGCCTCATGGAGAGTCTTCCTCCTCCTCCAAAAAGTATAGATTGACACAGGATTACTGCTGGCACACAGCATGAAGCAGGCCCTTCCAATTGCTCCCTGCTACCAGGTAGGGAATTGAGAGACCCCATACCATCGACTCCAGCTCTGGCGCTGGGACATCTGTTGAATCCAGTATTGGCAAAGGTTGTGATGGCACCGGCTGTTTTCACACTAGCAGCATATCAGGCAGCAATAGACCTCCTCTGCCTTTCTGTCCTGAGCTCTCCCTTGGTCCAGAATGTAGGCCAAGCTACGACATTTACAGCCCTGCTGTCTGGATAGGCTGTTGAACCCTTGGGTCCGTGGGCACTGCATCCCAACATTCCCCGTGCTAATGACTGTAGAAGCAATGCCAGCACTGGGCTCAGCACAAGGGACCTCCTCAGCACTGGAAGCTCTTTGGCATGCTGCCGTGGCAACATTCTCTGCCCTCCACCTCCGCTGATTTGAGAATCGACATCGTGTTCAGCACTGGAAACAATGGAGGTGCACTTGGTGACGGCAGTACCATTTCCACCAGCAGCACTGGTTCCTCCTTTGTTTTGGGCAACAGATTCATCAAACTGCACCTTCAGGGTTGACTCTATCCTTATTCCCATAATCCCAAGACGCCTCAGTGTCCAAGTCAGGATCCTCCTTCTGATCTCCATCACCCAATTGGAGGCTGTTTATGGAGCAACATGTGTACAGGATTGGCAATGATCTCGCCGTAGAGAGAGGGGCCCATGGCCTGATGTCTCCTCGCCACTACTGCTCTACCCCTATGCCCAGTGGTCCCCATGGAATCAGTGGAACAATCCTCAGTCATGGAAGTCTCGGCTCACTCCCAGGTGAGATAATTAGGCAGGTTGGTGGCTGGGGCCATCGATGCATTGCAAGCTCAACTACTGGAGGCTCTGCCAGGCGAGGGTTAATTGGATTTGTTCAATCCAGGTCCACCACTTCAGGAGCAGGCTCCAGCCCTTGCAGAGTTAACTGCCTCCTCCTCATCCCTGGATGATTCAGCAATGCCCAGTTCTTCCTCCCCTCCAGTACCTGAGGACTTCAGGGCCTACCAGACCTTTTGCAATATGTGGGTGCTTCTCTGGGCATTCAGACAGAGTTCCTGCAGGAAAATACCCACAAGTTACTGGATATTCTGCAGCCATCTGGCCCAGGAAGGGTGGCTCTCCCCATCAAAGACATGCTTCAGGAACATGCAAAGGTTGTTTGGCGCATGCTGGCTTCAGTGCCACCTACTACAAAGCAATTGGAGAAACACTACTTTTTAGTGGTGCAGGGGACTTGAGGGTTTTACTCCCACCCAGCCACTAATTCCTTGGTTGTAACCACAGTTAACAACAAGGGCTCAGCAAGGCAGGTTTAAGTCTACCCCTAAGCACAAGGACTCGAAAAAGATGGACTCACTGAGTAGATAAATCTGTATCTCCTCTTCCCTGCAAATGCAGATTGACAACTAGGAGGCACTACTGTCCAAGTATGATTTTGTAAATTAGTCAGCCATGTATAAATTTGCAGACCAGCTGCCTAAAACCTCCAGGGACGTTTTAGGTGTTTATCATGGAAGGCTACTTTGTGGCCAAGACAGCGCTATAGTCCACGCTAGATGGCGCAGACGCTTCAGCCAATGTAACGGCCTTCATGGTAACCATGAGAAGGTCATCCTGGCTGCAGAGTTCTGGAATTGCTCCAGATATGCAGCAGGACATAGAGGTCTTACCCTCGACGATGGGCTGTTTTTTTTTTTTTTTTAAAGACAAAATGGATGAAACTCTGCACTCCTTCAAGGATTCTAGGGCTACCCTATATTCTTTGTGCAGGGGCTGCACCAGCAAATCAGAGGCGCTATTATAGCAGACAACAGCAGGAGCAACTGTACTGCCTGCAACATCCCTTTGGGCAGACTTTCCCGCCCATGAGAAAGCAGGACTACCCCAGAAAGGGGCTCATATGTGGAAGCATCCAGGTCCAGGTTTAGGCCAGTCCACACACCCCTCCCCAACCAGCTATCACGTGCCCATTTTGACTCATTGGTCCAGAACAGTAGTCCAGTCATGACTTCTACCAGTCCTCCCCAATCGGGGATAGCCTCACTCATTTTCTTAGTGTTTGGGACTCGATTACTACCAACAGTTGGGTCCTAAGCACTGTCAGACTGGGCTATGCTATCCAGTTCCTCTGCACACCTCCTTCCCACTCTCTAGGTTTTTAGGAACCCCTTTTATGAGATACTACTCCTCGAGCAGGTCCAGTCTCTTCTGGCTTTGGGAGCAGTGGAAGAGGTTCCTCCGGAATAACAGGATCACGGTTTTTACTACCAGTATTTTCTGGTTTCCAAATCCAAAGGAGGGGTAAAACCTATGCTCAACCTCTGCAATCTTAACAAATATAACAGGCACACAAGGTTCCGAATGGTCATCTATCTTCCCTGTGTTCTCTGAGAACGATTGGTTTGCTGTTCTGGACCTTCAAGACACTTATTTCCGTGTGGCAATTTTCCTGAGCCACAGATAATTTCTCTGATTTGTCATGGAGAATTGTCATTTTCAGTACACGGTCCTGCCTTTTAGTCTGTCTTCTGTCCGCAGATTATTACCAGATGTAGGGTCATAGTGATAGTGTAACTCACGAAGAAGGTAATCCATGTCTTCCCGTACCTGGATGACTGGCTACCAAGAGGCAGAGTCAAAGAAGTCATCCTTCCTTATGTATGCATTACACTGCGCTTACTCAACCATCTGGCTCTCACCCTAAACACTGGAAAGTTAATGTTGGTCCACACTCAAAATTGAGTTCACTGGTGGCCCTAATAGGCTCTACAACTTTGAGAGCGTTTTTGCCAGCTGACCGTTTCCAGACAGTTTGTTGCCTTTGTCTCAGTCTGCAGTCTCAACCTTCCATGACAGTTTGGATGTGTCTGAGGCTCTTGTGCCATATGTCAACATGCATGCAGTTGGTTTAGCTTCCAAGGTTGTGCCTTCAGCCTTTTCAAATATTGCCCAGGACAGTTTACCATCCAACCCTCCACACCTTGGATAGGTTGGTCCATGCCTCCCTCTATTGATCTTGACTCCTTGCACTGGTGGATGGTTCAGGGGAACATATGTCAAGGTCTTCCCTTCATCTGGCCCTTCCTGATCATGACTGTTGTCACTGATGCATCCCTGATAAGTTGGGGAGAGTATCTGGGGTTGTTACAGGTTCAAGGTTTGTGGTCCGAGCAGGAAGCTTCACTGCATACCAACGTGCTGGAAGTTCAGGCCATATATAATGCCTGTCATGCTTCCCTAGACCTCATCAAGTGTTCAGTGGTTCACATACTTACCAACAACACCACTGCAATGTATTACATGAAGATGCAAGAGGGAGCACACTTCAGAGTGTTTTGCCAAGAGTCAATCAGGTTATGGCAATTCTGCATCAACGAGTATCTCTCAATAGCTAATCACTTGCCCAGAGTCCAGAATCATCTCGTGGACCATCTCAGCAGGAATTTTTCCCTATGTCACAAGCAGTCCCTGAAGCCCAGTGTTCTGCAAATCATTTTCACGGCTTGGGGCATCCTGTTCGCTATGAGGGACAACAGGAAATCAAGCAGTCCTCAGTCTCGACTCCCTGACTGCCTTTCACATCAGCCAGCAGTTGACACTCCTGTATACTTACCCTCCGATACCGATCATTTCACAGGTCATCCTGTGACCATCCACAGCTGAAAGTGGATCAAGGCCAAGGTCATCCTCATTGCCCCATGGCACTTTTTTTGGTCCTCTTACTATGTTTTTTAATTTGGGGTTATACATTTAAATTGAACCTCTATTATGGTGTCTTTAAAAACTTTCCATGCAGCTTGCAGGAAATTCACTTTTGGGACTGTACCTTTTAATTTCTGTTTAACTAACTTCCTCATTTTTGTGTACTTCCCCTTTCTGAAAATACATGCTCCCTTGGTAGGTTGCTTTGGTATCCTCCCCCGCGATGTTAAACTGTATTATGGTATGGTCACTTTTACCAAGCGGTTCAGCTACATTCACCTCTTGGATCAGATCTTGTGCTCCACTTAGGACTAAATCAAGAATTTCCTCTCTTCTTGTAAGTTCCAGGACCAGCAGCTCCAAGAAGCAGTCATTTAAGGTGTCAAGAAACTCTCTCTGCATCCCATCCTGAGGTGACATGTAGCCAGTCAATATGGGGATAGCAGAAATCCCCATTGTTGAGTTTATTTTTATAGCCTCTCTAATCTCCCTCCCTTTCACAGTCACTATCACCATCATGGTCAGGTGGTCAGTAGTATATCCCTACTACTATATATATTATTCAAGCATGGAATTACTATCCATAGAGAATGTATGGTACAGTTTGGTTCATTTAAGATTTCTACTTCATTGGACTCTATGCTTTTTTCCCCCATATAAAGTGCCATTTTGTACCCTGGTATGATCATATTCCATTGATTATCCTCATTCCACCAAATTTCTATATCAATATTCTAATTTAATACAAGGCTCTCAAGTTCACCCATATTAGTATTCAGTACCTCTTGTTGCGGTTGCTTGAAGTATCTAGCACTTGCCAGAACACAGCTAAAACTTCAGTAACTCAGAAATAGTCTCTGCTTTCCTTCAGTAATTACCTAATCTGTTCTCTGATCAGAATAAAAACAAGTGACTAATTTCAACAAAGGAGGATTAACTATTTAGGGAATTTTACAAAGAAACATTCTACTTCAGTATAGTATTACGGGAACATAGACCAACAATTGTTTTCTTCTAGAATAAAACTGCCTTCAGGGATCAAACGTAAAAAGAGATACGACAGTATTCTGCAGTAATCATTCAGACCAATCCAGTACTGATACTATGAGATGCAAGGGTTTCGAACCATATCATCTCATACTTTCATGATCTTGAACTGCACCAGCTCTACAGGAAAATTGTATTTTCCCTCAAAATCGCCAACCATCCAAAAGAAAATTTCCTAATGAAGTTTAGTCTGAAATGTCAATAGATTTTGGAACTCAACGTAAAGCAAATGCATTAATTTATGTTGAATGTTCATTTACCTCTGTAACAGTGCTATTCAATTTGACTTGCTTTATTAGCTGGCTGTTGGATGTTTGCTGTACAGTAACTCCTCACTTATCATCCCGGTTAACGTGTTTCTTTGTTAGGTTGCTGATCAATTAGACAACATGCTCATTTAAAGTTATGCAATGCTCTCTTATAATGTTTGGCAGCCGCCTGCTTTGTCCACTGCTTTCAGGAAGAGCAGCCCGTTGGAGCTACCTGGTGGGGGCTTGGAACCAGGGTAGACCAGCAGGCCCCCCCATCAGCTCCCCTAAGTTCCTTGTGCAGCAGTTGCCTAGCAGGATATCAATTGCCAAGTAGTTCAGCTGTCCCTCCCCCCACTGCCATATACTGCTCCTACCCACTGCCTTGGAGCTGCTACTGGGAGCCTCCTGCTTGCTGTGCAGAGGGGATGGGGGGCCCTCCACAGGAGAAAGGGGTGCTAATATCAGGGTGTCCCCTCCCTCCGCTCCTGAACCCTATCTCCACAGAGCAAGGGGGGACAGGACAGGGCTCAGGACAGAGGAAGCTTTCTGGCAGCAGCTGCTGTCTCAACTTGCTGATCTACTTAAAAAGGCAGCATACTTAGAATGTGGTCAGCGTACTTCAAGGGGCAATGTGCATCTCTCTCTCACACACACACGGTGTGTCTCTCCCCCTCCCCTCCTCCCACACACACAGTGTGTGTGTCTGTCCCTCTCTGCCATGTTGTGTCTCCTCCCTCCATTCCTACTGTCTCGTAGTGTGTGAGGCTACATTAACATGTTAACCCTTGAGGGCTCAGTAGAGTGCTAGTTCATTATTTAGCAGTAAAGCATTCCCTGGGAAATATCCCACCTCAACCAAGCTTCACAGTCATCATTGCTGTGTACAGTATTAAATTGTTTGTTTAAAATTTATACTGTGTATATGTGTATACACACACACACACACATACTTATAGTCTGTCTGGCGAAAAAAATTTCCTGGAACATAATCTAACCTCCCTCTGCCCCCACATTTACATTAATTCTTATAGGGAAATTGGATTCACTTAACATTGTTTCATTTAAAGTAGCATTTTTCAGGAACATAACTACAATGTTAAGCGATGAGTTACTGTACAAACAGATCTGAATAATCACCTGAGCACAGATAATGAAGGGCAATCTAAAGCAACCATAAAACAGCTGCATTATCTAAAGTGAATTCTTGCTTAGTGGCTAGATCTTTCTCCTCACCCTCCAGGTGGCAGCAGCAGTGATAAGCATGTACAAATGTAATACTGAATTTCTCAGAAGAGGGCAGCAGCTTGCTGGTTTTAGAATACTAATCCAAATATTGAGTCAACATATTATGTGAGCTTTTAAAATATAAGTCAAAGGCACTGCATTAAAAAATAAAGACCTCTATAAATATAGATTCTTAACTGTGTATATAAAACCAAGAGATATTAAAAGGCACCCTCATAGGAAGTTAGCAGAGATAATACACTTTTGGCAAAAAGTACTGTAAATTGATGCAGAAGATCCTATTCAGATGATGCAGGATAATAGTACATCATACAAACAGAACCATTACGCTATTTGTTACTAAGAAGTGCCTCTTGCTTTTTATCACCTGTTCCAGAGGAGAATCTGACAATTACAGCAGAAGCTTTGCCAAACAAATCAACACACATACCACTCCTTATTTAACTATATGAGATTAAAAATAAATAAATAAAATCAGACGATTAATATGATGCACATATATAGCATTTCATCTCTGGTTTTCCAAAAATCTTTGCAAATATTTTGCTTCATAAACACCTTGAGAAGTTGGGAAGTTTTATTACATACACTGTATAGACTGGTAGACTGAGGGATTAGATGAATTGCTCAAGATCACAAATTGAGTCACTGACAAGATTGGAAATACAACCCAGTAGCCCTGGAGTCGGCAAACTTTCAGAAGTGGTGTGCCGAGTCTTCATTTATTCACTCTGATTTAAGGTTGCGTGCCAGGAATGCATTTTAATGTTTTTTAACGTCTCTTTCTAAGTCTATAATATATAAACAAACTATTTTTGTATGTAAAGTAAATAAGGTTTTTCAAATGTTTAAGAAGCTTCATTTAAAATTAAATTAAAATGCAGAGCCCCCAGACCGGTGGCCAGGACCTGAGCAGTGTGAGTGCCACTGAAAATCAGCTTGTGTGCCGCCTTGTGTGCCATAGGTTGCCTACCCCTGCAGTAGCCCTTCCCAGTTCAGTGCTCTGAGACTATACTCCCTCTTTACAAACATAACATAACCTTGTGTTAAGCTTGAAAATACATAATAAAGACAACTCAAACCATCTCGATTCTCATCTTGATGGATCCCAAGCACTTTATAAAAACAATATTGGAACCACTCACCCCCAGGAAATTAGGGCACCTCTGAGGCAGAATGCAGTATTCACTCACCAGCATTAGATAACAGGGTTTTAGGAAGGAATTAAAGAATAATTTCCTCAACTGCACAAGGAATTTTAAAGGAGACTTTCAGGCTGACAGAATATAACTATCTAAGTTAAAGTTTGGTCAAGAAACTGAAGATAACACTTCTGCTCACTGAAAGATTTCAAGAGGGTTGAGGCAAAGTATTATAGCCACTGCCTAGCTAGAAAAGAAGGGGCAACTCCTAAAGAATCCAGCTATACCAACCATAATTAGTTTCATGTTCTGGAACTGACTTATTTCATAAGTACCTGTTTGCTGAGTAAGTTCTAAGGAAAATTACATCACTGGACTATAATGAATGTGGCTGGCCAGCCACTTAATCAAGTTTGATAGTTTGTTTAAAGTCCAGTTTGGCAGGGTAGTGAACAATCTAGCCAAACTGGATTTTAAGCAGTCTAACCAACTTGCTGAGTCATTGGTTTGTATAGTACTGGCTGTGCAAGGAAGGGCGGACGGAACATTAGTCCATAGTTAAGCATGTTAACTATCTGTCTATTCTTCAGCATGTTAGCTTGGTATATTCCAGCCTCAGTGGATCTGTGTTACTAGAGTTAAGTGATCATGACAGGGTACAGTCTTGAAGCCAAAGACAATCCTTTGGCTCAAATGCTTCTAATTTTACAAAGTCTCTTTAGACACAGTACACTCTGATGAAAATCCTGTCCTCTACTTAAAATTACTTTGTAGTTAAATTGTCATCTGCAGCATTATAAATTGTTATGATGTTCACTGAAAAACTGCCAGTTATTTTGGAACAACTCTGCCTAGGCTGATATAAGACATATTGGAATTATGCAGCACCAGAAGAGTGTGCGCTGGGAGAAACCTACAACTAAACTGTACTATTTTAAAGCCAACCTTCACATGAATGCTGATTGTGACTGGAGTAAACAAAGTTCTTAGGTAGTTGTAGCAATACTAGAAATCCTTTTGCAATGTAACTTATTCAGAAACTGAGCTGGTAAACTGTAACCTATAAAGTCACATGTACTCTATTGGATAAACTCAAGGGCAATCATGATGTAAGAGGTGAGACTGTCTGGAACAAAATTAGCACACTAATGAAGTAATCCAATTAGCTTAATATTTAAGGAATACAAATAGCCCAGGCATAAAACAGATTTTGTATTTTTAAAAGGGCTGCATTAAAAAACTACTAGTATGTTTTTATTCAATTTAATAACTTCAAAGAATAAAATTTTTCAAACATTTCCCTGCAGTGCATGCAACCCAACCTTTGTAGCAAGGTACTAGTGGATATAAAAAGTGAAAGTTACTAGAAATTTAAACAAAAGTGAAACTCATTAGTTTGATTAATAATATTAGGCTAAGTGAATTTATTGTAAATATGAAAAGTGAATTAGATTTTTAAAATGTTTAGGTTTAATAACCTAAGATATCAGCAAAGTTTAATTACCTTTTTATTATTAAAATATCTTTTTACCCTGGCAGGGCTCTTTTAAAGAAAGACTAAAAATATATTTTATCTGTCATTGGCCAGATGGAGTTTAAGGAAGTATTTTTTAAAAAGTATAACAATTCTACAGTACAATCCCACATACAGCTAGTGAGTGTCAAAAGTACATGAAAAAGGTACGTTTGTACCAGTTCAGATATTTGTTTTCATATTAAACTAAGAGTAAACCACAAGATGTTCTATTTACTTTAGCAAAACAATCAATACATTATAGTCTGTATTCAAGAGATTCTGACCGAGCAATTATCCAAAATAGATTTTAAAAAGGTACATACAGATAATCTGACAAATAAGCAAATACTTACACATTATCTTCTACACAAATTTTTGGTCCAACTACGTTGGCTGCTCCACTTGCCATTTTGAAGGCAAAGTGCTTTTCAGGACAAGCTTTTGAAATCCCACATTTGTATCTGGGTGGTTTTGTAGCTTTAGAAAGGAAATAAATATGATTTAGATATGAAAGTAAATAAATATTAGTCAAATCTAAGGAAAAGGTGGAGGCAAGTCACAAATGATCTCAGTCTATATAGAGACACAAGGTGGATGAGGTAACATCCTTTATTGGACCAACTTCTGTTGGCGAGACAGACAAGCTTATGAGCTTACACAGAGCTTAGAGCTGAAGAAGCAGCACTTTGTAAGCTCAAAAGCTTGTCTGTCTCACCAACAGAAGTTTGTCCAATAAAGGATATTACCTCACCAACTTTGTTTCTCTAATATCCTGGGGCCAACATAGTGACAACAGTGCATAACTCAGTCTGTATATCAATTCTGGGAGAAAGCACTTCACAAGCATTTGTTTAATCTCACTTGCGAAGTAGGTGCGTATCTCCTTTTTATAAATGGAGAAACAGATACAGAAAAATTATGGACCTGATCCAAAACCCACTAAAGTAAACAGGAATCTCTCCGTTAACTTCTGTGGGCTTTGGATCATTCCCTAAATGACTTGCCTGAAGTCACATCAGAATTTTGCAGCAGAGGCAGAAACAGAACTTACATCTACCAGATTTCAGTCCTGTAACACATGAACAAATACAACTTTTCTCCTTGCTTAAATAATGTAACAAAGACATCTTGAATCAAGTGCTTAAAAGTAGATATAAATCGTTATCTGCAGAACTGCAGGGCTCTCCAGGAACCTGTAGCTGCGAAAGGAGCAGAATGTGGGGCCGCCGCTCCCAGGAGCCAGCATCCTGTGACGGCAGCTTCTCCTGTGCGGCAGTACCACCCCGAGCCCTGCCCCTGTCCCTTCCACACAGCTGTTTGCATGACTGTGTCTCCTGTCTGGGGTCTGTACAGCCGTGCCAGAGGACAGAGCTGGGGGTGGTACAGCTGTGCCAGAGGAGCTGCCAACACGGGCCGCTGGCTTCTGGGAGGAGCAGCCCCACATTCTGCTCCTTTTGCAGCTGTGGTTCCCGGGAGAGTCCTGCAGTTCCATGGATATCAATTTATATCCGCAGATATCTGCATCTGCGGATATAAATTTGTATCCGTGCAGGGCTCTACTTAAAAGCTGGGACAGAAGATTTTCAGGGAACGGTTTGATCATCTTTTTAAGGGCTGTCGGGAACCCTCTTCAAAATGTATTAACACTCAAGAGCCGCATCATATATCCTTCATAAGAAATTTATTTTTACTTTGATTAATAAATAAATAATGCCAGTTAGTGTAATTTGTCTCCATCCTGGAATAAAAGTAAAAATTTATTTCCCACATACCCTATCTTGTACTTGACCAAAAGAGCACAAAGATAATACTGATCGATACACACATGGAACTGTAGCTTAAATACTGTACATGCAACAGTAAAATTAATTAGGTACAATATCACAAACTATTAAAATATCTATTCTGACATATGCTGATCTAACAAATGCAATTCTCTGGTTAGATGTGAAACAATCTTCTACTTCTGAAGCTATTCTCATTGCATTTTTATGTGCAGGTGGCAATTTCTACATCAAAGTGAGAGTCAGTATTTAAGAGTCACAGCAATATTGTATATACAGACAAAAGTAAATACAAACGGCAGTAACTGTGGCATGTGAAATACTTACGGTGTGCAGCTATCTCCAATGCTGATCTAGCTAAAACACAGAAGAAAGTTTTTAAAAAGCTTTGGTTACAATGATATTTCATTGGTAGTAAAATGTTTATAATCCCATTCATTTAGTCTTTTGCATATCTATAAAAATAAGTTTGATTGTTTATGATACTCCATTTAATACCTCCCACCATCATATTCAAATATAAAGCACAAACATTTACAGTAAGACACAAATTAAGGGGCCAAATTTTGAAATGCAGTCTTTAACAGTCTGTGCTTCAAGTTTTGGTTGGCCAATTTTAGATACAGGAGATCTGATAATAGATATGTTGAGCTCCCAGAGATCCCTGGAGTTGTAGGTGCTCAGGCCCTCTGAAAAAAATCAGGGTGTAGGTGTCTAAAGCTGGGCTCCCATAATCAGAAGGCACTTTTCAAAATTTGGAGTCTGGTTTTTAAGCTACCCAAAAGTTAGGTTAATGGTGGATTCTCTATTTACCTGAAGTCTTTAAACCATGATTTGAGGAGTTCAGTAACTCAGCCAGAGGTTATGGGTCTATTGCAATAGTGGGTGGGTGAGTTCTGTGGCCTGCGATGTGCAGGTCAGACTAGATCAGTGTTTCCCACACTTGGGATGCTGCTTGTGTAGGAAAAGCCCCTGGTGGGCTGGGCCGGTTTGTTTACATCCCTTGGCCCGTGCCACTTCTAGCAGCTCCCATTGGCATGGAGCAGTGAACCATGGACAGTGGGAGCCGCAATCGGCTGGACCTGCGGATGCGGCAGGTAAACAAACCAGCCCAGCCCGCCAGGGGCTTTTCCTACACAAGCGGCATCCCAAGTTTGGGAAACACTGGTCTAGATGATCAACATAGTCCCTTCTGGCCTTAAAATCTATGAATCTATACGGAGAGCAGAAAAATAACATGCACACTTGACACAGTTTGATCACTGTATGTGTGTTGGTATACTACATCCAGCATGTGCACTTTATGTTAATACTAAGGACAAGGAATGAAAATAAGTAAATTCTGAAATGTCTATGCAGCACCTCTACAGTTTATGTTGGATGCCCACTAGTTATACCGGAGAGATGAGGTGGGGTAGCACAAGGGTAGTCAATAGACAGATCACAGGCCAAATTCATATCACCAGATGCTTTTGAACAGACCCTGAAATCTTTTTATTTATTTATTGTTACTATTTTTTTTAATTATTTTTTCTGGAGTCTGGACCTTGACTACACCTTGACCAAGAAATTTGGAACTTGACAAAAAATAGACTACCCCTATTTACCTTATGGCATAGCATAAGTACTTAGCACATATTGGAGGTGAAGTAGTCCCTTGGAATATGTGCTAACTACACAGGACCCTCGCTAGAATGTGGGATTTGGGATCCATGCGCGGTACCACGCTAACATGGGGACCGCGTTATAGCGGGGACCACGTTAAAATGAATTGTGTTATATAGACGCACGTTCTAGCTAAACTATCTGTTCGATCTTGTATTTAGCTATGACACACTGAGGGCATAGCTAGACTGGATACTTCAAAGCGCTTCCCAGTGCTCACACGCGACCACACTCGCACTTCAAAGCATCGCCACGGGAGAGTGCTTCTGGTTACCCACCTCCATGAGGGGATTAGCTCCCAGTGCTTGGAGACTGTTTACACTAGTGCCTTAAAGCACTCAGACTTGCTGCGCTTAGGGCCCCCCCAAGCCAGCAAGTTAGAGCGCTATAAAATGTAAGTGTAGACAAGCCCTGAGTACCTTTCTCAGGCTTGAAAAAGAGCTGTGTAGCATGAAAACTTGTGTCTCTCACCAACAGAAGTTGGTCCAATAAAAGATATTACCTAACCCACCTTGTCCCTCAAATATCCTGGGACCAACACGATGACTACAATCACACTGTGCACTCTTGTTATACTTACAGTCTAAAGAACATTGGACTAAAATCACAAATACTATTAAACATGATCTGTGCATGGATAAAATCTTGTGTATATTTTGAATGAACGTTTTAAGCTAAAATATTCACATTAAAATTTGTAAATATTAATATTTTACCTTTTAGTGCAGAACATAAAAGTATATTCTTAAAAACATGCATTCTTCTGGAGCATGACCATGCCAGGCTCACCACTGAAAGAGCATGTAGCACTCACTCAAGTTATATCCAAGGTCAATCAGATTTGTGTTGGGAGAACAGTTAGAAGACATCACTTACCAAACAGGCTTCCTAAGTTTGTATCCATTTTTATTTCAAATACTTGAGATATGACATAAAATGTCAGTAGAAATATTGAGACAGCTACCACCAACTTTACAGCACCTATTCAGAACCACAGAAAATAAAGTTTTCAGCATCTATTTCTATTTTATAATTTATACATATCAGCTTTTACCACAAAAAATAAACTGCATGAGAAATCCACAATGAATTGTGTTAAATTACAATGCTGCCAGAAACATGTAACAAACAAACTGTGGAATAAAGTAAACAAAAAGAATGTACATGAGAAATAAATAAAAAAAGTGAAGCTTTGTACTGTCAAGGTGTGAACTTAAATCACTGCAATGATAATGATACTGTGAGGCTCAGCTGTACCTCTGACTGCCATCTTCCACCCTGAGGTGGGACACCAATTCACATCTCACAGTTTACCAATAGTGTGTTGGAGTCACACTGGCATTTACAGAACAATATATATGCTAGATCGGGATCGTCAATAGGCGAACACTGGCCAAATTGGGACTGCCAGACAGTTCTTAGTGGACTGCAAAGATCAAACAAGCTGAAGCCGAGCCGGGGCTGGAGCCGTGCCTGGAGCCGTGCCTGCTCTCCAGCACAGGGCCTCCTAGCAGGGGTGGGTGGCTGGGCCAGGCTGGGCTGCAGAACACAGTGTGTCCCTGAGTGGTGCAAGCGCAGCCCCACCAGCTCTGTCATCTGCCACCCAGCAGCAGTGCAGGGGTGAGACAAGTGGCCATGTGGGCGAATGAGCAAGTGCTGGCATCCGGGCTCAGCAAGTGAGGCAGCAGGAGCCTCTCTGGGAGCAGTGGGTATGGAGGTGGCAGGTGATCAGGGGAGGGGGCCCCGAGCTGGGCCGCCTGGCCCACCAGGAAAGCAGAGCTGCGAAGTGCCTCTAGGCTGGGCCGCCTGCCCTGCAATGGGGCCTCAGAGCCCAGCCAGGAAGGGTGACAGAGTCAGGCCCTGGCTCGCCACCCTGGGGAGGGGGAGAAGCCCACAGTGAGGCACTGACTGATAGACTGATGCGGCGTCACGGCCCTGTGCCAGCTGCTCTTCCAGTGACAGGGAGCAACACTGCGCCCCACTTCAAGTGTGAGGCTGCAGGTACCCCTAATAGTACCCCTTCAAATATCCCTGCCAGCACCCCCCAAATACCCCCTCCCAGTACTCACACATCCCTGCAGCACCTCCCCAACTACCCATCCAGTACCCCCCCCCCCAATCCCCCTGGCAGTGCCCTTTGTCTGGGAACTTGAAATATAGTAACCCTAAACTGGGTGGGGAGCAATCGGGGGATTGGGGAAGGGAGCTGCGGGGGGACTACTGGGGGGGGGGCTACATGCCTACAATAATTTTATTTGACAAAACTATAGTTAAGGCTACGTTTTACTCATGGGTATTTTTAGCAGAAGTCATGGACAGGTCACAATAAACAAAAATTCATGGCCCATGACCTCTCCATGACTTGTACTATATACCCCTGACTAAATCTTGTGTGCTCTGGAGGGGCGACTCCAGGGGCACCACGGGTGCTCTGGAGGGAGCTCCAGGGAGGGGGTGTCCTGGGACCGCTGCTGGTGTAGAGTTGCCAACCCTACAGGATTGGCCTGGAGTCTCCAGAAATTAAAGATTATGTCATGTGATTAAATCTCCCGGAATACATCCAACCAAAATTAGCAACCCTAACCTGGTGCTCCAGGGCAGGGAGCGGCGGCCCACAGACCACTACAGGTGCTGGGGGAAGGTGGTGGCCCAAGACTGCCCCAGCAGTGGCCAGTGTGGCTGGCCTGGGGACATCTGAGCTGCTCAGACTGGAAAGTCACAGAATCTGTGACCTCTGTGACTGACTCGCAGCCTTAACCATAGCTAATACTCTTGGTAAACTCAAAGCAAATTCAAAACTTAAAACAGTTGTCTGAAAGTATTTTAATGCTAATATTTGCATCTATTTGACATTTTATCTAAATACTTTCTCAAAGTCTCAGATGTAATTTATTACTTCTTTCTTGGAGGTTATTTTTAGGTTTTACAGTGGTTTGATTTTATTTTTCAGAGTCACATCTACAAAAAAAGTAGATTTTGGAACATGACATATCGTCAATTAGACAGATGGTGCATGTTTTGTTATATATAGAACAGGCAAGAAAAAGTGGGCAGACTGTACCAGCACCAAAGAAACACCACAGAATTCTCAGCCCTCCCATGGAATTGTATGGGCTCTTTCTATAAAAAAAGAAAAGACATTTCTAAGAGAGCCCTTCCTTTAGTCTTTGAACTAAAAGCACTTCACTAAAGTACTTGCTTACTATACCTAAGAAATGTCAACCTAAGATTACATATATAAATTTTACCAGGTTCTGCCCTGATTGTGAGATCTTGGCAGGGCTGAAGTGGGGAGGATTATAGGAGGGAGACAACCACCACTGGTGACCTGATTGACCTTCCAGAAAACGGAGCATTTCCCAGTCTTTCCAAAATCTGCCCACTCCTACCATAGCATAAAATAGAGACTTTCACCAGACCCCCAATGGGGAGTCTGTTTGAACTAAGTTCAGATGTAAGCATACATAATACAGTTAATAAAAATGTATGTTCCATGTGCTATTTCTCTATCACAGCCTTACTGTTAACTTTAATGTCCTGGCTTACTTTGAAGTAACTGTTACTAAGTTAATGTATGAATCACACTGCTGAAAAGTCTAACCATTTGTCAGACTATTAACTAGCACACTCACACATTCCTCCTGCAACACAACACTACAAATTACATCGCAATAGAATGCCTTGAAATTGTTTAGTTGTGATACAGACGCAACACACTACTGAATTTTCTTTGATGTTTCCTGCTTCTTTTCTCATAGGTAAATAGGCTTCTCAGAGACCTCTATTACTGCCTTCCAAATGTTACGTTTATTCAGCTTTCACTCCCAGTTTCTTTCTGAACTCTACCCACTCGGTCTCCGATATGCTGTTACTCCTGAGGGAATTCAGCACCAAAAAATTAAAAATAGTGCACACAATATTTTAAAATTCTGCAAATTTTATTTGTCAATAAATAAATGTAGCTCCAGCATGGCAGTGGGGAGCACAGGCCACTGGCTACACTGAGGTGGGAGATCACCCTGAAGCCCCCAGCTCCACCGGTACAGGGATTTGGCAGTGAGGCTGCACCTGACCCTGACACAGTGCAAGGGCTGGGCCTGACCCAGAAACACGCCTCTGTGCCAGGTGCACCAGGTATGGGTGGGAAGACTCAGCCCCGCAGGATCCAAGTGTGGAGGGGCTTAGTGTGTACAGGATCCAGGTGTGGGGCAATCTGGGTGCCGGCAGCTCAGTGGGATATCTGGATGCAGAGGGGCTTGTTGGGGGGTTCCAGGTGCAGGTGGTTGGGGCTCAGCAAGGGGGATCTGGGTGTGGGGAGATGGGAATCGGCAGGAGTCGGGAGGCCTGGGTGTGGAGGGCTCAGTGGTGGGGGCCGGATGCTGGGGGAGGTGGCTTGATGGAGTGGGGGTCCAGGTGCAGCTCCTTGGGAATCAGTGTGGTAGGGGTCTGGGTGTGTGGGGGCTTGTTGTAGGAGTCCAGGAGTAGGGGGGTAAGGCTTGTCAGGGTGAGGGTTCGATGGTACTGCTTAACGGGGGAGCCCCAGCTGCTGCCAAGGGATGCCGCATGCTGGACTCCCGCTTCCCCCCATGATTCCCCTATCCTCTTTTCTTCTCCACTCCCCTCCCCTCACTCCCCCATCCTCCTGCCCTATTCCACCCCCCGTTCCTTCCCCACTGCCTCTTCCCTTCCACCCCCGTTACCCAGCCCCACCCCCAGCATTCACTGTTGCACAGAAAAGAAGGCTCCCAGCACACAGAAGGGGAGCACAACTGGCACTAGGACCCAGAAGATGGCGTTCAGCTGCAGAGTCAGGGAACTCCTTCAGCTGGGCAGCTCTGCACTTGCAGAAATGGGGAGGGGGGGGCACGCGCAGTGGCACGTAACCCTGTGTGCCCCCCACGCCTCACTTCTGTTTGGAAGGGGGCAATCCCCTCTCAAAACTGCGCCCATGGTCATCTCCCCGACGCTGCTTCCCTGCAGTTTTCTGCAGGCAAGCACAGGAATTCTGGGGGAAGGGCGTTTTCTGTGAGTGTGCAGTTTCACCGAATCCCCCCCAGAAGTAATGCTGTATCCTTCTATACAGGACATTTCCAGTTATTTCTTCTGTTTTGGAACAGTTACCCATTTCTCATTCCTTCATCTTACTGACCTCTGCCTTACAAATACCAACACCACTCATAACATTTACATCAAAGACATATCTTCAAGTCCTGAAAAATTTCAAATTCCATTTCTTCCTATTGTACTAAACATCACTGTATACATTTGTTGGGTTTCCTGAATTTCTAATGTGTATATCACTTCCTTGGTGTTATTTACTACAATGACTGGTGTTTCTTTGGTGTTATTTTGCACTACGATTAGAACTGATTCTTGTTTAAAAGATTGAAAGATATATAAAAAGACCCATAAGACATCTGATGTGAAAGGTGCTAAATACACTTTTTAAATTTAGTGATGTATAGAATATTTTCTGCATTCTTTTGAGATGTCTGTCATATCCAGGGTACTAATAAACAAAGACTGGCCTGTAAACATTTCGCCATTTTATTAGACAAAATATCAGAAGGGTAGCCATGTTAGCAGTGGGTATTCCCCCACGAAAGTTTATGCTCCAATACTTCTGTTAGTCTATAAGGTGCCACAGGACTGTTGCTTTTTACTAGAGAAAATGTTTTTTTCCAATAAACTTGAATCTCCTCCCCTGCAAAAATTCCAGTTTAGTAACTGAAATGCATATACAATAATTGAATGAACTACATATAAAAAGCTGAAAGCCAGGGTTACACCAAGAAACTCAGAGGAAGACCAAATTCACATTTGCTTCTTCTTTTCGACCTTCAGGGAAGCTAGATGTTACTGGTATGGAGAAAATAACATTCATCATTTTTTTCTGCCATTCATGATTTCTTAATGCCATGCTTCACAGACAGCTAAAGAGGTAGTGAAATAGCAAAGCAATACTGTTTCCATTAAATTAACACTGCCATGCTTCTTTCAGAAGTTTGATATTAATAAAAGACATCACAGTTATCTTTTACTCATTAATGCAGTATATGGCTTGGTTTAAAAATCACATCAATCTGATCCCAGTGACTGTTTTTCTTACCTGCTACCCTCATGTTTAGTCTTGTCAGTCAGTCAACAGCACTACTGCACTAAACAAACCACCTAAAAAGGAGAAAATAGAAGGCACAATAATTAGAACTAGAGGCAAATAAGCCATTTTACTACTGTTTTGTTTGTTAATTCATTCATAGAAACACTCAGGGTTTCCAAACTAGTAGTGCTAATGAAGATTTTGCTGATCACTTAATAGTTAACCCGTTATAGTTAGCATCAAGCCTTGATTTCTTAGTGTTCACAGTGAAAGAGTATTTTGGATTGATTTCTGATGCACTGCTCTCATTTGTCACTCAAGTATAAAGCAAGCTACCTGAATGTTTTGTTATTCTAATCATTCGTTTCTGAGCTTTACTAAATCCTTCATAAACTCACCTCATTTTTAGCCTGTTTTGATATGACACATTATACTCTCAATCAATTACCAAGGAAATCGGATGATGTTCCTTGTTTTCTTGAAGGTGTTCAATATTTATGGTACAAATGTAAACATGCAACAGAGTGCACACACACAAAAAACCCATCTGCACTCTTTCAAATTGCTAGTGACCTTTTGTACCAAGATTGTGTTTTATTGCAGAGTGGCAGTCAAACTTTTGAGGATTTTCTCTCTAGATTATAGTAAAAAATAGTTAATGACCACATTGCAAAATCTGTGCACAAAAAACTCCACTTTCCTTCAGCAAAGTAATGATGTCTGAAATGTAGCTTGATAAATCTATTCACCTATATGCATTTTATTAGTTAAATGTACAGATGGTAAGTGCTGTAGAAAGTTGGTGCTTAAAAGGGCACTCCAAGAACAGCGCTCAGAAGAAGACAGAGCCTCTATCCCAGGGGTAGGCAACCTATGGCACATGTACCAAAGGTGGCACACAAGCTGATTTTCAGTGGCACTCACACTGCCCAGGTCCTGGTCACCGGTCCCGGGGGCTCCACTGCCGGCCTAGGGTACCGACTGCCAGCCCCCTGCCAGCCAAGGTTCCACCCACCGGCCCCAGGTCCGGCCACTGGTCAGGAGGGCTCTGCTGTCGGCTGGGGGTCCCAGCCACCGGCCCAGGGCTCTGCAGCCGCCCCCAGCTGTGTCCCACTGGCCCCAGCTTGGGACAGTGAGGGGTGCAGAAAGGGGCAAGAGGGGGTGCAGCTCAGCACCCCCACCTTAAAAACTGTTCCAGTGCCACTGTACTCAGATATTTTTAAGTCTTGATTTGCTGCTTACATTACTATCACACCAAGTGGAACAGCACACTGCGTTTGACGTTGAGATTAGAATGTACATGCAAGAACTGGAATCAGAATTTTCTGACAGATTTCAAGATTTCCAGCGATTTGGCCCAATGCTTTCTTTTCTAATTAAACCTGAAAAGTTCAATGGAAGCGACTTGGATTTGTCTGTATTTCACTGGATGGATGTTGAAGATTTCGAAATGCAGCTCATTCAGTTAAAAAGCTCGGAAGTGTGAGCATCAAAGTTTGGAGATCTGCGGAGTGTCCTTGAAGCAATGAGAGAGAGATCATGGGGCCTCTATTCTGACCTGCTGTTCTCTATTCTGACCTGCTGGATGTCCCTGCCAGTGAAATTTAACTGTTTGAAGAAAATTGCGTTTGCAATGCTTTCAGCATTTGGATTCACCTACCTGTGTAAACAGGTATTTTCACACATGAAATATGTCCTTTGTCCCTCTCAGCGCCGGTTAACAACTGATCACTAAGAAGCCTGTGTGCAGCTTAAATCATCCAAATACATGCCAGACATTGGAAAACTCAGCAAGGAAAAGCAAGGGCAAAGATCACACTAAACTGATAAGATCTGAATTTTAATTTAAATGAAGCTTCAATATTTTAAAAACCTTATTTACTTTACATACAACAATAGTTTAGTTATATATTACAGACTTATAGAAAGAGACCTTCTAAAAACATTTAAATGTATTACTGGCATGTGAAACCTTAAATTACTGCAAATAAATGAAGACTCGGCACACCACTTCTGAAAGATTGTGGACCCCTGATCTATCCTGTGCAGCTCAAAAGCTCTACAGGGGGGGATATGAGGCAGGAGCAATGAGCCAACCTTCCCACTCAATCCCTGCAAGTAGAATAAATTGTCTGAGTAATAACTCAATGATTATTTACTGAAGGTTTATTGGTGTATGATACATGGGGATACACGGTAACTTATTCACATTAATGCAAAAAGGTAAGCAAAAGAACTCTCCCCCCCACCCCCCGCATCCCCATCTGTAAGCATGCTTAACTGAGGACTACATATGACATGTAAGTTAGAGATAAAGTTATCAAAAAATTGAATGTGAAAAGGTATACATTTTGATATACTCAAACAACGAAGAGAATTTTACTAACTTAACATGCATGCATGCACACAAGGGCTCATAAGAATGAGAAATTTAAATTCCAGAGATAACTTTCCAGAAAAGTTAGAAGTATCTGAAAATAAGGGATTAGACTGAAAGTACTGCCTCAACCAGAACTTCAGCATTTCTATAATGACAGGCTAATTCTAATCTAAAAAGATATTTTAGAAAACATCTGCAACATTTATAAAACATTCACATAAAATAGAGTGTTTATAAATAATTTTTTTTTATTGCACAGATTATCTTTCAGTTACTGGAAAAATCAAATGCACTTCATAGCACCTTCCAGCTGAAGATCTCCAAGCATTTCTTGCACTAAGCCTCAAACAGTCCTGGATGGTTAAGTATTATCTCCAATTTTTAAATGGCAAAACTACCACAAAATTCTAAAATTTTCAAACTAAGGCCATCGCTACACTTGCAAATTTGCAGCGCTGCAGCAGGGTGTGAAAACACATCCTCTCCAGCACTGCAAATTGCGGCGCTGCAAAGCGCCAGTGTGGTCAAAGCCCCAGCGCTGGGAGCACGGCTCCCAGCGCTGTACGTTATTCCCCACAGGGAGGTGGTGTACGGACAGCGCTGGGAGAGCTCTCTCCCAGCGCTGGCGCTTTGACTACACTTAGCGCTTCAAAGCACTGCCGCGGCAGCGCTTTGAAGTGCAAGTGTAGCCATAGCCTAAGATGCCTAGAGATTCTGAGCACCTGCTCAGAACCCAATGAGAGGTTCAGGACTCTGATCCACTGAAAAAAATAAGGCCAGAGGTGACTAGGTTTAGTCAAAGTGTTAACGTGTTGGCTTTTGTGACACTGGGTAAGTAATTTAGGAAGCATTTGGGTGAACACTGGAACAAAGGAGACAGCATTCTCTAATACTTACTGATAGGGCCTCAGAGGCTCTTAAGAACCACAGTATTACCTACTTCCATACCTTTGGTGTGAAAGCATTTTCACATTTTTCACTGAGCTGAAATTAGATTCTGCCTGGAAACTTAGCAGGAAAAGATTAGGCTATTGAGCTATTTACTATTTCATTTGCTCATTTCTTACCATTTAATAACGCATAAAACCCCCCTCAGATTCAAGTTACTATACAAGTGTCACGTTCGTGTTGGTTTGGAAAACAATCGACTCCCGAAGGCACAGGTCGACTCTCCTCCCCTGGCCTATGGTGATTGCGCTGCTTGACCTGCTCCTGCCAGACACCGACACCACACTGTGCTATGTTTGCTGCGGAGCTCGTGCACCAAGAAATCACAGAGCCTCATCCCGCAGCGCGCACACTCCACAGCAAGAGCAGTGCATGCAACTTCGGCCATACCAACCTCACAGGAAGGAGAAGAGCCAAACCAAGCCCAAGGGGATCAGTTGTTTTCCAACCTGACCCAAACCTGACATCTGTAGTCGGAAAATGACTCGACCCTCTCGGGCTTGGGTCAGTTTGGGTCTGGGTTAAAAAAATCAGGCCCAGCAATCAGGCCTGAGCAGAGCTCTAGAGGTTACCTTAAAATGCACAAGATACTCAGACCAATAATGTAGCCTGTAACCAATATCTCCTTTAGGTAAAAGGAAATCTGCTCAAGTTCCCTTTTGCTAAATGTAAATGCTAGTGAAAAAAGCAGTATTGTGCAGGATGACAAACCTGTTTTAGTTGGGGGGTGATTCTGGCAGATTCACCCCAAATGGGGAGGGAGCCTGAGTATATGGAAAAGATTGTGTAAATGAATGGTTGATGCCTCATACAAGGCTTTGTGAAACAGCTGTATACAACAGTACCACAACGTCCCTGAGACTCTGTGCTCTTGAATGCTACGACAGTGACAAAATCCTGTTAAAAGCAGCAAAGAATCCTGTGGCACCTTATAGACTAACAGACGTTTTGGAGCATGAGCTTTCGTGGGTGAATACCCACTTCATTGGATGCAAGTCCTGTTATTATTATTCAAATCCTGTTATTCGTCTCTAGCACCTGTCTGTTACTCTTTGCTTTACATCCTTCAGAAAACTCTCTCAACCCTACATAAGCCTGATGTTCAACTCTTGGGAGAGGGAGAACTTTCCATTATTCAAGCTACTTCTTTTGGCTTGTGTTCAAAGTAGCACTGTTGAGTTCAGAGACCCATGTCCAGCCTCTCTCTGCCACAGATAGAGTGACTATGGGCTTGGCTACACTCGAAACTTCAAAGCGGCGGCAGCGCTTTGAAGTGCGAGTGTGGTTGCAGCGCCAGCGCTGGGAGAGAGCTCTCGCAGCGCTGCAGGTACTCCACCTCCCTGAGGGGATTAGCTTGCAGCACTGGGAGCCGCGCTCCCAGCACTGGGGCACTGTTTACACTGGCGCTTTACAGCGCTGTATCTTGCAGCGCTCAGGGGGGTGTTTTTTTCACACCCCTGAGCGAGAAACTTGCAGCGCTGTAAAGCGTCAGTGTAGCCAAGGCCTATGATATACTGCTTAAAGTTTTATGGGAGTAAGGGTTAGTAGTGAGGAGGACAGTAAATGAGAGAGAAAAATGGAAAGATTTGAGAAACCCTCCTTCCCTCCACAAAAAGAAAGACCTTAAAATATCAGCAGGCACTTTCAACAGTAGAGAGGAATTTGGTGCTAAATGTTCACTGCTTACATTAAGAGTGAAACTTTCCTAGCAGATGCATCACAAGCTATAAAAAATGTCCAGAGGATGACAAGCAACTGGCCATGAGCAAGCACAGTGATACTGTAGGATCACTATGGGTGCAGGCAACTGAGAATCCTCCTGAAAATCCCCCCACACACACATCCCCCTCCACCCCTCCCCACACACACTTTACCTCAGTATGCATCTAAATGCAGAATCCCTCACCCTCAATACAGCAGAACCTCAGCGTTACAAACACCTCAGGAATGGAGGTTGTTCGTAACTCTGAAATGTTCCTAACTCAGAACAAAACGTCATGGTTGTTCTTTCAGAAGTTTAAACTGAACACTGACTTAATACAGCTTTGAAACTTTACTACGCAGAAGAAAAATGCTGCTTTTAACCAGCTTAATTTAAATGAAACAAACAGAGAACAGTTTCTTTGCCTTGTCAACAATTTCTTTAAAAAAAGGGGGGGGGGGTTAAAGTAGTTTATGTTTAACACAGTACTGTACTGAATTTGTTTTGAGCTGTTGGTTTTTTTTGTCTGCTACTGCTGCTGCATGATTGCATACTTCTGGTTCCAAATGAGGTGTGTGGTTGACCAGTTAGTTCTTAACTCTCGGATTCTGCTATATTCTGCCAATCCTACAGTCATACAGTTCAGTTTACAGTTCAGCTCTAAGTTAGACAAACTGTTAAAAATAGGGAGCAATTTTATGTTAGCGCAAGCTGAGTTTTTGGCATTTAAAAGTTGGTTTAAAGGGTTATTTTAGTATAACGTTCACATCCTTCTATCTTCTCAGAGGAGGCATCATAGTAGAATGGAACCAAACAAAATTCTGCACCCTGAATAGTTTTCATGCTGGCAGGATGTACAAACAGCTTGCAGTATACATCCCCCCCCCACGCCCATTTGACAGACTAATTGCCTAACAAATGCAATTTCAAAGCACTAAAAACACGAGCCACACAAGCTTACTACTTACACGAACGTTTTACAGCAGCACATCTGCTCACTGGTCTGAGCAATGGTTACTGATTGCATAGACCACACATTCTTTGTATTAGCTACTTACATAGTAGCAGACTGATTTTAGTTTGGAAGAATTCTATTTTTTATTAACACCTGTCTGCATCTGAGATATTGTTGAGCCTTTTGTTTTGTTTTATGATTGCACCATTATATATTGCAGATCAACAAACGTAGTGGGCCCTATCCAGAGCGTTGAACTTGCTCCCCCTTTGACTTCTGTCTTAGATCCTCTCTCTTCAGTTCATCTTTGTTCCCAAATGTATTCATCTCATAGATTTTTTAAGGCCAGAAGGGACTATTAGATCATCAAGTCACAGCTCATACAATTTCACCCAGTTACCCCTGCATCAAGCCCAATTACTTGTATTTGACTAAAGCATATTTTTTATCTGGCTAAAGCATATCTGCCAGAAAGGTATCCAGATCAAGCAATGTCTACCTCCCCTGCTAGCTTGTTCCAATGGTGAGGCAGGAACCCTCACTGTTAGAAATGTGTGCCCTATTTTTAGTTAGAATTTGTCTGGCTTTCATTTCCAGCCATTGGTCTGCGTTATGTCTTTCTTCACAAGAATATAGAGCCCTTTAGTACCTGGTATTTTCTGCTCAAGAACATACTTAAACGTCACAATCAAGTCATCTCTCAAGTGTTCTGTGAACTGAATTTAAGTCTCTCAGTGCAATGCATTTTTTCCAGCCCTCAAAACATTTTTCTTTTCTGCACACCTCTCCAATTTTTTTTTTAACATTCAACAAAAATGTTGACACCAGAATTGTACACAGTATTCTAGTATCAATCTCATCAATGCCATATACAGAGGTAAAATCACCTCCCTACTGCTACAGAACTGTTGCATCTTATGCAGGGGTTAGGCTCTAAAGTCAGTGCGTAAGGCGAAAAATCGCATATAGTCAAAACCCCAGACCAGCAGCAGGCTGAGCTGGGCCGGCGTCTGGAACCCCAGACTGGCTCAGCCCGCTGCCGGTTTGGGGTTCTGTCCGTCGGCTCCTGCCAGACCGGGACATGGCCCCGCTCAGCCCACTGCCGGCCTGGGGTTCCGTCCATCGGGCTGAGCAGCGCCGGTGGCCAGGACCCCGGCTTGCAAGGGGCCAGCAGCTGGAACCCCAGACCGACAGCGGGCTGAGTGGCTCAGCCAGCTGATGGGTCTGGAGTTCTGTCCACTGGCTCCTGCCAGCTGGGGGCTGCAGTCCCGCTCAGTCTGGTGCCGGCCCGGGGTTCCGTCCATCCAGCTGAGCGGGGCTGGTGGCCGGGACCCCAGCTTGCAAGGAGCTGGTGGACGGAACTCCAGACCATCAGCTGGCTGAGCTGCTTAGCCCGCCGCCGGTCTGGGGTTCTGGCCGCTGGCCCCTTGCAAGACAGGGTCCCGGCCGCCAGCCCCACTCAGCCCAATGGACGGAACCCCGGGCCGGCAGCGGACTGAGCAGAGCTGTGTCCCCCAGCTGGCAGGAACCAGTGGACAGAACCCCAGACTGTGCATAGTTGAATTTGTGCAAGTTAAATGCGCGTATGATGCAACTCCACTGTTTATAGTTACATCCAAGTTTTAGAACAGTCCCTTTTTACCATAGCACCACATTGAAAGCTCTTGTTAAGTTGCTTGTTCACTATGACCCATAAATCCTTTTCAGAGTCACTGCTTTCCAGGATACTGACCCATATACAGTAGGTATAACATGCATTCTTTATATGACCTTATATTTGGTCATATTACAACATTTTTGTTTGAATGGGCCCAGCTTATCAAGCGATCTAGATTGCTCTATATGACTGTCCTCATCATTTTTTACCACTACTGGAATTTCCTAAGCCAACGCTCAAGAGCTAAAGAGACCTTGGGCTGGCTAGGGGATGGGGAGGACAACAGAACTGCGGTAACCGGACTTTTGGTGTCCAGTGAATATTTCTGATTGGAGACTATACAGGTCCTCTTAAAACCAGACTTTCCTGTCGAAATCCAGATACCTGGCAACCCTAAAAAGAAAGCAGGAGATAGACAGTTAACTGAACACAGATATCCCCCCCCAGCACAAGAACAACAACTCCACATGGACTGCTCCTGAGGGTCAAAATGACAGTGTGGACCTATACACAGAATGCTTCCACTGACGTGCACGGACAGAAATTCTGGAAAAACAACATCACTTGCCTTATATAACCTAAGTTGTGCAGAACGCAATGCCATCCAGAGCCTCAGAAACCACCCTGACATTATAATCAAAGAGGCTGATAAAGGAGGTGCTGTTGTCATCATGAACAGGTCTGACTACCAAAAGGAGGCTGCCAGACAACTCTCCAATACCAAATTCTACAGGCCACTTTCCTCAGATCCTACTGAGGAATATACTAAGAAACTGCATCATCTACTCAGGACATTCCCTACACTAACACAGGAACAAATCAACATACCCTTAAAGCCCCGACCGGGGTTATTCTATCTACTACCCAAGATCCACAAACCTGGAAATCCTGGATGCCTCATCATCTCTGGAATTAACACTCTCACTGAAACACTCCCAGCTATCTCCGTGACACCACTGATTTCCTGAGAAAACTACAATGCATTGGTGATCTTTCAGAAAACACCATCCTAGCCACCATGGATCCACACAGATGGAATACAAGCTGCCAGGAACAGTATACCTGATGATGCCACAGCACAACTGGTTGCTGAGTTCTGTGACTTTATCCTCATGCACAACTATTTCAAATTTGGTAATATATACCTCCAGAACAGTGGCACCGCTATGGGCACCAGCATGGCCCCACAATATGCCAACATTTTTATGGCTGACCTGGAACAACGCTTCCTCAGCTCTCGTCCACTCATGCCCCTTCTCTACCTACGCTACATTGATGACATCTTCATCATCTGGACCCATGGGAAGGAGACTCTGGAAGAATTCCACCACGATTTCAACAGCTTTCACCGCACCATCAACCTCAGCCTGGACCAATCTACATGGGAGGTCCACTTCTTAGACACCACAGTACAAATAAATGATGGTCACATTACCATCACCCTATACCGAAAACCCACCAACCGCTATGCTTACCTTCATACCTCCAGCTTCCATCCCGGACACACCACACGATCCATCGTCTACAGCCAAGCGCTGAGGTACAACCGCATTTGCTCCAACCACTCAGACAGAGACCAACACCTACAAGATCTTCACCAAGGATTCTCAAAACTATGATACCCGCACGAGGAAATAAGGAAACAAATCAACAGAACCAGACGTGTACCCAGAAGCCTCCTGCTGCAAGACAAGTCAAAGAAAGAAACCAACAGAACTCCACTGGCCATCACCTACAGTCCTCAGCTAAAACCTCTCCAATGCATCATCAGTGATCTACAACCCATCCTGAACAATGATCCCTCGCTTTCACAGGCCTTGGGAGGCAGGCCAGTCCTCGTCCACAGAAAACCCGCCAACCTTAAGCATAGTCTCACCAGCAACCACACACCACACCATAGTAACTCTAACTCAGGAACCAATCCATGCAACAAACCTCGATGCCAACTCTGCCCACATATTTACACCAGTGACACCATCACAGGATCTAACCAAATCAGCCACACCATCACCGGTTCATTCACCTGCATGTCCACCAATGTAATATATGCCATCATATGCCAGCAATGCCCCTCTGCTATGTACATCAGCCAAACTGGACAATTCCTACGTAAAAGGATAAATGGACACAAGTCAGATATTCGGAATGGCAATATACAAAAACCTGTAAGAGAACACTTCAACCTCCCTGGACACACAATAGCAGATTTAAAGGTAGCCATCCTGCAGCAAAAAAACTTCAGGACCAGACTTCAAAGAGAAACTGCTGAGCTTCAGTTCATTTGCAAATTTGACTCCATCAGCTCAGGATTAAACAAAGACTGTGAATGACTAGCCAAGTACAAAAGCAGTTTCTCCTCCCTTGGTGTTCACACCTCAACTGCTAGAAGATGGCCTCATCCTCCCTGACTGAACTAACCTCGTTATCTCTAGACTGGATCTTGCCTGCATATTTATACCTGCCTCTGGAAATTTCCACTACATGCGTCTGACGAAGTGGGTATTCACCCACGAAAGCTTATGCTCCAATACATCTGTTAGGGCTTGGCTACACTTGGTAGAGACTTTCCAGCGCTGCAATTATTACACCTGTCCACACTGCAGGGGCACAAACGCTGCTGCCTCCCTGGGCTGCGCGCGCTGGCACCCCCAGGTCTGCTTGGGGGGGTAGGGTTGCAGCGCTGGCAGCGCTGCAGCTCAAGTGTGTGGATGGACATTCACCACTATTATTATTGGCCTCCAGGGTATAGGGTTTTGCTGCTTGAGAAAGAGAGAGGGGGGGGGGGGGGGGGGGGAGTATGTTGATTGTGTTTGTTTTTAGTTGCAGTTAACAGGGGGGGGTTTTTTTTTTTTTTTTGCAGTTCGGTTCCAAAATCCTCTCTCTCTCTCTCTCCCGTCCCTGTCACCCCCTCCCCACCCAAACTCACCTGCCTGCTGAATGCTGCTGGGCTGCTGCTAATTCATCACCATCAACCCTGCAAATGCTAAAATGCCAAAAAAAATGTGCCACACTGTAGCTGTGGGCTGGTAGCTGTGGGCCACACACCACACGGCCCTGCACTGCTGGGGGACCTGCAGAGCGCTAGCAGATTTTGCCAGTAGCAGATTTGTGATTAGTAAAGTCTATAAGGTGCCACAGGACTCTTTGGAACTTTATTAGTTACAGCAGACTTTCCATGAACAAGGAACATGGTTACAAAGGATTGAGGGGTTGCAGCTGTTACAAGAAACTACATTTGCGGGGTGGGGTTACTGGTTGCTGTTTCCTCCCACTCCACTGTCCTATCTGCACTGCATTCTATTCCAGAGTAAGGAGCCACTTCAAATTGTTGTGCCTTTCAGTTCCAGAGTTTAAGGAGTGCCTTCCACAAGAACAGAGCATGGTACATTATATTTTATTGGAGTAACTTCTGTTGGGGAGAGAGACAAGCATTTGAGCATACATAGAGCTCTTCTTCAGGTCTAGGAAACTAACTCTATAAGTGGAGAAGAATAGCAGTAGAGACAAGGATGGAGTAACAGCAGTAGGAGAAAGGGAGAAAAGTTGCTTCTCTCTCTCTCTTGACTGTCACCGGGTTCTAGTGCTTGTGGTGATTTATTAGATTTTTATGTTTGATTCTCAATCTTTAGACGGAATTCAGTAGCTAACCCCTCTCCCTCTCCCGCCCCCAGTAGTAGAGAGAAAGAGCCTGGAACACTGGACCTGGTGCAAAATCTGAGGCCTGAACAAGAGGCTATGAACCAAAGTCAGGCCGTGCATTAAAGCAGATGCTTCCAAGTTCACTATCCAGTACATAAACTTGGTAAAGTTGTTACTAGTGCACTAGGCACTAAATATTTACACAAATATATTCCAGCTAGTACAGATACATCCTAATCTAGTAGGAGATAGATGGTTGACAAAATAATAAACAGGGATGTTTTGTCCAAGATATCAGGAACAAGGGGAAGTAACAAACAGATGTCATGAAATACGTAAAGTTGTATGTAAGTTGTGTACCCCAGTTGGTTGTCTCAGTCTATAAATGTCAGGGTAACTTGCCCTAACCCTCTGTCCGGCCTAGGGAACAGCAGAAAGTTCCACTGCTGTCTGAGCTGCTCCATTGTAGCGGATATACTTGTGCTAGTGTATCTGTAGAATCCATGGGGTGGCTAGTACTGTGCTTCATTGACAATAAATCTGGCTACGTGCCTTTGCCACTGAACCGAGTCTGATCTTTTTGGGTAGTACTCTCGAGGTCTGCTGGGTCAGCTACCTGAGCAGAGCTGGGACAGACCATGGAAAGAACACACATTCGAGACAACTGACAACACCCCTCCCTACATACACACAGATTGAACACACTGATTTCCAGTATATACAAATACATATACCACACACACAACTAAATTATAAAAGTGTAGGCTTCAACATATTTTTGTATTCAGTTCAAATTTCCTTTTAAACAGGACTATTTTTAAAATGATATTTTAAATGATAAAATAATCTGATTTACATAAAATTTGGTAGGGGGGGTTGGATTTTTTTATCTATCCTGCTTCCTGGTGCTCTTCATTCACAGCACGCTGTCCAGGTTTTGGGAGGGGAGGGAGGAAAGAGGGGAAACACACAGCACTTTCTAGTTTTGTTTCTGTTTGCACACCTATTGGCAGCTGGGATGGCTCTTATTACAGTAGTTGATATTGTGACACTAGCAGATCAGGGTCCAACTCATGCCAAAGTCCACAGGTCTCAAATAAAACTGATATACACATAGCTGGAATCTGTCTGCTTCACTTGAGTGTTAGTACTGTTAAAATAAGTAGCAGAATTATAAGAATGTGTTTAGGCTTTATTGAATGCTTGTGAGTTGCTGCATGCATTAATCTCAGTTATTACATCTGTATCCCATATTGTAAGGTAATATCTGAGCAGTAGTATTGTAAGCCTTTGTGACTCTGTAAATCACCAGACAGGAGACAGACATTAACTAGTGTGAAGTACTGATCTCCAACAGGTGTTAGATCCTGTCAACAGGAAAGGTCCATCAACCCCAGACATACTATTGTGGGATGTTAACGAGGACAAAAGGCATTGGTTATTCTGTCCCTCCACCCCGCTGAAGATTAGCCATGCAAGTGGATTCCTCCCATCAGCTGAGTTTTCAGCTCAGAGCACAAGGGAGGAGTGGGAATAAAAACCCTTAACAAGAAGTAAGTGTATCCCTATGCTGCTTGGACTCTGGAGGGCAATGTTTTCTAGGTATAAGCAAGAGATCCTTAACTGCTTAGCATGGGTTAGCCCTTAAGGACAGAGAGAGCTGGCTTATTATAGAAGCTTCCATTAACTTTTGAAACTTCAGATTGTAACTCATGTGTGTGTGATTAACCTTGTAAATAACTTGCTGGTTTCTTTCCTATTTTAATAAATCTTTATATAATTTATTATAAGATTGGATAGAAGCATTGTCAGTTGATCTGGGGTAAATGACTGGTCCCTTGGGACTGGGAGTAACCTGAATATTGCTGAAATTCTTGTTATAAGGGACCATCTATCACAAAGGTAAACTCCACCAGAGAGGTCCTTTGGGGCCATCTGCCTGTCCCAAGTCAGGGTAAAGGAGGAGGGTTTTCTTGCAGCCAGCCAACCAACATCACCAGACAGGCACTGCAGTGGAAAAAATGGGCTATACCTGGAACCAGCTAGGCGAATGGCCCAGGATAGAAGACTATGGAGATCTGTTGTTTGAATGAATGATGAATGATATCACAAAGGTATGCTCACCTGGATGGCAAGACAGATAGGTGTACCCAAGTGAACATGTTTAGGCTGTTAGAGTGCCTAAGGAGTTTGTGTGTGATAATTGGCTGGTGAAATCTAACACTGGAACGGACACAGAGTTCATGGCCAGTTTGCGGTTTGTACCATGGTTCCTAACAGGTTGCCCTGAGGATAGTAGTCATGCTCAAGTCACTTATTTTAATACTTTTTTACTAATCAAGTATTTTTTTTTATACACTACACTGGCACAGAGGGCTTGGGGAAAAAAAGAGGAAGGAAGTTGTATTCAAAGCTTTTAATAAAGTCAAAAACTCCTATCACATGAAAGCAATAGCAAATAAATTGATACATATACTAAAGCACTAGACAGCATCGCATTTCCTCAGCATGTCATCATGTGACACAAGGATGTGGGTGCACAAGGCATCCCTTGTTTCCTTTACTCACCAGGACCTAGTTCCAGTGATGACAGGGGCTCTTTGTCTGTACCAGGCCTGCAAATCAGTAGTGTCTTGAGAGCACTCCTGGTGAAAGCTCTTGCCCATTTCCTTCCAGCTGATGTGTAGGGCACAGCACACCATAGCAATACACATGGCATTAGAAATACTGGCATTCAAATGGGTATGCAGGTGAGTGTTATCCTGCCTTCAGTTGGCCAACTGCACATTCTGTCACCATCTTGCTACTCTGTGTGCAACTAAACCTCTCTCTTCCAGGTGCTCTTATATCATGGTACAGTTTCATGAGCTGTGCCAACAGAGAGTAAAAACAACAGTGGGTACAGACACCCCATTCATAACCATGTTATTTGAACACAAAAGGACCCTATTCCCTCCTAACAAGTAAATGCCAAATCACCTTAGCACCCTTGCATCTCACACTGGTGTTAATAAACTTGCCTTTATGGTTGGTCGATACCTGAATAACAATCAAGTAATATTCTTTACAGTTGACATATTTATGTGCTCCTTGTGATGAGCAAACCATGGGCACACATGCATCATCAATGATCCCAGCACTGTTCAGGAACCCCATTCTCTCAAAGCCAGCTATTACTTCAGGCACAATAGCTATGTCCATCACCCATCTGTAATCAACAGCAATAACTGCCTCACAAATCACCACCACACCACTAACTGTCAACTTGCCAACACCAAACTGGTTAGCTATGGATCTGTAGCAGCTAGGGATGGCCAACTTACAGATTGTGCTAACACCCCACTTCTGGATTGGTACCAGCCACCCTTGTTTTGGATATTCTGGTGCTGGAGGATTGGGCCAAGCCCTAGCAGATATCCACGAAAGTGGCTATCCTCACACAGAACTTCTGGCGCATCCCAGGTCTGCATGACAATGTAGTTCCACTCTGTGCTTGTGGTCCTGCACCAGATGTATTGGTCTTCACAGGGGGAATCTGCAGCAATTACAGCATGCAGCAGCTGTCTCCACTCTGCCATAACATCCAGACAGCATGATTGCCTAAAGACCTGCTGCTGCCACCTGCCTCCAGCCACTGCTGAAATGACCTCAACCAGGCCCCATACCTTCAATCCACATCCTGCTCCAACAACAGCACAGCCAAAAGCAGGAACAGTTAATCCACTGGTGCTAGATCCAGTACTCCCCCGTGTTTACCTAGAGCTGCTCCGGCCAGATGCACACCGGGGGCAGGGCAGGCTGCCTGCCTGCCCTTCCTCCGCGCCGCTCTGGGAAGCTGATGGAACCTGCAGAAGGAGGGGTGCGGGGGATGTGTGTGGCTTTTGCTTCAGGCACCACCCCAGCAGCTTCCATTGGCCGGAAATGGGGAACCACAGCCAATAGGAGCTGCTCGGGGCGGTGCCTGAAACAACAGCCACACACACCCTGCACCCCTCCTTCCCCAGGTTCCGTCAGCTTCCTGGAGCAGCGCGGAGCCCACCCCCCAAACCCTCCTGCAGCTGAGCCCCCTGCCCTGAGCCCCCTGACACATCCTGCACCCCTGCTGCACCCCAACCCACTGCCCTGAGCCCCCGCTGCACCTCTCCTGCACCCCAACCCTCTGCCCTGAGTCCCCTGCTGCACCCTGAGCCCCTGCCCTGAACCCCCTACTGCAACCTGACCCCCTGCCGAGCCCCCTGCTGCACCCCAACCCCCTGCCCTGACCCCCGCCACACCCCGCATCCCTCCTGCACCCCACACCCCAACTCCCTGCCCTGAGCCCCCGCCACATCCACACCCCTCCTGCACCCCCTTGGGTAGGGAAGGGGTGGGAGGAGGCGGGGCAGGTACGGGGCCTCATGGAAGGGGTGGAGTGGGGGCGGGGCCGATGGCAGTGGGGGGAGTAAACATGGCCCTCGGGCCAATGTACTAGTCCTCATGTGGCCCTCGTGGTCATTTGAGTTTGAGACCCCTGCCTTAGCACAGAAGTGACAAGTATGCACAGCTGGAAGTCCCCCAGTTTAAAGTGCTGGAGATTTAAGAAAACTTCTGCACAGCACAGGTGCTCAGGAAGGACAGACAATTTCTTCCACAACACACATGAAACAATTCTTAGAGGGACTCAAGTTAGTCAGGTACTAAAGACTCTGGAATTCACCCCCAGAAATCTTAGCACTGAACCCGAGTTACCTGCAGTGCCAGTGTGGATGTGGCTACAAGGGTACGAGTCAAGTGCAGCTCTGCAGAGTGGGCGTCTGCAGGCAGATTTAGCTAATCCGGGTACCAGGAATCTTGAGATTAAGGGTGGGGTGGATTTTATTTATTTTTAATGCTATGAGAAATATATTTAGAAGTTCAAGTGTAGCTGCAATTACCACCTGTTTGATAGCTCACAAAAAAAAAGCGCATCACCACCTTGGTGTCTTAATGTATTCTGAAGTATACATAACAAATTATAGCAAGGTTTAGTCAATCATTCCATAGTAACTAAGAACAAAATAAATGCGTTAATTAAAATCAGAAAGCAGTTACTTGCCAACACACTATTCCCACTGGTAAAAAGTGTGACTGGAACATGCATACACTAGATTATAATCATACAAAAAAACAAATACATACATAGTATCGCTGTATTATGCCCTGTTACTGTATACAAAACAGAAAATAAGTATTCAGAACGATTGCTACACACAAATTTCAGAAAATATTTTACAAATATCTATCACTAAACTCCTAAACTTTCTGTAGTATCCTTCTCATCTTAAAATATTGCCATTTATGCATCTAAATCAAGTTCTCTCCTATGTGTCCTGTCCTACCTGTGCCGGATGTGGAGCTGCTCTGTAATCATCTATGAATACCATATGGTTACCTGGTTATTAGGGTCTTTACTGTATGGGTAAATCAACAGGGTTGTTGGAAAAATAAGCAGGAAGGGAAACAATGGCTTGAGATTAAGCCACCCAATCTGCTCCTCTCCACGGACGATTCAAAGTTGTTTAGACTTTAGAGAAACACCCAAGCTATTAGCTGTGAATATGCTATCTTCAGTCTCCTTACAAAACTTGTTTTACAACATGCGCCCAATGCTGGGAGCCAGCAGATAAACTGCACTATCAACGGTTAAAGTGATTCAGAGGCCACTCCTGTTGTTGCTGGGGAGCTATTCAAGCTGACACCCAGGGCTTGCTGGGGTGTCTAAGGGTACGTCTACACTACCCGCCGGATCGGCGGATAGTGATCGATCTATCAGGGATTGATTTATCATGTGTAGTGTAGACGCAATAAATCGATCCCCAATCACTCTCCCGTCAACTGCTGAACTCCAGCTCGGCGAGAGGCGGAAGCAAAGTCAACGGGGAAGTGGCAGCCGTCAATCCCGCACTGTGAGGACGCAAAGTAAGTGATTTTAAGTTGATCTAAGATATGTTGACTTCAGTTATGCTATTCTTGTAGCTGAAGTTGCGTATCTTAGATTGATTTCCCCCAGTGTAGACCAGGCCTAAAGAAGCTAGGCCAATCTGGCCCACAATCACAGAATGGTAGGGCGTTAAGTAAGATAGAGAAATAATTTGTAAAAGTCCAAATGCTTTATTCCTATTATTAAGATTAAACAATATTTTGGTTTTAAGTCAGCTGTCTGGTCACAAACTCCCAAAGAGAAGAACCACCGGTGCTGAATCTAGTCGGACTTGGCTGAGAAAACATACTTGTAATACAGGGTACCACCACACCTGGTCTAAATGTGGCAGAAATACGGAATTCTACCCCTGTAGAGGTAAAGATACAAGGTCTAACACTTTAAGAGGCACACTCAGACAGAGGACAGAGATGCAGTTAGCCCTCCAAGCATAACACCATTCATTTAGTTACGCATGGAGACAAATTTGTCATGAAATTAACAGCAAATTCTGCTTCACTGAAGCCTCCACTAGAGCCTTTGACATTTAGGTATCTCACACAGGTATATTCTTGACTAGTGAGAAATGCCAGCCCATCTCAGTCTTACTTAATTTCTGTGATATGTTAAAAGCAACCGGTAGGTGTGTATTTATGGTATTTATAATCTGAAAGGAAGAGGCTGGATGGAGACCATATAGTCTTTATTGCTAGAAACTTTGACCATGATCAACTATCAGCTAGTGATTACACTCTGATTCCAGCCCATTAGGGCTACCAGTACTGCTACAGCTACTAAGTACTATTAACAATTGGTTGTATGGGGATTAGGTTAAATGCTTTAGTGTTTAGTAGTAGAATGATTACAAAAATAAAAGTAACTACAAACCTGAAAAAACCCTTCTCCTTCCAATAGTAATCCTATTGATATCAAAAGGACCAACAGAGTGTGAGTAAGCATTCGCAGTATAGATGCCTAATCCTTTAGGCCTCAATCCTACAAATGCTTATGCACGTCCTTTAATTTTACTCATGTGAGTAGTCCCATGATTTCAATAAGAATACTCCGGTGAGTAAAATTAAGCATATGCGCAAGTGTTCACAAGATCAGGGCCTTAGTGAATTATTTCCATACCACAAATGCACAATTGAACTCTAAAACTTAATATAAAATATCATCTGGTTATCCAGTGTTTTCAGTCCTTGACAAGAGAGTAATTTTAGTGTGAGCCATTTAGATGGGTTCATGTATTTTTATTTTATTATTAAATAACTTGACATTTATATAATACTTTTCATCAGTTATCAAAGGCTTTTTACAAAATTAGATAGGTATCATCATACCAATTTTACATGTGGGGAAATTGGGGTAAAGACCAAGATCCCATAAATAGTTAGTGGCTCAGGCAAAAATGGAACGGAGGGTAGACAGGGCTTTATACTATCTAGTAACTACTATAGTGAGATGCTCAAAGATATAGATTTATGATCTATATTTACCTTTCTACTTCACAATCACAGAAGTAGAAAAACTGGAGATCAAAGTGATGTATTAGGTCATTTAGACCCAGATCCCACAGCAAGATCCATGAGGATCTACTGAACTACAGAATTGGTTCCTTTGCTCATTCCCCTGCCAATGCAGGATTGGTCCCTACAGTAATATTTTTAGCGTTTTGTTGAATGTCAGGTTAACTACTGATAACTTTTGTACTGATGATTTCCATGATCAGTTACAAAACATTTAGTAAAATGCTATTTTAAAAAATTACTTTTTCTTCTTTACAGCAATATTTCCTCCTTTTCCAACAACATAAGAGGTATGGCTATATTAGAAAATTGACAGAGTTAACACAGTACAATCCCCTTAGTATAAATACAGTTATATCAATATAATGACACTTTACACTGGTTTTGTTATTCCCATCCAAGAAAATAAATAACTATACTAGTGTGATATATTTGTATAACTGCCTCCACAGTAGGGCTTTTACCAGAGTAAAGCCATACTGGTTTAAAAAAAAGTCAGCCCCCTAATTAACATAGTTATACTGATAAAAGTAGGCTAGGTCTTTAGGGAAACTAAAGCTTTTCACTGTTGGATGATTGATGGAATCAGAACTGGCATCAGGCTACAAAGTAACATAGGAGAAAAGTTGAGCTGAGAAGCAAAATCAAGCTTACTTATTATGTATCAAGGATAAAATGTTAGGAATGCATTTCTACAAATAACAGCATAAAGATGTGAAGAGATAAGCAAAGTTACACAATTCAAAACTGAAACTGAAGAGCTACTTGTACTTTTTTTTTAGTTTTGTACCAATAATAGCTGATTGCAAATAATAGTGAAAACCAGTTTACAGCTATTAATACTTAAGTCCTAAAGCACTGTAAGCTTACCCAGTCAAAAGTTCTCAGACATCTGCACATTTTATCACCTCTCCGTGAGGAATGCATCCATAGCACTAAGTTGGGAAGTCTCTAGCTCTCTCTCCACACCTGAAATACCTCTTTTCACACACTTCACCTCTGATTCAATAGCCTAGAGCCAGCACACAAACTCTCGTTTCCATCCCTTTGGTCCTGTGCAAGCCTAAATTTACAGTCATTTTTTACCTTTTGTATTTCCCCCCCACATTGGGGAGTGGGGGTGGGGCGATATAGAGACCTGGTATAGAACAGCCCAATTTTTTCCCTTTTAGGAGCATGCATTTTTGCGGCAGGAGCCGAAGGAGGAAACTAGTCGGTGGAGAAAGGAAGAAGAGCAAAGCTCAGAGGGTCGAAATGGAGGGTTCCGGGCTGCGGGCTGGAAGGGTGGTTTATTTTGCGGGCAGAGGAGACAGTCAAAGGGGAAGAACAAGGGGCACAGGCCGGGGGTGGGGAAGGGGAAAGGAGACGTGCGGTCTGTAGGCGACGGAAGGCAGCGGAGCAGGGCACCCGGACGAGCGAGGGAAGCCGAGCGGGAGGTGGGAACGTGGCAATGGGGCAGGCGAGGAGCAGCGCCCGCCGCCGGAGCGCAAAGGACACACGCTGGGTGGCGAGCGAAGGACGGAGCAAGGGGCACAGGCTGCCGGGCGCGCAGGGGGGGACGGGGCCGGGCACAGGCTGGCGGGGACACGCCGGGAGAGGGGGGCGGGTTGCGCCGCGTCTCTGAGCCTGGTGTGCGCGGCCGGCTGGCTGGCTGGCGGGAGGGAGGGAGCCCAGGCCGGGGTGCGGGCGCGGAGAGCCCCTTACCTGCACTGCGCCTCCGCTCCGGCTGCCTGCCCGGCCCTCCTCGCTCGGCGGCTGCGCCTGCGGACTCGACCCGGCTCGGCGAGAGCCCAAAGGGCGATAGGGAAGCAGGGAACCGAGCAGCCCTGCCGGCCCCGCAGCTGCAGACACAGGCGGGGAGAGCTCGCCCGCCCCCTAGTGCTGGCGGACTCGGGCCAGAGTCTGCGCCAGGGCCCGCTCCGCCGGCCCCTCCCCACACACCGACCGCCCCTCCTCCCTCCCCACACACCGACTGCCTCTGCCCCACCCCCACCGACAGCCCCTCCCCCCGCACACCGACAGCCTCTGCCCCTCCCCAGCACACCGACCGCTACTGCCCCACCCCCACCGAGAGCCTCTGACCCCGCCCTCCGACAGCCCCTCCCCCCTCCCCACACACCGACCGCCTCGGCCCCACCCCCACCGACAGCCCCTCCCCTCCCCGACCGCCTCTGCCCACCCCAGCACACCGACCGCTTCTGCCCCACCCCACCGACAGCCCCTCCCCCTCCCCACACACCGACCGCCTCTGCCCCACCCCAGCACACCGACCGCTTCTGCCCCACCCCACCGACAGCCTCTGCCCCCGCCCACCGACAGCCCCTCCCCTCCCCACACACCGACCGCCTCTGCCCCACCCCACCGACAGCCCCTCCCCTCCCCACACACCGACTGCCTCTGCCCCACCCCACCGACAGCCCCTCCCGCACATCGACAGCCTCTGCCCCACCCCACCGACAGCCCCTCCCCTCCCCACACACCGACCGCTTCTGCCCCACCCCACCGACAGCCTCTGCCCCTCCCAGCACACCGACCGCTTCTGCCCCACCCCACCGACAGCCTCTGACCCCGCCCACCGACCGCCCCTCCCCTCCCACACACCGACCGCCTCTGCCCCACCCCCACCGACAGCCTCTGCCCCGCACACCGACAGCCCCTCCCCTCCCCACACACCGACAGCCTCTGCCCCACCCCACCGACAGCCCCTCCCCCGCATAGCGACAGCCTCCCCGACCACCGACAGCCCCTGCCCCACCCCTGCCCCCGCCCACCGACAGCCCCTCCCCGCACACCGACAGCCTCTGCCCCACCCCACCGACAGCCCTCCCCGCCCACCGACAGCCTCTGCCCCACCCCCACCGACAGCCCCTCCTCCCGCATAGCGACAAAGCCCATCTCCCCGCGCTGCTGGCAGCCCCCAGCCGGGGCTCCTGGCCGCCGGGCTGGGCTTCCCCTGCATGGCCGCGCTTGCTGGGGAGCTCAGACCCCGCTCTAGAGGCCGCGCAGAAGTGGGGGCGGGGCACCCTCACTTCTGCGCTGCAGCAGCCCTGGAGTCGGGCTCAGGGCTTCCATCTCTCCTGGCTCCAGTCAGGACTCCGGGCCCCCAGGCTTGGGGCTTCCGCTCCCTGTGGCTCCAGAGAGGCTCTGGGTGCCCGGGCTCGGGGCTTCTGCCCCGCAGCTGGGACTTGGGGCATCCAGGCTTCGGGTTTCAACCCCTGTTAGGGTGACCAGCTGTTCTGATTTTATGGGGACAGTCCTGATTTTGGGGTCTTTTTCTTATATAGACTCCTATTACCTCCCACCCCCTGTCCTGATTTTTCACACTTGCTGTCTGGTTACCCTAACCCCTGTGGCTGCAGCCGGAGCTTGGGGCTTCTGCCCCTGTGGCTCCTGCTGCATCTCGGGGTGACCGGAATCTGGGCTTCTGCCCCTGGGCTTCTTCTGGAGATTGGGGTACCCATTTTTCTGGGGGCCCCCACATTAGCAAGGGCCCCTGAATTAATCCTCCACTGGCTGGTACTAGCAGCCAGGAGCCCCCAGTGGGGGTGCTCCCAATAGCATGGGACCCACCTTCGCCTCTGGGAACCTCCTCTAGCTGCAGGAAGCTCAGCGGCTGCTCCCTTCTGAGCCCAGCTCTGAAAGCAACACAGAAGTGAGGGTGGCAATCCTGTGAGGCTCCCTCCCTCCCCCCCCATGAAGAAAGGATCCCATTTTGGGTTGGGACCTCCAGGGTTACACCACTGTGAAATTTCAGATGTAAATATCTGAAATCATTAAATTGACCAATTTTTAAAAACCCTGGCAGTGAAATTGACCAAAATGGACCATGAATTTGGTAGGGCCCTTCTCATGATTTCAAGTGAAACAGTAAAGTTACTGGAGTGGAGTGTGGGGAGAAAAATTGCTGGTGCCCATCTTTTGCAGGGAGAAAGGGCCACTGAGACATATAAACATACTTTATCACTGAGGCTACCACAATCCAGCCTCAAACCCCTCCCCCACCTTCACACAAGGGCTCTTCCCCCCCACCATCCTTCCTACTGCCCCCCCCATACACACAATTAACCCCCACCTTCACACAAGGGCTCCCTTCTATCTCCAAGCTACTGCCCCACCACCTCATTTCACCCCAGAGCTGTCACCTTGCTCCCTTCCACTGCCCCCACCCACAGAGCCAACTCAGACTCTCCCCTCCCTTCACCCACCCCCAATCCCCACCTTCACACCCTACTTCTCCTACCCACTGACAGAGAGTTACCACCAGCTCCCCTGTTGCACCTGGACTTGCCCCACAACTTCCCCTTCCCTCCCCGGAGTGTGGGGGGGAAGTTTCTGGGCATTCCCACTGGCAGAGGGTGTGTCAACCAGCACCGCCCAGCTCTGCTGTCACTGTCCCCTACCCCCGTGGCATGGTCTGCTCCAGACCCCAGCGCGCCAAGCGCTCGCTTGGGGCGGCATTTTGCCGGGAGGGCAGCAGGCGACTCCGGCGGACCTTCCGCAGTCATGCCTGCGGGAGGTCAACCAGAGCTGCTGGTCCCGCGGCTCCGGTCGACCTCCCGCAGGCACACTTGCGGATGCTCCACCGGAGCCGTGGGACCAGAGGACCCTCCGTAGGCACGTCTGCAAGAGGTCCCCCAGAGCTGCGGGACTGGTGTGCTTGGGGCGGCCAAATTCCTGGACCTGCCCCTGCCCCGTGGGCTACAGACAACCAGCCTTCTCCGCACCATCTCCCCGGTGGAGACTGAGGACACACACCCCTCCCCCTGGCGCAAACCTGCATGGTCAAGATGGTGTCCAGGAGCCCGCAGCCAGGCATCAGCGTTGTTGGGGGGTGCACACCAGGAGTCACAGCACCGCTGCCGTTCCCGGCTCTCCACTCCAGGAGAGCGGGGGCAGGGGGAGGCTGATCCAGGAGCCCCCACGCCATGCTTCATGGGGTAAGGGGATGCAGCGGGATCAGCACTCCAGCACCAAGAACCCTCTCCCTGAACCAATTCCCTTGTTTTGGATAAATTTTTCTGGTTCACTCCTCTGCCACCCACTTCAACTGGGGTGGCTCGCAGCATGGTGCAGGGCATACTGGGAGTAGTAGTGCAGGTGGTGGTGCAGGTCCAAGGGCTCCGGTGGAATGCAATGAACTACAACTCCCGCAACACCCAGTCCCTGTTGTGCCTGTGCACTGCACTCCCTGAGCTGCTGAATGTTTCAGCAGGCTCTGAGTAGCTGCTAACTCTTTGCATTGCTGGGCTGTGGCCAGGGCCAGATTAACCTTTTGTGGGTCCCCATGTAGTCGTTATGGGCCCCTTCCAAGTGTGGGCCTGGCGCCACTGTAAACTCATACTGGCCCCAGAGCCCTGCTCCCTCACACCAACACCCCCACCCCAAGGCCACCCCCTGCACACCAACACCCCTGCCCCACCACCCTTCTTCCTCACAAGAGCCCCATGCCACGGCCCCTCCCCCCACACACCCTCCTCAGAGCTGGTCCCACAGCCCCACCCCCCAACAGTGACACATTCTCCTGAGGGCCTGCCCCACGGCCCCTCCCTCCTACAATGACACCCCCACTCCAGGGCCCTTCCCCATGTCCCCTCGCCCCCATGAGAGCACCACCTCATGGCCTGTCCCCCACACATTGACACCTCCTCCTCTGGGCCTGTGCCACATCCCTTCCCTCACATCAACACCCCCACCCAAGGCCCCCTCCCCCCCACACTGACACCCCCTCCCCAGGGTCTGCCCCAGGGATTCCTCTCTCCAGGTATGTCACGCACAAGTGCCACCCTCAGGTGGCTTTCTTCCACCAGGTATTGCCCCCACTGCTAGACCAGTGACTTACCCGCAGCAGCAGAGATCTTGCAACAATAATCAATGCAGCAATTCCACATTCATTTTTGTTTTAGGGTGGGTAATTTAAATCAAATGTGCAAAGATCAGCATTCACTGTTGAGGTCCTGTGCACCTGAGCTTCTCCTGCTTTCTGTATGCTATGAGAGCATTGCCACTCAAATATTCCTGGTGGCTGCTATGTTGCATTCCATGGTCATTTGGTGTCCTGAGTTTCTGCTGTGCCATACACAGCAGCCACTCAAGACACTGATTGTAGATAGGGATAATAGAACTCTGGTTCTGTGGTTCCAAAAGCATAGGTCCTGACATGAGCTATAGAAGAATCTCTTTTTGCTGTACTAGGGCCTGTGACATACTCTTGAATGGGTTTGAGATACCATCCACTAGAGAGCACTGCTACATATAAACTATGGCTAGTACATTAGAAAATTATTATTTCATAGGGCAGTGTTTCCCAAACTTGGGACACAGCTTGTGCAGGGAAAGCCCCTGGCGGGCCGGGCCGGTTTATTTACCTGCCACATCCGCAGGTCCAGCCAATCATGGCTCCCACTGGCCTCGGTTCGCTGCTCCAGGCCAATGGGAGCTGCTGGAAGTGAGGCGGGCCGAGGGACACGCTGGCTGCCATTTCCTGCAGCTCCCATTGGCCCGGAGCAGCGAACTGTGGCCAGTGGGAGCCGTGATCGGCCGCACCTGCGGACGCGGCAGGCAAACAAACCGGCCTGGCCCGCCAGGGGCTTTCCCTACACAAGCGGCGTGCCAAGTTTGGGAAATACTGTCATAAGGAATAATACTGTCCCCAGCTTGAGCAGCATTCCAGCCACCTTTGTTGTCGGTGTTGTTGCTTGGGGCGGCAAAAAACCTAGAGCCGGCCCTGTGTGAGAGGAAGTATTATTATATTTGTTTTAGAGGCGGAGTAACTGGAACACAGAGATATTAAGGGCATGATTTTCAGAATTGTTGAACATCCAGAGTGGGAGCTAAGGGTGCTTTGTATCTCTGAAAATAACCTTAAGAGATTTTCCTAATGTCACACACAGGAAGTCTGTAGGAAATCCAGGAATAGAACATAGATGGATGTCTTTTCTATCCTAACTATCCTATTGTAATTCTAGAGTGCCAATCATCATAGTATCAAAGCCCTTATTTGCCTGACTCTACACTACAATTAGACACCTGTGGTTGGCTTATGCCAGCTGACTTGTGTTGCAGGGCTGTTTAGTTGTGGTGTAGACGTTTTGGCTCAGGCTGCAGCCCAAGTTCTGGGAACTTCTCCTATCACAGGGTCCTAGAGCTCAGCCTTCAGCCCAAGCCTGAAACATCTACATTGCAATTAAATAGCCCCATTAGCCTAAGCCCCAGTTAGCTGGCAAGAGCCAACCTCAGGTGTCTAATTGCAGTGTAAACATACCCATAGAGACAATGTGGGTGGGGTAATAACTTTTATTGGACCAACTTCTGTTAGTGAGGGATACAAGCTTTTGAGCTACATAGAGCTCTTCTTGAGGTCTTATGTAAAGCTGGTTTAATTTTGGGGGAGGGAAGGTGAAGGTTCATTAACATTTTGGGGGGAAAATAGTTTTAATTCTATTTGAAAATTTTCACATTTTCACATTTTTTCATTTCTTTCTTTTTTTGATGAACAGAATTTTACATGAAATTTTTAACACCAAAACTAAAATGTTTGTTTCTTTTTAAAAGAAATCATTTTTGGTTTTGTCTCCCTTTCTCTCCTGGTTTTTATGTACTGAAAAAATGTTTTTGGGGGAGATAAAAAGTGAGAGAAAGTGGGGATAAAACACTGTCTTTTCATTCCTTTCCAAAAGTGGAAAAATTTGTCATCCAAAATACTTCAACCAGGCCTAACCATGAGCTTCCCCACAATACTCTTTAAAAAGTGATATTTCCAAACTAGTAACAAAAAGAAAAGGATAATAATGTATCCAGCAGTGTTCACTATACTTAGTATAAGGGTCACTGATACTTACCTTCACTGACCATCAGTATTAAAAAGAATAATTCCCCTTTATCACCCCAGGCTCCCACCGTAGGAGAGAAGGAAAGAAAGAAATTGCCTGATTTCCCATAGCAATAGCAAATCAGGCCACCAACACAAGGTATGCATGGTTTATAGAGGCCTGCCCAGGTCCATAGCATTGTAGTAAGCCAGACAGAAGAACTATACTGAAATTCTACTTTGCAGTACAGTATGTAACATTTATTGTAACGTATGTAACAAATTGTAATGTGATAGAAGCAGAATTCAGAAAGGGCTGGAAACAATGGCCAGTTTTTCAGCTGTGCTCAGTAGGAACAGGGCACAGCTGAGAGGGGGAGCTTTGTGATTCTGGAGCAGGCTCTGTGCCAGCCTTCAAGCACTCAAGGGTATCAGCTAGGAATGAGCAGAACACAGTGCACTCTGGCTATGCCCCCCTCCCAGTGGAATTTTCAAGGGGAATCATGGCCAACTAGAATAGCTGGAGACTTCTCCACACTGAGGAGATTCAGCTTTTTGTCACTTTCTGGCTGTAATCATGCCCTCTGGACAGGATCAGCCAATGAGAGTTTGCTCTGATAATGAAATCATTGTAATGCTTCTAACTTGGAGTTGGTTGAGAGTACTTTTCTTGAACTCCTGCTTGATTGTTTTAGAGTTGAAATCTACTGAATTTCCATCAAATTTCCACTTTGTATAGTATCATTTATTTCAGTTACATGCTTATTAAACCAAATTGTTATTTTTCCAAATCACTTGTAATTGCTATTGCTCTGAACACAAAGATGATATAGGCCTGAACCCTGCCTACCCAGCCATTTCCACTTATACTTCCTCTAAGATTTCACAAGCCCTGATCCTCATAAACACAGTGAAAATAAATTTATATTAAAGAAGGATATTTTCTGTTTCAAAATTTCTTTTCCATTGTGCTCAGATTCTGCCAACAGCTCAGGAGAGGAATTTTAAAGTTCCAGGGGGGGAGTCTCTGATTGGTGCAGAGCTTCTACCAGCGTTGCCACCTCACACGGCTCCCTTCCAATCCATTCCCCTATTGGCAGGCACTGCCGACTCACTGGCATAGCTGCCCTGGAGTCAGCACCCAGGGACTGGGAGTGCCTGTGTCTGTGGGGAAGAGGAGCAGAGTGGAGCTGACTGAGCCCTAAGGGCAGCACATGCAGCAGTTTTGGTGTGGTCTCTGCCCTGATGCAGTCTAGAAGCAAGAAAGTGGTCAAGAGAAATGGCAGGGGGGACACATCATATCTGGCTGGCAGCCCTGCACCTTATAGGGACAGGCTCAGAGCTGGGCAGCAAGGAGAGACTGGGTGGGGAACAGTGAGAAGAAGCGGGCAGAGGTAGCACCCCAGGAAGGACAGAACTCCTTGGCACAGGCCTCAGGGACTTAATGTAGCCACAAAGATCCACCCATTCTCACTGCTTTGTCACTTCAGCTCCTTGACCTCGCTGCCTGTCACCATATACCTAGCCCCAGAGAGAACCCCATTCCCACTGACTGTCATTGCACCCCCAGTCCCCTATTCCCAGAGAGACCCCAGGCCCACTGAATCCCACTGCAGCACCAGAGAGACTCCCCCCCCAACTCTGTCCTAACACTATTGTGATGAGATCCCTGGAGTGCAGCCTGGGACTGTGGGACTGCTCTGCCCCCTTACCTTTCCAGCCCGGGCTGTGTCTCACTGTGGTTTGCTAGTGACAAGCAGCAAGCCCCTCCAGGTGCTGTTATCGCTCAGCACAACTGCATGTGGAGCCCCGCACCCAGCTAGATTGCATGAATGCTCCCAGAGCTACTCATGAATCACACAGAGAAAGGCACCAGCCAAAGCCCCCCAGCTCCCAACACTGTATGCCAGGAATATAGCGTCTTGCACTGCTCAAGATGAGCAATGCAGATTTATTAATTGGTTCACCACTTCATCAATGGAAAGTGGATTTACACCAGCCTTTGCAAAAGTGAGCAGATTTACCACACACTTCAGGCAAACTCACCGGTAAAGATAAACAGTTAAACAAATTTATTGACTACAAAAGATAGATTTTAAGTGATTATAAGTGATAAGCAAAAAGTCAGAGTTAGTTACCAAAATAAAATAAAATATAAGCACACAGTCTAAACTCTCAACTCTATTAGACTGGGCAACATCTAGATTAAGCAGTTTTTCTCACCCCACTGGATACTGCAGTCCTTAATATACAGGTCTGTCTCTTAAACCCAGGCCATTCTCCTCTGTTGGAGTCTTCAGTCTTCTTCTGAGTGTCTTGGTTGCTTGCAGCATAGGTGGGGGCAGGAGAAAGGCGAAGCATGAGCCCCCTGTGTTCTGTTTTATATCTTTAGTCCATGTGCTTGGAGAACACAAGTCCAGACGTGTGGTGGGCATTGCTGAGTCCCCAGGCAAGGTTGAGCAATTCCCCTGGTGTGGCCTTATGCAAGTGAGTCGTTGAATTGTAGCTCCGTTGCTGGACAATGACTGTTGATGGTTGTTTGACACCCCACCCGGGCACTGGTTACTTTCCTTGCTGTTGTCTCTGGGGAGCTAATATCTGGCTGATTGCCCAACTTACAGCATGTTTTAGTGACAACCATAAAACACAATCTCATAACTTCATATGCACTAAAGATATACATATTTAGATAGAACAGTGACTTTCAGCCGATCATAACCTTTTCCCTGATACCTCACATGGCATGCTTTATATACAATATCACAATTATATACAGATGAAGAATATGGAGGTTACAAGACGCTCCCCCCAAGGTATAGTATGTCACAACTGTCACTTCACGCTGAGAGGGACCTCTAACCAATGTTCCCTCTAATTTTTCCATCCATGTGCGGAATTAATTTTGTCGTGTGCACCAATATGGAGGTGATGTTTGGTGGGGGTGTGGCCAAGGGGTTTGGAGTGTGGGAGGGGCCTCAGGGCTGCAGCAAAGGGTTTGGGTGCAGGGGGTGACGGCTCCGGCTGGGAGTGTGGGTTCTAGGGTGGGGCCAGGGATGAGGGACGCAGGGTGTGGGAGGGAACTCAGGGCTGAGACAAAGGGTTGGAGTGTGGGGTAAGGGGGTGAGGTCATCTGGGGGTGCAGGCTCTGGGGTGGGGCCGGGGATGAGGGGTTCAGGTCTGAGGCAGAGGGTTGGGGTTCGTGGGGAGGGAGTGAGGCCTGCCAGGGGTGCAGCCTTTGCAGTGGGGCCGTGGATGAGGAGTTTCGGGTGCAGGCTGCCCCAGGGCTGCAGCAGGGAGAGAGGACTCCCCCTAGCCCTCTCTCCTCACAGCAGCACCTGAGCTTGGGAAGAGCATCTCTCCTCACCGTAGCAGCTCTGGGGCTGGGGCTGGGGCTGGGAGAGAGGCACCTCTCCCCACCATAGCCCCTGGGAGGGGGCTGAATGTATAAGGGGACTGTTGGCCCCTTACTAAAACTCAGTGTGGGTTTGGTTGACTAACTCCCAGTACAAAAAGAAAGGGGAAGGTCTATGGGAAATTGGGACCCTGAGATTGACAGTCCCCAGGAGCAATCGGGAGAGGCCAATGCTCCAGGTCAGCCTGATTGACAGGCTGGGGAGGCTAATGAGGGAGACCCCAGGGGTGTCCTGTCCTCCGTTTGAGCTGGAATTGCCTGGAACAGAATGAGGCCAAGCTAAGGAGCGAACAGGAGCCCGAGCTGAGCTGGGGAGCAGGGCTGTGTCTGCCAGAGAGAACCAGAGAAGCAGCCCAGGGAGCAGATCCATGTTGGGAGCAGGGCCTGGGCGGCAGGACATCTGGGCCGCAATGGCCCCAGCCCTTCCCCAAGACCTCCACAATCTCCTCTGCTCCAAACAACCCTGTCCCTGCTGCTTGCCACATCCCTCCTCCTCAGGTGCTGGGGCCAGCGGCTCAGCAGGGTGGCAGGGCCTTCAGGGGTGGAAGGAGTTGGCACTAGGGGGCTCACAGCAGCTCAGCCCGATGCGGCTGGGTTGGGTGGGCTGGGGCTCCTCTGGTCGTGGGAGCCCCTCAGAGTCAGGCCTTCTCCTTTTACAGGGTGTGAGGGGGGGTCTCAGGGCTCTGGTGTGTGAAGGTTGGAGGCTCGGAGTCTTGGGTGGAAGGAGCAGGGCTGGCGGGCTTGCCCCTCCAAAGCTGGGGTTCACCCGCCACCCATGGAGCACGGCCACAGAGCAGAGCAGCATCAGTGCTGAGGCAGAGTGGAACTGGAGCTGGGACTGGAGCCACCTGGAGCCAGATGTGGTGAGCAGCTGGGGAGAGCAAGGGAGATACCCTACTTTGGGACTAAAACACTGAGGCTGGAGAGGGAGGGGGAGTTTGGACCCTTAGGTTAGAAGAAAATAATGCTCTCTCTCTCTATAAGAATTGGGGACTCAGTGCATTGTACTACTGCTGGGTGGTATGTGTGATTCCTTATAGGAGTGGACGGGAGTTGAGGAAGCGTTGTTCCAGGCATATTGTGGGGCCATGCGGGTGCCCATAGCGGTGCCACTGATCTGGAGATATATATTGTCATCAAATTTGAAATAGTTGTGTGTGAGGATAAAGGCACAGAGCTCAGCAACCAGTTGTGCTGTGGCATCATCAGGGATACTGTTCCTGACAGCTTGTATTCCATCAGTGTGTGGGATGTTTGTGTAGAGAGCCTCCACATCCATGGTGGCTAGGATGGTGTTTTCTGGAGTGGCACCGCTATGGGCACCCGCATGGCCCCACAATATGCCAATATTTTTATGGCCACCTCAAAAACTGCTAGAACAGGGCCTCATCCTCCCTGATTGAACTAACCTTGTTATCTCTAGCTTGCTTCTTGCTTGCATATATATACCTGCCCCTGGAAATTTCTACTACTTGCATCCGATGAAGTGGGTATTCACCCACGAAAGCTCATGCTGCAAAACGTCTGTTAGTCTATAAGGTGCCACAGGATTCTTTGCTGCTTTTACAGATCCAGACTAACACGGCTACCCCTCTGATACTTTATTTAATTGATTTGTATGAGGCCTTTTGTCTCATTGAAAAACAATAACAACCAGGTATTGAGCTAAAAATTGAATGCTTTTGTTATGTATCCAAAAATTGTGAATTGTCTGTATCAAGTGCACAAACATTTATTTTGACTGGAATGACGGCACCTCAACACCTCTCTTTTCAGTCTGCTGTAAACACTGTGCTAGAGTGTAATCATATTTTAAGAGATACTTTCATGTTAAAAGCCATTTTAAACAAATCTTTGCTTGGATTATAACACCGCATTTATTATTATTTAATGTAATCTATTAATTAAAAATAAAATTCTTACTTTTTAAAATTTTGGAATAAGAAACAATATATTGAAATGTTTATGTTGATCCCATGTAAATGCCTATGATTCCAGAAAACATATACACATATACTTGCTGCCACCATAATGAACAGAACAAAATCCCTCAATCCAAACACCCCAGAGCTTTGAGCATGTTTGGCTTAGTTCCTGATCTTCATTTTAGGTATTTGGGATTCAGCTCTAATTTTTACAAACATAAACTAAATGAGCACTGTCCCTTTATGAAAAAAACACGATATATTCATATAATTATTCATAGGCTAAAAAAATTATACCCAGGCCTCTGTAACCTATGTGGATCTAGGACTCTGTGCCAATGGAAGAAAATAATATGTACAACTACATGGTCAAAACTTTCCAGTGCTATGTCTCCAGGCTGCAGATTATCAGCTGAACCCTTTGGCTCTGGCCCTTGGCAATGGATCTTCTCATAAGAAATTGTCAGTCATAATTCACTGATCTGGTGTCAAAGCAGTTCCTCATGATTTTTAAAAAATATGGCTTATCATAAGTAAGTATAGACCTCATGTTCATATATTACAAACTAATTCTCTGCCTTAACTGATCTTACCCTGAAGTTGTGAATGAGCCAGCTTGTTTTAGAAACCACTAGGCTGTTGGTTATGAGTGCAGAGCCAGCTTTTTGGAGTTTGGATATTTGGTGGTATAAAAAGTATTGCTTTCCATGCAGTAGTATAATTTCAGGAAACATTTATCTTGCAGACTTAAGTGGCTGTTTATAACAATGCTCTCTTTAAATAATAAGATGCAAATCCTTGGAAATTTACAAAAAATTAGAGCGAAATAAACTTACCCAGGAATTTGTAGGAAAACTGATCAGGAAATGCTCTAGGTTTTTTGCTGCCCAAGTCAAACTGGAAAATATGATTTCCCCAAGTTTTCATTCACTCAAATTATAAATAATAACTAAAAAGTATAATCAGAACACAAAGGCACTTAAACCTGCTCTTCTCTCTTCTTCTACCCCCTCCTAAAAAAGAGAGAAAATGTGCCTGGAAATGTCCACTCTGAAGCAGTATTTGAATAGCTTCTTGGGTGGGATTAATTGTGACTTTCTATACACATAGCCTGTATAATATTCAGTACTCTCCTTACAATGAGAAAGACATACAGAATAAATATGCTCTGTTAAGAGGTCTCCTCATTTTATGATCCACACTGTCAGATCTCAGTTTACAAGCCACAAATACATCAGCTTTTTGAAATAATAAATCAGCATGACAATGTGTAGAAAAATAGTAACAAATCAGAGCTGAACCTGAAACAAAACTCTCCAAACTCTTGGACACAGGGGCGACTCCAGGCCCCAGCACACCAAGCGCATGCTTGGGGGGGGCATGCCGTGGGGGGCGCTCTGCCGGTCGCTGGGAGGGCGGCAGGCAGGGTGCCTTTTGCGGCATGCCTGCGGAGGGTCCGCTGGTCCCGCGGCTCTGGTGGACCCTCCGCAGGCACGCCTACGGGAGGTCTACCAGAGCTGTGTGACCGGCGACCGGCAGAGCGCCCCCCATGGCGTGCCGCCGTGCTTGCCGCGGCGAAATGTCTAGAGCCGCCCCTGACGAGAGCAGAAGCATGAGTAGCTCTGTCAGCTCTCCATGTTGAAGGATGGCAAAGCAGCACAGTAGTCTGTCCCGCTCCCGCTGCAGCAGCAGTCTGCCTGCTGCTGTGTTCCTAGTGCAGGGAAGAACAGGAGCATTCCAATTATTTGCTCTTTGTTTGTTCCCCAAATGGAGCAGCACACAGATACTTCCTGGAGCTTTGAAAGGGGAGGCGCGCATGCCTGCAGAGCAGCAGAGATCAAAACACCAAGCAGAGCGATCAGGGCAGGCATTATGGGACACTGGCGGAAGCCAGGTCTGTAGACAAAACAATCAGCAGTGTCTACACTGGCTCTTTGTTGACAATAGAGTGAGGAGAAAAGACAAAAGTCTCTCCTAGTGGTGGAAGTTTTTTGTTGCCCAAAGTGAGTGTTTTTTGTGACAAAAGTCCCATTGTAGTGTGTATGCTCTTGCTATTGTGTTGCCAAAAGGCAGGTTTTAGTGAGAAAACTTGCCAGTGTAGACAAGCCCTAAGTTTATTAGTGCTTCATATCAGCAAGAGAATGTTTCTGTTTTTCCTTTATAATATTCTCAGAGGTTTTCTGCAAGTACCATATTTAAATATCAGGTGCCTATACCTTTTGTGGAATGTAATATTTGATCTTTAATAGATTTTTCAGTTCAGACATAACATTAATAAAAAGAATCTTTAAAAGGTGCCATAGGCAGGAATGGATAAGAGTTAATAGCACACTTTGCTAATTCAGTGGAAGCATGTTCCAAAGGCAGTTGAATGACATATCTACTTATATTGTCACAATTCCCTTTACAGAAGAACAAAAAGGTTTTAAAATCTACATTTGAAGGTTAATAACAATAACCTCTCCTTTCTACTTATAACTTTTCTGTTCGTCCACTCATTTCAGCAGATGTTTGGGTTTTGTTTTACTGCTCTCCTTCTTCTGCCATTCCATGAAAGGTATAGTCCAGGGATTGGCAACCTTCCAGAAGTGGTGTGCCGAGTCTTCATTTATTCACTCTAATTTAAGGTTTCGTGTGCCAGTAATACATTTTAACATTTTTAGAAGGTCTCTTTCTATAAGTCTATAATATATAATTAAACTATTGTTGAATGTAAAGTAAATAAGGTTTCTAAAATGTTTAAGAAGCTTCATTTAAAATTAAATTAAAATGCAGAGCCCCCCGGACTGGTGGCCAGGACCCGGGTAGTGTGAGTGCCACTGAAAATCAGCTCGCGTGCCGCCTTCTGCATTCATGCCATAGGTTGCCTACCCTTGATATAGTCTATTATACAGCATTAGATATACAAAGCTTTCACCACAAAATTCAGATAACAAGTGTAAATGATCGGCAGACTCCCCACATACCCCTGCCCTTTAAAAAGTTAACAACCATTCCTGTCTTGCCAACACAGTCTTCTGAGGTGTCATATGTCTGTTCTTATAGTTGTTACACATCTGGAGTGAGATAATCCTCTCTCACAGAGACACCTGCAAGGTGGTGGGGCAAGGCGATGGGCAACATAGCAAAACTGACCCTGCTGAGCTGCCAGGAAATTGTTCTTTTATGTGAGAGAAGATTTGGGAGGTGCAGAGTGGGCAGAATGCAGTGTAGATGCAGATTCTGGGGTTCCACAGAGAGGGCAAACTAACGTGTAAGCTCTTAGGGGCAGGGAATGACTCTAACTATATGTTTGTACAATACCTAACACAATGTGTGTACAATCTGCTTTGAGCCTCTAGGTAATAGCATACTATAAATAAAATAAATTCTAGATACCCAGAAATAGGAGGTGGCCACATGGAGGGCTCGAGCTGGTCTTTCTGCCATTGTGGAGATCCTCACTCCACATGCTTGTGTCACCAGCATGGATGGGCCAACCCTACCCCATGTAAGCCTTGATTAATTAGGGGAAAGGCAGAGAGAGGAGTGGTCATTCCACCCCAGAACCCTACTTAAAGGAGGTAGGTGTGTGTGTGTGTGTGTGTGTGTGTGTGTGTGTGTGTGTGTGTGTGTGTGTGTGTGTGTGTGTGTGTGTGTGTGTGTGTGTGTGTGTGTGTGTGTGTGTGTGTGTGTGTGTGTGTGTGTGAAGCAGCAAAAACATCCCTGAACTACACAAAGAAGGAAGCCCTAGAGATAGCCAGAGAAGCACTTGTAGCAAGACCTTGAGGAAAAAGCTAAGAGATATAGACAGAGAGCACTTTTGGGTAGCTAGCTAAAAAGAGTCTTGGAACTCTGAGCAATGAAATTAACCCCCATTGTTTTATTCCTACTGTGTTTAGGGAAACAGGATTTTGTGTACATTCTTTGTAAATAAACAGGATTGTATCAAAGAAATATCTGGTTCCATCATCAATTTATTTTCCTAACAGAAACAATCAACAAGACCCCAAATACTGGCTAATTGCTTGGGTCAAAAAGGGGTAATAATATTATACCCGAGTACAACATTTATTTCTGGGGTTAATTCCTGACTCCCCAAAAGCTATGGAAGTCCAAGAGACTGTGACCTAGTGGAAGGCAAGTGGGATTCTCCACTCCCAAACAGAAGGTTTGGAATTTGGGGATTGCTCAATGAAGCTGGTGCCCCTACCACATTTTTCCACTAGTCTTCTTCCCACTGGCATTATGACTCCAGTAGAAGCTCAGCTGCTGTGGCCAAGTGTCTCACAGCTACTCAGTGGCAGCTTAGTGTAGAGTCCTGTAAATGATACTATTAAAAGCAACTGGTCTCTGGCTCCATCTGTTCCTGCTTTGGAAAACCTGCAGAGCCCAGTCCCTGTGGTGCATCCATGGCACGCTTCTGTGGTGTCTCAGGGACCAAAAGATGGAGCATAATCAGCAGGAAGATTCTGCCCAAGTTGGGTCTCGTGGGATAGAAAAGGGTAATTTTAAATTGTTGTACACCAAGTAATTTTATTTTAAAAATGACTATAATTAATTAGCTTAGACAAACAAGAAATGGTAGACCAGCTCTTACTAATTGTTTCTCTTACTGCCAACTGAGGGAATGTGCCTCCTGCCAAAGACCAATATTTCTTTGTATATGTTCCAAAGTACACATTTCTATGCAATGAAAATTACATGTATTGTACATTTCAGTTCACATGATGCTGGCAGGATGTCTACTCTGCATCAGGATGCTGCATTGTACAAACAGTATAGGAAAGATAGAAAATGTGTTATTCACCCCATGAGGCACACTGAACTGCTGCTCCTGAGTAGTTCAAAGAAACTTGCAGTTTCCCAGCCTTTCTTTCAATGTGAGGAACCACTCTCAGTAACTGTTTCCCAATCTGCTTCTCATTGTGCCCTTTGCTCAGCTCATTTGCAAAGAACTTCTATTCATCTTCCAGGAAAGGTTGCCAACACTATTTAAAAAACCTATGTGACAGACCTCAGATGTCCCCAATATCGACTTGAACCTCTGGGAGCAAGTCCCTTTCCCCACACCCCCATGCTTCCTAGGATTTCTCTCTCTCCAGCTCCAGATGCTGCGGAGAACCCAGGGCCTCAAGCAGGGCCGGCTCTGGCTTTTTTGCCGCCCCAAGCAGAAAAAAAAAAAAGGGCGAGGCCACCAGAGCAGCAAAGCAGGGGGAAAAAAATGGCACGGCTGGAGCGGCAAAGCTGGTGGAGGGGGGAACACGGCGCGGCTGGAGCAGCAAAGCGGGGGGGGGGAACATGGCACGGCTGGAGCGGCAAAGCGGGGGGGTGGTGGAAACAATGGCATGGCTGACAAAGCAGGGGAAAAACAAAACAAAACCAAACAAAAAACCCTACAGGGCGGCCGGAGCCAGGGGGACTCCCTGTGCTGCAGAGTGCGCGCCCGGTCTAGTTGGGGGGAGGGAGAGGGAGGGCTCCGCGCCGCTCTGGTAGGCAGGGAGGGAAGGACGTGGGCTGCCCTGCCGAGTTTGCTGCAGGGCGCTCCCCTCCTCCGCGCCACCGCCCCCTACAGGGCTGCCGGAGCAGCGAACAAAAAAAAAAAGTGGTCGTGCCACTCTAGGTTTGGGCGGAATGCCGTCCCGTAGAATCTGCCGCCCCCAAGCACGAGCTTGCTCAGCTGGTGCCTGGAGCCGGCCCTGGCCTCAAGTGCTAAGATAGCAGCTGCTGCAGCTCCTGTTCACATTCAAGTTGGAGGCTGCAGTTGCTGGTCTTTGCCTGCTGCAGTACTGTGCACTCCGTTGGGGACGCTGGCAGAGCTACTGGGTGTATTGACACCCCTCTCCCCCTGACAGAGTCCCTTCCAGACCCTGGCCCTTCAGCACAGCTCCACGGCACACAGCCCTGTCCACTTGCCCTGCCAGACAGCCTGTGCAGGTCAAGCAGATGGGGCTCTGCTCAATGGCTGGAGTCAGTAGTGGGTCATGTCCAGCAGGGGCCAGTACTCATGGGTGCATCTTTCCACTCCCACTTTCCACTTCAATGCTGGCTCTTGAGCACAACCCCATTTGCTTTCCCTGCTCAGCACTGAAGTGCCAGGGTTGAAGAGGGGAGTGAAAAGATGCACCCAGGAGTACTGGCCTCCTGCAGTTGAAATCAGGATAAAAGGCATCCTGTACTGTTTTAGTATAGGACAGGCAATTTTCTTTTTAAATAAGGGATGGCCCTTGTAATCAGGGGAGGCTCCAGGCAACAGTGCAACAAGCGTGTGCCTGGGGCGGCAAGCCACAGGGGGGCGGCCTGCTGGTCGCCGTGAGGCGGCAGTCAGGCTGCCTTCGGCAGTGCACCTGCGGGAGGTCTGGCGGTCCCACGTTTTCACGGCAATTCAGCGGCGGGTACGCCAAAGGTGCAGGACCAGCGGACCTCCCCCCAGGCATGCTGCTGAATCTGCGTTACCAGCGGCCCTTCCGCAGGTGCGCCACTGAAAGCCGCCTGACTGCCGTGCTTGGGGTGGAAAAATACATAGCGCCGCCCCTGCTTGTAATATGGGACTATTGGCAACCCTACTTCCAGGAGTTCCCCAAATTGTTCATAGCATGCACCATATCTTAATACTGAAGTTGCCATGTCTAGTTCCCATCACCTCTCCTCCCATTCACTATCATTTCCCTTCCAATTAGGATGAAATAACATCCAGGTGATGGTACCAATTGCTTACATGGGCAATGTTTATTAGAAAAGCATTTAATGAATTATTTTACTTTCTTTCAAGGCAGTATAGAAGGTGGAAACAAAGCAAAACCAGCTCTGGGGAAACTTGGGCTGATTCCAGGTAGGGTGACCAGATGTCCTGTTTTTTTAGGGACATTCCTGATATTCCTGGCTTTTTCTTATATAGCACCTATTAACCCCCACCCTCTGTCCCAATTTTTCACACTTGCTATCTGGTCACCCTAATTCCAGGCCTGCTTTGCATGTGTTTCTACATTAGGAGTTTACAACAGCGTAACTAGTTATAGAGTAAATTTACCTAATCTAGACAAGCCCTAAGTGTCCCTGCCTATTTAAGTGTATATGGCATTTAGCCCTTCTTAAATAAGGTATTAACAATCCCTTCCAATAATAGTGCCCCCAAACCTAGCATGGTTCTCACAAATTAACTTATTATTTGGATTGTTTGTATTTGTCTGAATTTGTTGTTATTATATATCCTGGCGAGAAAGGAAACTTTTTCTGAAACTACTACTTTGGGAAAACGGTCTAGCAAGAACCTTTTGGATTTCTCTTCACAATAAATTGTTATTTTTAAATGAATTTGGGACACATTCTAAAATCTTAATACTCTATATGAATCTATCATTTTAGAAACTGAAGCAGATCAGTACAAATTAATGAATAATGAAAGAAAGGAAACAAAAGTACTGGAGGAGTGAGTCCATCATATTGTTGCATGGTTCAGTTTTTAGACAGGCCATACCAAAGCAAAAGTCACTTTGACAGATTAATATCAGGCAGAAGTATTACTGTCACAGATTTGTGACAAGCAGGATGTTTTGAGGTACTATTCTCGTTGAGATACTGCTGCCTCTCTGTTAAAAATACACTGAAGATGTTTCACACAATATGTGATGTTAAATTATCTTGTGATCATTGCAGTGTACTAAAAGTTCAGTGGGTCAAAACTATCAGGGTGTTGACCAGCTGAAGTCAAAGGAGTTACTCCACACATGGATTTGGCCCTACATGTCCAACTCACTGATACAATTTTATTCCTCTTTATCCCATAGTTGCTATATGTCCTCTGGTGCTTATCTGAGGAGAGACGTTTGTTCCTCAGGGTGTTTTGAAGAACTATTACTGCTGCAACAACAGATTTTTCATCAACTTCACTGAACACAGATTCATTAGGCATTAACTGCATAGCTGACTACAAAACAGATTTAGAATCACAGAATGGTTATATTACTTACATATTATTTGTGGATTAAAAAATCCAGCAAACCTTACGCTTTTTAAAAGCTGTTTTTCATGGATTCAATTTGACTGTCAGTTGTAGATCAGTTACAAATCATTTAAATGAACACAAACTGCTTACAGGAACATATTCCAGGATTTCCATAGGAAATCTTTCCTGCCCATATTTAAGATTAATCTGGTATTAATGTATGTCTTTAATCAGAGGCTAACCTCCAGTTCAATTAGTTGTGCCAGTGCCTCTCTGAAGAAAAAGTGTATACATGATTAAGAAATATACTAATCTAATGGAATTGATTGCTGTCTTGAGTAACAGTGTGCTTAATTTGATACAAGCTTCTTTACTTGTAGTGAGAATTCTGGATTCAGAATTTAGACTCATGCTGTACAGAAGTGGGCCTGAACTAAACCATCAAATCCAAATTGGAGCAGTGCAAAAAAATCCAGACTGCAGTCTTTGTCCATCTCAATAATATTAGAATTGGTTAGAACATTCTGACAAAACATTTTTGTCATCAGAATTTTCCATTCATTGATATCAAAAGGTGCTGGAAATAGCTTGATTTTTGATATCGTTCTAATGGAATCCAGGTGACAGAACCCTACCTGGTTCTTGCCAGTGTGTGCACCTGGCTCCTTGGCAGCCTGCCTGGTGGGTTGATGGAGAATTGAGACCCTGGAAGACTTAGCCTGACCCCAAGGCTTATGACTCCTTTGCAGCCAGGCTCCCAGGACTTCCAGAGTCCTTGGATCTGGGGCAGGCCACCAGGCAGAGTGTTTAGACAGTATCAGAACCAGGGATGTCAGGGTCTAGGAGTGGTAGGTTTCCCCAGAACTGAGACTCCATTCCCCTTTGGAGAACTGGGAGATTTTTGACTTTTGTTCCAAATCGTAACAAAACCAAATTTCAAAATAACAAACTCTTCCACAAAATAGAATGACCTTTCTCCTCCCAGCTGTCATCAACATTAGAGTGACCAGACGTTCTGGTATCAGTGGCTTCATTTTATGCACACTTGCTATTTGGCCACCCTACTTCCCATGTATGCTAGACTTTTGTTGGACGGGCTGGGTCAGAGTATTAAGCTGCCCTCACATGGGTTCTAAACTGTTTCTAAAAATTGTTCTAATAAATGTAAAATGATCTAAAGTAATTTACATTGTATGTATCATCTCTTCAGTTCAGTGTGACTTTTTACATTGTATGAATGCTAACACGACATATTTATCTTCTGGAGAGAGAATCTTTAGTTTTTATGGCTGGTGCTAATAGGCTCCAACAATTGCAAAAGGCCCATTGAGATCTACGTCTCTGAGCTACAACCAATGATTTTCTGAAAGGGCTATTTAGATGTAGAATACTTCATTGAGATTGTTGTAAATACTATGTATAATGTGTTTGTTCAGGATACTTTCCATATGGTACACTAACTTCCCCAACTCATCAAAGAGATTATGATAGCTTCTCTCTCCTTGCAATGTATGGACTGATTTACTGGAGTTATTTTTCTCCAGGAGGTCCCATTTCTCACTTGTTATTTAAGGATGAAGCATGGAACAAAAGCAACCTTCTGGATTTCCAGTGGCAGGAAATTTGAGTCTTTGAGATTTGTGGTCCCAGCAAAAACTTGCTAAATCAAATGGTTTTACAGACTACTTCCCTGCCCTGCTCTGCCAGCATGAATTTCAAATATTTGGTAGCTCCATTGATAGTAGAAGATTCCAAACTGGGGGCAGGGATCTCAGTCTAGGGACATGAAAACAGTATAGCCAGCAGATGGTGTTTGCTGTGTCAATTACAAATTTGTTCAAAAGACATCTAGAGATGGATCAAAACCAGAACCACAAATCCAAATCTCCCTACCCCTCTCAAGAGCTAAACTTTGCAGCTCAGACCCATCTCTAGTTATTGACAGGTTGGTAATTTTCAGTGGAATTTAGGTGTGTTTTGAGAACAAGTTGATTTTTTTTAACCCAGCCACTGGAGTCTATAAATGTACATTTGTTTTCATTTTATTGCTAGCTGCTGCCTTATGAACTTGCCTAGCTGAAGACTGAGGCTTCTCCCTTAAACAGCTCATATCACAAAGCTATGTTCATTGTGGACAACCATTAGACCCTTTGTGACATTCTATACCTTGGGGGAGCATCCTGTAACCCCCATATTCCTCATTTTTATATAATGGTGATCTTTCATCTAAAGCATGCCTTGTAAGGTATCAGGGGAAAGGTTCTGATTTTCTGAAAGACATTCTTCTATCTAAATATGTATATCACCAATGCATATGAAATTATAAGAATTGTGTTGTATGGTTTTCACTAAAATATGCTGGATTTGGGAGGTGCCCAGATACTAGCTATACAGAGACAATGACAAGGGAGGTAGCCAACACCCAAGTGGGTGCTGTTGAACAGACATCACTAGCCATTGTCCAGCAAGGGAGCTACAATAAAATGACTCACCTGCATGAGGTCATACCAGGGGAATTGCTCAACCTTGCCTGGGGACTCAGCAATGCCCACCAGACATGCCTCGACTTGTGTTCTCCAAGCACATGGACTAAGGATATAATAAAGAACACAGGGGGCCCGCGCTTCACCTTTCTTCTGCTCTCACCAATGCTGCAAGCAACCAAGACACTCAGAAGAAGACTGAAGACTCCACCAGAGAAGGCTGGCCCAGGTTTAAGGGACAGTCCCAGGCTGCACCCCAGGGATCCCCTCACAAACTCATTCATACTTAAATTCACAGTTAGCTGCCCTTCTAGGTCACACACTCAGCTCCTGCAACCTATCAGAGCATTGGAGGAAATGATGTAGAAGAGATATAGCCACACACTGACTCAGCTTTATATTCTTCACCTTTGTAACCCTATTCAGCTATTGGACTAACATGAAAAAGTGCTAACAATATGGAGGGTTTTATATCATGTCTTTTACTATGTATGTACATTTTTAAAGGGCACTGACTATGAAAAATGAAATAATTTGGAAGATCATTGCCAAAGATGGCACTAAGCGCCAGCTAACCTGTCCTATGTAATTTTTTCTTGCCACACAATACAAAAACACTGGAGCAATACATGCAAAGTTCTTTCCACAGTTCTGAATACAAAGATCTGCCCCTCTGGTTTAGTGTATGAATTAAACAATCCAAGGAACATTAAGAAGTGGGTAGTGACATATTTGCTTGTAGAAAAATGTATAATACTCAGAAAATGGAAAACTAATACATCTCCAGTTTATTCAGAATGGTTTGGAAGGATTGTCAAACAAAACTTTGATGGAGAAAATAACTTTACATCAGTGACAAAATGAAGAATAAGTCATTAAACTGGTGTGCCATATCTGTATTAATGCAGTTGTGAAGTAGTATGGTTCAAACACGATGGCATTACTGACACAGCTTTTTCAGGTGATATTTGTATCTAGTGTATACCGATCTGATGATTGTGCACTGGCCATCCTTGTGTCAACATTTGAAAAGAAAATAGCTGCTAAATGCATTAGGTAATACACCTATATGTTTGCATTCCTTTGTCCAGATGCTGATAACACTGATTGTTGTATTAATTTAGATGTCTCACTCATTGTATTTTTAAAAATTAATAAAGGAATTACTTTTTAACTGGCTACATTTATATAAAATTTGACCAGGGACAAGCTACTGCTGGTCCTTCAAAGACTTAGGCACATGCTTAACTTTAAGGACTGAATAGTTCTATTGAATTCAGTTGAGTTAATCATACTGGATAAAAGAAAGCATGTGCCTTTGCAGGATTGGGGCATTAGATGTCTGACTCACTGTTCAAATTATTCACATGTCAAAGTTAGAATCAAGACTCACAATTTGTCAGACCACTCTGTTTTTATTAGCGCAGCGCTCCGCCAATAACACTCAGATAATGTGAGTGTCCATGCAAGACCCAAACAGTCTTATTTATACAGATAAAAGAGCGGGAATCAAACAAAGGGACAAAGGAGAAAAACAGCAAAATTCACCTGGGGCATAGCATGCATATCCTACTTCCTTACTAACTCCTATCGATCTAAGGCTAATGCTTCACCAATTGCCCTTAAATGGTGCAATTGTTCTATGTTAATGTCTGTATTCCTGACACCTGGACTCCAGCATTCCAGCGATTTTCCTTAAAGGTACAGACAGCATTTCTTTAATCCTATCTATTTTTGTAATATAATTCATTCTACTTTCACACACAGTACTCAGCCAGCTGATACAATATTCAGATACTGTATTTGAGTGTGCAGTCTCAAAGAGTGAAATCCAGGCTTCACTGAAATCCATGAGAGTTGTGGCAGTGACTTCAGAGGAGCCAGGATTTCAGTCAGAGATTCTTATCCATCCCCTTTGGGAGTTTTGTCACTGGCTTCAATGGAAATAAGATTGAGAACTGTTAGTATTTTGGAACGTAAATTAAGCCCAAAGATCACCCTTAAGACTGGGTATGCCTAATCTAAGTATGACTGTGTGCTGGCAAAGAAAGATGTGGTTTTGGATAGACTCAGCTCTAACTGTTTACCTAACTCTCTTTGCAGTGGTGGCAATCATACGTCAGTCTAACTTTATGTTTATTACAGTACCAAAAATGGAATGACATATTAAGACAAACCTGGCCTCTGTGAAGTCAATGACAAAACTTCCATTGACTTCAATAGGTCAGCATTTCACCCTGTATGCATTAATCCACATACAGTGAAATTTGGAGTATCCCCATGCATAAGAGTTGCTGGGAAGGATGAGCCGAACTGGAACCGGATTAGTTGGCATTACTTCTATAGAGCCATTCAGTTTTATTTTACATGCATTTACATATACAGTCCTATTACAGGAGTAATAATTATTCACACAGAGATGGAAAAATAGAATAACTTATAGTTTAGCAACATTGGGTATCAATGAACCTATCAGAAGACTCGTCTTTTTTGTCCACACACATGCTAGACGCACCCAACTGCATGCCTTAAGGGTGATCATTTTTCTTGATTTGCTTTCCAAAATACTGGGGTCCCAATCCAGCTCCCTCTAGAGTCAGCAACAAACTCCCATTGACTTCAAAAGGGCAAGATCAGACCTTCTGAGATTACATTCTCAAATAGGTATTAGAAGGTTTTGTGTTTAAGAGGCTGGATTTAAAAGAAACCCCAAACTTTTAGATTTGCAAACTGTCAGGCTGATTTTCATGCCATCTGAAAGGTCTGTATCTTTGGGCTCTTAACGTTATTTACTTTAATTGTTCTTGTGTTCAGCTGTATTTTTCTTTACATTTTTTTCATGAACATTTGGGAGTGAGATGTCAATACCACTCAGCTGGTAACATTCTTGAAGAGAAGTTTGGCTGTTTGAATCCTACACGAAGCCATAAGCTTGCATCAGTTACTGATACTGAAATGCAGTACTGGATGACATGGGGGATGGGAGATACCACATCTCCATTAGAAGCCTTCAAATAGAATAGGTGGTTAATGCTGGTCTTTGGCTGTCTGATTCCTGATGCTAGTTACTGATCCTATTCCTCTTTTCAAAGATTGTGTTGTATCTACACATGACAATTAAAATAGTTCCATTCTAGCTCCATTTTGTATGGTAAACATAGCGCTATGCCATAGTTGTGATACTAATGTTTAATTATGGAGAGTATAGATCTTATCCTAGAAGCAAGTTTAAAACAATGTTAAATTGAGTGTCTATTTCAAAGAGAGAGTCAAATGGGAGGTTTTGATCCAGACCTGACCATTGGGAGAGCTATTTATTGTAGCTTACTCTGGAGGACGAACAGTCTCACTCTGGGAAGTATGAGCGTAAGCTGAGACAGGAAAAGCTGTTCCGGGAAGGAAACAAGAAGGAATGTGATGCTAGTGACAGGTGACTAGGAACGCTTTATTGCATACGTGGACAGCTGTAGGAACCCATTTGAAAGTGGGATCAGGGGAAATCAAGGTTGGGAAGGGCTTTGTACACAAAGGACAGTCAAGCTCAGGGAAATTAAGGAGCAGGGATGGCTTGAGGTGTTTTGCTGCCCAGGGTGGAAAATGTTTCCAGTACCCACCGAACGGCCCATCAAAAACCAAAACCAAAAACCAGATTTGGTGCCCTTTTCCCTCCCTTGGATATTGATTTGGTGTCCGCAGTAGCTGGTGCCCAGGGCACCCACCATGATCACCTGCCCCTAAGGCCAGATCTGTTAATGAGACACCTGCATAAGTGAGTGTTTCAGTCTCATTGCTATAAACATGTTTTCAGCATCTTAAACAAATGTTTTTCTGCTTTTACATCCTCCCAGCCCTTCCCTCTGTTCAGAGTATGTACAACATAAACTTGTCCTATCTGGACCCAAGCAGGTTCTAGCCCAGTCAGTGAACCTGCTTCAAGTTTACACTGCAAAAGAGAATGTATTTTGTAACCAGGCAATTGTGCTGTAACAGAGTCCCTTGTCCTGACTCAAGTACAATTGTACTGTTGCCAGCCACTATAGTTTGAACTGCGCTGGCAACAACCATGTTGGAAAACTGCTCTCAATCACTGTTCTGCCAGGTTTACACTTGACAACTGTTTATAAACATCGCTAGAGCTAGCACAGTGTCCTCATCCAGCGTAGACTGGGATTATTTTTGAGAATGTTGCTAGCCCTGACTGTGCTGTAGGTAGCATGTAGCACATCTATAGACATTTCTGAACACAGCTATAACAGCTCATTACCAAGTTAGCTATGAGAGCAAACCACATATCAGCTGTGTTGGCTGTTCGAAGCCAGTTACAAGCTATTGAGTGGAAAGGGGCAAGAAGAGGACAACATTCCTTCTCTGAAGGCCCAATTCTGACTTCAGTGGGATTACTTACATAGTAAGATACTACTCACAAACACAGAGTTGACATAAGCAAGCTCAGACAACATGGGTTCTAATCCCCAGGGGTGTGTGTGCGCTAGTTAAGAACATAAGGCCATACCATGCATGATGGGGGAAGACAGCAAATAGCTGTCGAAGAAAAACTTTGTTCTCGCTTTTTGTTTGGGTGCAGCAAAATTAAATACTTTATTATTTCTCCAGTAATTACAATGGAGGGAGAGAGTGCCATAGGACACAGGGTCCTGGACAGGTCTCTCAACTGGTAAACAATTACATCAAGCCTTTATACCGTTGTTTCAGACAATTTCTAGCAATAATACAGACAGTAAAAAGCAACAAATACATTTTGTTTATACATAAGCTTTTCTGCTATCTCACTAGAAAAACAAGACTGCAAGACTGCATATTGCAAGGTCGTAATAACTTTCACACAATTCACTCTGTCTTACATTATCTTGCTTCCTCACGTCACCAGGGTCACAGTTAACCTAACTCATGCTAACTAACATTCATTAAGATCTCTTCAAAACCTTGTTAATTATTTACTGGCTTCCACATAGCCATCTCGCCCCACTCACAGGGACTTTGCAGAAACTTCACTCCTGATGATATGAGTAGGTAGCAGGACTATCGTCTCTTAAACACTGCATGGTGGAGCTGACCAGCTGCACAGGGAATAAGAGCAAATAGGCTACACCCTATAAAGTGCTGTAGCTGGTGGCATGCTGCTTTTTGGCACCAGATTGCTCCAGTAATCTTTTCCTGAGGCAGAGCATGACCCAATGCTTGCTATGGGGCAGTGCAGTTCCATTTCTTTAAACTGTTGTGTGTCCTTATTTTAGGGTAAGCATAAGCATGCAGCATTCCCGGCATGATGGCAGAGGCATGAACCCAGTACACAGAAAAACATGTTTTAATTACTGGTGCTGCTGCTGCTGACCAAAACCAGTTTTGTTTTCTCTCCATGCAGGAAGCACAGACACTCTCTGAACTTCCTCTCTGAGACATGGGGCCTTCCTCTCTGGGAGAAGCTGCATTCTATTGGAGCTGTGTGAATGAGTGACTTTGTGTGTGTGTGTCATAATTATAAGACAGTCTCTCTCTCTCTCACTCTGTTACAAGACAGTCACTCACCATTGCTATGTACTTTATTATTTTACCAATTAATTTGTAAAACTGTATAAAGCTACTAAAAAGTCTACTTGGTAGCACTGGTTTGAGGGGTGAAAGCATACACATGTGCAAGCTTCTTAACACAGCTCTGCCAATGCATTTCATCATGATGTATTGCATTTCAGCTGTTCTGGTCGCAGGCCTCTTTTGAGCTTAAGCTGCCAACTGTAATGATTTTTTTCCCTGTAAGCCTATGCCCACTAAAGCCTAGGATGAAATCACTAAATTAGTTCCACTCAAAACCTCTGTAAGATGTCAACATGTATTTCTTTTATTGCTAGTGTGTAAAATGCTCTGAGTTGCTTGTGTTAAGGACACTATATAAAAGAAAAGTATCTGATTAATATTTCAGAACTCTTCCCTGCAGAGTGGAACTTTAACACAAATAGGAACAAAATTATTGTATTTGACATTAGAAATCTAGTATTTATTATTAATTACTATTATTTACACATCACTAACAGGATGGTCTGCATCTTCCAGACAAATATGAAGACAAGGTTTCTGCCCTAAATAGCTCAAGGCAGATAACATACAAATGAAACTGAGATGGGTGGAACAAGAGATATTTTAAGATTTCCATGTGTCATGTACGTTCCAGAGGCGCTTTTCAGATTTTTTTTTCTTCTTTAAATTTCAGTTTCTTTCAATAAATAACTCTTCTCTACAAGGGCTTGTAGGCCTTTTGAAAGAAGTGTGTTTTAAGGAAGGACTTGTAATGTATGTACTGATAGTTTCAGTTTTACGCCCCGAAACACTCCTCAGTGTACATGTTCAAAGCTGAATTGCATTTTAAGACACAGTGGACCAACTTCAGTCCTGGTGTAAGCTTGAGCAACTTCACCAAAGACAGTGGAACTGCATCCATTTGCTCCAGGGTTGAATTTGATCCAGCATTTTCAGTATAACTTTCTTTTACATTGACACTTTTTACAAGACACATCAGGCTTATCAAAATAAATACCAACCTTGCACTGCTCTGGAATCTTACAGAGAAAATATTGCAGAGACTCATCTGACTCATCTGATGCAGCACTGTCATCTTGGGCCAGACACTCCAATAGATCTTGTACCATCTTAGAGACATAGCTATTAAATTATGTGAAAACAGAATTAAGCAGAATGAAATCTTGGAGGAAATTTACTTTATCATCCATTCTTGAGAGATTTGAAAGTTTACATTGACCTGAGTGAGTATAATAGTTTTACCCCACTGACCCAAACAAAATGGGTGGGAAATTATTTATTCTCTCTTTAGATCTGGTGTCATGGTTCCATAACTCTTTCCTCAGGAGAACAATAAAAAATGCATTGCAGTTCTTAGATTTAATAAATTGCCCTGGCAGCTCACGAGGACCTTTCATATAAAGCATTACCCTGGCTCTGAGGGCCAGAATTGCTACAATATATTACACTAGCTGCCTGTCTGTTTAGCACGAGTTCAGAGAAAGCTGGCATACTTGACATTTTTCATTTGGTTTTCCACTAATTGTAAGGGCATGTTTTGATGTTTCCACAACAGCCCTTGGGAATTTTAGGTCCTATCACAAAGGAAAGAATTACAAAAGATCATGGTGGTTATTCCAACCTAAAACTTCTAAAGCAAATTTAGTGCACATAAAAGATGTTGATATGACAGGTCCAAGGAGTGCAGTTCTCAGATTATCCACAGAACATAAACAGCATGAGCTGCAGCAGAGCAAACTTGTCCAAATAGCCCTACTAATATGAATTTATCACCCATCGTACATCTCCTTATCAATACAATTCTGGCTCTTATGCTGGCATCTAAACTGTGACTCTCACTGGCTATCACAGAGGGTTGGATTCTGACTTAAGACACAGCCTTGAGTTGCACCACCCTGGGAGTAATCTTCCTGGCCATTGTGCCTCTGAGATACTCTGCAGTCACAATTCCCTCTCTGCTTGCTCCTTGCATGGCAATTGACTGCTGGCCTCAACCAAGTATACTCAATTATTCCGGCCAGTGAGTAGGAAGGATAAAACCAAGGCTCTGCCTGTTCCCTGCTCCTCACCTACTCCCTGTCCACCTGGTCCAGGGAAAGTAAGTGTTATGGATCGGGATGTAGGCAGTCTGACATAATAGTCAGAGCAAGAGTCAGGTCTCATAAGCAGAGCAGGCATTCAAGTTGGGGAACAAAGCAAAGGGTCAACACTGGAGTCAACTGCCAGTTACCAGAGCCAGGCGTCAAGTTAGAGTCAGAAGCAGGAATTGAAGCTGAAGATAAGAGCCAAGGTCAGATACAAAATGTCAGAACCAAGGGTCAAGCCAGAGACAGGATCAGAAGTCAGAAGCTGGGCTCAGAGCCATGACTGGTCACTGATGACTGGAGGGAAGGTGTAAAGGCAGGAACTGGAGGAGAGGCCAGCATCAGGCACAGAGCAGGAGCACAGTGGGAACAGGAGCAAAGATAGAAGGCAGGAGCAGAGCAAGAATCAGGAACAGGGTTGGGTGCAGGAGGCAGGCACAAGCAGGGCGCAATGCAGCCGCAACAGGAAATCACCTAGTTGCTCACACAAGCATCCTAGGCTTCTGACTTAAATAGTGTGGTTGGACCAATTGGTGGAGCTGGGTATTTCTCCAAACAGGTCTCCCGTGGGTGGTGCCTTGGCCCAGGCTATAGTCCTACCAGTTTCTTGGCCTACCAGGTTTCAGCAGACATTGGGTGGAGGTCAGGATGCTGCTGCTGTCTGGGGACTCCCAGCCCTGGGTTCAAGACATCAGAATGAGCAAGCAAATAGCCCTGTTTACTCCTATGTGCCTGGGTTTGAGGTTCATGTAGCCTGAGCCATGGTGTAGGACAGCCTTACTCTCCTTTGCAGTCAGAGTCACAATCAAGCCAAAGCAATGGGTAAATCCCTCTGAGAAGGGGCAAAGACCAAAAGTATCAGGAAGCTTTTTTATATAGAACGTCCTCCCTTAGCCAGATATATAACTCCCAGCTGTGGAGCCTTTGCTTTTTGTCTGTGTAGATTTCAGCATCAGGCAGACAACTCCCCTGGAAATTCCCTCATTCTGCTACAGCCACAACATCCATTCCACTTACTTGGTTGAGAAGAATGCAAATGTTTTTCCTGTATTGGGCCCATTTGTAGTAACTAGCCTGTGATATTACAGTACATACTGTAAGGCCTCCATCACTGTGAACAGCTGGAGGCCCAGTAAAGTAATCTCCTAATTAAGGGAGGAAACACAAGACTAATGGCTGAAGAAGATTTGACAAAAGAGCTGGAGTCATCCTGAATGAACACTCAAAGCATAAAAATGGAGCAATGGAAATCCCATAAACACATCATGGAAGTATTATATACACCAGATTACAGTACTCAGAAATTTTTGGATCTGTCTATACATTGTAGTTGGATCTGGGGTGGGGGTTGTGTGTAGAATATAAATGTTTCTCTGTGGCAATTTATATTTAAAAGGTTATCCCTTAAGTAAAGGTATTTCATTCTGGTGACAATGCTGGAAAGTCAAGCTCTCTTTCATCCAGGGGGAAATACTATCACCCCTGAATGAAGCCTGAGTGAATTGGCTTTGAGCTGAGTGACTCCCATTCAGTCCTTTCAGTTGTTCTGCTGAATTTTCTAACATAGATGTCAATTAGTGGCATTTATAGAGATGATTTTTGTGATGCAGATATTCAGTCATTTGGTATCTGGGCTGAATCCACCAAGCTCAATTCAGGTGGCTCATTTCTTGGTCTGAAACATCTTTCATGGAAACATCTTTTAGGTTAGTGGGCAGGAAGGGACAAGTTGCTTCCAGCCACAGGGGAAGTGGGAGGTGGAGGGGGGGGGCAGAGATGAGCTCTGCAAAAACATGGGCCAGGTCATCCTTTCCCCTCCCACATATCCCCTGTGGCTGGAAGCAGCTCCTTTCCCTTCCCTCCTGCACAGTGCTGAAAGGCTGTTGCTGGCCACATTCTGATGTGAACCCTGGCAGAAAACTGGGGAAACGGCATGTAACCCTGTGTGCCTCTCCACATGTTGCCTTGGGAAGACGCGGTGCCAGGTACCAGGAGAGGCGGGTCTGGCCCAGGGGCCCAGCCAGGTATGGAGGGCGGAGAGTACCGGGCAGGGAGGGGAGGGTCGGTTGGTCAGCCCCAGGCCCGTGTTAGTAGGGGCAGCTCTATGTTTTTTGCCGCCCCAAGCACGGCAGTCAGGCGGTCTTCGGAGGAATGCCTGCGGGCAGTCCGCTGCTAATGCAGATTCTACGGCATTTCTGTGGGTGATCTGACGATCCCGCGCCTTCGGTACCCTCTGCTGAATTGTTGCTGAAGCCGCGGGACTGGCGGACCTCCCGCAGAAATGCTGCCGAAGCCCGCCTGACTCCCACCCTCATGGCGACCAGCATGCCACGCCCCCGCGGCTTGCTGCCCCAGGCTCACGCTTGCTGCGCTGGTGCCTGGAGCCACCTCTGCATGTTAGAGAGGTGTACAGGAGTGTGTGCGTGTCACCTCTCCCTGTGTGAACCCTAAAGCCTTAAATACAAGAAGGTAAATAAAAAGAATACAACTACTGTACAGTATTTCTTTTTAACAGGGGCTCAATCAAATGGATGTTAATTTGAACATTTGTACAGTAACTCCTCACTTAAAGTCATCCCAGTTAATGTTGTTTCATTGTTACATTGCTGATCAATTAGAGAACATGCTCGTTTAAAGTTGCACAATGCTTCCTTATAAAGTTGTTTGGCAGCCGCTTGCTTTGTCCATTGCTTGCAGGAAGAGCAGCCCGTTGCAGCTAGCGGATGGGCACTTGGAACCAGGGTGGACCGGCAGCCCTGCCATCAGCTCCCTGCTTCCCTAAGTTCCCTGTGCAGCAACTGACCAGCAGGCTATCAAGTGCCAAGCAGTTCAGCTGTCCCTCCCCTCACTGCCTTGTGCTGCTCCTGCCCTCTGCCTTGGAGCTTCTCCCAGGAGCTTCCTGCTTGCTGTGCAGGGGAAGGGCGGGGAAGAGAAGAGTTAATGTCAGGGTGTCCCCCTCCTCCTCGCTCCTGCCCCCCACTCCTTTACCCCATCTCCATAGAGCAGGGGGAGGACACGACATGGCTCAGGACGGAGGAAGCTTGCTGACAGCAGCTGCTGTCTCAACTTGCTGATCTACTTAAAAAGGCAGTGTACTTAGAGTGGGGTCAGCATACTTAAAGGGACAATGTGCATCTCTCTCTCTCATGCACAGGAGCGCCGCCAGCTTTTTTGGCACCCTAGGCGGCAGAAGGTCCCGCCCCCGAAATGGCGCCCCCGACAGAGGCGGCGGAAGGTCCTGCCCCCAAAATACCGACGATGACCGGGGCAGCCGAAGATCCGGCTGCCGCGGTCGCCACCCCCCAAATGTTAGCGCCCTAGGCAACCGCCTAGGTCGCCTAATGGGTTGCGCCGGTCCTGGTCACACACACGGTGTGTGTCTCTGTCTCTCTCTGTCTCTCCCCTCCCTCCATTCATGCTGCCTTGTAGAGTGTGAGGCTACAGTAACAACAATGTGTTAATCCTTGAGGGCTTAGCCAAGTGCTAGTTCATCATTTAGCAACAAGGCATTCCCTGGGAAATATCCCACCCTCTTCCACCCTCTGACTTCGCCACCTCAACCAAGCTTCACAATCATCATTGCTGTGTATAGAATTAAATTGTTTGTTTAAAACTTATACTATGTATATGTGTGTGGGTATATAAAATATAGTCTTTTGTCTGGTGAAAAAATTTCTCTGGAACCTTTACCCCACTGTAGCTATGCAAGACTTACCGGCACGGCACCTCCTGCTGGTTGTCTCAGGAATTAGCTCTTCCAGCCCTGAGCGCCCTCTGCAGGCTGGTGTCCCGTGTCCCTCCCGGATCCTGGTGCCCCTCTACATGAGGGCTCTGCCCCCAGCAGTAACCCACAGTCTGGGTTTCTCCACCCAGGGGAACCCCCAACCCTGTATCCCCACCTTGCCTCAGTGACTACTGCCAGTCTCCATCTAGCCCCCACTCAGTGGGGCAGACTGCAGTCTGTAAATCACTCCTCATCAGCAAGGGGGGTTAGGACCTGCTGCCTTTGCCTATCTCTGGGCTGCCCCCCTGCAGCCCCAATACCTTTTCATAGGCCCTTTTGCAAGGCATGAAGCCTGGGGTTTTATCAGGCTGGAGCTCCCCAGCTCTGTCTGCCCTTCCCCAGCACTGCTCCACTTCAGGTACCCTTCTCTGCTTGCAGGCAGCCAGGTCCTTCTCTTTCAGAAGTTAGAGAGAGACTCTTTTTTGAGCTCCTGGCTCACAGCCCTTTTATAGGGCCAGCTGTGGCCTGATTGGGGCATGGTCCCAGCTGTGGCTCCTTCCCCAATCAGCCTAGCATTTCCCTGCTGCAGCCCTCTCCAGGGCTGCTTTTAACCCCTGTTCTTCAGGAGTGGGGCAGCCGCCTCACTACACCCGCTATTTACATTAATTTTTATGGGGAAATTGGATTCGCTTAATATTGTTTCTCTTAAAGTAGCATTTTTCAGGAACATAACTACAACTTTAAGCAAGGAGTTACTGTACTACATAGTTCTGATTGATTGCCATTGAACTTGCTTGAACACGAGTAATTTTACCAGGTGTCCTGAATTCACCATAGGGAAATATGGCCACACTAGAAACTTATTTAATGTTTGTAAAGCACTCAGATCCTCAAGCACTAGAGAGGCACAAAATATTATAGTATTATGCATTTATTATATAAAATTGCATTATTCTATTAGAGTGGTAGCCATGTTAGTCTGTATCAGCAAAAAGAACAGGAGTACTTGTGGCACCTTAGAGACTAACACATTTATTTGAGCATAAGCTTTTCTGGGCTAAAACCCACTTCATCGGATGCATGCAGTGGAAAATACAGTAGGAAGATATATATACACAAAGGACATGAAAAAATGGGTGTTGCCATACTAACTATAACAAGGGTAATCAGTTAAGGTGGGCTATTATCAGCAGGAGGAAAAAACCTTTGTAGTGATACTCAGGATGGCCCATTTCCAAGAAGGTCTGAGTAACAATAGGGGAAAAAATTAGCATGGGGAAATAGGTTTTACTTAGTGTAATGACTCATCCACTCCCAGTCTTTATTCATGCCTAATTTAATGGTGTCAAGTTTGCAAATTAATTCCAATTCTGCAGTTTCTCGTTGGAGTCTGTTTTTGAAGTTTTTTTGTTGGAGTATTGCGACTTTGAGGTCTGTAATCGAGTGACCAGAGAGGTTGAAGTGTTCTCCGACTGGTTTTTGAATGTTATAATTCTTGACGTCTGATTTGTGTCCATTTATTCTTTTGAGTAGAGACTATCCGGTTTGGCCAATATACATGGCTGAGGGGCATTGCTGGCACTGACTTCCTGAGGAAACTACAATCCACTGGTGATCTTCCAGAAAACACCATCCTGGCCACTATGGCTGTAGAAGCTCTCTACACCAACATTCCACACAAAGATGGACTACAAGCCGTCAGGAACAGTATCCCTGATAATGTCACGGCAAACCTGGTGACTGAACTTTGTGACTTTGTCCTCACCCACAACTATTTCACATTTGGGGACAATATATACCTTCAAGTCAGCAGCACTGCTATGGGTACCTGCATGGCCCCACAGATTTATACTCAGCTTATTTCTATGGTAATTATATTTGCTTATTAAATTGCTTTGGTAACAGTTTTTGAATGACAGTCAAGGTGTCCTATTCAGATCAATAATACCAAGCAAATATATGAGTTATATTTGGGCCCAGCTGTATCTTTGAAGGACTCACTTACCTACGGGTTGGTATAACACCTCATCAACCCCACAAGACGCCTGGAAAACATGGGAATGCATGCACTGTTACACCCCTTCAGGGGATGAAGTTTACACTCTCTTCCACACCCTTTCAGGATGGCAAGTGCTGCTAGCAGTGCTAGCTAGGAGCAGTCCATTTGCTCAGGGGGGCACAAAGGCTGCAATTGTAGCCATCTCCTTACACCATTTCCCCCTTCTCCTTCTTGTACACCGATATCGGAGTTGACTGCAATTTGGCCCTTTATTACTATCTCTTAATTGATTTGAACAACAACAAACACTCTAGGCAGAGCATCTGTAAAGGATAATTACATGTCTCTGGTAGTTAGTCACTTAGGGTATGTCTACACTACAAGACTATTTCGAATCAACTTAATTCGAATTTGTGGAATCGACCTTATGAAGTCGAAGTTGTGCATCCACACTAAATACACTAGTTCGACTGTGTGAGTCCACAGTAACGGGGCCAGTGTCGACTTTGGAAGCGGTGCACTGTGGGAAGCTATCCCACAGTTCCCGCACTCCCCGCTGCCCACTGGAATTCTGGGATTTCCCCCCAATGCATGCTGGGGGGAAAAATGTGTCGAGGGTGGTTTTGGGTAACTGTCATCATTGAACCGTCAATCACGCCCTCCCTCCCTCCCTCCCTGAAAGCGCCTGTGGGCAATCTGTTTGTGCACTTTTCTGCTCAGTGACAGCGCGGGCGCCACAGCACTTTGAGCATGGATCCCGCTGCAGTTTTGGCCGTTGTCAACTCCTCGCACCTTATCGTCCACCTCTTCCACAGTCAGCTGCTGAGAAATAGGGCTACTTTTCAATGGTGCTGCAAGCAATGGTGGACCATGGGGGACGTTTTACCAACATCAGCGTCGGGTGGCCAGGCAAAGTTCATGACGTGCGTGTTTTCAGGAACTCTGGTCTGTTTAGATGCCTGCAGGAAGGTAGTTTCTTCCCGGACCACAAAATAAGTCTTGGGGATGTGAAGATGCCTATAGTGATCGTCAGGGACCCAGCCTACCCGCTAATGCCCTGGCTCGTGAAGCTCTGTGCAGGCGCCTTGCACAGCAACAAGGAACTCTTCAAGTACCAGCGAGCAGCGAGCAGTGTGACCTGTGACTGTTCAGTTTCTTTACAGAGAAGCTGAACCTGCCCCTGTTTCTTTACCAAGTGACTGTTGACTAGCATCTGCAGTTACATACCCCGCCCACCCCGCTTCCCCAACTTCCAACACACGTTTAAAAATAAAAGACATGTTCCACTGTAACTTTACAAAGGTTTCTTTATTGATGACTTTGCGTTACAGGGTTGAAACTGGGACACAGACTGTGCTGGGTAGGGTGTGCAGTGATGTAAAGACCGCCTGTAAACTCGAGGAATGACAGGCTCCTGCTCCCAGAGCGGTCTGCAGTGCCGGCCTGGATGTTTCAACGGAGCCTGCCATCCCTCCTTTTTGGGACTCTGTGTGCGGGGGCTATGTGGCCTTTTGGCGGGGGAGGACGGATACAGATTCCTCTGCTGCGTGGCTCTGTGGTCCAGGACAGGGACCGTTGCATGAGATCTGTAACCCCCCTCCCCCGCTACAAAGTCACGTACCCCCCCACCCACACAGAACCTGCAAACCACCTCCCATACTGACCAGGGTGCCTACTGACTGCAGTGTGTGTGTGACCTGCTGCTGATCCTGCCCCCATGTCTGTACCCTGGTAAAGGTGATTGTCCTGTCCAATTACCAACCCCCTTCCCTCCCTTCAAACACAGTCTCCTCTAAAAGAACATGATGGAAACAGTAATTAACAGAAAAGTATTTTTTATTATCAACTAGACAGTTAGGGGATGTGTCATGAATAGTTAGTAAAGGGTTAAAGCATAGTACCTCCTTTCTGAACTAATTTCTTCTAGTCAAGATAGTGAGTATTAGAAGATACTTTGTGTCCTTATCTAATAATCCTATGTTTGCAATTCTGTGTGTTTGTTATTGATTTTTTCTTAATTCTGCTTGTACTGGTGTACTGATCTGTGTTCCCAGGAGTGTCTTTTTTTACCAGTTTCAAGTGAGGGTAGACCCATGACAGGATGAAACTGGGATGGGGGCTTGGGTGAGGCGGGAAGGAAAGGACTTCTCAAAATTTAGGCGATGAGAGCTTTTCAGTACTTGAGCACTCTGCTGGGGTGCAGTGACAGTTTATACGGCCTCTGGCGCCCCTCCTTCTGGTTATTTTGGGTGAGGGGGGTATGGGACTTTGTGGCGGGGGAGGGCCGTTGCAGATACATGGCAGGGGGGCTCTGTCCTCCTGCCTGAGGTCCTGCAGAACATGCACAAGGCGCAGGAGCATGTCCGTTTGCTCCCTCATTAGTCCAAGCAGCGTTTGAGTCGCCTGCTTGTCTTCCTCACGCCACCTCTCCTCCCGTTCGCTGTGTGAGCGCTGGTACAGAGAGAGGGTCTCCCTCCACTGGCTCTGCTGGTCCGCGTCGTCTCGGGAGCACCCCATAAGTTCAGCGAACATCTTGTCCCGTGTCTTTTTCTTTCGCCGCCTAATCTTTGCCAGCCTCTGTGAGGGGGATGCTGTGGCAGGTCTGGAGACAGTCGAAGCTGTGTGATGGGAAAAAGGGAGTGAATTCCTTGCAAAGATAAATTTTTGCGAACAATGAACACAGTCTAGTCTGTCTCTGTGAATTCTGGGTTGAGATCCCAGTGCCTGATGGGGCAAAAACCATTTTCGCGGGTGGTTCTGGGTAAATGTCGTCAGTCATCCCTTCCTCCGGGAAAGCTACAGCAGACAATCATTTCAAGCCCGTTTTCCCTGGATTGCCCTGGCAGACGCCACAGCATGGAAACCATGGAGCCTATTTTGCCTTTTGTGCCTGTCACCGTATGTGTACTAGATGCCACTGACAGAGGCGGTCCAGCAGCGCTACACAGCAGCATGCTTTTGCTTTTGCATGACAGCAGAGATGGTTACCAGCCATACTGTACCATCTACCATACCATAAATTGGTAATAAGATGGGCAGGGTTACCAGTCCTTTTGCACTGCACCATTTGCTGCTGTCATAAGTGCCCCTGGCTGCTCTTAGCCAGGGGCGCAAAAGCCAAAATTGGGAATGACTCCCTGAGTCAATCCCTCCTTTTTGGTATCTAAAAATAGAATCAGTCCTGCCTAGACTATGGGCAAGTGTACTAGAGAACCACTGTATCAGAGAACCAGAGAGCACAGCTGCTCTGTGTCAGATCCTGCATAGATTATGAGCTGTATGCTATTCACAGGGGGTGCTCCTGCAACAACCCCACCTGTTCATTCCATTCTTCCCCAGCCTTCCTGGGCTACCATAGCATTGTCCCCCCACTTGTGTGATGAAGTAATAAAGAATGCAGGAATAAGACACAGTGACTTGTTAGTGAGAAATTAGTGGAAGGCAGCCTCCAGTTGCTATGATAGTCCAGATTGGACATTAAGGAGTGTGGAGGAGAGGATCCCAGCATCCTGCTGCTAGTCCAGGGGCAATTTAATCTTTTCTTTACACATGAAGGGTGGGGGCTGATGAAGCTCAGCCCCCTGTTGCTATGATGAGGACGGTTACCAGCCATACTGTACCATCTACCAGGAAAAATTAGGGCCAGGCGCCCTTGATCGACCTCACTGATGCTAGTACGCATGGTTACCAGTCCTTTTGCACTGCCCCATGTGCCAATAGGCTGACGATGATGATGGATATCAGTCATATTGTACTGTCAGCCACCCATGGCGGGGGGGGAGTGAGGATGTCGGTGTTCAGTGCTGCAGCATCGCATCTATCTGCAGCATTCAGTAAAGATACGGTGACATGTAAAAGAGTCAACAGAGGATTGTTTTCCCTTTCACTTCTGGGGGTGGGGGGGGTGCTTAAATTGCCGAGCTATGCCCTGACCCACCACCCTGACACTGTGTTTGACCCTAGAAGCATTTGGAGCTCAGCCAAGAATGCAAATGCTTTTCGGAGACAGCAGGAACTGTGGGATACCTTGCGTCCTCAGTCCCCCCTCCCTCCATGAGCGTCCATTTGATTCTTTGGCTTTCCGTTATGCTCGTCACGCAGCAGCGTGCTGAGTCTCTGCTATGCCGTCTGTCCGGAGATTTTTGAAAAATACTTTGGACCAGGCGTAACATTACAGTAATTCCCCTAATTAGATGCAGGAGTCTCCGAGCGAGATCACCCTGAGGACGGTCACTGAAGAAGATAGAGAGCGCATGCTGCGTGAAAGCCAGCACAAACCAGGGCTCTATGCAGCCGTGCTTGGGGAGGCAATGCTCCCAGAATACCTCATGAAAGCCTCGCGCGGAAAAGTGTGCTGCCACGGAGCACCCAATAAGGCAGCTCTCCCCAGGAACCTCCTGCGGAGGCTTTTCGATTACCTCCAGGAGAGCTTCGTGGAGATCTCCCAGGAGGATTTCTGTTCTATCCCCATATATAGAGAGACCTCCTTTTCACATTCCTGTTATATTAAGAATAAAAGTTTACATGGTTAAAGCACTTACCGACTGCTCCTTCCCCTGATTCAGGATCCGGGTTAATGGCCGGGGATGGTTGGTAGGGGATCTCCGTGACGGTGATGAAGAGATCCTGGCTGTCGGGGAAACCAGCGTTGTAAGCGCTGTCGCCTGCCTCGTCCTCCACAAACCCTTCCTCATCTTCCCCGTCCGCGAACATCGCCGAGGAACTGGCCGTCGACACTGTCCCATCGTCAGAGTCCATGGTCACTGGTGGGGCAGTGGTGGCAGGCTCCGTAGCGTCCGTTTGCCGCTTTGATTTTTTGGTAGCCTTGTCTGGGGTCCTTGATTTTCACGCGGCGCTGCGTTGCATCCCGGCTGTATCCTCTGTCTCTCATGGCTTTGGAGACCTTCTCGTAGGTCTTCGCATTCCGTTTTTTGGAGCGCAGCTCCGAAAGCACAGACTCCTCGCCCCACACACCGATCAGATCCAAGAGTTCCCGGTCAGTCTATGCTGGGTCCCTCTTTCTATTCAGAGATTACATGAACTCCTCTGCTGGAGAGCTCTGCATCGCTGCCGGTGCTGCTGAGCTCGCCCCGATGTCCAACCACGAAATGAGATTCTAACTGTCCAGACAGGAAAAGGAATTCAAATTTTCCCGGGACTTTTCCTGTGTGGCTGGTCAGAGCATCCAAGCTCGGACTGCTGTCCAGAGCGTCAACAGAGTGGTGCAGTGTGGGATAGCTCCCGGAGCTAGTAAGTTCAATTTGCATCCACACCTAGCCTAATTCGACATAGCCATGTCGAATTTAGCGCTACTCCCCTCGTCGGGGTGGAGTACCGAATTCGAACTAAAGAGCCCTCTAGGTCGAATTAAATGGCTTCCTGGTGTGGACGGGTGCACGGTTAATTCGAATTAACGCTGCTAAATTTGAATTAAAGTCCTAGTGTGGACCAGGCCTTAGCGTTCAGCATCATGCCTCATAACATCCACTACCTGTGTAATAATACAGTCTTATGTCTCTTTGCTATAGGGCCAAATTCTACTCTTGTAATAGGCTTCTTATTGAAGCCATGTGCACCAAAGCATATAATTTGGCCCTAAATGTGGCTTCTGTCTGATTGTTTTTGTATCAGCATAAACCAACAGTGCATATTTCAAACTGAAATTAAAACCACCTACTTCTGTCATAGTCTTTTTACTGGCTGCTGCATCTAATTGATTTTGTTCACTTGACTGACTTTTAAAAATTGTTATTTCTGTGACATGCCAACAAAATGGTAATTGGTTTATTGGGACTTGAGGTTTCTTTGTGCTTTAGTGACTATGACAAAGGTGAAATCTATGGGCTTGCAGATATTAAGTTATTTTTGCCTGAATCTCTCATTAATCATAAAAGAAATAAAAGCCTGGTGAATCAGGTTCTATGATTTTTCAGATGATGTGCTAATTTAGATGATTTGCCCCACTGATAATAAGGCAGTTAAATTGGAGATGAATTTGATCTGTTATATTTATTGCATCACAAAAATTCAGTTTACATCTATAAAATTCTGTTTTTAGTATTCTCTGTGTAATGAATTCCTATTGATATTAAACAGACATGATGTATTCTCCAATATAAATTTATTCCAACAAAATACATTAGAACAGCATTATGATTGTAAAGTGAAATATTCAGAAGTGCAGAAATGTCAAAGTTAAGTCTGTCTGCATATGCCCACACCAGCTGCATGCTATGGGACTCAGCTCTTTCAGAGCTCTTTATGCAACAGCACAGTTGGGGGGACTCAGACTGGCAAGGCAAGAAACCTGCAAGCTATTTCCTCCTGCGGTGGGTTGGGTAGCACAACAAGGGACGCAAAGCTTCAGCAGTGCCTGCAGGCCAAAGAATGACTCCATGGCTGCTACGAAACCCAGGAAGAAAAAAATCTTTCCTCTTGCAACCTTCACTGTTCTCCCTAGAGGTTAGCACTAAGTTCTCTAAAGCTTCCATCTACCCTGAACATGCTCGAGCCTTGTGAAGCAAGGGCTGAGCAGGACTTTCCTTGCAATTGCTCCTCCTGTCTGCCAAGGGTAACTGTGGCACCAGACACAGGAAATAAAAGCAAGGACACTGTCTCTACTGCACTCTCAATGCTCCCCCTGCTGGTTTCAGGAAGAATGGAGCAGAAGGTAGAAAGAACCAGACTGAAAGGCAAAGAGGTGAGAACTGGAGGAAGGTGGGCATGGGAGGAGTTTTGGACAGAACAGTGGGGCAGAAGCCTGGCATGTGTCATGTGGGGAAGGTAGGAGTCTAGCTTGTGTGTGGGATTGGACAGGAGCTGGTGGGGAGGAACTATAGGAGAGTTTTGATGGAACTAGATTGCAGGAGAGAGGGGCAGAAGGGTCTATAATCGCTAGAGAACACTCCCCTCCAGAACCTAGAATTGAAGTCCAGAATTCTGAGTTTCTACATTTCTCTGCTGTCCTCAAATAGCTGTGAAATCCACTGGCAAAATGCGTGTCTCATGCTCTTCTAGTGGCTGGTCCACGTAGAATATAATAGCCTATTTCTGCTGCCTGTTACTCCATTAGCTCAAGTGGTAAAGGTGTGTATTGTAGATGTAACGGTCTGAACCCTGCTGATGACTCCAGCTGGTGGTCAGTATGGGTATTTTAAAAAATGTTAAGAAATTACACCCAAAACAAGTTACATTAGAAGAATGTTAAGGTTGCAAAGTCAAGCACTCAAAAGTTAGGAAATGCCAGAAATAGGGTTCTCCATGCAACCTTAATTTGGCCATCTTGAGCATATTGTGATAGACCTAGGCCAGTTGGGAACAGCAGAGTAGTCCTGTTGGTATCCAGGAAGTGGGCGGGCAAAGCCCACCCACTGCTAAAGGACTCCCCCCAGCCTAAGGGGAGGATCCACAGGTCTGTGACACCAACTAATTACGTGGGACAACTAATGAAAAAAACAGGATCGGGAGTGAGCAGAGTAATAGAAGGGAGATGTACTGGCCACTGGATAAGCAGTTTTCTGTTCCCTGAGTGATCAGAGCAGGGGCTGCTCCAGGCTAATGAGAACACCTGGCTCCAATTAACCTGCTAAGAGTTAGGTGAGGCTGTTAAGCACCTGACTCTAATTAAGGCCCCTCTGATGCTATAAAAGGGCTCACTCCAGTCAGGCCAAGGGGGAGCTATGGGAGAGGAAGTGCATGTGAGGAGCTGGGAGCAAGAAGCTGAGAGTGAGTAGGTGTACTGCTGGAGGATTGTGAAGTACAAGCATTATCAGACACCAGGAGGAAGGTCCTGTGGTGAGGATAAAGGTGGTGTTGGGAGGAGGCCATAGGGAAGTAGCCCAGGGAGTTGTAGCTGTTGCACAGCTGTGCCAGGAGACACTCTAGACAGCTGCAGTCCACAGGGCCCTGGGCTGGAACCTGGAGTAGAGGGTGGGCCTGGGTTCCCCCCAAACCTCCCAACTCCTGATCAAATACAGGAGGAATTGACCTGGACTGTGGCTTCTACGAGAGGGGAAGGTCTCTGGGCTGTTTCCTGACCCACAGGGTGAATCTGTGAGGCGAGCAAATCCGCCAATAAGCACAGGATCCACCAAGGCAGAGGAGGAACTTTGTCACAATATGTACTATAATACTGTCTTTAATTACATGATCACATGTAATTTTCCCCTGCCTCATTCAGTGATTCAATATTTCTTTCTATCCTCTCAGTGAATGTGTGGCCTTATTTAAGATATATTATCCAAACTTTGCCCTGAATACAAAATTATTAATTTCCTGGTGGACTTTCTATGGTGTTGACCCCATTGTATCTGAATGCTTCACAGATATTAATAAATTTATCTTCACAACACCCTTCTGAAATAAAGTGGTGTATCCTCATTTTACAGCTGGGGAACTGAGATATTTAAAGAATAAGGACAAAATTGTCAAAACCATCCACTCATTTTGGGTATCAAATTTGAGACACCTAGGGTTTGAATTTTTTCAGAGTACTTAACATTTTTATAGCACATTAGATATTCTAAACACAGCTCCAGTAGACTTCAATTGCAGTTGTGAATGCTCAGCACTTCTGCAAATCAGATCCTGCTGGGCATCCAGAAAATGAGGCACATATAATTACTGGCCACTTGTGAAAGGTTAGGTTCAGGTGCTATGCTCAGCATCACATATGAATTCTGTGGCAGAAGGAGGGATAGAATCCAGTTCTCCAGGGCATAGGTGCCAATTTTCCTTGGCGCTGGTGGGTGCTTGCACCCCCCTGCCCCGACTCTGCCCCCTCCCTGCTCCTATTGGGAGCAGGGAGAAGCAGGACTCTGCAGCGCGTTCAGGGGAGGAGGTGGAGGCGGAGGTGAGCTGGGGGGGAGGACAGGGCAGGGAGCTGCTGGTGGGTGCAGAGCACCCACCAATTTGTTACCCATGGAGTCAGCGCCTATGCTCCAGGGCATCATTCAACTATCTAACCACAAGACCATCCTGCCCGTGTCTTGGCTTTTCAGTAGGTACATCATTCTCTAATGCCACAATGAGTGAAAAGAAACAGAGCAATGGCACAAGATAATGCTCCTTTGTAAAGAATGTTAGAGAACACATACTTAAGGATTAATTCTTTTTGTAAGTTGTTTATTAATTCCCCTTGCCTTTGTAATTGCTGCATTTTCTAATTAAAGTCCTGATTCATCTGTCACTGAAGTCAGTGGAGTCTTTCTATTGATTTCAGTGGGAGCTGAATTGACTTTGGATGGCTAGCAGCTTAGTTAAACATATAGGGAGTTGGCAGAATTCAATTTTTAAAACAATTTTGATGGATAATATCAATATTTATTTTGAAGCATTTTTTAATTTTTAATCTATTTAAATATTCACAGTTGCGCAAAATTATGGGAGAAAGTGTCAGACAGGGGAGATCAGATAATTATTTAATGACAGGAGATGTTGAGATTCTCAAAGTTAAAGATTTATAACCGTTAAAACATGAACGGTCGACCTCACATTAAAATATACAAAGAAAATACCCTTTAATCAAATGCTAAAGTGCTCAAGCAGCGTCTTTCTTACTTTGCCTATCTGTACATTTAGATTATTATCAAGGGACATATTTTTGTTGGTTTGTGTGTATGGTGGCACTTACCAGTGTATTACTGTTATTTAACAGTAAAATCTAATCCTTCCAAGCCTAAACATATGATGGAGGTAGTCAGGTTTAACATCTATCATTTAGTTGTTACCATTCTTTCTCATCTCATCAAAAATATCCTAACCATCAAGATTTTTAAAAAACAAGTCATTTATTTGTCTGCAATTAGGATTGATTCTTTTTGTTATCCATGCTCCTGTAAATTGCAATTAGCATTTTGTAGAAGTGATTATTTTGATAGTACCTGAACCACATAGCTCTTCTTCAGGTCTGCAAAAGGTAGTCACAGCTAAAAGCAAGGTGGAACAGATTGATTAGCATAAGTAGTTACATACCCTAAGGGAATATTCCAGGTGCAGTGGCCTATTAACACTTCTGCAGTCATAGGACAAAAAAGTAGGGGTTAGTGGGTTACAGACTGTTGTAATAAGTCATAAATCCAGTGTCTTTACTACAGGGAGTTGAGCCATTACAATTTTTGGTTCTGTTCCAGTTTGGATTCATCAAGATTTCCTAACTTTCCTGTTCAGTTCCGGTTCAGACATTAACTTAGAATGATGATTTGGTAACCAGTTAAACACTTTGAACCTGATTGAACCAGTTTAGGTACTTTCCTGCAGATTCATGTCACACGATCTTGTGTTTGCATTGTACATTGTAACTGTAAGAGTACAATGAGAAATATTTATTTCACTGTAGAAAAAATATTTGTAACAACTTATTTGCACGCACTAATACATCATCCTCCAGAACTCTGTCAGTCATATTTGACCACTGAGGTGACAAAATGAATTTCAGCCCAGAAAAATGCCCATTTTACTCTGAGTTGCATAGCAGGAACAAGAACTCATCAGGAAGCAGGAGAAGCAAGGAGATGGAGAGAGGACGGGGGAGGTGTTCTGGGAGTAGTAGTTCTCTTCCATGGGCAATCTGCTACGTGCACATAACCTCCAATCCCTCTCTTCTCATCATTTCCTGGGGAAGTGTAGTCTCTGCCCCTCTCCCTTGGGTTGGAGCAGAGAGACTTCTCATCAGCATCCCCAAATGACCCTCCTGCAGCACCTGATTATTTTGACCCAGCTACTGGTTTCTGTGTTTGGTTCCAATTCGGGTTAAATGTGACCAAGAAGTTTTCAGTTTGAGTTCAATTTTGGTTCACTCAAAAAACCTCTCTGAATTGATTTTGGTTAGGTTAACTCCCTGATTTATTCAGTCCATGATGTTTAGGGGCGGTGGCCTGGGGAAGAGCCATATGGACTCTGGCCACTGGGCCATGCTGCCCCGCAATCAAGGGGTGGCCATTGGACTGTGGTCGCTGGGCCATGCAGCCCCACATCGAGGGGTGGTCCCCTGAATTTTGGCCATTAGGCCATGCTGTCCTGCTTTGAGGGGTAGTTCCATTGACTCTGGCTACTAGGCAATGGTGCCCTGGTGAAGCCAGGGCCTCTACAGTGATATGGGAGATTCAGCCATTCAGGTCACCAAATCCCTACTTTAATTCCTCCACAGGCTGGCGCCCCCTGGTGGTGGTACCTACTCCACAACAGACTCTATTTAGAGGTAAGTCTCTGTTCTTTTGTGCTGACTGAGTGGCAGAAAGGAAGTAAAGCAAAGCAGAGACTCTGCCCCTAATATTTTAATAGATAGCTATGACAGTAACTGTAGTAAAAATCCCTTTTCAATCTACCATGTAGCTGTAGGCATCAAAAATAAAAACTAATTGAGAAATACTTTTTTGAAAATCAATGTTGTGATTTTCTGTTTTTTTATAATGAGCAGAGATTTATCAATTACTGCGTGTGAGCATTTCTAATCTAGTATGGTATCTGGGTGGAACAACCTCACGTGGTATCTGGGTGGACTTCGTATGGTTTAGATTAAGAACAGTATTGTTTTCCAAGCATGGGATGAAACAGAGAGAGAGAATAACAGGAGCTGTTGGAAAGCCCTGGAGCTGAACTGCTCATGGGGGGCCTTTGCTTCCAAAAAACTCAAGTAGAGCAGCTTCCACTCATCTCTCCATAAAGACACAGAGAATGTGCAGAAGGAGCTGCTGGAGATTCCAGAAGCAAGAACCAGTCTGTCCTTAGAACACTTTGACGTGGGTACCTTCTGATTGGCTGTTTCTGGTCTCACATTCACCCTAAATCAATGGTTTGGGTGACATAGAAAGATGGTTTCCTGTATTCAGTAGGGGGTACATGACATTTACACGTATGTCTTGATGGCAGAACAGTTACATTGGAGTCAATTTTAATAAGCTCCCTAGTAAAGGGCCTGAAGCCGGATCCTGAAAGCCTGATGTCAGTGGGAGTTTCCCCAGCTAGTAATGGGTCCCAGATTCCCCCCTGCCTTGGGGTAGAGACCTGGCCCATTGCCTTTCTGGAGGCAGGAATTCACCCAGAAATTGTACCAACACCATTATCAGTACAAACACTCCTTTCATCAGTAACTGTAACCTTGATTAGCAACAGATTGAATCAGAATCCAAATCGCCCCAGCTCCAGTCTCTAAACAGTACAAATGTGGCCTGCCAAGACTGCGTCTCTGCTGTGTTTTGTGTCTGCGGCCATGGTTCCAGTACTGGCCTGGCCTTCGCTACTGAGACTTGGCTACCTCTTGCGTCTGGTCCCTCTCTCCAGCAGCTGCAGCAGCATACAGTCCCATGCTGCCCACTCATATGAGACACAAAGCACCACAGCATCTGCCCTTCACCACCCCTTCTCAGCAGACCTTACTACACAAAGTTGGCCCAGAATTCCTGCCCTCTCTGACCCCCTGCCAATCAGGGCTTCTGAGGCAGAGCCGGATTTGGTGGAGTGGGAATTCACATTGTTGGGCCACTGAAATCAATGGCCCAACAAACATGGGAACATCAGTTACATTCAGACAATGACAAAACAGAGGATTCCATTTTCCAATGTAACTTCCTCCTGGTGAGCAAAAAAGCAACATCCTCAGCAGATCGTTGTCCTTTTATTATTGAATGTTGTGCTGGATACTCTCTAGAGGAACACTGCTTAATCATTCAGCACAAACTGATGGTTCCATTTTTTTATTTTTAAAATATGCTTTCTGTATTGTACAGGCAAAACCCCTGTCAACTTGTAAACAATCCAGAGATAAAAACATACTTTACCTGATCCATCTGGAATCATTCTTACAGCACTAAATGCTGCCTTGTGCTGTACATCATCCAGGCAGTACTTATTCTCTTTCTGGTGGAGGTCAGAAAAGCAATCTAAAAATAAGAATACTCTGGTTATAATCACTGTGGATGAAATGGCAACAGTAATTATTTCAGATAAACCAAACACCAGAGTCAGCTACTTAGTACTGATACAGTCAGCAAATTGCAGTAGCAATAAATAATAGATTGTAGTGTCTAACTGGCTGCATTTGTTTTAAAGGGAAACCATCACTTTTGTTTTTTCAGTTTTAGTATTATGCCATAATGAAAACCAAGGAATACCATGAATTCCTCAAGACTGTAGACACTTAAACAGTGTCACCAAAGAGTTTCTGGAAGCTTCTCTTCTTCCTCTCCACTGTCACCTTCTGCAGTACTACTTCTTGCTACCAAGTCTGCTCCTTCTCCTTCCCCAGGTGAAAACACTGTGACATACAGGGTACAATCCAGACTAATGAGCAGCTGTGTCACTCCTGCCCTCTAACCTGGGGTGCCCTTTACAAAGCTTTGCTGCTGTAGCCTCCAGCCTGGACTTCACTATTCACAAACAGCCTCCAGCATCAAGTCACTCCCGACTTTGCATGTGTGTGTTTGCTGCAGCCAGTCAGCATCTTGGCTCTCATCAACCTGGGTTATACTGCAGGGCCACCCCAATGCACTCCCAGTCTTCGATATTCCCCCAGAAACGTATGTCATGTACTGCCCAGCCCTCTCTGGACAATACAAATTTATATAAAGTCTGTCATTTCTTTAATAGAAATAATATGCACGCAACCTGCCACCATGTCAAGGTTCAAAGTTACAGCAAACAGAGGTAAAAATCCTTCCAGCAAAAGAAACATTTACAGGTTGAGAAAACAAACATAAGACTAACACGCCTTCCTGACTAGGTACTTACAAATTTGAAACATGAGACTGATTCAGAAAGATTTGGAGAGCCTGGATTGATGTCTGGTCCCTCTCCGTCCCGAGAACGAACAACCCCCAAAATAAAGAACACAAAACAAACACTTCCCTCCACCAAGATTTGAAAGTATCTTGTCCCCTTATTGGTCCTCTGGTCAGGTGTCAGCCAGGTTTACTGAGCTTCTTAACCCTTTACAGGTAAAAGAGACATTAACCCTTAACTATCTGTTTATGACACACCCAAATGGAGTTTCTCAAACACTTCAATTTAAACACATTGGATTAGATAAAACAATATAACAAGTTTATTAACTACAAAGAGAGAGATTTTTAGTGACTACAAGTAATAGGCATAAAAGTTAGAAATTGGTGACAAGAAAATAAAGTTAAAACTTTAGAGCCTACAAGTCGAAGCATGAAGGGGCATACAAATGTTTAGCATATCTGGCATGTAAATACTTTACAACGCCAGCTACAATGACATGCAAACGCCTGTTCTCACTTTCATGTGATGTAAATAAGAAGTGGGCAGCATTATCTCCCATATATGTAAACAAACTTATTTGTCTTAGTGATTGGCTGAACAAGAAGTAAGTCTGAGTGGACTTGTAGGCTCTAAAGTTTTACATTGTTTTGTTTTTGAGTGCAGTTAAGTAAAAAAAATCTACATTTGTAAGTTGCACTTTAATGATAAAGAGATTACATTACAATACTTGTATTAGGTCAGTTGAAAAATACTATTTCTTTTGTTTATCATTTTTACAGTTCAAATATTTGTAATAAAAAATAAAGTGAGCGCTGTACACTTTGTATTGACTTGTAATTGAAATCAAAATACTTGAAAATGTAGAAAAACATCCAAAATATTAATAAATTTAAATTGTTATTCTATTATTGTTTAACCGTGAGATTAAAACTGTGATTAATCACAATTATTTTTTAAAATCTAGTTAATTTATTTTGTGGTGATCACTTGCGTTAACTGCAATTAATTGACATTCCTAGTTAAAAACAATATTGGTGCCTAACTTAACAAACTATATCATATTCAAGTAAAATTTCTTAGCATATGATTTCAGCAGTCTTACTGACGAAACCCTGTAAGGCAGGACTCCTTCTCCCAGAATGCAATAAAGGCTTCCTCTATTCCTTCAGGTGCAGAGAATTGATGTGCTGGGAGAGAGAGGAGGAGTGTCTTGAGGTGTTCGTCTCTTCTTTTTATAGTTTTAGTCCTTTTTTTTGGAAAACATTTCCAGATGGGTACCAGGAGACAAAGAGTCTATGTGGAAGGATGTTTTCTACCGCTTTTTCTGACCTGCTTGAGCTTCCTTTGTCTCCCCTTCCTGCTTGATGATGCTGTTTGCTGCTTCAATGCCAATTAGGCAGAGCACACATTCTTTGGCTGAGCCAAACCTGTTTGCCAACCTCAGTTTGGAACATGTGTTAGTAATACCATACAGTGGAATCTTAGAACTTCATATACAATATTGCCACACACATTTTATCAGGACAATAATGACCAGCAAATTATGAGTCTTCAAATGATACCTCACAAGCCATACTTTGTACAAAGATTATTACAATTATGTGTAAGGTATGGACACAGGAGTATATTCCGTCAAAACCACCATCCTATTTTCTCCTATTTTCTTATGTCCCACATAAGATTAGTTGTTGCCACCACTACCCCCTGAATCCTCCACCTGAGGTGCGTTAGATACGGGGACTGGTACAATGCACCATGAACAGTGAGAAGCTGCTGTCACACTGTCTGAAGTGGCTCACCCCTGTGAGTTACTCTGCCAGAGCAGACTGTCAGAAAACAAGGGCAGATACTGCAAACCGGTGGTGTATTCTATTATTAGATTTCACCAAGCCAGTAACAAGTGTGAATTCCTGGATCACTATACCAGCCTTACCATGGAGTCATAGACAGTCCCCTTAGACTTTCCAGTCAATCTTGCCACCCAGACAAACTGGACTTTGTGCTAAAACGTTATTAAAACCAAAAATCACCCCACATCAGGTTACTCCCAGTCCCAAGAGACCAGTCACTTACCTTAACTCAATTGGTACTCCAGATCTTACACCAAAGACAATGCTGGCAGCCAATTCTATAGTAAACTAACTATAGGTTTATTATCTAAGAAAAAAGAATGAGAGTTACTGAGAGGTTAAAGCCTGTAAAATATAATAACAGGTGAGTCAAAGTTTGTAAGTCCAAAATGATAGAGATGTCATAATATGCCAGTTTCCCAAAAGCCTTATCAGGGTTACCCAGAGTAATTCTGGGTATCTCCATCTTGTTCAGTTATTCCACCCTGTTAGAATTCAAAATGGTCCAGAGATAAAGGATCTCTCTTTGAATCTGTACTTATAGCTTATTTTCAGAGACAACAATCTGACTAATCGCACAATGGACAACTGCTTTGAATGTAGCATTCTTCTTCATTTGCATTTGATGAGTTATTTAGTCACAGGGATATACATAATGCAAATGCCTGCCGTTACATTATAATAGGAATAGATAAGTGAAAACAATACAAGTAACATTCCATTAGTTTTCCTGAAATTCCAACAGCTGAATACACTCTTACATTAACACACACTTCGATCTAGGGTTATTTAATTACAGGACATGTATAATGTAAATGTATTGTAGGGTGACCAGATGTTCCGATTTTATAGGGACAATCCTGATTTTTGGGTCTTTTTCTTACATAGGCTCCTATTACCTCCCATCCCCTGTCCTGATTTTTCACATTTGCTGTCTGGTCACCCTAATGTAATGTAGGATATAGATAGGCAAAATCAATGCAATTAACATTTACTTTGATCTCTATTAACACATAAGTGAATTGGCCTGAATATATGCTATAACATTTAACTCAAGAGAATTGCCGTGTGAATCTGGCCTGAGCTGGTTGTCAGTGTCACAGCTGCCTCCGCCTGTTCAGCATCTAGGCCCATTCAGCTTCATCCCAGTGACCCTCCTCAGCAACACTAGGAGGGATGCTGGGACCTGTATGAGGTGGGGAAGGGGTTGCTGTTTTCTCTGCTGTGATTCTAAAAGAGAAATGAACAAAAAATTACTTCTGGATGTGTGAGCCCCAGACCACACTGGTCCTGGAACTGACAAACCAAGGCCCTTGTCACCAGAGAGTAATTAGTTTTTCCCCAGGAACTCATATAAACAGTCCCATAAACTTCATCATAATTTGCTTTGTGGGTGGGAGATATACACAAATGCAAGAAAAAGGGAAGCAGATGCTAGTGCAAGACCTCTACCTTCTGGAAAATGGTCAGAGCTCACCAATCTTTTCACCTTTCTACTATTTGCTATCCCTTCTCCAGGGTCTGTTCCCAATTCTAGCTCCCCGTTCTTCCCTCTCACAAATTCCAACCCTAATACCTTAAGCTTCCCCTCTTCCACCATGCTCTTCAGGTCTAATGAACAAGAAAAGGTTGGCTTACCATTTCTACCCAGCCAAATCACTTTGCTTTATGAAGATTGACTCAGGCTCCTGAGAATCCAGGCAGCTGATTGGCCGCTGGCTCCTGAACCAAGGGGGGCTATAGAATGGTTGTTCCAGAGAATCGAGGACCAGGTGGCAATGACCTTTGTTCCTGAATCATGTTTTCCTGAGCTGGGAGAAATGCAGAGGTGACTGGCAGTGCTCGAGGAGCAGCAGCAAGGGGTCATGGAGGTCCTGTGACCAGAAGGGTCCACCAGCCACACATACGAAAAGAGACAGAGGTATTAAGAGGCCACAAGGTCTAAGGCCTGACCAAGGGTGTGTTGTGGCTGTGGGGCACATTAAAAGGGTTTGTGTCTTTATGATCTATGATTAAGTCTTGCTCTGTTGTACAGAGCACCGAAGAAACTGGGAACTCTCTGGGAGGTACTCTGCCTGTTATACAAGTCCATGGGAATCCGATGTCTTTGTCGTAGGAAGGAAGGGCATGTTAAAAGGCATTGCTCCACTAAGTATTCGGACTTGGGGAAAATGGACTGTGTATCCCTGGGAAAATTTGAGTCTATGGGAATAGGTGACCATGGATTAGCCAAAAAAATCTTCCCTGGGATGTAGACAGCAAAGTGGGAGATAGGCAGCTGGGTCCAAACTTCCCTTTGGGTATGACAAATACTCCAAGTTCATTCCCTTGGAGGCTGAGACCTTGAATAATTTTCATAATTTAGTAACAGAATCATGTCAGGTCCAGAAGCCTGAACTGGGACATTTGAAGGAAAACCAAAAGAGATGCTCAGACTTCATGGCTGTTAAATGAGGGGAAGACTTCTGGAATCAATGCTGCAGAAAACTCAGGAGCTAATGCAGGGAGAGGTACACCAGTAGCATGGCAATCCGAGCAAATGTCAAAAAGATTGATGGATGAGATCAGAGAAAAAATAAAAAGGACAAACTATTAGATACAAATCCTTACAAGGACCCCCTACACGCCCCCACACTGAAAATCCACAATGGTTTATAGTGAATAATTCTAAAAAAAAACCCTGCAAATACCAGGACAAACTGCAATCACAAGATGTCTCTGCAGAAAAAAAGCTGCCTTTCTTTCTTCGGTCTGACTTCTTCATGGTTGTCAGAAAATCTAACTGCAAGGCTGCATTTAACCTAATGTTCTTTGCCTGCAGACAATGAGGCAGAGATGACATTTTGGCCCATAGGCTGTGAGCAAGGCACACATGTTTGCAGACCACTTTTGTCCATCTCTCATCTCTTTATTATTAGCACAACAGAATTGAGGCCTCACAGTAATGGGGGGAAACTGCAGAGTGTGGAGAAGTAAATGCATATACAGATTTTACTTAACAGAAAGGTTGTCAGGATCAATTCATGAAAATGCAATTTGTAGTAGTAAGATGTTAACATGAAATATTGGGTTAGGAGTTCAATGGTAAAACTGAATCAAAGGCCTCAAATTTTCATAGAGGCCAAACTAACCTCTAATTGAACTTAGAGGCAGCAGGAAAATTTGTCTCTGTCCCTACAAAAGTATGCTTCACACCAACATGAGACCTTCTGTTTATCTACTTTCTGGTCCATTTGAAAAGATTATTTAATGTTGTAAAAGCAAACTATACCATCTTCTCTCCCAAGGAGACAGAAGAGAAAGGAGGCCACTCACATATTCATTCTGCTCTTCTCAGATGATGAATTCGACATTTTAAAGGAATTGTTCCTTTTAGCAAGAAGGCCAAATAATTATAATTTAATGCAACTTAGAATGTTTATAAGCCACAGTGAAAAATACCTGTTGCATACATTTTCCAAGTAAGGGACCATACATGTTAAAAGAAAGTTTGGAACGCCAGAAACCTGGATGTCCCAGTAAAAAGACAAGCTGCATGACAGCAAAAGATAAATACCCAGTGCCCAGCTGGTGAGAAGAGACAGACAATATTTGTTACTTCAGACAAGCCAGATCTTACATCTAAATAAACCCACACAAATTGCAGGTTTTGCAACTTGAAGTCTAGCAGGAACATCTGCCAATAGGCTAGCATAAGGAAACCTCCATGTAAGGTTTCCCCCAAAAGAAAAAGTTAAAGGGACTTCCTCTGTTTGATATCTCTTATCTATACTTACAGAACCAGAACCACCCACCAACGGTCATTTGCTGTAAGATTGTTTACCTAAAAATTAGTCACAATAGCCTCATTTTGATATCTGCATTATACAGCTGTGATGGGATGTAAGCCACCACACTGGCATTGAAGCGGTTGAGGGGAGCTGGAGAGCTCATTAAGTGCATCCAGTTGCACCTGTAAAAGAGGCCAGGACCAATTTGGGATGAGACCAGCTTGCGAGGAGTGGGTGGCCACTATAAGGGTAGGGCTTCAGGATAGAGAGGAGGTGGAGGCCCAGGTATCATTCCCTAAGAGGAAGCTATGCAAAAGGGTAAGGAAAGCTGGGATGTAAGAGATGGGAAGATCCCTGGATAGTGGGTCCTGAGAGAAGGGCAAGCCTAGGAGAAAGCTTGGAAGAAAAGCTGGGCTGGAGGGGAATGGGACATCCCTGGGCAGCAGGCCCTGAAAGAAGAACAGAACTGGGTGAGGATTTTAAAAAGGGAGTTAAGCCCTAAAAAGGAGTGAACATACAACGTGACCTGGCCAGAGGGCTGAGTCATGAGAGGAGGCAGATAACTGCAGGGCTGGCATGGCTATGGGAAGAGAGCTCCAGAGAAGAGGATGAGACTCTGTTATGACCATGCTCGGCCAGAAGGAGGCATTTTTGGTGAGTGAACTTCTTCTCAAGAACCTCATTTTAAAGTCTTCTCCTAGTGAATATATGAAACTTAATCAAAATAAGCATCAAATCTATAATTCTAGTGGTTTATGAAATTATGTCTAGTGTTAAGAATTGTTATTGTTATTTCATACTTAGAAGTATGAAAAGGTAATTAGGAATTAATGTATCTTATATTTAAGTATTAAAAGTATTATTTGATATTAAATTGTGGGTTGTTTTACTTGTACTTGCATAGTAAAATTATCCAGAACAAAATATAAAATTATTCATGACCATTTGGTGTAGAGTGTTGAACTTTAATAAATTCTGGAGGTCAAAACTTTGGGAATAAAATTCCTATATTTGAAACTGAAATAGATAAAATACTCTTTGATAGAAAATTATTCAAAGGAATATGAAGAATGAATATCCAACTTCAGAATTAAAGAAACCTGTAAGAAAGCTTGCACTAACATGCCATGGAATTTGAAAGGACTAATACAACTATGTAAAACTTTATGAAAAAAATTAACAGAAGAACCCAACTAAAAGACTTTAAACTGACTCTGTTTACAAGCCTGGAATTTAAGAAAGGTCTGGAAGATTTTAATGAGATCACAACACACTCCCCAGGGCACACAAAAGTTATTCATTTCTTCCTGACCTGTTAATGAAAAGACAGACTGCTAACACCTAACCAGCAGGTCTCTCTCCAAAAATTTACAACTATCCAATAGGAAAGTGACAACACTTAGACCTGACTATTTTTGGATGGGGACCACTTCCACCCATACATTTTAATGGAAAACAATACCCATAAAAAGATTGGATCTACATCAGCTAGAATGTAGCAGTAACCTGTGTGGCAGAAAAGGTGCCAGTTGCCTACCAAATATCAATGCTCCTGCCACGAAGAAACTATCTTGAGCTCTGTCCACGTGAGCTGTGCTCACATATAGATGGAGTGAGTCACCTTAGCTGAACGCTTGCTCTCCTGAGAGAGAGGAACACTTTTAAATCAAGTCTTTCACAAACAAAACCCTTTGGAATATTAGGGCCCAGGCCTAAGCTTCTACCAGAAACTAGCCTGAGGATGAAGGTTGCCTCCTGGAAGATGCAGACATCAAGAAAATCCATTGCTCTCAATATTTCCCTCTCAACATATCCATAGGCAAACACTGGGCTTTGAAGGGAGACCAGAAGTTCCTTTGGGAGAGAACTATATTGCTTTCCCACGTAATTAACCAATTGGACCAAACACCTGTGTTCCTTACTTCAAGGCTCTAGAATTTGTGCAATCCCCTTTTGAGGGAGATAGGAATCTGACGTAACAATTTCCATAGCAATATTGACAAACTATTCTCTTCAAATACCTGAAAGGCAGATTTTGAGTAAGGCCAAAGAACAAACAAATTTACTGCTATCAGCATCACAGAAATATAAAATCCATTCCACAATAGCAAACAAAAACTACATGCCTAAAATTGTGAGAAATTAATTTTGCTGTTACACCTAAATGCTGTTCTAATTAGCATTGTATTTCTGCACAGATACTGTTGTATGATATTTTAAGGCTTAATCAATCACTGTTCAAATCTACTAAGATCTTGGACACTATTTGGAAGTGCTAACCAAATACTTATAATTCATCTTATTATGTGCTATATGCTTTAAACTGTGCCTTTCTTGTGTTATTGTACTTTTTGTAGGAGTTAGAACATTACTAGACTTCTGCCTTTCATTCGTTGTCTTTCAAGCTAACTGCAGGTTTAAACTGATTTAAAGGCCTAGTTTCTTAGCCCTGGTCTACACTACGAGTTTAGGTCGAATTTAGCAGCGTTAGATGGATTTAACCCTGCACCCGTCCACACGACGAAGCCATTTTTGTCGACTTAAAAGGCTCTTAAAATTGATTTATTTACTCCTCCCCGACAAGGGGATTACCACTGAAATCGACATTGCCAGGTTGAATTTGGGGTAGTGTGGACGCAATTCGACCGTATTGGCCTCCAGGAGCTACCCCAGAGTGCTCCATTGTGACCACTCTGGACGGCACTTTGAACTCAGATGCACTAGCCAGGTACACAGGAAAAGCCCCGGGAACTTTTGAATTTCATTTCCTGTTTGGCCAGCATGGAGAACTCAGCAGCACCCAGCAGCACAGGTGACCATGCAGTTCCCCCCAAAGTGTTTCTATGCTCCCCCTATCATCTCCGTCCCTAAGTTATCACAGATTAGAAGGTGAAAAAAATGCACTCGTGATGACATGTTTTCTGAGCTCATGCAGTCTTCCCGCACTGATAGGGCACAGTGTAATGCATGGAAGCATTCAGTGGTAGAGGCCAGGAAAGAATTGCTGTGTTTGCTTAACGGCAAAAGTATCATGCCTCACTAGTGATCCTGCCCAAGCCAGGTTGGTGTGTCACATGCACTCCACACTGTGTCAGCCTGGGACAGGGGCATGACCGCTCTGTGAGCAGGAAGTGGTGGTGGTGATCATGTTCACCTAACACGTGAAATATCCCCAGTTCGAAACCGGGCGGAAACAGGTCACTGTTCCTTTTTCTGACTCCCTTCCTGCATTTTTAGTCTTAGAACAGACTGCGCTGTGAAATTTTACTTCAAATTATATCAATTATGAGTTAAATAATATGGAAGCTCTCTCTAAGTTATAGTCCCGGGTTCCTTACCCTTTCAGCTGTCTTGATAAACTAACATTTTTGTTAGGGGTGGGGGAAAATGTTCATGAAGCCTTTTATAGGGACTAAATGCTATCTAGGACCTGAAATAATCTTAACGTGGCCCATAGAGTGCAATCCTTTGTTCTGAATTTGTCATTCCACAAGTTGAACTGCTCCTTACTATTGTCCAGGCTTCATGAGCCATGGGAGCAAGGGGCAGACTGGGGTAGGTGCAACCGCATGGTAATGCCGGCTGGGAGAGCAGCCTGAGGCAGAAGCCTCCAGCTCGCATGATATTCCAAGCAGGACTGAATCTCCATGAGATGAAACTTAAAGAAGAGAATGACCTGGAGTCACTCCCATTCGGGAGAATGACCTGGAGTCACTCTAAGAGGAGGATAGCCATGTCTGTCGAGGCACTCCTGATTGACCTCATCGAGGTCTGCCAGCTGAGGGGGGCTGAGTGGGACCCTGGCTGGCAGGAGCCGGCGGACGGAGCTCCAGACTGGCAACCCACTGCCAGTCTGGGGCTCTGTCCGCCACCCCGCTCAGCCCACTGCCTGCCTGGGGTTCCGATCATCCAGGCAGGCAGTGGGCTGAGCAGTGCTGGCGGATGGGACCCCGGAAAAAAGGCGCAAAACAATTCTCTGCCATTTCTTTCATGGAAGGAGGGAGGGAGGGGGGCCTGACGACACGTACCCCAAACAACCTGAGACAAAGTTTTTGCCCCATCAGGCATTGGGAGCTTAACCCAGAATTCCAATGGGCGGCAGAGACTGCAGGAACTGTGCACCACTCTGTAAGTCAATGCTAGCCGTGGTAGTGAGGATGCACTCTGCCGACTTAATGCGCTTAGTGGGGACATACGCAATAGACTATATAAAATCGAATTCTAAAAAATCGACTTCTATAAAATAGACCAAATTTTGTAGTGTAGATATACCCTTAAACTTCAACTGTGCCTTCTCATACTTTGCCAAACTAAGAGACACTGCTTTTTCCTGTCTGAGCAAGTGAGTGACAGGTAAGCTAAATCGTACCCTTCCCCTTCACAGCCTGCTTTTTATGCTGAGTACAGATCGAGAGAGAGAACTGTTTTCAATTTCCACCTCATGTCAACATTAGCTTATATGTGTACGTTATTGAAACACGTTTCTATACATATCCTATCACCAAGTGTTCCTATAAGACTTCATTCTAAAGAGCATGTGAATTCTTACCAAATGCCGTTTTCTCCTACTTCAAACAAAACTCCAGATAGGTACTGAAATGACTCTGAAAGCAAGTTGCATTTCTATAGTCCTTTCGCATCTTAAATTTCTAGCATACACACTAGACTGTTGTGTGTTCTCACCTAAACACAGCCGGTACGCCCCGGTATGGCATACCGGCGAGAGCTGGTGCGCCGTACCGGGGCGGCCCAGCTTCCCAAGCAGCAAATTAAAGGGCCTGGGACTCCCAGCAGTGGTTGGAGCCCCAGGCCCTTTAAATTGCCGCCAGAGCCCTGCTGCTGGAGCCCTGGGGTAGAGGCAGCAGGACTCTGGGGGTTATTTAAAGGGCCGGGGCTCCCGCTGTCTCTACTGCCCTAGGCCCTTTAAATAGCCTCTGGAGCCCCGCCACTGCTACCCCAGGGCTCCAGGGGCTATTTAATGGGTCCGGGCAGTAGAAGCAGGGGGTCCTGGGCCCTTTAAATAGCCCCCAGAACCCTGGGGTAGTGGCAGCAGGGCTCTGGGGGCTATTTAAAGGGCTCAGGACTCCCATTGCCTCTATGGCCCTGGCCCTTTAAACTGCTACCGGAGCCCCGCCACTGCTGCTACCCCAGGGTTCTGGCAGGCTCCGGTGGCTATTTAAAGGGCCTGGGGCTCTAGAGGCAGGGGAGCCCCAGGCCCTTTAAATAGCCCCTGGAGCCCTGATGCCAGAGCCCTGGAGTAGCAGTGGCAGCCGGGGGCTCCGGCAGTTATTGTAACAATAATTAGACATGCGTGTATACCGTACATTAGCACTGAGCTTACAGTGGCCACGTAATTTGAACATAATGCTGTCTTGAATCTCACTATCAGTGTTAAAGCTGACGCAATAAAAGATATTTCCTCACCCACCCTGTCTTTCAGTGTTAAAAGCACTCTCCTGAAAGCAGTCAGAAGAAATTACCATTTGGCCATAATAAAGCTTTTTTTGGTTTCATGGTGCCAAGATTGTTTTCCTTTCTTGTTGTATGGGATTCCTGTACTCAGCTTAGACTTTAGTATAGCTCAGCTGTATTGATGCATAGAAGCCTAGTGATGTGAAATGGATGTTGCGTGCATATATTTTGTGACTCAGCTCATTCCTATCTCTATTGACCTGTATAGTTTCTTGAAGTTACGTTAAGGATTTATAGTGTTACTTATGTCAGTCAAATGCTGTACTCTTTTCATTGAGTCTTCCAATGTTACTTTGTGACAAGTGACTTATGGAAACACATGGTTGTTTAACTGTGATTACTTGTGAAACTTATGCTCGCTTTGTGGCATTGTTTCTTTTGACTAATCATTTTAAGCTACTTTGACCTTTGATACAGCCCTAGACTTTAGATGCAATTTGAATATGGTTTCTTTTGCATATCAACCTACCACATTACCTGTTTTATCTCTTTCTCATATTATACTGCTTATTTACCATTTATATTGTGTATCCATTCAGTTGTTCTGCATAGTTTGAATACTCATATTCCCTTTTATTTAAGATAATTTAAGATTAGATAAATGGATGTAGGGGGATTTCTCATTAATGGCAGAGAATTTTTAACTGATGCATCAAATGCTATTAAACAGCTGGGGAAGCCTTAGGATTATATTGTTCTTTACATGGGATTGATCCTGTAAGGTGCTGAGCAGCTCCTGCCAGTGCTGAGCACTCTCAACATTCATGGGAACTATTTTGCTCAGCACCATGCAGGATCATACTCTCAATGCATGTGCAATTCCAATTAATGGAAATGGGATCTATATGCTCCATAATGAGACAGTATAACTGCCCTTCCCCGCACATACACATTAGACTGCATCCTACAGTGCTAAAGAGCATCTAGCACTTGAAAGAAATATTTGTAGGTTTCAGTAAAATGGATTTAAGAAGTATCACATGATTCATAAAAGCTACAAGGAATACAGAATCTGCCTATGAAGCAAGTAATAAAATTAATGAAAAATGAGGCTACATTGCAAAGCAATTATTCATCATAACACAAGGATCTTTTTAAATGACAAGATGTTTCATCTAGAGTGCAATGAATTAATTGTGGTTTCAAGGCTAAGCCCAGAATTTAATCTGCTCTCTCATCCCTTATCTGTTTGCAAAATCCATGTTATTTCCTTTGACTAAATTTTGTTTTTCAAAACTAGTGATTTGAGTGCTGTTTTTTAAATAACCCCACTTTGCACTTCTGCAATATAGTCATTATGAAACGCTACAGTTGTAGGCAGAATTCACTTTCCAGAGACCTTTGCAGTGGATCAGCTGTAGACTTGCTGAGATCATACTGCTTCCTGCGGTTCCCTGATAGGCATATGAATGGAATTATAGGACGGGGTTGCCTATGATATCATGGGACTAGATTCAATGACCCAGGAGGTCCCTTCCAGTTCTCTGTTGCTATTATTCCTCTTCTACTCTCCCCACTTTTCTGTGAGCTGCAGGAATGTTGAGAGCACCTCATGTGATGACTTTTTCCCTATGCATAGCCCCACCCCAGCTGTCCTGACTCTCCCTCCCAGTATATTGAAGCACAGTACTTTCTGAGAACTACTTTGCTTGGTGCTCTGCTGTTAGAGTAGCAGAAATGCATAGTTGGTTTTGCTAATGTTATGCACCTGAATTCTGAATGCATCAAGCTATTTGGCCTCTGCCTGTATTGCTGAAATGCGGCAGATGCTGTACAAGCCCTGCCGTTCAGCTAAAGAAATGTACACTGCAACAGTCATACCAACACATGACTTGATCCTGCGAAGGGCCACGCACTCTGAACTACTGACTTCACCAGGAGTTGAGGGAGTTCAGCACTATGCAAGATCCGTTATGTTACATGCTGCCTGCTGCACAATTATTCCTTCTGGTAAAAGTAATCTAATTAATACAGTGTAAGTCAGTGAGAAAACAGGTTTTAAAAAAAGCCAAAAATCAATACTCTTTCACCTTTAAATTCTTCACTGGAACTGCATGTTGCCACAGTGGGACGTCTTGTTGCTCCACTGACCCTGAAAGCTATTCTGTCAGGAATCTTAATTCACATCAGGGCCACCTAATACAGACAGATCAGAGGGGAGGGACCACAGGCCACCCACGTTGAGAGTTGAGTGATAAGCCAACTATCTAAAACATTAAATTACAGAAACACAACTTGGTAGCCATTCAGCCAACAGCATGAAAGACAGGGACGGCAGAGCCTTGTTCATGTCTTAAGTGACGTCTAGCAGTGTGGGAAAAATTCAGATTCAGGACTTAAATGTATTCGTTGTGGATTCTAGAACATATATTTGTCACACTCACGGAGTCTAAACATACTCTGATTGAAGTCACTGGAGTTTTCCCACTGAAGTCAATAGATCGGGATTGGGTCTTTTAGAATTCACTGTGGGCCAGATTGTGACTGACTTTTTCATGGGTGTGCAAGTTGGAGGGGGCCTGATTAACCACCATCTCCTTTGTGCACACTCCCTTACACTCTAAGCACGAGCAGTGATCTTTTGGCAGCTTTTATGAACTTTTGTTTATGTATGTGTAAGCCGGAAAGTTAGAATATACACAGATTACACATTACTGATTTCTCCTCCACTGGGCAGGGCTGGCTCTAGACCCCAGCGCGCCAAGCGCGCGCTTGGGGTGGCATGCCGCGGGGGGTGCTCTGCCTGCGGATGCTCCACCGCAGCCGCGGGACCAGCGGACCCTCCGCAGGCACGTCTGCAGGGGGTCCACCAGAGCTGCGGGACCGGCGACCGCCAGAGCGCCCCCCTGCGGCGTGCCGCCGTGCTTGGGGAGGCGAAATTCCTAGAGCCGCCCCTGCCACTGGGAAACAATGTTATTATTAGCAGTCTCATGCAAGCACACAGAGGCCCCAATCATGAGAGGCCTTATTCTGTTTGGTGCTGTAAGAAGACATGGTCAAACCCTGAGAAGCTAACAGTCTATGAAATAGGTAAAGTACTATTGGACTGTTAGTCAGTTTCTTATGTAAATAGAAAAATGTTAAGCTGTGTTATTTTAAAAATTGTGTGTCCTGAATTTTCCCAATGATGCATTTTCTTGTGACACAGCCTGTCTGACTGATGGATCTTTTGTTTAAATGATGCAGATTTTTTTTTAAAAATGGCTGTAAAATAGGTTCTAGGTAGGATTCGGACTATAGATGGGTAGGGTTAATGAATATTTATATATTGGCAAATTACACTGTAACCTGAATAGAATTCAGTGTATGGAAGTAATCTCTGCTATAACTCCACTGATGTCAATAGTATGGATTTGAAAGGAAAATATATTGGTCCAAATAATTTTCTGGGTGCAATTATACCTTTCCACAGATTTTCTTCCCTCGTGCCCTGCCAGCAGAAGGAGTATAGCAAACTTCCTTGAGAGTTATTGTTTCAGGCTGTCTCTCTGCAGACTCACACAGAAAGCACTGCATTGGTTTTACAGAAGATTATTTCCCCCAATATATTTTCCTGTCAAACTCATATAATTAACTATCATACCTGTAATGTAGCCAGCAGTCTGTGCCATAGCTGGCCAGTTTAGGGAGCTTCTGTGTTGTGATGTCTGTCAACACAGGCATTATTATTCAGTTAGGGATCAACACGGGGGTATGTCTGTTTGCATAAGGCTCAATAGAGAATCTCCTTTATAGTCACTGTAATCTAGTATTGCCTTTTATCTACCACTAGCAGAGACAGTATCAATAGCGTGATCTCACCCTCCTAATGCTACAAAACTCTTGTTGTTCTGACAGGGGCGGCTCTAGAAATTACACCGCCCCAAGCAGGGCAGCGTGCTCGCCGCCCTTCCCCGGTCCCGCGGCCGGGGCAGAAGTGTCTGCGGTGGGTGCGCTGTTTCCGCGGCTCCGGTGGAGCATGCCTGCGGGAGCTCCGTCTGAGCCGCGGAACCAGCGCACCCGCCGCAGTCATGCCTGCGGGAGCTCAAGCGGAGCCGCGGGAAGAGAGGACCCTCCGCAGTCATGCCTCCTCCCGGGGCTCTGGTGGACCTCCCGCAGGCATGACTGCGGAAGGTCCGCCGGAGCCAAATGCCGCCCTGCCGGGACAATGCCGCCCCACGCGCCTACTTGGCGCGCTGGGGTCTGGAGCCGGCCCTGTGTTCTGAGGGGGAGTTTTGTTACATTATGGGTGAAATCCTGAGCCCACTGAAGTCAATGGGAGTTTCACCATTGACTTAAATGGGGTTAGGATTTCATCTAAGGACTGTGAGATGAGGCTCCCAAATGGAATTCATGGCAGCTAGTAATAGCATACTAGATAGCCTGCCATTAATTAACAAAGTAAAACTGTAGCCAGTTAGAAACTGGCTTATTCATAAAAATACAGAGCGTATTTGTATGTGTGCTGGTTTTTTGATTGTCTGACATGCACAATAAGTCAATTCTCTAAACAAATGAGAGTACAGCAGATCAATAATGGTACAGTGAGCAAATGTCACTAATGCATGACCAACCATCAGATAAGCTGATTAAATCTCTATCAGTCACTGGGCACAATACAAATAGTCATTATGAAATAACATTGTTACATGATCTATAGCTCCAGCTTGGAAAATAAACATTTGGACTTTGACTTGACATTAATTTTCCAGAAATGCCTCAGTTTGCGTTTGACGTTTACGAAGCTACCAGAGAGCATTATCTTGTGCAAGGTTAGCAAAACAAACAAAACCCACAGTAGTAACCCTTAGAACACAAGGGACAAGTCTACTTGTTTTCTGGGCCTTATTTCCCTTCAGTAGGAGCCCTGCCTTGGTCCCTGGTCCTTATTCTCTTATGTTTTTGAACCTACTGTCACATTTCCACTATCCACTAACCCTCAAAAACCAGACTGCCCCACACACTTCTCCACTGATTCTGTGGTCTCCTGGTCTCTGCACTCCTTACCGCAACTATTGGTCATGCTTCTTTGCATGGAGCCAACCTGGCTTCCAAGTTGTGTCTTCCCTACTTATGGGACCTGCTGGCTCTGTAGTGGCTCTACTCTCGCATACCCTCTGGTAGCATAGGTCTAACTGAACCTCCCTCTCCCAGCTACTGCTGTTTCCAGAACCTATCTTAAGTGGGTTTCCCCAACACTTAGGATACTATGGAACAATTAATCCAGGCTCAATTTATAGTCAATTGGTTTTTCTGGGGAGAAGAAAGATGCACATCACCCCCTGGCCTTTCCCTCCCTGTCCTGTCCCAGCCCATCTGCAGATGGGGAAAGGAGGAAAGAGGAACAAGAGGGATCTGTATAGTAAGTCCCTTCCCTTGTGGGTCATCTGGGAAAATGTTTTGAGCCCTACATTTCTCTGTCTTGGACAGTTTTTCATATTTGACTGTTCCATGATTATCCCAGTCCTATTTGTCTCTTTCCTGTAATGAAACTAGTTGATCCAAAGAGTAACCATTTATGTATGTTTACAAAGAGTTATCATTTGGGGATGCTGGTTGTCAAGCTACTCTTGCAGAGTTTAGTTGCTGCAATGTAGAGCTACTGCATGAGAGAAATAGCTTTTCTCATGAAGAACTAGAGTTAATCTTAATCACGCATTAATGTCTGAAAATCTGAAACCATAAAAGGATGTTGTTCTGTGAACTAATTTAGATTTAAGAATGACACAAAATTCTGTTCACAGATTATAAACCACAAATAAAGGCCAATGCACATCTTGCGTGTTTTAATTGCAAAAAGCAGACAGAGTAGTCAGTGTTTTATCTGTACAGTCTTTGGTTTTATGAAAGTTATTTCCCGCTTAAAAAAAATCCTTCAAGGTCAGGACCCATTGAACCTGATTCTTCTATGCAGTCTGAAGTATTATCTGAACAAGATAATAATAATCAAGTTGCTGATATGCAAATACAAAGTGCTGCATTAATTTTAGTAGAACTAAAAGCACTCAAATACAATCCCGGGCAGCCCTGGGACATAGAATTCCATCCAGATAAACTGTAAGGCAGAAGATGTGTGATAGGCAGAGGGTTGAGTGTGATCCCTTTGATATTTGCTATGAAGGGGATGTAACAGAAAAGTCAGAGAAGACTTAGCCCCCCACCCCCTCTTTCCACTAGTATTGCTAGTATTGCTAAACAAACTCATTTAGCCAGTTTACTGTAGGTTATAAGTACCTCCCTCCAGGGCAGGGTGTATAGGCCAGCTTTATATGCAACACTGTTTCGCAAATACTTTCTGAAGAAGAAATAATCCCTCTCATGTCCTGTGGTTTTTTGAGGGTGTGGGGGGAGGAAATAGTCAAACAGAATTTTTCTGTGGCACTGTCAGGATCACGCTCCCATCATAGCTGCCTTCAAACTAACAATGGCAAAGCTTGTAAAGTTACCCTTTTGTGACCCCAGACAATTCTAGACAAGGTATCTCCATGACACAGATGGGGCGAGTGCGGGAGTAGGGAATGAGGCTGCCCTGCGGGGAGGTAAGGATGCCCCTTTTGTCTATATCTCTTTCCAGTGAAGAGCTCTGACTTGTGCATTCTCCAGAAAGAGCAATCTGGCCCCTTGGAGCATGGCTTAGGGCCAATCCATACCCTAATGCTGAATAACAAGCCAGGTTTGTTTTGGAAACATGCTCCTCCAGCGTGGCCTGGCTGATACAGTAATTACACCATATTCCTGGCATTGAATTGTTCTGACTGAATGTCCCTTTGAAAATTGCTGACGAGAATTAAGCACAGGCCAGCAAAGCCTACTGGCTACACAAATAATTTGTCACTGCCAGGGAGTTTCAGCAAGGGTGCTGCACGCAGGGTAGCTGCAAATGTGGGTAAGGAGGAACTGTTCAGCACCATCTCTCAGTAACCAGGGTTAAAGCCACTTCCCAAATGAGTCACAAAGAGAAAGAAAAGGGTTAGAATAATCAGAAAACTGATTTGCAATTAATAATTTGACCTGCTGTCGTATTATACTGTGAGTAGTTGTTGGAGAGTCATAGCTTTTGCTACACAAGATGTATGGGAGAATGCAGTGAAGGGTGACTGATCTTTGTATTCATGTAGTCAAATACTGTATTATGTCCATCTTTCATATTCTTCCTTCATTTATCTCCCTTAGTGGGGGAAGTATTTTGAGGCTGTCACTGTTAATTCGGGCCATAATCTGAAGTAGAAATGCAACATTCTTTTATTTCTACATACCAAGGCAGAGCCTTACTCGCCCCTGTATTCAGTAGCAGTGAGGGAATTCATGGGAGAAATGAAGGTTTTGAAATAGTTGTTTTCTCATGAGTAAGGACTATATAATTGTTGTCCCTATGACTAGCTCTCTTATTCCTTCTGTGCTCCCTTCTTCATTCCCATGTACTAGGAAGTGTTCCCTTGATGTACTTTTCTTTTGGTATATATTGTACATGGATTGCAATAACTTCCTGCTGCATTTTGCACAGAGTTATTTTTTGTTTAAATGTGTCCTTCCTAATTTGGGACACACTTTTGTGATTTATTTATTTCTTTGTGCTATTGGTTCCTTGGCTGTGTCGGTAGTTCATTAAAAGTGCTGAAACTTTCTTGCCCAGAGGACATTGCATTTTAGCCATGAGTTCTACTGCAGTGTCTTCTCAATAAGGAAGACAGTGAAGACAAATGGGCTGAAGTCATTGGTTAGCAGACTAACCTTTCAGCTCTGGAAACCTGAGTTCGTCCTTGGCAGAATCTGTTAGTTTTAATGTAGACTTGGGCAACATTACAATAACGTACATTAAAAAAAAGCTGCCATGCGGAACAAAATATTCCCGAGACAGAAAATCACATGAGGGGAAGATGCTCAGAAAATGCAAGGCTGGATACAAACAGTTCATGATGATGCTCCTGGACCCCTTCAGTATAACTCCCTGGAGAGTCTCCAAAGCCCCCTAATCACATTGTGTCAATATGGAGCATTCAGGTGCTCATGCTAGCCTGCAGGTGCTCATGCTAGCAGACATTGGTTCAGGATTGAGGCTTTCCTGTGTGACCTTGGGTTATTTCACTTTCCCTATGCCTGTTTATTTATATATAAAATAGGAATAGTAATGCTTGTCTTCCTCAAAATGGTGTTGTGAGACTTAATTCATTAATATCTGTAAAGTGCATTGTGATCCTTGGCTAGAAGTCTCACAACACCACTGTAAGGAAGACACATCACCCACAAAATGGCCTCCCTTCATCCTGTTGAATATATTAGTTATTAGTATCCCTCCCTTAGATATCAGTTATTGTTTTAGAACAGTTTTTCTGAAGTCCATGTGTTTTAAGCACCTGGTTGTTCAGAATTTCTTCTGTTTGATATAGTAGAGAGGTGGATAGGCAGCAGCATCGTGCTAGGTTTCATTAGCAAATGTTCTTCCTTACTGTAGATATTTAAAAGGCTTGAGGCAATATTCAGGGTTGTATACGAGGAATGTGGTTTTATGGCATGTGGGTGAGAAACAGTCAAGATGAAAGTGCCTTTTCTTCTACAGTCTGAGCATTTAAAATGTAGCTTTGTTTTTCTTGCATAAGAAAAGGCATTTGTGGCTTGACCATAGCAACATGCTGGGACTTGAAATTAGTAGGTTGTTTAAAATAGAATTTTTCTTGTAGTGAGTTTAGTATTTGTCACAAGAGCTGGCCTTTTTGACTCCCCCAAAGGTGGGTGAAGTCCCCAGTGAGCGAGCCTCATCTACAAAAATATGAGGGGAACTACATGAATAACCTTATTACAGGGGACAAAAAATGGAAAAAAGAAAAGAAAAAGAAATGGAAGTGAAGCTATAAGGATAAAATTAACCATCCAGAAAGGGCAACCAAGCAGAGAACCTCAGACAATTTGCACCGCTCCCAGAAGGTATGAAGGTACCCCAAAGTGTGAGGAAATAGGCCCCACAGTCACAGAAAAAAACAGCTCCCCTATCCTCCTAACTTCTCCCTCCTGATAGATGGATGGCCATGTTAGCCAGTGCCAGGAGAAGGTTGATAGGGAGGTCTCTGGGCTTTGGGGAGGCTCAAATAGGATATTTAAAAAAAAAAGTGTAGAGAGAACAGTCACAAATATAATAATGAGTTATGGAGAAGCCAGAAAAGGGGCTGCAATTTGGGTGTGCCCAGGGGTCTCCCTCTTGCCAAATCTTGGGGGGGTATTAACAAACTGTGCCAACCCCACATCCATGCGCATGGCTCCATGTAAGAGCTGCCAGTTTACATGCCTGGGAAGCCTTGGAACCAATTCAAAGGAGTTGGATTGACATCCCTAGAATGGCCATTTACTCATAGGATGGATATCAGTGCTGCAAGACTCTCCACACTGTGCTGTTATCATAGAATCACAGAAGATTAGGGTTGGAACAGACCTCAGGAGATTATCTAGTCCAACCCGCTGCTCAAAGCAGGACCAATCCCCAACTAAATCATCCCAGCCAGGGCTTTGTCAAGCCAGGTCTTAAAAACCTCTAAGGATTGAGATTCAACCACCTCGCTAGGTAACCCATTCCAGCGCTTCACCACCCTCCTAGTGAAATAGTATTTCCTAATATCCAACCTAGGCCTCCTCCACTGCAACTTGAGACCATTGCTCCTTGTTCTGTCATCTGCCACCACTGAGAACAGCTGAGCTCCATCCTCTTTGGAACCTTCCTTCAGCTAGTTGAAGGCTGCTATCAAATCCCCCCTCACTCTTCTCTTCTGCCTACTAAACAAGCCCAGTTCCCTTAGCCTCTCCTCGTAAGTCATGTGCCCCAGCCCCCTGATTATTTTTGTTACCCTCTGCTGGACTCTCTCCAATTTGTCCACATCCTTTCTGTGGTGGGGGGCCCAAAACTGGACGCAATACTCCAGATTGGCCTCACCATTGCCAAATAGAGGGGATTAATCACTTCCCTCAATCTTCTCACAATGCTCCTCCTAATGCACCCTAATATGCCGTTAGTCTTCTGTGCAACAAGGACACACTGCTGACTCATATCCAGCTTCTCATCCACTGTAATCCCCAGGTCCTTTTCTGCAAAACTGCTGCTTAGCCAGTCGGTCCCCAGCCTGTAGCAGTGTGTGGGATTCTTCCGTCCTAAGTGCAGGACTCTTGGGAAGGCAGATCAGCACTGTATATTGCTAACACTGTTGCTAGTATCGCAAAGCATTTTGGGAAGGGTCAAAGGGGTGTGAGTGAGGAGTGGAAGTTTCCATTGCAGATACAAGAGGCCGAGGGGGTGAGAGAAAGAAGAAAACAGAGAAGAGGTTAATTCAACACTGCAGCTAGCAAGCTCAGTCTGAAGATAAGAAGCTAACTCCAGCCCAAGGCCAGCTTCTACCTGCCAAGACAGAAGGGAGAAAGTCCCCCCCGCCCCACCCCTCCGACCAGCCATAAGAAATTAGAGTTGTTGAACAAAATGCAGGGGTTGGGAAAAGGAGACAGATGGCAAAGGCCAGCCAGGAACAAACAGAACTGTCTCACGGCCCTGAAACCAGGTGTTTTGGGAAAGCTGAAGAAACCATGGAAGGCTGGTTTGGACTGGCACAGAGGGCACCAGAACCAGAGGGCCCTGAATGGAGTGCTCCCTCCCACCAGGAGCCAGGACTTAAAGCCCTCCTAAGAGCTGGAACAATTCGGAAAGCACAGCAGATTCTTGGACAGCCTGGGCCCAGGACAGCACTCCCATCCACCTCCCCCCACCACTCTTCTTCTGATGTTATACCCAGACTTGGCCACTCTGGGTTGTGCGTGTGTGAGTATGAAAGTGGGTTAGGGCTTGGGGCATTAACGCTTTCTTTCTTCCCCTGAGTGACGTGGGAGCATTCCCAGCACTCTCTGCTGTTGTTTTATTATTTTATCAATAAAGCTTTAAAATTTAGACACTTGGTGTGCCTTGTCATCTTCTTCCCAAAAAAGATCCTGTGGCCCCAGCCTGATCAACTGTGGCCCCAGGCAGATTGGTAACGAAAATCTGTCACAAAAGGGTAACTCACTTTCCATTCCAATTCAGCCTTTAGGCTTCTCTGTTCAAACTGCAAACAAGGGGACATCTGTGATAGGAGTTTTGTGATGTCAACATGTTTCCTTTGGGAACTGAATGAGACTGCAAACTCATTTCATATAAACTATCAGCTAGCTTTCAGATTAACTTTTGGTCACTGCTAACCTGGGCTTTCTTTCAAGAAAAAGATGGAGACGAGAGGCTCCATATGCCACTAACTATCTCCGTATCACTTGAGCCATCCATACCCCTGCAAAATAACATTCACAAAGAGACAGCTTTGTAAAAACCTTCAGTACAGGACAATATCAATTTTGTCTTCATGACTATTTGCATGTGAAGAATGACATATTCATTAATCTAATCAAAGATAATACCCCACCCTTTCCTCTAGTTAATTTTTTTTTTTTGCAATAAAAAGATCAAAACTACCTCTTTTTCCTGGAAAATTTGAGATAAAAATGAAAAATGTATTCTGAAATATATATTATATTATTTTGCATGTTTAGTGGGATAGCCCCTCCTTCCCACACAATTCTGTCAGGCCAAGAATAAAGAATTAATGGAATTAGCTTGCATTCATCTTTAATATATGCAGCTAAGGAAGCCATTTAAGTACCTCAAATACAGTTTGTGAACATCCATCTGGATTCTGAATACTGTTGAGTTCCACCATGTCTCATGTCCCCTTCTCCATCCCGACAGACATTTGGAAAATAGCCAAGGCAGCAGAAATGGTGTTACCACTGTGATGAGAGTCTAACCTTAAGGAAACTGGTTAAAAATGGTTTCCTAGGCCTGGGGAAATAGCTAGTACCTGAGGTTTTCAAAGAAGGTACAAGAGCCCATAGACAGTTATGGAATAGTACGCCCACAGGAGAAGTTTCTTCCTGACCTCCAGAAGTTAGAGCTTGGCTCATGTCCTAAATCACAGTGAGTGATATTCCTTACAAATGCTTATTCTCTCTAGGAAAATTACAGACTCCCTTATTCATATACATGAGGGGGAGAGGGAAGAAAGATAGCTATGTCTGCTGTTCATGCTTTCAGTAGCATAACTGGGTATTGCAGAATTAGAAATAATTGTTTATAGCATTCTAGCTAACACACACACACATATATAAATAAGTATTATAAATCTGATCCAAAACCCACTGAATAAATAAGAATATTTTCAATGGCTTCTGTGAGCTTTGTTTTAGCTGTATATAATAAACATACACTCTACTCTTTCACCACACACACTAAAATAATACTTAAACTGTAGCCTTTTAGAGAAATCCTTTTTTAAAATGCAGTTTTAATAGCTATTAATCCTTAAAGTTATAGTAACTGGATTAAATTTAAAACAAGAATGAAATTGAACAAGTACAACATGTATAATCAATATATAATATGCAGATTCTAGAGATTAGCTGAAATAGTGTCCTTTAGTAAAAGAAGCAAGAAAAATGTGCTTATTAGTCTTCCATGATTAAACTGGGAGATTCATATTTGTGGAGAATGTGATGACATAGCAAGTTTCTAACAGACATAATGAATTTTAAAGAGAATGAGTGGAAATGCAGGTAGAAAATAATCCAGTTTGGGAAAACCTATATGCTCACAAATTTTATGTTTTTGTTGTACTTTTTATTTTTTTAAAGTCTTTAATTTGGGCTTTGTTATTGAAACTGACATTTTGGATTTTAGGACAAACTGTTAATTATGTGAGAAAGGTTCCCACAAAGAGAAAGGGTATTGTGTGACAAATCATTCCCAGTGGAAACTTTAAGAAACAACAAAATGTTCATATAGTCATATTTTCCACTCACGCCAGGCAGATTTTATGTCTGCAAATATGTAATTTAACAAAAAGCCTGGTGATGGAGCGCCCCAAGGCTTGTTCGAGAGTTGCACAATGTACATTCCAGTTTGATTACATCAAATTATATATGGCCAAAGCTACTGTTTTAAAACTGCACCTACTTTGAGAGAGAAGAATTGTATATGAAGGAATACAGTACTTATCTTCAAGGCTTACATTCATTTTTGATTATATTTATATGTGTAGATTAACAGCCTTACCAAGGATCCTATCCTGCAACCAGCTGACCACCTCTGCAAAATGCCAAATACTCTCAGCTCCCACTGAAGTCACTGCTGTGGAGTTGATAATCAGTGTCAGCCACTGTAGTTTGCTTTAAAAAATCCTTGCTGAGAAGTTAATGCTTTTCAGCCTGTGGTTTATCAGACTTATATTATTGTATCAAAAACTACTTTGAAACATACACAAATTAATTCTGTACTTTTCTTTTTGAACATTTATAATTTTCTTGCAGATTCTGTATGGGCATACTCATTGACATAATACAGTACATGTGAGTTAGCCATCTATCAAGAAGGAACAACTCCCCTCACTCCTCACAGGATACTGTAATAAAGATCTGCTGAGGTCCTCACATTAATAATCAATCCCCTTGTGTAATTGTGATGGGGATGAAATTCTGATCTCAGTTACACCAATTTTACACTGGTGTAACCCTATTGTTTTCAGTAGAGTTACTCCTGATTTAGAGCTGCCTACGTGGGAGAAGAACAGAGCCCTGGCCATTTTAGTGAGGGGTCCTATCTGATTAAATTTACCTCCCCTTAGTTCATTTGAATCCAGATCTGCTGATGATCTTGGGGTCACATAGCAAGACTTGTTAGGTGCTTTCAGTTAGAAGAGAGTTTTATGAAATTTGAGAGCGTTGTGTGTATTATATTGGTCCACACTGGTCCTAGGTGTTTCTGAAAATTTTACATTTACAGGCTTTACAAGGAACGAACACATGCCCGAGGCTTTGGTTTAACTCAGGCAGACTTAAAAAAAACAAACCCAGTGACAGTTTGTAATAAAGGCAACCACTCCTTAGATAGAAATTACTTACACAAATCCTTAAAACATTATGCAGAACCTTGGGAGAAACTGAAAAAGCAAAATAAAACTCCAGAAACCTATTTTTACTGAAAATGTACAGTTAACGTCTGTTAAAAGCTGTGGTCCAACTGACTTTAGGTTCAGACCAAAAGGCAGAAGCCTGTTGTCAGTACGAAGCACAGCATGTTCCAGATTCCCTGGAAGAAATACCTTGCAAGATCCGTAAGCAAACAATCTAAAACCAAAATCCAAAGCTTCTATCCCTATGTGCTGTTCAGACGTGGGCACTATAGGCACATATCTCCACAGCATATTCCTCCCTCGAATCATGCGCTCCTATAGCTCAAACATACCTATAGCTCAAATTAGTTCATTAATGAGCCCTCTCTGTCAGCCCCTCCCTCCAGGACTGACAGCTCATTACTCTCTTCTAAATGGGACAGATATTTTCCCTCCCCTTTAGGGGATCCCAGTAACCCCTTCCTTCCCTTGCTAGCATTTATACCCTGTCACAGTTTCTACATCAGCGTCCATTCTCATCTTGTCAGAGCTGTCTGAAAAATGAAAGAAATTTTTAGCCTTTTTCTCTGAAGAGATCTAAAATGTTTCTGCTTTGTTCCATATTGCTAGGATTTTGAAAATATTTGAAGTATAAATAAAAAGACTTTGGAACTGGCTTATGTTCTGAACCAGTGTTCTGATGCAGGCTCATTATAGAAAAAGATGAACTGCAAAGTTTGGATCTGGATCTGGATCCAGACAGGACAGGTGCAAGGATGTTTCACGCCTTAGGCAAAACTTCCACCTTGCGCCCCCCCCCCGAGCCTTGTAACAGCTCTCCGCCCCCCTTGCCCTAAGGCGTCCCCCCGCGGCAGCTCCCCACTCCCCCTCTGCCTTGAGGCGCCCCCACCCCCCGCAGCAGCTCCCCCCCGCCCGGGGAGCCGTGCGGCAGCTCCCCACTCCAGCTCACCTCTGCTCCGCCCCCTCTCCGAGCACACCGTCACCGTTCCATTTCTCCCGCCTCCCAGGCTTGCGGTGCCAAACAGCTGATTGGCGCCGCAAGCCTGGGAGGCAGGAGAAGCAGAGCATGGCAGCATGATCCAGGGAGGAGGCGGAGCAGAGGTGAGCTGGGGCGGGGAGTGGTTCCCCTTCGTGCCACGCCCCCCACTAGTTGCTGCAGGCAGCCCTCCCTGCGCCCCCCTGCCCCAGCTCCCTCTGCGTAAATGCCGACGACAACCGGGGTGGCCGAAGATCTGGCCGCTGCGGTCACCGCTGAAGGACCTGAAATGCCGCCCCCTCAAATGCTAGCGCCCTAGGTTACTGCCTAGGTTGCCTAATGGGTTGCCCTGGCCCTGGATCCAGATTTCCCCAAGCTTCTTGGAAGTGAGGGGGAGTTTTTGACCTTGAGTTCCAGTTTGAGCTCATCTCTATGCTAAAATTCTTTGTTAATCATAGTAATGTAGGGCTGGAAGGGACCCCACGAGGTCATGAAGTCCAACCCCGCTGCTCTGAGGCAGGACCAAGTAAATCTAGACCAGTCCTGACAGGTGTTTGTCCAACCTGTTCTTAAAAAAACATCCAGTGCTGGGGATTCCACAATTTTCCTTGTAAGCCTATTCCATTGCTTAACTACCCTTTAGTTAGGTTAGTAGTAGGAAAAAATTTCTAAGGCTATGCCTATGTTTGGACGCTGGAGGTGTGAATAGCAGTGTACACCCAAGTGCCATGCTGTAATGGTGCCATGTGGCTGCTACCTTCAGTGGCCACAGAGAACAATTGATCCCTCTCCTCTATATAACAGCTTTTAACATATTTGAAGACGGTTATTATGTCCCCTGCTCAGTTTTCTTTTCTCAAGACTAAACATGCCCAGTTTATTTTTTAAACTTTTCCTCAAAGGTCAGGTTTTCTAAACCTTTTATCATTTTTGATGCTCTCCTCTGGACACTCTCCAATTTAGTCACATCTTTTCCAAAGTGTGGCAACCAGAACTGGACACACTACTCCTGCTGAGGCCTCACCTGTGTTGAGCAGAGGGAGATAATTACCTTCATGTCTTACATATCACATTCCTATTAATATACCCTAGAATGATATTAGCCTTTTTAGCAACTGCATCACATTGTTGACTCGTTCATTTTATGACCCATTGTCCTTTTCAGCAGTACTACTACCATGCCAGTTATTCCCCATTTTGTAGTTGTGGATTTGGTTTTTCCTTCCTAAGTAAAGTCTTTACACTTGTCTTTATTGAATTTCATCTTGTTGATTTCAGAGCAATTCTCTAATTTGTCAAGGTCATTTTGAATTCTAATTCTTTCCTCCAAAGTGCTTGTAACCCCTCCCAGCTTGGAATCTTCTGCAAATTTTGCAAGCATACTCTGCACTTCACTATCCAAGTCATTAATAAAAATACTGACTAATACAGGACCCAGGACTGAAGCCTACGGGACCCCACTAGATACGCCCTCCCCATTTGACAGAGAACCATTGATAACTGCTCCTTAATCAACTTATCAGAATACTGTATACCAGCATTTCCACTAAAATACAGCAGGGAGCTACTCAGGAACAGAACCCAAAGAGAGGCTTTTGAAACCACCGCAGGTTTTCAATACATGGAAAGATATTACACTTCCTTGGGATGGCAGCTTGATTTGTTTACGTTATTGATGTTTAAGTAAATTGGAGCCCAGTATCCATCAGAAATGCATGGGACATAATATGAAAAATGAACATTCAAAACTGCTTTACTTTCTGCAAAGAATTCTTATAAATCTTAATGAAACATTGCAACAGTGAAACCTCAGACATTTAGTTTAAAGACAGTGCCATGAAGTATTGCTGGTGCTCTTGGTGCCATCTAGTGATTTTTGTGGGGAACAGCAGTGATGGATTTGTCCTGCATAATTTATAGTCTGTTCTTGAAGCGGTATTCTGTCAAAAAGAGCCCTAATGGCTAAGCTACACTATCAGTTTGATTAGTTTTCATGGAACTATTCCTTTGTAAGGTCCTTGAAGTGCCTTTGCTTATGGAGAATATCAATAATACTGTACATTTATATGGCACCTTTAATTCCAAAGTTTGCACTTACTGAGCTCTGAAATTCTGGCAAATTTCTGTACTAGCAGCGCTATAGAAGTGTTTTCAGGAAGCAATGAGAAAAATATGTTCAGTTTAAATTACAAGCAGAAGTCAACTAGACAGGTGATAACTGCCTGACCTGAACTACCAGGAATTTGATAAGGCCCACAGCCCTAAACTTGCAAAAGTGCTATGGGATTTTGTTAACGATCGGACTACCCTTAGTTTGACATAAGAATCTATAGCATTTATGTAGTGCTTTACATTTGCAAAGAGATGCATAAATATTAATTAATTGAAACGCCCCTTAGGAGGTAAGTAAATATTTTGTAGAGGGAGAGGCTGTGACACAAATTAGTGAGGTAATTTGCCTAAGGACACTCGGTGGCAGAGGCAGACCTGGAACCCAGGTCTTCTTGGAATCTAAACCTGTGCCCATGGTACCTCATGCCTGAAAGAAGATGCAGCTCATCTGAAAGATGGCATCACCAACAGCACAGTGGCCACAAGTGGCATGCTGAGCAGTGCAATACTAAAGGAGTAAAACATGGTCTGCTTGTGTTGTGCTCTGCACCATCTCTTAGAGAACTTGCATTTCCCTCAAAAGTCATCTAGCTCTCTGAAGTACTAGCCGGACATTTATCTCCATGGTGTCTAATGCACAGGTCCATTTCTACCGAAAAGCTCACAGCCCATGCTGAGATGATTGCAGAATGCTCTGTTGAGGTCTATCTTCTTATCTGTATGGGCCGCGATTATATTGGTAACTCCCATTAGCAATAGATAGGTGAATTATCTTATTTTTCAGTAGATTTTATTGCTATCAGTGGGCTTTCGAACAAAAAACATAGAGTTGAGAGGCCTGCATCTGTTTGGTATTGTTATTACTTTAATTGTATTGCAATAACATACAGCAGTCTTCATTAGATCTGTGCTGGGTATTGTACAAACACAGAGCAAGAGACAATTCCAGCTCCAAAGTGCTTACAATCAAAGGTAAAACAAGATGGAGCAAGTGAGTTTAACAAACAAATGGAAGGAATGGGAGTGGGAGGACATGCGAATAGTGATAGTAAAACATGGCTACATAAAATCTCTCTGGGCAAACCTCAGGTCTGGAATAGAATTGGTTGGAACATTTTTGACTAAAAGACATTTCATCAAAGCTGAAACATTTTGTTGGGAGGGTTTTTTTGTGAGCAAAAGCAAATTAGAGAGCCCTCTCAAGCTGGTGATAAGGGCACAAGTTGGGAATGTGTAAGAAGCAGGTTCAAGTCCTTACTCTAAATGAGATAGAGCGATTTAGTATGAACGTCTCTGCCTTGACTTAGGCTGAGTAGTAACTTCAGTGTGTGCATCCCATGTCCCAGACCCAGACCAGTGCCCTAGCGCCCTCCCCCGCCCCCCATACACACGCCCATCCCTAATCAAAAAGCACAGGGTTTGATCTGAATCCACATATTCTGACACCATTCTGTTTTCACAAAAACATTGAAAAGGTTTTGGTTTTGTTCCACATTGGAACAAAAACAAATGTCAAAAATGAATTGTCATTCTCTGTCCAGCTCTAGTTTGGATCTTTTAAAAAACAAAATTAAAATTAAAAACAAGAAGGAGATATTAATGATATCAGTAATTCTACTGGCCACCTCATGTGCAAGGCACTGAAGGGACCTACTTCTAAAATGAGCAATATTTGGTTTTAAACATGAACTATTACTTCCACTGCCCTCAGCTAGCCCTGAGTAAATGTGACAATGAGGAGGATGTTCATATCATAAATTTTCCATGAGATTCTGTGCTGATTACACAAGAAAAATGTGCTGGAAGTTTAGAAGACACCTCCAATTCCCTCCGAGATCAGTCAGACCGCAGTGATGGGTCAGGGTCACAGCACTAGTGATAGCAAGCTGTGGAATAGCAGGAAATTACCTGATGCTCATGAATCTTCCACTTGCTTCCATCTGCCAGGTCAAGTTATGAGGGGAATAGAGTCTTGACCTGAATTTATGTTGAACATTAGCAGAAAGTAAGCTTGGGAGTTTTTTTGTTTGTTAAATTGTATGCCACGCGATGAACACCATGATACCATCGATCACACCATGTTTTTAGAAAGACCTCTTTTGGCAGGGATAATTTTTTTTAATTTGGAACATGCTCTAACTGTTCAGAAACAGATGGAAGCAGCATTTCAGATAGCTTGGCAAACCTCTGCAAGGTTCAGTCAATAGAATTAAATACTGTAGGTCTATTATAATTTTCTAGTTAGTAAACAAATGCAAATGCTAAGAGCAGAGGACTAGGTTTGTGCAGGCTTGGATTCATTGCTGCTGGCCTCCCATAGAATATTAGGGTTGGAAGGGACCTCAGGAAGACATCTAATCCAACCCCCTGCTCAAAGCAGGACCAATCCCCAGACAGATTTTTGCCCCAAATCTCTAAATGGCCCCCTCAAGGATTGAATTTACAACCCTGGGTTTAGCAGGCCAATGGTCAAACCACTGAGCTACCCCCCCCCCATATAACACCCATGACCAGAAATGGCTTCTTGTAGCTTTGGCATGCAGCAGACTGCACCTCTTTCCTCTCACACATGCTGAAGTAGGCTTTCATTACCCCCAGGCTGGATTACTGAAATACGTTATGGCCTTTGGCTGATCATGAAGGCCATCAGGAAACTGAAATGAGAATTAGTGTCCCACCTCCTGAATGAGATAGCTTTGAGGCAGCACATCATATCAGTACTTTGTGTTCTAGACTGGATTTTTAAGGTCAGAAGGGACCACTCTGATAATGTAGTTTGATCTCCTGCATAACACAGGCCATGGATTCCCATCTTTTAATTCACGACTTGGATAAATTCTGTTTTACAGTCCCAACTGAATTTAACTGGTGGAAAGAGAAAGAGCCGTCTTGATTAAGATGTTCATATCCTAGAATTTTTTTTGTGAACTGGAACCACTGACACATCACACGATCCATCGTCTACAGCCAAGCTCTAAGATACAACCACATTTGCTCCAATCCCTCAGAGACAGACACCTACAAGATCTCTATCAAGCATTCTTACAACTACACTACCCACCTGCTGAATTAAAAAAAAGATTGACAGAGCCAGAAGGGTACCCAGAAGTCACCGACTACAGGACAGACCCAACAAAGAAAATAACAGAACGCCACTAGCCGTCTCCTTCAGTCCCCAACTAAAACCTCTCCAGCACATCATCAAAGATCTACAACCTATCCTGAAAGATGATCCCTCACTCTCACAGATCTTGGGAGACAGACCAGTCCTCGCTTACAGACAGCCCCCAACCTGAAGCAAATACTCACCAGCAACCGCACACCATACAACATAAACACTAACCCAGGAACCTATCCTTGCAACAAAGCCCGATGCCAACTCTGTCCACATATCTATTCAAGTGACACCATTATAGGACCTAATCAATCAGCCATGCCATCAAGGGCTCGTTCACCTGCACATCTACCAATGTGATATATGCCATCATGTGCCAGCAATGCCCCTCTGCCATGTACATTGGCCAAACCAGACAGTCTCTATGCAAAAGAATAAATGGACACAAATCTGACATCAGGAATCATAACATTCAAAAACCAATGGGAGAACACTTCAACCTCTCTAACCACTCAGTGACAGACTTGAAGGTGGCAATTTTATAACAAAAAAACTTCAAAAATAGACTCCAAAGAGAGACTGCTGAACTTGAATTAATATGCAAATTAGATACAATTAACTTAGGTTTGAACAGAGACTGGGAATGGTTGGGCCATTACCAGGGCCGGCTCCAGGCACCAGCTGAGCAAGCTGGTGCTTGGGGCGGCAGATTCTAGGGTATGGCATTCTGGCCAAACCTAGGGCGGCAGGGCTGCTTTTTTTTTTTGTTTGTTTGCTGCTCTGGCCGCCCTGTAGGGGGCGGAGGAAGGGAGCGCCCTGCAGCAAATTCGGCAGGGCAGCCAGCGTCCTTCCCTCCCTGCCGACTGGAGCAGCGCGGAGCTCTCCCGCAGGCGGCGCAGCGATCGGGGCCGCGGGGCGAGCTCCCCGCTTAAGTGCTGGCCGCCCCCCTTCTGTCTCTCCCCCCGCTCCCTCCCCTTCCCCCTAGACCAGGTGCGCACTCTGCAGCACAGGGAGTCCCCTGGCTCCGGCCACCCTGTAGGGGTTTTTTGTTTTTTCCTGCTTTGCCAGCTGCGCTATTGTCCCCCCCCGCCCCGCTTTGCCGCTACGGCCGCGCCGTGTTTTTGTTTTGTCCCCCCCCGCCCCCCGGCTTTGCCGCGCTGCAGGGTTTTTTTTCCCCACCTGCTTTGCCGCTCCAGCCGTGCCGTTTTTTTTGTTCCCCTCCCCCCGCTTTACCGCTCCGGCTGTGCTGCAGGGTTTTTTGTTTCCCCCGGCTTTGCCATTCCAGCTGCGCCGTTTTTTGTTTCCCTCACCCTGCTTTGCCGCTCTGGCTGCACCGTGTTTTCTTTTTTTTTTCCACCTGCTTTGCCGCTCCAGCTGCACCATTTTTTTGTTTTTGTTCCCCCCACCCCCGCTTTACCGCTCCGGCCGCACCGTGTTTTTTTGTTGTTGTTGTTGTTGTTCCCCGCCACCCTGCCCACTTTGCAGTTCCAGCTGCGCCGTTTTTTTGTTTCCCCACCCTGCTTTGCCGCTCTGGCCGCGCTGTGTGTGTGTGTGGTTTTTTCCCCCTGCTTTGCCGCTCCAGCGCGCCCCTCCACCTTTTTTTTTTTTGCTTGGGGCGGCAAAAAAGCCAGAGCCGGCCCTGGCCATTACACTAATTTAATCTATTTCACCATTTTACGTATCCTCACACATTCTATGGGTCGATTATCACTTCAAAAGTTTTTTTTCTCCTGCTGAGGACAGCTTATCTCAGTTGATTGGCCTCTTACAGTTAGTATGGCTACTGCCACCTTTTCATGTTCTCTGTGTGTATAAATATCTTCTTGCTGTATGTTCCGGTCTATGCATCCAATGAAGTGGGCTGTAGCCCACAAAAGCTTATGCTCAAATAAATTTGTTAGTCTCCAAGGTGCCACAAGTACTCCTGTTCTTTTTACTGATTCTATAGTCTCTGAAGTCCTAGAGCCTGATCCAATGCCCACTGGAGTCAATAGAAAGACTCCCATTGACTTTAATGGGTTCTGGGTCAGGCCCTAGTGAGGACCTTGGGATGCAGAGTCTCTTCTGAATGGTTTGATGTGCTGAGACTGTTGCCTATTCAACTGTGGCTGGTTGTGTCTCTGGTTCCCCTGAAAATTTGTAGTGTGTTACCCTTATCCACAAGGTAGTCTCTAGCAATTATTTTGCGTCACCCAGAAGCTACCATACAAGCTGTGCTCAGCCAGATACAGAAGATACTATGTAGTTAGATAGATGTGATGAGTGAGATACATAGTTGAGCAGATTATGCCCAGCTCTGGACAATGCAATCAGTTTTTTGAGAAATAAAAGTCATTTGTTATATAGATGTAATCTTGCTTCTGCAGCTGGATGCTCTGTGGAGAGAGCACCTGACATAGGGACTCACCCAAAGCCCATTAAAATTAGTGGCAAGACTCCCATTGACTATGGGCATTGATTTACACCTGGAGTTCTTTAGCAACTCCTGTTGGCCAACACTCAAGGCAGCAATTTGCTATCCTGGGGCTGTTGCAGGTAGTGGCAAGCAAAAAAAAAAAAAAAAAAAGGATGCGCCTTACCACCATCAGAAATTAATGTCTTCATAAATACTTGGTGGGCAGCAAGCAGTGTTTATGTTCTAATTTTCAAAAGAAAATGTGTCAGGTATTCTACTCCTGGCAAATCTGGTCATTTATCAGAGCAGAGGTGAAGCAGCCCCTGCACTATACTTCAGCCAAGCCTATGACCCCGGGAATTGATTTAATAACATTTTCATTGGCAAGATTCCTGCTGCAGAGCAATTCATTATATATTTTAATAAAAGAGTAATACAAGATACTCTTGTATTGAATTGAATATCAGAGTATAATTCAATCTAGGGAGTTCCCGCTGATCTATTTAAGCAGGGAATTCAGCTTGACTAGTTTGTGAATGACAGCAAGCTCCTGGTATTAAATTACAGGATAGCATAAGTATTCAGTCATGCATCCTTTACTGTTACTTATTGCAAGGAAAGGAAATCTGTAACACAAACAGTATTATAAAATGTGAATCCTGCCACATAGTGTCAAGCCAGTAAATGGCAGTGGAAATACCAGAACAGACAAACCCACTGCAGTTTCATTAAAATGAAAATCAAGGCTAAACGGGATTTCATTTTAGTCCCTTGATCTGTCCCACTTTGAAGGTTTTTTTGTAATGGATATCTAAAACACACACCGAAGATTTACTGTACATCACAGCTGAAGGAAGGTTTCTTTATCTCAGAGGAGATGGGGGCTGAGACTATGCCTTGGCAGCAGCTGTGTTTTGGTATCTGATGTGGAAGTAGGATTATATTTGATAGAGTAAAGAAAGGATTTACAGTGCATCTGACAGAGGAGGGGGTTTACAGGAAAATTATTTGCCAGGGATTACAGGGGACATAATCCTTTAATATACACAGTAAATGTTGATTTTGGAGGAAAGATAAATAAAACATCTATTAACAAATTGCAACCTTTGGGGGTGTGGGTTTGTGTATGTAAGTTTCCATAACAACTTATATGATTTCTATTTAGTCTTTTTTTTAAAAGAAACAACGTGCTGTTTCAAAATACTCATTGTAGAGAGAATGTGGCACAAGTATAAAAATCTCAGTTGCACTTAACAGACATGGAAATAATGGAGACTGTTAAAGCTCTTTATTTTATCTAGCATATTAGTAATGTAGACTCCCTGCGAGGAAGTCATACTTGTAAAATCATTTCCTTCACTTCTGCCAGCAAATAAGAGATTGTTCAGAGAGTTTGAATTCAAAGTTCCACAATAATCAGATGCATGTGCTGGATTTTGTGTGAATTTACTTGACAATATATCATTGATTAGATATTGATATACTTTGTGCCTTCTATTTATTAATTAAAAAGTAATACAAAAGCTCATAAAAATAGCAAATGACGTTGCCCTCTCCTGCTTCCCAATCATGTCTGGCCTTTAAAGCCTATGTCAGAAGTTCGTATTGTAGGAATACAAAATGTTACAGACCAAATTGAGTCTTGGAGTAAGAAATTGCAAATCCCACTGAAATCCTACAGCCTACCTCCAACAAACCATGTTTTCCCCCCATATACAGCAACTGCCATGGGGCCTTGGCACATATGATGTAGAAATCTGCCTACGTAATGGACAGAATTGCTGGGTGCTCCTTGGATCCCACACATGTATGGCAAAACTTGCATTCATCTGTTCCTTTATGCTGATAAATTTGACCCTAACTTACATATATTAAAATCATGGCTGAAACCAAACCAGACATTCAGAGCTGTGGCTGATTTAACTTACCCTTTTGCAATAAGGCAATTCATAAAATACTGTGCATGGGAGCTTTGATATTGACTTTAATGGGACCAAGATTTCACCCTACGTGAATAACGTAGCTGAAGTCGAAGTATCTTATATCGAATTACTTACCGTCCTCACGGCGCGGGATCGATGTCCGCGGCTCCCCATGTCGACTCCGCTATCGCCGTTCGCGTTGGCGGAGTTACGGAGTCGACATGAGCGCGTTCGGGGATCGATATATCGTGTCTAGATGAGACGCGATATATCGATCCCCGAGAAATCGATTGCTACCCGCCGATACGGCGGGTAGTGAAGACGTACCCTTAGAGTAATTATGCACAGTGGAATGCTAAGGAAAATGTTTGAGATTTAACTCTGGGGTGTATTACAACTCAAAACATTACCAAAGAGAAGAAAGATCTCTACTGGAACTATGAAAGGTGACTCATAAAACTAACACTGGCAAAGATCTTTTAGTCATATCAGATATATGAGCTATAGCCTGTATTTAGACAATACTGGAATCACGTAGTTTACCCAATAAAGCAGTTTTCCCCTTTTATTTTTCAGGAGAAAGCACTACTTATGAAAGGGAGGGACTGACACTACAGACTAGATCCTGGCAGGGCATGGACAGGTCTGTGCAAGCTTCCACACAAGCCTGTTCAGTCTGGAACTGCAGTATTCCCCAGGCTACTCCCCTTGTTGGCCAGTGTAAACAGAAATTGTCAATCATGTTACATTTTCCGGGGGGTTCATTTTGTGGGGAAATGTCGCCTGCACAATTGTATGAGACCTTCTAACGTATTATGGACCTGATCATGTGAGGTGCTGAGTATTTCCTGTGAAGGGCACTCTGCCCTCAATTCCCAGTGAAGTTAATGAAAGCTGGGAACATGCAGCCTCCTTCAGGATCTGACCTCTCAATTAACACTGCACCCATCCACACGACGAAGCCATTTTTGTCAACTTAAAGGGCTTTTAAAATAGATTTCCATACTCTTCCCTGACGAGGGGATTAGTGCCAAAATCAACCCTGCTGGGTCGAATTTGGTGTAGTGTGGGTGCAATTCAACAGTATTGGCCTCTGGGAGCTATCCCAGAGTTCTCAGTTGTGACCACTCTGGACAGCACTCTCAACTTGGATGCACTGGCCAGGTAGACAGGAAAAGCCCCGCGAACTTTTGAATTTCATTTCCTGTTTGGCCAGCCTAGCGAGCTGATCAGCACAGGTTACAATGGAGTATCCAGAATCGCAAAAGAGCTCCAGCATGGACCAAACGGGAGGTACTGCATCTGATCGCTGTATGGGAAGACAAATCCAAGCTATCTGAACTCCGTTCCAAAAGATGAAATGCCGGAATATTTGAAAAAGTCTCCAAGGGGCATGAAGAACTGAGGTTATAACAGGGACCTGCAGCAGTGCTGCGTGAAGCCTACCAAAGAACCAGAGAGGCAAATGGCCTCTCCAGGTCAGAGCCCCAGACATGCCACTTCTATGATGAGCTGCATGCCATTCTAGGGGGTGCCCCTACAACTACCCCACCCCTGTGCTTCCCTCCTCCCCCTCGTCTCCTGGGTTATCTTGGCAGTTATCCCCCCATTTGTGTGAAGAATTAATAAAGAATGCATGAATTTGAAACAACAATGACTTTATTGCCTGTGCAAGTGGAGATCAAAGGTGGGAGGGGAGGGCGGCTGGCTTACAGGGAAGTAGAGTGAACCAAGGGGGTGGGTTTTCATCAAGGAGAAACAAACAGAAGTTTCCCTGGCCAGTCATGAAACTGGTTTTCAAAGCTTCTCTGATGCACAGCGTGCACTGCTGTGCTCTTCTAACTGCCCTGGTGTCTGGCTGTGCGTAATCAGCAGCCAGGCGATTTGCCTCAACCTCCCACCCTGCCATAAACATCTCCCCCTTACTGTCACAGATATTGTGGAGCACACAGCAAACAGTAATAACGATGAGAATATTGGTTTTGCTGAGATCTAACCGAGTCAGTAAACTGCGCCAGCGAGCTTTTAAACGTCCAAAGGCACATTCTACCACCATTCTGCACTTGCTCAGCCTATAGTTGAACTGCTTCTTACTGCTGTCTAGGCTTCATGAGCCAAGGGAGCAAGGGGTAGGCTGGGGTAGATGTGACCACGCAGTGTTGCCGGCTGAGAGAGCAGTCTGAGGCAGAAGCCTCCAGCTGGCATGGTATTCCAGGCAGGACTGAATCTCCATTAGATGAAACTTAAAGACGAGAATGACCTGAAGTCATTCCCATTTTTGTCCAGGTGCCCCCAACCGACCTCACGAAGGCCAGCCAGGAGCACGCATGTCTGCCCAGGCACCCCCGGCCAACCTAACCGAGGTTGGTCAGGAGCACCCATGGGATGACGATGATGGCTAGCAGTCGTATTGTACTGTCTGCTCTCCGCAAGGCAAGGCAAGGCAAGGGGATGCTGCTGTGTAGCATTGCAGTACCACGTCTGCCAGCAGCACCCAGGAGACATATGGTGATAGTGAGGTGAGCAGGTTCCATGCTTGCCATGGTATGTCGTCTGCATGGGTAATCCAGGAAAAAAAGGCGCAAAACGATTTTTTGCCATTGCTTTCACGGAGGGAGGAAGGTGGGGGGGCCTGACGACATGTACCCAGAACCACCCTCAACAATGTTTTTGCCCCATCAGGCACTGGGATCTCAACCCAGAATTCCAATGGGCAGCAGAGACTGCGGGAACTGTGGGATAGCTACCACGGTGCAATGCTCCGAAAGTCTACGCTAGCCTCGGTACTGTGGACGCTTAATGCGCTTAGTGGGAACACACACAATCAACTGTATCAAATCAATTTCTAAAAAATCGACTTCTATTAAATCGACCTAATTTCGTAGTATAGACATACCCTGAGTCTCTGCGGGTATGTCTACACAGCAACTGAACACCTGTGGCTGGCCCGGGTCAGCTGACTCAGGCTCACAGGGCTCAGGCTGCAGGGCTGTAAAATTGCTATGTAGATGTTCAGGCTCAGGCTGGAGCCTGAGCTCTGAGATCCTGCAAAGGGAGAGGATACTAGAGCCTAGGCTCCAGACCGAGCTGAACATCTACATGGCAATTTTTAGCCCTATGGCCTAATTCAGCTTACACAGGACAGCCACAGGTCTTTTATTCCAGTGTAAACCTACCTTGTCTACATGGCAAAAAACCCCAAACCTTGCATCTGAAGAAGTGAGGTTTTTTACCCACAAAAGCTTATGCCCAAATAAATTTGTTAGTCTTTAAGGTGCCACCAGACTCCTTGTTGTTTTCCTGCAGCAGTGTGTTTCTGAGCCTAGGTCTACCGACCCAAGGTCATGTGATGGCACTAAAAATAGCTGTGTGGACATTCAGGCTTGGGCTGGAGCCTGGGCTCTGAAACCCACCCTCCTCCCTGCTTGAACATTTCCACAGCTATTTTTAGTGCCGTCGCTCAAGCCCAAATAGGTAGATCTGGGCTCTGAGACTTGTAGCCATGTGTGGCTTTTTTTTTTTTTTTTGGCCACGTAGGCATACCCTTATGCTCTCTCTCACTTCCATGGCAGTCAGCAGCAAAACTCCTATCAACTTTAATAAGAGCAGAACAGGATTAATTCATTTTGCCATATTTAGCAGTGATTAGTATTAGTATTCAGTAGTGAACAGTCTTAAGGAAGCTACAGCACATGTGGGATTGGTTGCCAGTACTACTATTTAAAGTTTTCCATCTGATCGATTTAAATTTTAGCTTTGACATAGTTTAATATACTGTGGTAAAGTATCACACAAAAAGGTTTCAGATCAATACATTCACCTTAAAGATGCTTCTATGGATATTTAAAATGTTTAAAGCCACATAATTTAAACTGATCTTAAATTTTTAATGCAAAATTTCATCCAGGAGTGAGTTTTTCCAACCATGGTTAGAAGCAGGGCCGGTGCAACCATTTAGGCGATCTAGGCTGATAACATGAAAAATTCGTGAAAAGTTTCAGCTTAATATATTACAGTGAAACAATTATTCTTGGTGAGCAAGACTCAGAGAACCTTTCTCCATGCTCACTGAGCCACATTTCACCTTCTGAAGTATGAAGAGTTTCCACTGTAATCAGGGGGAAACATCTTCATGTGTCCAAAGGCAGATTTTTGCCCTTGGCATGTAGCTAGTTGAAAGAATTGTAAAGTAGAAATTCCTCTGAATTAATGAACTATTGGAATAGCAAAAAAATCAAGACATTGTGACTAACCTTATGATATAATGGGAATCATGGACTATAATGCTGGTTCCTGATGTAAATGTGTACTATACCCTTTCTCCAGAGAATGAGGCCTGGTCTACACTACAAAGTTAGGTCAGTGTAAGCCCTCTTGTGTCAAGCTAGTTGTGCATGTGTCTACACTTAATTTTGCATCTTACCCATGTAAGTTCTCCACTACACCAACATAGTAGCACTACCTCCCAGCAGCGTTGAGCCATGGTTGATGTGCTGAGGTTAATGCAGCCTGAGTGTAGACACTGTGTTACTTATGTCAACTCCAACAGTGCTCCAGGAGCTGTCCCGCAATGCCCAACACTCACTGCTATGGTCACAATTGTAATTATGAACTCAACTGCCAAGGAGTTATAGAGACCAGAAGTTCCCCCATCCCTTTAAAGCCCTGCAAATGTTTGAAATGTCTTTTCCTGATTGTCCAGCTTGGCAAGCACAAGCACCACTCTGTTGTTGTGCCCAGCCAAACATGCCAGCTACACACTCTAGATGCACTCCAGCCTGTACTAGAAAGGAGATATTGGAACTCTTGGGCCTGAGGGGAGAAGAGGCTGGACAAGCACAGCTATGGACCAGCCATAGTAATGTGGACATCTATGAGCAGATCACTTAGGGGATGCATGAGAAGGGGTACGACAGGGGTCAGCAGCAGTGCCAAGTGAAAGCCAAGGTACTGCTGCAGGCATACCAGAAAGCCAGGGAGACCAACAGTCAATCTGGCGCTGAGCTGCAGACCTGCCGCTTTTACAAAAAGCTGCATGCCATACTTGGCGGAGACCTCACCACTATCCCGCAGCCCCTCATGGATATCTTCAAGAAGCCCAAGTCGTAGGTGTGACCCCACAATGCTTTATGGGAATATGCTTATGAATGTAAATACGACATAACTGGAATATGTTTTATGCTACATATGCCATGTAACATATCTATGTAAAGGTTATAATCTACTGAATATATTAATCTGATTTGTATGCATGTGTCGTTGTATTCAAAGTTATGAATATTGGCTGTATACTTGTTTGATTTTAAGTAGGTTTTAGTAAGGCATTTGGTCAGCTTATATAGAGAGGAACATGCAAGGTAGAGTGCCCAGTCAAGAAACACTTAACGGACAATGAATCTTGGAAGGCTCCAATCCACATAAGAAGTCTACCTGAGGACATTCAAGGTAGCATGTGAACAATGGCTGCTACCTGTAAGTTCTGAGTCATGCATGGACATGTGACTTGCCTATGTGACTCCAAATCTCCATTTTGTAGCTAGATTCTACTCAGGGGGACGGAGGGGTGTCCACCCACAAGAGAGTCTATTTAAACCCCGGGCAGACCCCTCTATTTTGGCCTTCAGCTGACTCAAGAGATAGCCTCTCCACCCCCAAAGGATACCTGAAAGAAACTGGAACAGAGGACAGTAACCTGTAACAGTAATAGTAGTCTGTAAAAGGAAGCTTACTGGAACACCTCTGAGGGTGAGGTTTTATCTGTATTCAGTTTTCTTACTGTATTAGGCATGGACTTGCATGTTTTATTTTATTTTGCTTGGTAATTCACTTTGTTCTCTCTGTTACTACTTGGAACCACTTAAATCCTACTTTTTATATTTAATAAAATCACCGTTTACTTATTAATTAACCCAGAGTATGTATTAATACCGGAGGAGTGGGGGTCAAACAGCTGTGTATATCTCTCTATAAGTGTTATAGAGGGCGAACAATTTGAGTTTACCCTGTATAAGCTTTATACAGGGTAAAACGGATTTATTTGGGGTTTGGACCCGATTGGGAGTTGGGCATCTGAATGTTAAAGACAGGAACACTTCTGTAAGCTGCTTTCAGTTAAGCCTGCAGTTTGTGGGATGTGGTTCAGACCTGGGTCTGTGTTTGTGGCCGGCAAGCATGTCTGGCACAGCCAGGCAGGGTTCTGGAATCCCAAGCTGGCAGAGAAGGCAGGGGCAGAAGTAGTCTTGGCACATCTGTTGGCAGCCCCAAGGGGGTTTCTGTGATCCAACCCATCACAATAGGCCCCTGGTGTGAACAGTTAGGATGAGGAGGAGGTGGACAAGAAAGAGCAGGAGGATGGAGGATATTTGACCAGGGAGTCCAGGTATGCTGCAAGCTAGGATGTTTGAGACTCCACCACAGTCTAGTTAGTGCTGGTAGTTAAGCATGGACAAGCCCAGTGCAGGGGAAGGAACCTCGGGTAAGTATGTACATTTATTTCCTCTTACAGGGGTGGCACCCCCAAATTAGCAAGACACCACTATTGACTTTTCATTAATTTATTCTTACTAGAAGAGGTAGCGGTACAACAAAGAGAGGTAGAGTTGTTATCTGCTTTTCATTCCCCTGTAGATTTAGCTGTGGGTGGTGGTGATGTGAAGCAGTTTGTTTATGTGCATAGGGATGTTCCTTGAATCCTCTTGAGAGAATGCGATGAAACTTTCATGGTGGGGCTTTGCAATCCTCTCCCAAAGGTTTCTAGGAATGGCAGCCTTATTTCTTCCTTTGTGGTAGGACACTTTCCCATGCCAGTCAGTGATACCTTTGGCCAGCACCATTGCAGCAAACAGGCTAGCAGCATACAGGACTGGGAGCTTTAGGACAACAGCAGCAGCTGTGCTCTCTCTGCCTTTGTTACCCTCAGGCATGAGATATCAGCTAAAATCACCACCGCCTGTGGAAAATGGTTCCAGTTTTCAGTACCATGGCCCTATACTCAGTTTCTCATGCAACTGAACAATTCCCTCCTCATTTCCCTCTCCTCTTGCAGGCCAAAGTCAGCATGGCTGGTGCTTTGTGTGGTGCCATACACAAGCCCTCCCATGCAGAACTGTCAACAAGCAGGTCTTGTTTGAAACTTAAGGGGAGCCAGGAAGGGAGTCCTGAATCTTAACTTTCACTTTGTGTTGTGACTACACTGACAATGGTACCTCTGGGTGTTTTGTCTGTAGCTGTGGCCATTGCAGCCTTGAGGGGTTCCCCCCTCCACAGAGTGCCTGAGCCAGATAAGGAGGAGAAAGAAGAGGGTTTGGGATGACATTTTCAGTGAGATTATGCAAGCCAGATGTCACGGTGAGGAAATATTGCAGACTGTATGGAGAAAGACAAAGCAGAAGAAGCAAGGCATGGGAAGAGAAGAGGGAGATGCATCAGGACATAATGGGGCTTCTCTGTCACAAATGTAGATGCTGCAGACTCTTGTGGGTCTACAGGTTCAACAGTCACAGGCTCGTCTCCCTTTGCAGTCCATGGAGAACTCTTTCAAAACCTTCCTCAGCCTTATAGCTCTGCGTTGAGCTATTCTAATAGCCTTGGGTCTGGCTGTTCAAACTCAGCAGATAGCACCTCTGCCCCGGTGTCATCTTTCCCTCTTTCTTCTGAGATCTTACATAGGCCAAAGTAGGCAGCTATAACCATTGGGATTTTTTTTTCACTGAGATCCAATCTGGTGACTAAACAACGCCATTGTCCCTTCAATCTCCCAAAAGCACATTCAACTGTCATTTTGCACCTCTTGAGCCAGTAGCTGAATCGTTACTTGGTGCTGTTGAGGTGGTTGGTGTACAGCTTCATGAGTAAGGCTACGATTTAGTCACAGAGGACACATCAGTCACACATTCCATAATTTTACTGGACCTCCGTGACTTCTTGAGCTTCAGCTGTCAGTGTCTGAAGCTGGGGCTGGAGGCAGGACAATGCACCCCTGCCTCATGGCTTGCGGCAGGGGCTGCAGCCAGGGCCATGTGCCCCTGCCCTGCAGCCAGGGCTTCAGTGGGTGCTGTGTGCCCCCCTCGCTTTCTAGGGCTGGGAGCTCCCCACCCCGCAACTGCGGCCGGGGCTGTGCACCTGTGGCTGGGGTTGTCGCTGGGACTGTGTGCCCCTGTCCCGCAGCTGCGGCCAGCTCTGGAGTGGGAGCTGTGCCCCACTTATGACTGTGACTGCTGGAGCTGGGGCTGTGTACCCCCGCCAGGGCAGGGAGGCTCAGCCTATGAGTCCCCCTCCATGGGACTCTAGCTGTCATTCCTGATCTAGCCCTGCCCCCCGGTTATTTTTAGCAAAGTCATGGGCTCACATGAATTTTTGTTTATTGCCTGTGACCTGTCCGTGACTTTTACTAAAAAAAAGTGACAAAATCTTAGCCTTATTCATGAGCCAGAGGAGGGAGCGGTAGGCTGGATCCCCTGGGATCACTTTTGGCATTTTAACATCCCCAGTGATAATCCACTAGTCGGGAAAGAAAGTCCCCGCTTGCAGCTTTCTGAACAATTCTGTGTTCTTAAAGATTCTAGCGTTATGCACCTTCCCTGACCAGCCAACAATGACATCAGTGAAGTGTCCCCAGTGATCTACCAACACTTGCGTAACCATAGGGAAGTAGCCCTTTCTGTTGATGTTCTCTGTAGCAAAGTGGCCGGGTGCCAAAATAGAGATGTGCTGCCATCGATCACTTCGCTGCAGTTTGGAAACCCATTGCTGCAAATCCATCCACAATATCCTGCCCAGAGGCACAGTCCTGCATGGCTCTGCACACTTGCATGACAATGACCCCCACTATGGATTTTCCAGCTTCAAACTGAATTCCCACTGATCGGTAGCAATCACACTTTCTTTGCCACTGTCTTATTCTGGTGTCCTGCACTGAAGGGCTGGAGTGAGCTTGTCACACAGGTCCAGGAATGTGGCCTTGCACAACCAAAAGTTCTGCAGCCAGTACTCATTACTCCCAACGAGGGTGACCAGATGCGAGGGAGAAAATATCAGGACATATGGGGGGAGATGCAAAAAAAAAAAAAATAAAAAATAAAAAAAAAGCTGAGTGCTGCGGGCAGAGCAGCGAGAGGGGGAAAAAAAAAAAAGCCGAGTGCTGCCGGCGGAAAGAAATAATATCAGGACAAATTTCGTCCCGACCAAAGATCAGTTGGGATGCGGGACAAAGACCTAAATATCGGGACGGTCCCGATTTTATCAGGACGTCTGGTCACCCTACTCCCAACTTGCATTACGCTGTGATCTCACCAGTCAGTGCTCCTTTCTCAGGCCCAGAAATGGCACTCCACTGTTTGCAGCTGCTCCATGAATGCTAACAACAACCTTGAATTCCTTCTTGCTAGGTCCCACAGCAATCTGTCTTGCATGAAATTGTCAAGTTCCCTGCTGATTTGGTCCTTCTTATGGCTGCAAATACTGGAGGATCGTGCATCCTGTGCTTGCAATGCTTATGATAATAGTGCAGAGCTATGCAGGCTCCAGGCTTCTGTCAGAGATGGCAGACAGTGAGGAGGGCTGCATGGGTTTGTGGGATTTTTAAAAGAAGTGCAAAAATTATGGGATATGGATGATGTTATGGGATGGAGACAGTTGTACACTGGAAAGAAGATCCCTGGCTCCCAGTCACCCCTGCACAACATGTTTCTGCCCCAGCATGCATTACCAAAAACTTCTCAAAAGGCAGTGCGCTGGATGATGGTGGATTGCACACGGGAACACCTACCCATGGTGCACTGCATTGTGCAGTGACACAAGCACTCCTGATGAATGCATGCAGTGCAGACGCAGGAAGCCAAGCCAAGTATGCATGCACACAAGTGATATACTAACTGTGGCAGCGGTAACTGAGGCTTTGCTTTTGCACTGGTATCCTCTGCATGGACACATATTACTATTTTTTAAAAATCTGGGATCAACTTATGAGTATCATTAGTTTCCCCACAAGACAGGGTAATCAGGCCCATAATTCTTATTAATTTGGCTAATACAGGGAGCCTTTTGTTTACCCTGTTAAGTTCCTATGAAACACAAACATCCAGCTTTAAATCTCAGTCATAATGATGTGTAGAGTGTCCATCCACCAGCTGGAGTGGCTCTGCTAATTCACCAAAGCATATTCACTCAGTTACTGTTTCGTCTCATATTGGAGGGACTTTGCTACGTTCAATATGAAAAAATGTATCCAGTTCATTTGCTGATGTTTATCTAGTTTGCAATGGATATGGTATTAAAGGAAAGTGTGTGGGGGATTTCTATAAAGCTCGTTTTGATTCTAATTGCTGCTTATATGTAATTTTTAGCTCTAATGGCATTCTACCATTAGGAATCATGATACCTAAGCCAGAGTCCCAGGAACCATTTGCACTGATCTGTTTCTGTAGATAAGGGGCCAAAAGAAGCTCTGGAGTAAGCAGGGGAACTCCATAGAGCCTGCAAGTTGCAGGTCAAGCCCCCAAGTTTATTAGGTAGGTCTGATCTATGTGTACTTGGCACGGCAGTAGAGAGGCTGACTACCAGAATATCAGTCTACGGCTTGGTGTCAGTGGTGTCAGTGATTTTCCCGGTCAGGAGTGTGACCATGGTTCAGCAGCAATAGCCAAATGATTGCTGTTTTTGTTAGTGCAAACACAGAAGTGAGCAATTTAATCTCCCAGAGGAGAAGAAACTGGTCTAATTTACCCCCTTCTTGTGTTCTATAAAGTGTCTCCACCTCATGTGATGAAGAAACAGCGAGAGCTATCAGCCACCCCCAGTGTTTATGTGAGGGATGGAGTAAGCAAAGTAGTAGAGTGATAGGATGGGTGAAAAAGCTGCCAGATGTCCTGATTGTGATGAGTTGAATGCACTCTGCATTCTAATGCACCAGGCCCTTATTCTGAGATAAATTAAACTGCAGGCTCAGTCTGCCTTTCACAGACTGGTGATTACCTGCAATTTTTACTACCCTACCTGGGCTTCTAAACAGCCAGCTAAAACAAAGAGTTTACAGAGATCAGCACTGGAGGATAGGCCTGAAATCAGATGGTATGGGGAAATGGCTACATTAAAAGCCACAAAGGATGGGAAGAGAAGTGAAACCATGTTTTGAAAAACAGAAAAATCACAGAGTAAGTGACATAAAATTGCTGGATTATATTCTTATTTAAAGCTCCAGGCAAATCAAGATTAACATTATTGAGGTCAATAAACCAACCTCCCCCTCAAAAAGAAACTACTTAATTTAGCTTTGTGGTGAGACAGAAGCATCTGCAAGCCCACCCATTGCTAGAGTGGTGCTATAAATAAATGCCAGCGTTACACTAAAACAGCAGAGGATTATAGCTCGTGGAAGGTTTCTTTGCGGAGACAGAATATGAAGGTGTTTCCTTATTCATTCCAGACGTCTCACTAGTACTTTAATGCTAGCTGAGCAAATGACCACCGCACAAGCCTTTACAATACTTACATGCAAGTAAACACATATATCCACATACCGACTTGAACCTGATATTTTAAAATAGAGAATTCAGAGAACTTCCTAGAAATATTACAGGAGAAGTGGTGCATTTGGAAAGTAAATTAGTCATTGGACAAGATGCAGCTGGATTGCCAACAGGCAGATGGGACAGCTAGAGTAACCATTTTTAGAAGCCATCTCCACTTGCCCCTCATTTCTCTTCCATGCAAATGTTAATTGTGTAGGTCCTTAGTCACTTAATGAACACATTAAGTAAGTTCTGTTTCAGATATGGTTCATTTAATATGTATATATTTTATTTTGCACCCTAATGGTAACTTCATATGAAGCTCATTAATTTAACAAACCTAAAACACACACTCCGGCAGTAGTAGAGTGGGTCTTGAATCTTTGTGGATGATTTTCTCATCCTTTAATTGAGGGAACATTACAAATCACAAAGGATATGCAGCAGGGAATGCTGTATTTTATATTCCAATGAGATCAATGAAGACCGAGAGAGAGAAGAGAAGAACTAAGGACCAAATGAGTCCAACTGTTGGATGCAGTTTGGTATTTGTTGCTGCCTACACATCTCATTCACATCAGGTTATAAGACAATTGCTGAAAATCAGAATTTTAATACAGTGTTTGAGAGTGATATTAAAGTGAGCTTTGCAGCAGTTCTTCCTGGGAGGAAGTTATCGCTAACTTCGTTAGCAGCTGTGAGTCAAAGGAATGGAAATAGTGAGCCACCTTTCTTTGTCATGGCTTGCCAGGAGCATCTCTCTAGCTGTGCATTCTACTGCACTCATCTCCATAGCATCTGAGTGCCTCTGTTAACTATTATAGGCTTATGTGACAAATGTGGGTGCTTTCTAGGGATTAATATGATGCCTGGATCTGTCACTACCATCCTCTAAATGGGGGGTGGATATTTTGCCATAGGAGTCTAACTGGGTAGGAGACCCTGTCCTTCTAGAGAAAGAAGAGGTAACTGAGAGAGAACCAGATTAAGATCAGGTCTACACCAGAAACTTTTCTTGACATAACAGAGTTGGTTAGGGATGTGATTTTTTTTTTTTTTTGGCAACACTTTTATGTCAGCCAAAGTTCTAGTGTAAAAACAGTTATCATAGAGTCATAGAAATGTAGGGCTGGAAGGGACCTTGAGAAATCAAGTCCAGCCCCTTCACTGAGACAAGACCAAGAAAACCTAGGCCATCCCTCACCCTCAACTAGGAAGATGGACGAGAATACAACTTGCACTCCCCACCCCTTCAGTATTGCTCCCAGAGCCCTGTAGCCACCACTGATCTGCCTGGGGTCATACCTGGCAGTATCATCAGTGCCCCTGTGGATGAGAAACATAGGGCAGTGGTCAGAGATAAGGATGAGCCTTGGCAACCTTTCTGTAATGTCTTGGACCTGGACTCCAGGCAGGCAGGACACCTTCTGGGCCATCAGGTCAACAGGTGGATGCCTCCGCCCCCTCAGAAGGGAGTCTCCAACCATTAGCACCCTACATCTCCTACTCTTTGGTGTGGTAGCCGTAAGCCTCCCAGCCTTGGGGGTGGGTAGCTCCTCCTCAGCCACTGGGGTCTGCTGCTGCCGGTACAGAATACTGGTTCTTCACCTTGATGGATGGGAGACCTGGGTTGGGTGTGGAGCACTGTCTACTGCCCGACATGGCCAGCAGTCAGTCTTGTCCCCACAAAGCAGCCATTTCTCCTTCCTTCTCTGGTGTCGCTGATGTCATCTGTAGCTGGCTAGCATCCTCTGTCCCAGATGTTTCCATGTGCATCTTGTTAATAAAATCCTTGTGCTGCCAGATGCTATGCAGACGAGCCTCCACCTCCTACAGCTCTTTTAAATGCATCCCGAGGGATTCCACCAACAGACACCTCTCACACCTGCTGGTTCCGTCTGCCTGGCTTTTGTTGGTGGGGATATGCAAGCCACATTCCCAGCAAGCCAAGACCAGGGACTGAGTGGAAGCCTCCAGGGTCAGGACGGCTGTCTTGTAGGGGAACTCACAGGTGAAGGCAGAGGAAGAGCTAGCAGTGGTATTGGTGACATGCCATTTTCCTCTTATGGCGGGATCTTCCATGTAGAGTACTTGCAAGTTAAGGAAAGGAAAAACAAAAAAATACACACAATCCTACATCGCTCCCTTCCTCCACCAGCAAACTCAGCTGCCAAACTCCCTAGGCTCCCAGTTGCCTTCATCTTACCAGCCACTGGGATCCTGCTTGCTTTTTAAAGCCTGCACCCGACACACAGCTGGAATTGGTGACTCAACCCCTCTCACTCAGCCACCTCTGATCACTCGCCTATCCAATCATGTGTTGCTCTATTCTAACTTCGAAGTACCCCCTGCTAGAAAGGAGGTGCTAACACACCTAACTGCAGGACAACCTAACCCAGAGAGTCAACAACCAAACCTAGATTTCCACACACAGCAATCAGGCCAGAGTCCTACCAAACTTGGTGGCAAGTTCCCAGCACAGAAAGTGTTCCTCTTCTCCCCCTCCCCAAAGTTAATTAATTTCAGTAACACAGAAGTGCCCCAGAGATCATTACCAGCTACCTAACTCCCTTTGTCCCCTGCTATCTTTGTCTTACTAGCCACTGGGAGCCTGTGTTATTTTAATGCCTGGGTCTCACACACAGCCAGAATGGGTGACTTAACCCCTCATTCAGCCACCTCTACTCACTGGCTTATCCTTTATACTGGGATAAAAGTGCTTTGACTGGCATAACCCATTATTCTGGGTGAACCAGGATAAACTATACTGGCAAAAGCACTTTCTTGCTGGTATAAACTGTGCCTACACTAAGAAGGTTTTGCTGGTATAACTATAATTTCAAAACTTCTAAGTATAGACTAGGCTAGATCGACCCTTAGACCCATTGGAGGATCTGGGGTTGTTAGGAGAATGTAAGTTGGGTCTGTTTTGTTCTTGTAACATAAGAGGAAAGTCCATCTACCATTAGCTTGGTAGTGAAGCGTAAGATTAGATGAGATTAAATGTGTCAGTAGGCTGTTGGTGGTTTTTTAAAATGTTTTTTTCCCTCTCTAATGCTTTCTTCCAGCTACTAAATAAAAAATAAGAATGATAAAGGTCATTGTATCACTGGCTACAGGTTCCCAAAGGGAAGATGCCCAAAATGCAAGTGCCCAAAACCCAGTCAAGTCTGCAGGGTGGTATCCACAGGGTAGTGTAATGGGGTCCCAGTCTAAGAGTGGAACAATCATGAGATTTCATCCTGTGACACACTGTACCTCAGAGTAGCAACCTGTAATTCCTGAATTCATCATTTGTTACATATGGTTGTGATATTTCATACAAAGCATGCCTTGTAAGGTACCATATGTAAGGTCTTGATATGCTGAAACTCATTGTTCTGTGAAAATATGTGTATCATTGTATGTGGAATTATTACATTCTGCTATATGGTTGTTATTGAAATATGTTGTGTGTCTGGGGGATGCCCACAGCTAGCTCTCCAGTGGCAACAAAGTAGGTGAAACGCACCCAAATGGATGTTAAGTGACCATAATGGGCCATTTACCAGCAGGGGAACTGTAAATAAAAGATTTACAATCCTGCAAGAGCCAGTTGTGCAAGCACTACACAATGGGGATTGTTCAACTCTGTGACTCAGCAAGGCCCACCAGGACATGTCTGGGTCAGTATCTTCCCGGGGACATGAATTGAGAGTATAAAATAAGAGACAGGGGCATCATGAGACCACCTCTCTCTTCCCCCACCTACGCTGAAGACAACAAGAACCCTATGAATAAAAATACTTTGAACTGAGGAGACCGATCCCAGGCTGAGAAGAGAATTCAGTCTGTGTATTAAGAACTGTAACCTGCCTGTGACATTCAGGGGGGTGAGAAAAGCTGTTTGATTCAAATCTTGCTTAGTCTGAAAGTTAGGATTCAGGATGCGTGTTTACTTTTTATTTACTTAGGTAACTATCTCTGACTTTTATGCCTACCCCTCATAATCACTTAAAATCTATCTTTCTGTAGTTAATAAACTTATTTTAATGTTTTATGTTTACCAGCGAGTTTGTTTAAAGTGCTTAGAGAACCAGCTCAAACTACAAAGGCTGGTGCATGTCCACTATCCTTTGACTAAGTGGCAAACTAATTAATGAGCTTGCATTGCTCAAGAGAAGGTCTTGAGCAGTGTAAGATGGTACATTTCTGGGGTGCCAAGCTGGCTCACCAGAAATTTCCTGGTGTCTTCCTCTGTATACTCCATGAGTGGCTTAGAGAGCATTCATGCAGCCTGACTGGACATGTCTCTGTATGTTGGTGGCTGAATGATAACAGCACCTGGAGGGGTTTGCTGCTTGTCACTAGTAAAGCCTCATGACAGACGGCCCAGACTGGAAAGTTAAGGGGGTACAGCGGTACCCCAGTTCCAGATTGTACCCTGGGGATTCCGTCACACACCCCGAGACAGGTAAGGGTTTGAGACCTAACACCTGATGTGGTGCACTTAGAGAGCCCAGAGGGGGCAATGGAGCAGCTATTTCCACAGCCATGGCCGCCTCTTTTACTGGTCCAGCTAGCAATGAAAATGTCTACCTTGTTTTGTGGGAAGACTATACTAGTCTTTCACCTGGCAAAATAGGTATCTGTTTCCTTCCAGTGCCTTTACTGAAGGACTTAGCATGTGTCTACACTGCAGTTAAACACCTGTGGCTGGCCTGACTAGGTTCGGGCTGCAGGACTGTAAAATTATGGTGTAGACATTTGGGTTTAGGCTGGAACCTGGGCTTTGGGGCCCTCCTCCCCCCAACGCCTCTTACATGCCTATTTCTGGCTATATTCCTTCCCTCCTCCTTCCCTTATTCCATTTTTCCTTCTGATATTTCCCCTCTCCTTTGCCATCTCCTCTCTCTCCCATCCCCCATCACTAAAATGTTTTCATTTATTTTTCAATCCTCTTACTGTAATGATTCCTCCTGCCTATTACCCTCTGGCTTCTCAACCTACAGTATCACCCACTGCTACAGAACACTTTGGGAAGCTGCACTTCATGCCAATGATTGACAGAATGTGCTTCTGTCAGCAATAACAATTCAGCACAGTTGGGATCAAAGAATTTCTTTAAAAAATGTTACTGGGAGGCATTGAGATATCATATCAAAGAGGCTGGAGGGGTGTATTAAAAACTGCTTCATTTAAAAGAAAAAGAGATTGAAAGTAGAAATGACTGGGAAAAACACAAAAAACTTCTGTGGAAATTATGGAGTTCCTGCTGAGGTGCATCTCTATGGACACAGTTCTTACCATTCAGTTACTAGAACCAGGGTTCTGCCTAGCTCCTGGTCCTTCAGCAGGACCTGAATTCTACCAAGAGCAGATCCCTCTGCTGTTAACCCAGCTTTTTTTCTAAGAGGTACCCCCCAAATCATTACACACCAAAGAGTTTAAACTGTTCCTGCTACTTATGGGTAATGCACATTGATTGCAACTTTGTCAACTTCAATGAAGTTGCACTTGCTTACATCAGGGCTGAATTTGGACCATGGTGATTCTAGATTACTGGTTGCACAGTTATATTAAATCAGTGTTTCTCAATCTGTTCACAATGTATTACATGGGCCACAGGTTGAGAATCACAGTGCCTCCCCCCAAGACCATGCACAGTCCCCTATGCCCAGCAACCCTGCACAGAGCGGGGCCAGGAGCAGAGCCTGGGGCTCAGGCCGGGTGGCCGGGAGCCGGACCTGCTGCTTGGGGCTGGGCAGCAGCCAGATCCGGACCCCTAGTGCTGCCACGCGGGGACGGGCAGCCGGGACCCAAGTGCCATGACACACGGATGGGCAGCCAGAACCACTAGCAGCCAGCAGTCAGGACCCAAGAAGGGGGTCCAAGAGCGGAGCCCCACCTAACACCTGGCGGTGCTGCAGCACCCTGGTAAAACCCTACTTCCCAGCGCCTGCCACTCTCTCACTGCCCAGAGCTCCTCCCCCACAAACCTACCCACAGACCCACTCTTCTGCCCCCTGCCAACTGCGGCACTCACCAGCTCCCTGCAACACGCTGTCTCCCCCTCAGCCAGCCCCACCCCCTGCTAGACCAGAGCGGCAAATTTTGAATTTTTTTTAGCACACAGCTGAGCTGCAGATGTGTGCTAATTGGGCCACATGTGGCTCACAGGCCCCGGGTTGAGAACCGCTGCACTAAATACTAAAGTAAACATTTAAATCATTTAACTAGCATATGTAGATTTTTAACTTATGCCTCTCCAGAGTTGAAAGCACAGGTACAAATCAATTAAATGAAAAACCAAAAGCATATATTTCTAATCAACCCAAGGGCACAACTAACAGTTTTTCCTAATCTCATTCTTCAATCCACCCACCACTCAGATACCTTCTCAGTGCTTCCTGGCTGTGCACTCTTGCTGTCTCATAAGAAAACCTGGGAATACACATGGGCCTTTGCAGCATAACTTGAAAGTTAGTAAACTAAGACTCTTAAGAGACACAGTAGGTGAGATAATCTCTTTTATTGGACCAACTTCTGTTGGTGGGAGAGACAAGCTTTTGAGCTACACAGAGCTCTTCCTTAGGTAGAACTAGGGCTCTGTCAGGCCATTCAGGGAAGTCGTTGACTGTAATCACCTCACTTTTAAAGCTTGAAGATGCAGCTGCCCTCAATTCCAGCAGGATCTCACAGTGAAAGAGGATGCTTCTAAGGTAACTAGGACTCACACCATTTAGGGCTTTACTGATCAAAACTAACACACTGAATTGCAAACAGAAGTTAATTGGAACTCTGGCGTGGATAATGCCCAGTCTGTGATGTGTAGATGAGTTAAGATTGTTATAAAAACATTGAATTTTGTAATTCCTGACAAGTGAGGGCATGTCTACACTGAAATAAAACACCCACGGCTGGCCCAGCTCAGCTGACTGGGGCTCATGGGGCTCAGGCAGTGGAGCTATAAAACTGCAGCGTAGACATTCAGGCTTGGGCTGGATCCTGGAACCCTCCCTCCTTGCAGGGTCGCAGAACCTGGGATCCAGCCTAAGGCCTTGGCTACACTTGAGAGTTACAGCGCTGTTAGTGGCTTTATAGCACTGTAACTCACTCCCCGTCCACATTGGCAAGGCACATACAGCGCTGTATCTGCCTGGCTACAGCGCTGCTTGTACTCCACCTCTACAAGAGGAATAAAGAGTATAGCACTGCTGCTGCAGCGCTGGGGTGCCAGTGTAAACAGGGAATAATCTTAGTACACTGTAACTGGAAGCTTCCCATAATCCTTTTAAGTGAAGATTACACTCTTTGTTTTGTTGTGATGCCTCTCTTTATTTTGTTGTGAATTCCGGGCACCCGAAGCTGCTTATCAAAAAAACAAACACAGCTAGTGTTTGCTGTGAATGAGCAGAGGTGGGGGGCTCCCTTTGGAATGCCCACAGCTCGTGTATGCTTGAGGGAGGGGGCTTGATGAGAGAAGTGGCACAGCGCGAGGGAGGGGGGGTCCATTTCGGGGAGGCTGCTTATCAGCTGCTGTTTGCTTTCAGTGAGTAAGAGAGGGGTGGGGAAGGGGGTTGGAACTTGCAAGGCAGTTGCTGACAGACTGTCAGCTCCAAAAAGCCACTCTCTCTCTCCCCCACGCTCCCTGTCACACTCCACTGCACCCCTCTCTTTTGAAAAGCATGTTACAGCCACTTGAACGCTGGGATAGCTGCCCATAATGCACCGCTCCCAGTGCCGCTGCAGATGCTGCAAATGTGGCCACGACAGTGCGCTGGCAGCTGGCAGTGTGGCCAGACTGCAGCACTTTCCCTACTCAGCTGTATGAAGACAGGTTTAACTCCCAGCACTGTACAGCTGCAAGTGCAGCCATACCCTGAGCCTGAACATCTATACTGCAGTTTTATAGCCTCTCAGCCTAGCCTCATGAGCCCCAGTCAGCTGACTAGGATCAATACGGGTGTTTTTTATTGCAGTGTTAACATACCCTGAGTGTTTAAAGCTGTAATCTCAAGATGAGTGTTTGCCATCTAATGGACGATAATAAGCCATGCTATGTGCCTGGAAGGCATTATAAATGAACTGTACTGTAGCATTAATGAAGTTGTCTGTGGACTTTTTGAAACAATTAGCTTGATTTTTGACAGAGGTATTTAGCTGCATCACAAAAGTGCTCTGTGTTCACTGATTTTTGCAAGTTTACATCAATTTATTTAGTCTCTGTCTAAAACCACTTTGGTCATTGTTTACCATTTGCCATAGTACATGCAGAACACTGAAAATATTGTGTGCTTATTCAGTGCTGGATGCCATTCAAATGGTGGTTAAGTTAGAGATGTTTGTTTCAGGAAATCTAGAACTCAAAATATTCTAAGTACCTGCCATCCTCTTTCCCCCTAAGAGACTCTGCTGAAAGTTGCAATATCAAAGGTAAAATGCCATTTAAAAAAAAAGCGATTTAAACTGAAAATAGATACTGTAACATTAAGGAACTGCTATAGCATAGGAAGCTTTGATTGTTTGCTAGCTATGAGCCAAAGCTTATAGCCCTGACTTCAAGAGAAAATTGCTCTGAATAATGACCAAAGGCTTTGTTCCTGTTTAATATTCAATTCTGAGAATAATTGCCTGCTGGCACTTAAACTCAGGGGAGATGTACATTAAATGTTTTTTCTATTTTTAAATGAACAGTCAATGCGATTTTGATTAATATAAAATTCTTGTTATCTTCAAATTATATAGGGGTCGACTTTGCTTCCAGACAAATCAATGGCAAAATGCTCATTGACTTAAACAGACCTTACCTGTCAGGAGATCCTCTACAGGACAAATGGAATTTTAAGGGTCCAGAGCTGAAGTTTTGTATCATTACACTACCAATAAAAACGTCGTTCTTGAATAAGAGAGTTAAAATAATCTCGGGTCTCAGTTAGAAAACTGGGATAGTCTAGATAGTGTTACTATATTAACCAAGGCTAGAGGACTGAAGGGTTGAATTTTTTTCCTGTACAGTTTTGATATACTGAAGCCAACTCAGCTTCTCCTTGTTTCTCTGTCATCAGCAAAATAAATATCAGAATTCTTAGGTGACTTATTTCACTTTCCATGCAGCAGTTGGCCTCTTGCAGCTTAGTTCCATGTGCCAATAAGACATATTAATCAGGGGTTTTAAAGGAAAGTTCATGTTAAAGGTCCAGTCCAGGAGGCCATACATATTCCTAGTCTGCTTCATGCTACAAACCAATTTAAAACAAGCCAATATAAGTGGGTTAGCAAAGCGAACTAACTGAGACGTGCCATTTTTTTTTCTTATTCAGAGCTGTACTCTGCTGCTGCCTATCAGTACCGGGATTCTTCACTGACACCAGGTTGTTCTTCATTATAGACAATAATGTCAGCATTAATACCTTCTTAATTTCCTTTTCCCAGTATTGCTTTGTGTCTTCTTCCATGCTGCTCCCTATATACGAAATACGTTCTGTGCTTACTTAGCTACCTCCTTCTCTTCCCTGAGTGCTTGATTCAATACCCACTGACATCAATGGGAGACTTTCTATTGTCTTCAGGAGGCACTGGATCAGCACCTTAATTCCAATGCACACACACACACACAATTTACCAGATTCATCAAGGTGTGCGCAAAACTCAGCTGAATAACTGCAAGACCTTGTTGTTGCAATCTGCTCTTTTTGTTTGTTACCCACACTTGCATCACATCTAAAAATTAGATTTTTAAGTTCTTCAGGTGAGAAATGTGGCAGGTAGGTCTGCTGTGACGCGCCCCTTGTTGGGCCATGTGAGGCACTGCAAGCACTCCCTGCCTTAGTTCACCAGTTTGGGATTCTTGCTCAGAACAGGGCAGCCCATACAGTAAGCTCAGTGTCAGTCTCTAAAGAGATAACTAAGGATAACACTCTCAGAATTTGTGTGCCTTTAAATAAAAACAACTTTAAATAAAAACAGTGCTTAATTGCATTGTTTGAAGTAAGGTCCTGACAAGGTTCTGGGCTAGCACTGAGGAGCTCATCTAGCACTCCCCTGAGAAGAAGCAGAGAAGCAATCTTAGCTAGCCTGATGGCTGCTGATTGGTCAGGGTCTGCTCCTGGCCCTTCTAGGCCTCTGGAAGACTAAGACTTGATGGTCACCCACCCAGAGCAGGATGTGTTAGAGCACCAATATCTCCAGCTGTGGGCTGAAAAGCCCTGAGAGACCCCATCACAAGGAGCCTTGTCTTTTTCTGTAAATTGCCAAGTATACCTTTGGGCAATGGTAAAACTAATAAATTGCAGAGCTAGTGGAAAAATGCCAAATATTTTGTGCTGGAAATCTGTAAAAAATGTTTTTAATTTCCAATGAAAACTTCAGTTTCTGTGTTTTTATTTTTTGTTTAAAAATGAATTTTGGGCTGGCGAACCCACAAAATGTTTCCCCACAACTTTTCATTTTTTATTTTTCATATTGGGGGGTGGAAGGGAGAGAAACATCCCTAGAAATTTTCAATTGAAAAGTTATTTGGTGTGGGGGAAGGGAAGCAGGTGGCTGTTTTGACAAAATAAATGTCAAGCAGCTATAAGTATCAGAGGGGTAACCGTGTTAGTCTGGATCTGTAAAAGCAGCAAAGAGTCTTGTGGCACCTTATAGACTAACAGACATTTTGGAGCATGAGCTTTCGTGGGTGAATACCCACTTCGTCGGATGCATGTAGTGGAAATTTCCAGGGGCAGGTATATATAAGCAAGCAAGAAGCAGGCTAGAGATAACGAGGTTAGTTCAATCAGGGAGGATGAGGCCCTCTTCTAGCAGCTGAGGTGTGAAAACCAAGAAACTGGTTTTGTAGTTGGCAAGCCATCCACAGTCTTTGTTTAATCCTGAGCTGATGGTGTCAAATTTGCAGATGAACTGAAGCTCAGCAGTTTCTCTTTGAAGTCTGGTCCTGAAGTTTTTTTGCTGCAGGATGGCCACCTTAAGATCTGCTATTGTGTGGCAGCTATAACAAATTATAAACTGGAAAAAGAAAAACATTTTTGCTCTTGTGTGTAAAGACATTGATATTTGAACATAATTCTGGGCAATTACTTGTAAAAACCCACCTTCATCCTTGATTTTGTGTGACTGAATTAAATAATATGAAGAATAAAGGAGGAGGGGACTTTATCTATCCAGTAAAGAGTATTAAAAGTCTCATTTGGTTTATATAATTTGTTATATAAAGCATGAGAGAATAATTCCATCATTGTGAAAGACCAGTCTGACCTTGTGGGATAAAAATGATAGAGCCTGATCATGAGAGGAAGTGAACATCCATAACTTCTTTTGGGTCAAATCCTGCGAAGAGCTGAACACCCTCTGACCATTCAGATCTGCCATTCAGCACTCCTCAGGAGGAGGCCTAAAACGAAGAAAAGAAATAGGATCAGATCTACATTCTTCTTCCTTTTCTAATTTAATTACAGCATCTTTAGACATATTAGTGAATAATGTCTAGCGGCATAAAAGGGTTAAGAAAACACAGACAACTTGGTGCAAGGGGAAATGAGAGGTTTGGTAGAAAAAGTCTGGATTAACTGCAAAATCCTAAAGTCAGTCTTAAAACAGATGTGGTAAAGAACAGAGATATAAGTAAAGAACAGAATTATCAGATACACAGATGAACCCAATGTGTTGGGGATAAGTCAACACAGCTTTTGTAAAGGGAAATCATGCCTCACCAATCTATTAGAATTCTTAGAGGGTGTCAACAGGCATGTGGAAGAGGGGGATCCAGTGGATACAGTGTACATGGACTTTCAGAAAGCCTTTGACTAGGTCCCTGACCAAAGGCTCTTAATCAAAATTAGCAGTCATCGGATAAGAGGAAAGGTCCTTTCATGGATCAGTAACTGTTTAAAAGATAGAAAACAAAGAGTAGGAATAAATGGTCAGTTTTCACAATGAAGAGAGAGAAATAGCAGTGTCCCTTAGGGGTCTGTACTGGGACCAGTAGTGTTCAACATATTCATAAATGATCTGGAAAAGGGGGTGACCAATGAGGTGGCAAAATTGGCTGATGATACAAAATTACTTAAAATAGTTAAGTCCGTAGATGACTGCAAAAAGTTACAAAGGGATCTCACAAAACTGAGTGACTGAGCAACAAATGGCAGATGAAATTCAATGCTGATAAGTGCAAAGTAATGCACTATCTCAATCCATTGTATGTCCCTACCTTGAATACTGCATGCAGTACTGGTCCGCCCTTCTCAGAAAAGATGTATTAGAATTGGAAAAGGTACAGAGAAGGGCAATGACAATGATTAGGGGTATGGAACAGCTTCCATATGGGAGAGAGTAAAAACACTGGGACTGTTCATCTTAGAAAAGAGACAACTATATGGCAGAGGTCTATAAAATCATGAATAGTACATAGGAAGCAAATAGGGAACTCTAAAAGGTATTGAGAGCATAACAAAAGAATTAGGGATCATTCGATGAAATAATAGGCAGAAGGTTTAAACAAAAGGAAGTATTTCTTCACGCAATGCACTGTCAACTTGTGAAACTCGTTGTTGTGGGATATTGTGAAGGCCAAAAGTATAACTGGGTTAAAAAAAACAACCTAGATAAGTTAATGGAGGATAGGTCAAACAATGGCTATTAGCCAAGATGGTCAGGGACCCAACCCCATGCTCCAGGTGCCCATAAACTTCCAACTGTCAGAAACTGGGGCTGGATGAGAGAGAATGGATCACTCGAAATTGCCCTGTTCTGCTCATTCCCTCTGAAGCAGCTGGCACTAGCCTCTGTCAGAGAAAGGATACTGGGCTAGATGGACCTTTGGTTCAGCATGGCCATTCTAATGTGGTCTTGACATGATAGGAAATCATTTATCCTATAGTGGCTTTTTGTTTGTTTTAAACCAGAATTTGGATTAATTCATGGAACAGATACACAAATAACTTTTGCAATGCAGCCTCATTTCAAGTTGCATCAAAATTCAATACCTATCTAAACAATCCTAGCTGGATGTTGGCACAATGAGAGCTGAAATAAATTATTTATGTGTGTAAGTGCAAAGCTTCACATAAATTAATCTAGAGTGACTCATTCAAGCTCTCATCCTGTTTATAGGAGTTTCAATCATCCAGTCAGGGAGGAGACATTAAGGTAAGGAGGGTAGTTTATGTACCCTGTAACTACCAAAGTCAGAAAACCCTGTCAAATAATTTAATTGTAAAAGCAATCTATGGCTGAAATATGGTTATGCAGGAAGGTTTTGATGTCTGCCATCAGGTGCTTCTGTAATTTATAGATGGTCACAGGTATGATTAAAATCTATGCAAACACCCTAAGCACCCTTCTTTCAAACTCCACGGGAGAAGCAGTTAACCCATTTATGCAATGAGGTATCTGGAAGCAACAAAAGCCACTGCCCAAGGCAATGGGCTGCATGGCAAGGCCTGATCAGTAGATAAGGGCTTGTCTACACTTGACATTCCAGCGGCACAGATGCAACTGTGCTGCTGTAGCACTTCAGTGTAGACACTCCTTATGCTGATGGGAGGGGTTATCCTGTCAGCATAAGTAATTCACCTCCCTGAGAGTGGGTAACTAGGTTGATGGAAGAATTCTTCCATCCATGTAGCACTGTCTATACTGGGGATTAGGTCAGTTTTACTATGCCACTCAGGGGTGTGGATTTTTCACACCCCTGTGTGACATAATTAAACCAGCTTAATTTTCTATTGTAGACCAGGACTAAGTCGCAAGGGCTGAGGGTTTCCCTGATTGCCCATGCAAGGGCTAGAGGGTATCTTTTAGCAAACTGTGTGTTAGAGGCAGAAAGCCTGGCAACAAGCCAGCAAATAGTGAGAGAAGCAGTTTTAAGTGAAAGGGAACAGAGATAGTTATCCTTGCAGTGCAGAACTGGCTGAGAAGGCAGACTTGTAAATTATGAGCAAGGAAATTGCTCGCTGTTCGTTCCTACTGTTCTCAGGGAAACAGGACTTTGTGTAGGTTCTCTGTAAATACATAGGATTGCACCAAAGAAATACCTGGCTCATATCATCCATTGCTCCTCTTAATGGCAACGACTCTGCAAGGCCCCAAATATTAGCTAACAACTCAGACTAAATGGGCACCAGTGTATTCAGACATAAAATACATTAGAGGATAAGAGAGAAGTTCTACCTTGCAGTGCTGAAAGGATTTTTAACACATTTGTATGAATATGTCTATGAGAAGTGTCAAACAGAGTCTTTTACTGAGAGTGGCTAATATTCATAGGCTTTGTGGAGATAGTGTTTTAAAGAGGAATTTGAATGACCAGGTGTTTGGCTGGCACACAAAGGACATTCCAGGAATGTAGATCAGTATACAAGAAAGCATGAAAAGGAGAGTAGGAGAAGGATGAGCAGGAGCGAAACGTTTGGGTGGAATAAAACCACCAGTAAATATTTCTAATTTCTCATGCATTTTAAAGCATGGATCTTAAAGGAAGTTCTCGCTAGCGCTGTCAAATCATTCACTGCTACATTGCAATCCACATATGAGGTGACAAGGAAAATTCCATTTCCTCAGGACTATGATTGCTGCTCCTTGAACATGTCTGAGGGTAACTGGCCATCTGCAAGGCTCAGGGGCCCGACCTATCTTAGGGTTGCCACCTTTGTAATGACTGGTAACCAGACCCCAGAGGCCTTACCTGCTGTTCTGCTTCTCCTCTTCCCCCAAGGCCCTGCCCCTTCTCCACCTCTTCCCTCGAGGCCTTGTCCCCTACTCCACCTCTTCCCCCCCCCCCCCCACAGATAAAAAAAAATAGACATCAGGGCTTGTCAAATGGCATCCAGACACAGAAGCTGAAACCTGGACTGTCCAGGTGAAAACCGAATGGGTGGCAACCCTAGCCTACCTCTGACAGACTTCACAGGGGAGAATGAAGCAGCTCAGGTTCACCTAAGAGTAGTTACCCTACTGAATAACTGGGAGGTAGTTAATCAGGCAGGAGCACCTGGCATAATGAATGATTAAGGACCTCAATTAGATGGAGATCTCCTGAGAAGAAAGGTGGTTGCCAGTGAGAGGATCCCTCCAGCAGCCTGGTGAGATGTTGCCAGACAAAACAAACTTTCCAAGAGGGAGAAAGAGGACAGTAGGCTGGGAAAGACTGCAGAGATAGAAAGTAGCTCAGGGAACGGCAAGGGACTGAGGAGGACTGGTTTTCACTGTCCCAAACCAGGGCCCTAAGCTGGAACTCAGTGGAGTGGGCAGGCCTGGGTTCCCTTATCTATCCCAATCAGAGACTTTTAGAGTAGAAGCACCTAAACCCAGGAGGCCTAGGGCTGATTAGCCCTAACTAGAGCCACACTCAGCTGAAAGGGAGTGTTCAGCAGCAACAGTGCCCCTTCTGCAGAACATTTAACCATGTTTCCAATTAACATCAACTAAATGCAAGCCATGGATGAGTTCTGCTGAAACCTCACCCCAATCCCATTAAAGGCAGCCTGTAAAGTACAAATAGTTGCATTTTTTCTGTTGCAATTTCAGCTTTGATTGTTCTAGTCCATTCCTGCTGGATATGATGTTCATACACCATCAAGTTAGGGTAACATCACCATCTCTGGACCTGTGTCCTGTAAACTCTTCCAAATTCACTTTGCAATGGGTTGACAAGTGCATAAAGGCTGGAATACAAATCAACCTGTGTCCATGTCTGAATTTCACTGTAAACAAGAATAAATTGAGGATGAAACTAACCAGTGAATGCATTCAATTGAAGGAGCTGCAACAATATAAGGGCTAGTCCAGGTACCCAGCATCTGAATGACTGGGCTGTGTCCTGGGATTCTTGCCAGGGGCTTGCTGGAAAGGATCCTCCCTGTATGTTTTGGGGTTATCACTGCAGTTTCAGGGCTACAATAGCTTCCAGGGCCAGTATGTTCTTTCTTCATAGGAAAGAATGGAGAGTAGATCTGCATAGTCATGGATACACCAGTCTCCTTCCTGTTCCTCCCACACTTCCCATTACCCCAAAGTCCCTGGGAACAGAGCTCCACAGTGTGCAATGATTGTGGATACCTTGATGGGGTGTTAAACCTTGTCCCATCTCTTTCTACTGAGGCAGAGGAGAGGGCAGGCTTTGGCTGATTTTTATTTTTCCTTAAAGAGCTGTTTCAGCATGTTATATCTGCACTTGCACATATTTGTGCGGAAGTCAAAAGTTGCAAACAGGTAAAAATTGTCCTTCCAATGAGGCTTGCTGAAACATGTGTAAATGAAATTCAGACATTTCTGAAGATTTTCATTCAGGGCTTCAACCTGCTGTAATTGAAGCGAGTAGCAAAGCTTCAGAAGTTCAACATCAGATCTGCGATCTACCTTTTGCTGTTGCTTCATCAATAAGTTGTCTTAGTCTTATGTCCATGCAATGCTAGTATAACTGTACTGTATTTATGATACAGTCCTATTTAATAAAAACTTGGGATGCTAAAATAGAGTTATGTGAATTGAATAGATATACTTTACCACAAATGGGCATGTTAGAAATATGATAGATGGATACTGCAGTATTATTACGCTTGTCAAACTTAAATAGAGCAAAATTCTGTTCTCTGATCAGTTAATTTGATCTTTCCACCCCTTGTCTGCAGCCTTCCACACATGTGGCAAGCAGACTACTGGAGGCTAGATCCTTGTGTAGATCGGAGAATAGAAGTTTGCCAATCGTTTGCAAGCAGCCCTCTGAAATTAATCTAAAAAAAGTGTACAGAGTGGCAGAGGATTAGGGCACTTGATTGTTTTTTACAAGAGTTACATAAGGTCACCTTTACACAATAGTGGTTTGCTGCCATTTTATCAGAAAAATGTTTTCAGCAGTTGAAGAGCAGCAGTTTATCTCCCTGGCTTCACTGTTAGACTGCAACAATAACTATTTAATACTCCTGCCATTCACTGGGAGGGAAAAAAAACCTCATAGTCTGCATAAAGAAAGGAAATAAAAACAACCCAGGAAACTACAGATCAGTTAGTTTAACTTCTGTGCCAGGGAAGATAATGGAGCAAGTAATTAAGGAAATCATCTGCAAACACTTGGAAGGTGGTAAGGTGATAGGGAATAGCCAACATGGATTTGTAAAGAACAAATCATGTCAAACCAATCTGATAGCTTTCTTTGATAGCATAACAAGTCTTGTGGATAAGGGAGAAGCAGTGGATGTGGTATACCTAGACTTTAGTAAGGCATTTGATACGGTCTCACATGATATTCTTATCAATAAACTAGGCAAATACAACTTAGATGGGGCTACTATAAGGTGGGTGCATAACTGGCTGGATAACCATACTTGGAGAGTAGTTATTAATGGTTCCCAATCCTGCTGGAAAGGTATAATGAGTGGGGTTCTGCAGGAGTCTGTTTTGAGACCGGCTCTGTTCAATATCTTCATCAACGACTTAGATATTGGCAGAAAAAGAACGCTTATTAAGTTTGCAGATGATACCAAACTGGGAGGGATTGCAACTGCTTTGGAGGATACAGTCATAATTCAAAATGATCTGGACAAATTGGAGAAAAGGTCTGAGGTAAACAGGATGAAGTTTAATAAAGACAAATGCAAAGTGCTCCACTTAGGAAGTAACAATCAGTTTCACACATACAGAATGGGAAGAGACTGTCTAGGAAGGAGTATGGCAGAAAGGGATCTAGGGGTTATAGTGGACCACAAGCTAAATATGAGTCAACAGTGTGATGCTGTTGCAAAAAAGGCAAACATGATTCTGGGATGCATTAACAGGTGTGTTGTGAGCAAGACATGAGAAGTCATTCTTCCGCTCTACTCTGGGCTGGTTAGGCTTCAACTGGAGTATTGTGTCCAGTTCTGGGCACCGCATTTCAAGAAAGAGGTGGAGAAATTGGAGAGGGTCCAGAGATGAGCAACAAGAATGATTAAAGGTCTAGAGAACATGATCTATGAAGGAAGGCTGAAAGAATTGGGTTTGTTTAGTTTGGAAAAGCAAAGACTGAGAGGAGACATGATAGCAGTTTTCAGGTATCTAAAAGGGTGTCATAAGGAGGAGGGAGAAAACTTGTTCACCTTAGCCTCTAAGGATAGAACAAGAAGCAATGGGCTTAAACTGCAGCATGGGAGGTTTAGGTTGGACATTAGGAAAAAGTTCCTAACTGTCAGGGTGGTTAAACACTGGAATAAATTGCCTAGGGAGGTTGTGGAATCTCCATCTCTGGAGATATTTAAGAGTAGGTTAGATAAATGTCTATCCGGGATGGTCTAGACAGTATTTGGTCCTGCCATGAGGGCAGGGGACTGGACTTGATGATCTCTAGAGGTCCCTTCCAGTCCTATAATCTATAAATCTATTAAATCAGCATCGTTCTGATGCCAACGGACACCAGCTGAGAGCCTAGCCCAGGATTTCATGAATAAAGATATTTCACAGGAATACATTTTTTCTCTTCTATTTTCTTGTTTAAAACCACATTGATCAAATAACAAAGAAAAAATAAGTTCCAGTTTATAAGATCAATTTTATAGATTCAGAGGTTTGTATTGCTGTGTGAACCTAAAGGTAGAGTTCAACATGTATAACCACAGATAATTCAGAAGCTTATGTAAACCTTTCAGCACTGCTGCACCAGACATTTTACAAAAAGCTGCTACTTCTGCTGTTCTTTCAGGTATACTGCCTGTTTCTTTAAGTGTATTATTACAGACGGGTCAAGTGATCCGGACCCCAAAACCGTGTCTACAAATCCTAGGTCTCTTGTTTGAGAAGCTGAAATACTGGAAAGATGAAAAAGACAGCCGTGAAATATTCAGCTGATTACGGTGCCGCATAACTGACAGATACTAAGACAGAATCAGGATGAATAGAAGAGGCCTCTAATGTCATCCATGCTAAATAGGCTATTGCATGCATGTTGAGGGAGAGAAACTATAAATAGAAGGCTGCACATTATGCCCCTTACATGTTGATGTTCCGAGCAACTGTCTGTTTTCTATCTGCCCTGCAAAAACAGCAAACCATGGAAGAGAGAGAACATGTTCCAAGGGTCCATTTGTGGGTGAGTATTGTGTTTAATCACTTTGGGATGATGTATGTTCATTGTATACGGAAGGGAGGGTGAAGGAAGCCTTCACTTGTCAGTGTCTCTGAACACTGTGTTCAGCTTTCCCCTGCCTACGCTACAGTAGAAGTGCACCCACACAAGAGATAATAACCTGTGCTCAGTCAACTGTCTCATTATTATTTATACCTCATGGATCTAAACAACATGGCGTTGTTTAGGCTTCATGTACAGTGAGAGGGGAATGGAATTATGTTACCCATTTTACTCTGTCAGAGTCAAATTCCGACCACAGTTACTCTGGTCTAAATCCAGAAGTCAGTGGAGTTATTGGAATTACATTGGTGTACCAGAGCAGAACATGTCCCACCCTGAAGGCTCTCAGTTAATAAACACCATTAGGGCTCAACTCTGCCAGCAGTCCCATTGACATCAGTACTGCACAATAAAGTACTACTGAATGTGAAGCGAAGTGGAAGAATCAGGCTCTTAATGTTTTAATGGTGACCTATAAGGGGACAACAAAATTGTGTTAGCAAATAAAATAATCTCTTTGTAGCCTAATAGAAATCAAGAATATCAAGCCTTTCATACGTTTTTGTTCATTTGCTTGTTTTTGTTTTTGTTTTTTTTGTTTTTACTGGAAAGCTGCCAGAAGTAATAGAGAACGAGCGGTTTCTCAGCTGCCACTTGAAGGGGAAGGGGGTTTGTTGAATCTTTCACAAACAGCTTTTCTCTCCTGTGTTCATCAGAAGTTTCAGTGAAATGTGTGTCACATTCTGAGCAAACTTAAAAAAATTAAGGGAATTAGTTAGGGAAGTGGACTGGACTGAAGGACTCAAGAATCTGAATGTGGAGGAGGTTTGGAATTACTATAAGTCACCATTGCAGAAACTATCAGAAGCCTGCATCCCAAGCAAGGTGAAAAAAATTCATAGAAAAGGATTGCAGACCAAACTGGATGAGGAAGATTCTCAAACAGGTGATTAAGAGAAAGCCAAAAGCCTACAAGGAACGTAAAACAAGAGGGATCAGCAAGGAAAGCTACTTCTTGGAAGTCAGAAAGTGTAGGGAAAATGAAAGAACTGCCAAAAGCCAAGCAGAGTTAGACCTTGCAGAGGGAATTAAAACCAATAGTAAAAGGTTCTATAGCCATATAAATAAAAAGGAAACAAGGAAAAAAGTGGGACTGCTAAATCCTGAGCATAGGATGGGGATTGAAGAGATCTAGGCAAATATGTTGCATCGGTTTTTAATAAGGGCAATAAGGAGCTTAGAAATACTGGCAAGGTGGCCAGTGGAAATGAGGATATGGAAGTAGAAATTACCACATCTGATGTGGAAGTCAAAGTCAACCATTTTAATGGGACTAAATTATAATCTCCATCCAAGAATAGTAAGGGAACTGACACATGAAATTGGAAGCTCAGTAGCAAGAATTCTTAATGAATCTGTAAATTCAAGGGTCATATCCTATTAATGGAGAATTGCTAATATAGTTCCTATTTTGAAGAAAGGAGAAAAAAGTGATCCAAGAAACTGCAGGCCTGTTAGTTTCACCTCAATTGTCTGCAATGTTTTGGACAAATTTTGAAGGAGAAACTAGTTAAGGACATAGAGGTAAACAGTAATTGGAATAAAATACAACATGGTTTTACAACAGGTAGATCAAGCCAGACCAACCTGATCTCCTTCTTTGAGAAGATAACTGATTTTTCAGATAAAGGAAATGCAGTAGATCTAATCTACCTAGATTTTAGTAAGGCATTTGTTGTAATTCCACAAGGGAAATTGTTAGTTAAATTGGAGAAGATGGGGAGTAATATGAGAATTGAAAGGGGGGAAAGGAACTGGTTAAAGGGGAGACTACAACAGGTCAAACTGAAAGGTGAACTGTCAGGCTGGAGGGAGGTTACTAGTGGAGTTCTTCAGGGATCAGTCTTGGGACTTATGTAACATTTTTATTAACCTCTGAGGATAGAACAACGTAATGGGCTTTAATTGCAGCAACCATGGTTTAGGTTGGACATTAGGAAAAACTTCCTTTCAGGGTAGTTAACCATTGGAATAAATTATCTAGGGAGGTTGTGGAATCTCTTTCATTGAAGCTTTTTAAGAGCAGGTTAGACAAACACCTGTCAGGGATGGTCTCAATAATACTTAGTCCTGCCTTGAGTACAGGTGACTGGACTAGATGACCTCTCCAGGTCCTTTCCAGTCCTACGATTCTATGATCCTATGATTCTATTAATGACCTTGGCACAAAAAGTAGAAATGTTAGTAAAATTTGCGGATGACACAAAGTTGGGTGGTGTTGCTAGTATGGAGGAGGAATGGCATATCATACAAGAAGATCTTGAAAACTGGAGTAATAGAAATGGGATGAAATTTAATAGTGCAGAGTGCAAGGTCATGCATTTAGAGACTAACAAGAAGAATTTTTGCTATAAGCTGGTGACTTATAAGTTGGAAGTGACAGAGGAGGAGAAAGACATGGATGTATTGGTTGATCATAGAATGACTGTGAGCCGCCAGTATGACACAGCCATGAAAAAAGGTTAATGCAATCCTAGGATGCATCAGGCGAGGTATTTCCAGTAGAGATAGGGAAGTGTTATTGCCATTATACAGGGCACTGGTGAGATGAATTCAAACTGGAACAGGTGCAAAGAAGGGCTACTAGGATAATCAGAGGAATGGAAAACCTACCTTGTGCGAGGAGATTCAAAGCCTAACCAAATGAAGGCTGAAGGGAGATATGATTGCTCTCTATAAATACATCAGAGGGATAAATATGAGGGTGTGGGAAGAGTTATTTAAGTTAAGCACCAATGATGACACAAGAACAAATGGATATAAACTGGCCATCAATAAGTTTAGGTTTGTCAGGGCCGGCCCTAGGGAAAATGACACTGTGGGCAAACTTGTATTTTGCCTCCCTATCACCCTGGCCTCCGCGAGCTCCCTACCCTCCCATCACCCTGGCTCCCACGGGCTCCCCAATCACCTCTGGTCCACACTGCCTCCCCTCAGTGCTTATTTTGTATTGAAAGAGGTACCAGAGCTCAGCCCTGGCACAAATTAAGCACTGGCATGGTGGCCTGATATTGATGGGTGCTGGCTGGGTTATTAAACTCTAGCATTTTTTGCAGGTAATAACTTGGGAATTAGCTGACAGGAGCACAGTATCTAATTCCTATATAAAGAAAGAAAAATATATAAAAATTCCAATTAAAGACATATTTTAAGTTTATATGTAAATTTAGAACAATCAGGAGCTAATATAGCAAGATATTCCCAATCCCTAGCCTTGAAGTATCAGTTCTGGAGCTTTAACACAGATATCAGAGACACATGTTTGATACTTGTACACTATCTTTAGAGATAAATAAAAATAAATAAAATCTGCTTACTTTCTCTAACAGATGCACTCTGTGTTACTGCCATTATATACTCTATTTTAGTCAATTGTTTTTCTCTCCACTAAAAATGTAGTTAATTTTAACATACAAAATTAAGATTTTTTCCTCTTTTATTAAGAATGGGTATTTATTTTTCTAATTATTTTGGCATTTATGTTTACCAATCACAATCATGTAAGTGACTCACTAACGTTTGACTCCATCATTGCTATTAGTATCATACGTGGAACTGCATTTATTTTTGTACAAATTTTAACTAAAAATACAATTTGAAATTAAATGACCTTCATCTGCACAGTGTGTAAAGTTATGTGCTTAGCTAATGTTTTTTAAACTGGCACTGCTAAGTTGAGTACAAGTTAAATTTACATTCTAGAAGGATACTATTATTTGCTTGCACCATTTTAAATAATGAATGACAAAGCATTATATGGTAGTAAAAGTAATAATGATAATTACTCCAGCCAGAACAGGTTAGGCATTTTAGAACTCACTAAAGAATTAAATTTAAGGATGAGTAATAAAATTATGAAATGCATAGACCAGTCAAAAAATTAAAATAACAGCACTGGAAACCTTAACAAACTTTGAAAGAATAAAATCAGAGAATACATGTGCCTTGCACATTTTGATAGAAAGTACCAAGAAGTAATAACAATAACAAGTGTGTGTTGTGGGGAGAGTGTGTATTGCGGGGAGTGAGAGAGGGACAGTGTGTGTGTGTGTGTGTGTGTGTGCGTGTGCGTGTGTGTGTGTGTGTGCGGGAGAAACAGAGTTTGTGTTTGGGGGCATGTAAGAGAGTGTTTGTGTGTGTTGGAGGAGTGTGAGAGACAGTGAGCTGTCATTTTAAGCAGAGCCAAACTCATGAGTCTGAAGGCTTGTTCAGACAGCAGTTCCCACTCCTGACTCCTGCCCCCCACCCCAGCTCAGCAGAGACCGGGTACAGAGGAGGCAGCAGGGTGAGAGAAGGGAGACACCCCAACATCAGCCTCCCCACTCTGAACTGCAGACAGGAGGCTCCCAGGAGAAGCTTGGCCAGGAGTGGCTTCAAGATTGGGGGCAGAGGAGGATAAAGTATTGAACCTTCAAAGACCTGACCATTGACTTGTATTTGGGAATAGGGTACTTGTACAGTCCTTGAAAAGCACCCGTGAGATTAATGCATCATCCCAGCAAACCCAAATGAATTGCCCCAACAGCTGCAAATCAAGAAAGAACCCAGGCAGTTCTTTTTGCTCTACCAGTTTCTGAATGAGCATGAAGACGACATAAATACCCTGAATAATTCTCATTAATTCCTTGCCACTGGTAACACTTCCATATGCTCACTCTAACTCTTCACAGCCTTTCTCTTCAGTGGTGGCTCCACCTTCATATAAAGTCATTGACAAGATGTGCATGTGCCTAAATGGGTGGCCACAGGATAGTATTGCGATAACTACTGTCTTTCCTCACTCCATCTTCTTCTTATTGTTTGTCACCTCCACTCATAAGTCACATCTAAATTGCCTTTAGGCTCAACCTAAAGTATGGGGCAAGACACAGCTATGCCGTCTCAAAGAAAAGCGGCACCATTCTTTTCAGGGCTCCTCCCTTGCAATGGGACAGACTCAGTGCTTAATTTGTAATGAAAGATGTGCCAGGGCTCAAACAATTAGGTGCTGGGGCTCAATCAATTTTTTTACTTCCATAACTGATGCAGTGAGCCAAGAGGTAGTGGGGCAATGAACTGCCAAGCCCACAGGTGCTGGCAAGTCTTGGCACAAATTAAGCCCTGGACAGAGTAATTTATAATCCACCCTTTTTGGGATGAAGGTTACTGTTCCAGTTCACCAGGGGTGAAGGAGAAGCCACGAATCTGCCCTCTGTCTACCCATTTGCTTGCATGGAAAAGTGCTGGGTGCTTGAAGCTATGATCAGAGCAGGTCCTCTGTGGCCATGCAGAGGGGTGAGAAAGAATTCATTCTCCTTTACTCCCTGCTGTGCGAGCAGAAAGACAACAGACTCCATGTGGTTAGCATGGAATGACTTCTTACCAGGAAGTTCCTTCTGGGATCCCAGCTCTCTCCAGGAACTGAATGAGCTAGAATTGAGTTCACCAACCCCTCTGACCACATAGGTACAGTGCAGAGAATGGTCTAAATTATAATGTACATCCTATGGGGCAGAGATTGTCTTTTTATGCCTTGCACCCAATTCAGAGCCAAATACATTACTATTTCAGTTGTAAAGTTCTTGGTATTTGTTTCTCTGTCTTGCCATTGCCTGAGTAGGTTCATTTGCTTTTTCCCTCCCTCTGTTGCTGGCAAAACTTAGCTAGTTCATTAGCATGTAGGTGAAAAGCGGAAAATCTACTGTATTGACAAACTGTCTTGGTTTGGCTGCAGGTGCCGTAGGTTTGTAAACCCAATCCTGGAGGCCCTGAGTCCCAGCCAATAATCCCAATACAGATAGGGAGCCAAATTAGGAAAGACACAAGGAGCAGAACAGAAGGGATGCATTGAGCGGGGAACACAGCAAAGGGGCCAGAATAGGGAGGTAAACAGAGAAAGGAGTTCAGAACAGGATACACACACACAGAGTTGCATGACACAATGCAGGGTTTCAATAGCAGGAGAAATGGGGGAATTTAGGCGGAAAGAGAGAAAGTGGAGACCTTGAATAGAAACTCTGTGATCCCCTGAGAAAGAGAAGAGAACTGAAGCTCCATGTCCTGTAAGAAAAAGTCCCCTAGAAAAGGGAGAAACCCTACAACACTCCCTGAGAAGAGAGGAGAGGGAACAGGCCTGACATTCTCCCTTTGGGATGCCATCCTCCTTCCCAATGTGCGTGAGTGGCCTTCTCACAAGAAGACCTACAAGCAGAGAGAGCCCGCTGCAGGGGATGGGGTTCCTAGGGATGGAGGGTTACGCGGTCTTCATAAGTGTGAATAAACTTTCAAACCTCTGGGGGGTCATCCAGACCACACAGTGACTGAGGCCCTTAATGAGGGTCTTCATATTCAAATGAGCCTAAAATGCACCAGAATTTACATGCAAACCCTCTGACAGTAGGGGGCCTAGCACCCCTGTGTTGTATCCTTGGGGCAGCTGGTGTAGGAAGCAATCACTTGAGGCCAGAGAGCAGACAGCTAACCAAAACCTCCATTTTATTTACAGAGACAGAGAGCTCACTCAGCCGGTTGAAACCGGCTGAGCTATCCCTTAATAGTCTAACTCAGTTGCCATAGTAACAAAACCCATGACAACCAAATACACAACATATTCCTCCCCCCCTAATAAGAACATCCCCTAAATAAAACACACACTAAACTAGAGAAGGAGGGGTAGACTGCCTCCATTCCCGGCTAAACCCTGGGGATTATTTTGCCCCATAACCGTGGGTTCGCCCTAACTAAAGATCCAGCCGATGAGGAGGCCTTCTGTCTCTAGGTGGATTACGGCGAACTTCTGGTGTTGTTGCACCCGAAAGTACTAGGGGCTCAGGGTCCGCAGCACGAATAGGTGAGGAGGTGGTATCAGCTCGTGCTGGGCAAAGGGGTATCTCAGCTGCCGGCAGTAATGGAGGAGAACAGTCAGGAACAGGTGACTCATGATTCAGTGTCTCACCAGGAAGGGTGAAGTCAGACCCCCTCAACTGCAGATGGGTCCTGAAGACTGGCATGACCTGGCAACAGCTGATCTACATGTTGCCACCAGGTAAGATTCTCTGCAGTCCGGACTGTATAGGAAACAGGTCCTGTTTGAGTGATGACTGTGGCCGGGACCCATTTAGCTCTGGAAGTATAATTCCGAGCCAAAACTGGCTGCCCTGGGCTAAAGGTTCGGTCTTTTGCTTAGAGTTCGTGAAGCAAAAGCAATAGGTCTTTCTTCTCCCGAAGGCATAATGTGTGACACGACCGCTCCCACTCCATAAGGGGAAGCATCGCAGGCCAATTGCAGGGGTAAGGATGGATCAAAGTGCGTTAGAACTTCAGAATTTAACAATGCATCCTTAGCTTTGTTAAATGCAACATCACAGGCTTCAGTCCACTTCTAGGCCTTGTTCTGCCCAAGGAGCTCATGAAGTGGTTTTAGCAGTGTGGCTAACTGTGAGATGAACTTTCCATAATAGTTCAGTAGTCCTAGAAAAGAGCGTAGCTGGCTTACATTTCTAGGTGGGGGAGCCTCCACAATAGCTTTAACTTTTGCAGGGGCCTTATGAAGACCTGCAGAATCGATGATGTGTCCCAAATATTCAACAGAGGGCTTGAAGAATTCACACTTGTCTTTGCGAACTCATAGGCCATACTCTTCCAGTCTTTGTAGGGTAGCCTCTAAATTCTTTAAGTGATCCTCTTCATTTCTTCCAGTGACCAGGATATCATCCAGATAGCACTGAACTCCTGACAAGCCACACAAGATCTGGTCCATAGCCCTCTGGAACAGGGCGGGAGCCGATGTGATTCCGAAGGGTAGGCGACAGTATCGATAAAGCCCCTTATGAGTCACAATAGTCAACAGCTCTTGGGACTTTTCATCGACGTGCATCTGTAAATATGCTTGACTCAGATCAATCTTACTGAACTTTTGTCCCCCAGCCAGGCCTGCGAAGAGGTCATCGATGCGGGAAGCGGGTATTGCTCTGCACACAACACTGGGTTGACAGTGACTTTAAAATCACCGCAAATCCAGAGAGAGCCATCTTTCTTCACTATTGGAACGATAGGAGTGGCCCATGAGCTATGGGTAACTGGTATTAGGACTCCATTGGTGACCAGGCGCTCCAGGTCTGCTTCAACTTTTGGCCTGATGGCATATGGCACAGTTCAGGCTTTCAGATATTTTGGTGGACTGCCAGGTTTAATGTTCAATGTCACAGTGATTCCCTTCATACTTCCCAAATCATCTCCAAAAACAGCAGCATGTTTCCTTAGTATAGGGGTTAGACTGGTTTCTTCTTTAGTCATCCGGTGCACTTCTGCCCAGTTCAGCTGAATCTTCCCAAGCCAAGACCTACCCATTAAGTCTGGGTAGTCACCTCTCACCACAAACAGTGGCAATTTAGCCGCCTGTCCATTGAGCTCCACCTTAACATCAATAGTGCCCAACATGGGCACAGCTTCACCTGTATACGTCTTCAGAACAGTTTTTGTTGCCTTAAGTGGAAGATGCTGTAGCTTTTCCTTATACACAGTCTCCGGAACCAGCGAGACAGCTGCACCGGTGTCTAGTTCCATGCGTATAGGTTTGCCCTCCAATAAGGGGGTTACCCAGTATTCATGTGAGCCCGCTGCCAAAGACAAAACATGCAGTGGCACTTCCTCTTGTGAGGAGGTGTCACCTTGATCATCCTGGGTCTGCTCTAGGGTATGCAAGGTTCCTCTTTTTGTCAGCCAGACCACAGGCCTCTTTTTCTTTTGTTTACAGGCATACTCAATGTGTCCCTTTTTGCCACAGTGTCGACACACCAGGTCCTTACACCACATTCTGATGCCTGGTGACCCAGCTTACCACAGCGGTAACATTCTTGACTCTGCACCGTTTTGTGGGTCAGTTCTTGTGACACTTTTTGCACCCTAGGGGATGCACCGATGTATTGTGCCTCCCTTGTAGCCAGTTCCATGGAGACAGCAATATCAACAGCCTTCTGTAATGTAAGCTGAGCCTCTGTCAGTAGGCGCTTCCATATAGCTTCACTGCAGAGGCCACACACTAACCTGTCACGCAGGGCATCATTTAACATCTCTTTAAATTCACAGTGTTCTGCTAGCTTTTTTAAAATGGCTACAAATTGTACAACTGTTTCATCTTCCTTTTGGTCTCTTTTGTGGAACCTATATCTTTCAGCAATTACCAGTGGTTTTGGGGAGAAATGAGACCCCAGGATTTCCACAATGTCACTGTAAGATTTAGTCTCAGGCTTAACAGGGTGTAGTAAGCTGCGTAGCAGAGAGTAGGTTTTAGCCCCTACAACAGTTAAGAATATTGGCACCTTCTTCGCTTCTGTAATGTCATTTGCAATTCCAAAAAGCTCAAAACGCTCAGTATACACATGCCACTGCTCTGTATTCTCATCAAAAGGCTCCAGGGGCCTGGTCAGAGTAGCCATGATTTTTAGTTTCACTTTCACAGTCAGTGCAACAAGCAGCTTTTTTTCTTTGTTTGGTCTTTACCTTGACTTCTACTTCCTTCTGTTACTGGAGCAGCACCAGGATCCCATCCTCGTCACCAGTGTTGTATCCTTAGGGCAGCCGGTGTAGGAAGCAATCACTTGAGGCCAGAGAGCAGACAGCTAACCAAAACCTCCATTTTATTTACAGAGACAGAGAGCTCACTTGGCCGGTTGAAACCGGCTGAGCTATCCCTTAATAGTCTAACTCAGTTGCCATAGTAACAAAACCCATGACAACCAAATACACAACACCCTGCCCCTGCCCTCAGATTCCTGGCTTATTATGTGGAGAGTTGTCCCTGCCAACATTTTTACAGTGTTGGCAACTCTGCATGCCCCCACACAGCAATCACCTTCTTAACACCCTTTTCTTGTCCCTGCTGTTGCTTTGTAGTTTCTCCAGTGCCTCAGAAGAGCCTTCACATTCACACAGAGAGAGAGAGAGAGAGCGCTCACTGGAGGTGGTGCCCTTTGGCTTGATGCCACTCTTCACACTGGAGCCAATTTTTGCCTTTCGCTTCAGTGTTGTATAATGTTTGTCCTCTGGTCTCTGGAAAACCTAGAAAGTTTGGACCTGGACACAGAACACTATTGGGAAGGAGATAGCTGACAAAAACATTTTGGCAGCTACTATGCTGCTATCCCCAGGATTACACTGAAAAAGGAAGTGATAGACAGCTGCATTCACAGTAGGTTCAGGAGGGATGGGGAAATAGGAACAGGCACACGGATGTAACATTTCTCATGCACTGGATGAGGCAGAGTCTCTGGGGAAAAAGAAGGTTTAACTTGTATTTGTTCTCTGCTTATAATACACGCTACAGGCTTGAGTTTTGAACACTGGCCTCTTTTTTTGTGTGGTGCAAATTACAGGTGCAAAACTGTGACTGCAACTATTTATGTCTCCAGTTTTGTGGAAACAGAGACAAAGCTGAGCTGAAAACTTGGCAACGTAAGAGCTAAGAGTTGCCAAACGAGATGAAATGTATATTATATTTAAGTGTACAAGATACAAAGATCCACTTCACCACATCAGTATGAGGCACGAGACTCTATTAGCTCAATAGCATTAGCTATTTTTATACCAGTTGGAATTTTCTTGCTTTTATTACTTGCTTGGGCTTTTCTTTCTATTATATCCCCTTGTCAGAATAAAACAGTTGTTATAAAATCAGTAGTGTCAGTTTGCCATTTGAGTCTCTCCTTTTTTCTTTTAGATTTCTAATTCCTTGGACACAGCATAGAGGGAGGATGAGGGTACTGAAAAAATCCAGCAGTGCCCACATCTGATCCAACCTCCTTGACAACAGCAGAAATGGTATTGTTAAACCTTGCGGCTCTGGTTTCTCGACAGCCAAATACAGCTTTAATAAGATCACTTTCTCTGATGGCTGAAAAGGCTTAAAGTGCTTGCCTGCCATATCGTCTCTTTGAACTTCATTTCTATGTGTTATGGAAGTGAAATGTCCTGCCCAGAGCAATACTGGGAGAGATCAGGAACCTATGTTAACGAGCAGGGAGTTAGAAGTACAGTATGGCAAGCACATTCCTGGATTTTCAGGAGCCATACATCAAGAAAGCTAAGAACCACTGAAAGGTGGCAGCTAATAAAGGTGCAGTTGAAGACATGGAAGTTAAGATGAGGAGCACTATAGAAAACTTAGGCAGAGGAGTGGATCAGTTTCCCAAACGGCAAGCAACAGCATCAGCAATTAATTTATTAGTTAACGTTTGTACAGTATTTTGAAAACAGATGCTAAAGTGCTAAGTATTATTTGTTATCGGAACTATGGCAAACATATGTAATCTATCTAGTGTTGATGCACCAGGCTTTTCTTTTAGCGTTTCCCATATGAATACTGGGGAAATTAGTTCTCAGAACTGGGGAAAGGGAATGCCTCAGTGGATGCAGTTATTGGCTTTTTCAGCACATCCTTTCAATGATAATTATAACAAGGGAGATGAAGAACAAAGTGACTGGTATTAAAATGTGATTAGGGAGTGAAAAATTCAAATGTCAATAGTTTAATTAGTGCTATTCTTCCCCGAGAGATGGCAACTAAAGAGAACTAAAAGATTACAGTCTAACAACCAAATACTATGATTTGTAAGTTCTGTTGTTCAACCAGGGTAGATCGGGTCTTAGTTTCCTAATAAAACCACTGAATATTCAAATGATTCAATTAGTACAGTAATTCATAATCTCAATTGGACAGTGATATTTTAATGTTTATTTCATTACTAAAGCTGGTCAAAAATTAAATACTCACCATTTTTTGAAGTCAATTTTGTTCATTACAAAGACCTTGATCCTGCAAAGGGATTCCTGTGGGCATAAGAATCTGTCCATGTGGATCCCTTTGCAGGATTGGGGCCAAAAGTTGTGGTGAAAGGTCTGACCAGCAAAAGATCATAATATATATCAGCAGAGGTCCATGATCTGTGTTCTTTTAAGTTTTATTTGGTTCTTAAATCAGATAGCAGTAACACTGGCCTCTGCCTTAGGATGTACCATTCTGTCAGTGTGTTCCCCTATCTCCCTCCAGTGCACACAAGCAATTAACAATAATGTCACTGAAATCTGTGCAACTCTAGGGTAAGTGGAAGGGGAATTTACTCTATGGAGTTAGCTAGTGACACTGTATGTCAAATCTATTTGCACAGAGCACCGAGTGGTAAGAATTAACGTGCACTATGTATCATAAGTAGGTCACCCTAATAACTGAGAAAAAAAATAAAATAAAATTTGTATTTTACCCCAGCAGGTGGTTGACTTTAGATAGAATAGGGCTGGGGAATATTGTTAGTTTCACTATCTAGTATTTACATAGTTGAACATGCTAAGCATACTGTGAATGTTTTTTGTAGAATATTGTTGCATTCTGCAAACTGTGTTTTGAAGAGGCTTTACTTTGAGTAGTACTAGTAAAAACAGCTTCAGTAGCACACAATAACTACAAGCATAAACTAACCTTCCATACACATTGCTTACAAATCCTCTCTTGAATGTATTCTTCAATTGACTAATGATCAACACCACTGGCTATTATACTGGCCTGTTCCACCCATGCCTGGACTCCTCATCTTCACTGGACCATGAACTAACTAGATCTGTATTATCTGTGCCTGGACTCCTAGTAATCACTGGACTATGAATTGATAGAGCAGACCCAATCTAAGCTTGATTGCTGCAGCTGCAGCTTTTCTGTAGACTCAGGTTATGTCTACACTACAGAGGCACAGGTACGGCGCTGCAGCTGTGCTTCTGTAGCACTGTAGTGTAGACACTTGCTACAGCGACAAAAGGAGTTCTTCCATTGACCTAGCAGTGTCTACACTGGGGCTTAGGTCTGCTTAACTAGAGTGGTGAATTTTTCAGACCCCCGAGTGAGGTAGCTAGGTCAACCTAAGGTTTACATGTAGACCAGACCTGAATGAGGTTTCAGTTTACAAGAAGGGTCTTCTCTTGAATAGGGCTCAACAGGCTTGGAAAAATAAAGGTTGGACAGGAAAAGGTTGATCCTTGTTGAATTTCACTTATATTATTTACTTTTTTTGATACATATCAGAGCAAAGTTGTAAATGATTTTCTGTGTTTTCCAGACTGGGTTACTGCAATTTGCTCTATGGGGGGCTACATTTGAAGACCATTCATAAATTTCAGCTGTTTCAGAATACAACTACCTGCTTTCTTGACAATTTCATATATGTGGAGCATATTACATGGGTAGCCCATAGACTTCACTGGCTTCCAGGGTTTATTTTGGTTGTCATTCAATGTGTCAATTTTAATGTGTAAAGCCACATATGTTTTTGTTCTTGGCTATCTTAGGCCTGATCCCACTGAAGTTAATGGCAGAGCCAGGGGCGGCTCTAGGTATTTTGCCGCCCCAAGCACGGCAGGCAGGCTGCCTTCGGCGGCTTGCCTGTGGGAGGTCCCCGGTCCCGCAGATTCGGCGGCAAGCCTGCGGGCGGTCCACCGAAGCCGCGGGACCAGCGGACCCTACACAGGCATGCCGCCAAAGGCAACCTGCCTGCCACCCTTGCGGCGACCGGCAGAGCGCCCCCTGTGGCTTGCCGCCCCTTGCTTGGCGTGCTGGTGCCTGGAGCCACCCCTGGGCAGAGCTCATTTTGACTTCAATGGTGCAGCATAAACTGTTCAGAGACTTTGGGTGATTTTTTTCAAATGTGCCTGAGTGATGTAGGAGCCTGTCTCACTTAAACTCAAGGGTCTTGTGCTTTTCTGAAAATCCCTGCCTTTCTCTTCATGTTCCTTCACAACTGTTGAGATCTGGAATTCTTGAATTAACACATCCGCTAGATTGTTAAACCTGCAGGCTAGTAGCATGGGATTCTCAGATAAGGGCCCTTGACTGGAACTTGCCTTTCCTGCTTATACAATACAGTCTGAATCTGTTAGGTTTTTCAGCCTGCTCTGAGAGTTATCTCTTCACCTGGGCTTTAAGTTGATGATGTGGACTAGCAGGAGCAGAGTTATAGACTAAGTGGAGAAAGTGGTTTTCTTTTTTTAAGTTTGACATTGTGTTACTCTGTGTGTGATTGATTGATATTGTATGTGTTCTGTATTTTCTGGTTTCGGCCCAAGTGCTGTGAGACTTATTTTCATGAACTGGAAAATAAAATTAATAACTGTCAGCATGAATGATCAGAGTGTGGGATACACTATCAATCACAAATGAGCTACATTTTCAAAGAGAGACATACGGGTTCAGATGCACAACTCCTGTTAAAGACAAAGCACAGCAAGTGCCTTAGGGTATATCTCCACTCAAGTGTAAGCCTGGGTTCAGGCTCGAGCCCACCCCCACTTCCGTTCACACACAAATTGTACTAACCCAGGGCTTGGACACAGGGTCTCAGGACCCTGTGGGGCTGCCAAGTCTGAGCCCAGGTCAAGATTTAACCCAGGGTTTGAGCCCTGTTGGTTTGCGGTATAAATGTAACACTACTTGACTCAGGTCCTAGGAGTCCTCCAAAAATATCCCACAATCCCATAGGCCAAGTTCCTTTGTCCTCTCTATCTCAAGAATCTACTCTATTGAGAACAGAGGCAACCGCCCAAAGCAGTTCAAAATTTCTGTGCAGGGTGGACAGTCAAGTTTTCCTACAGAGCACCATGGTCAAAGGGCTACAGCAGCCAGGTTTCAGGTGGGCACTAGGGAGTCTGGGATATGGTTGGTTTGACTCAGGTCTTTATGCTGCAGTGTGGATGCCAGTGACTCAGGTTTGAGCCTGGGCTAGAAAATTCTTAACCTAGGGTTAACAATCAGTGTAGATTCTCAAGCCCTGGGTTCTCTAACCCAGAGTCAGCTGACTCAAGTCCCACTAACCCTGGTCTTACATTGCAGTGTAAACATAGGCTAAGGCGCCAACCCTGCAAGCAAATCTGTGCAGTGTCAGGGATCCCCCAATGCAGAATCTCTTGCAGGGTCAGGGGTAAAAGCCCACACACCTATTTGAAAATGTAGCAAATAAGGATTTAAAAGAAAAAATAGCATGGATATCTAGATGTACAATAAATGTCAGAAATCAATTAAAAAACAAACAAACTTGTGATGGTCCAGGAAGGGAAACTGTTTAATATTAAGTAAATTCGGTTTATTTTAAAACACATCACATTAGCACATGAAAGTGATTCTAGTCAGGGTTTTGAGGAATTTGTATGCTATTTACTTCATCCAGAAGGTGAATATTTTTAATGATGTAACACCTGTGTTGTGTATCATAACTATTTAACAAGTAAGAGGGATAAGGAGGACTTGTGAGAGAGAGTTGTTTCTGGCAAAGTTATATAGGCATCTTGTCTGTTGCTGGGTTCAGCCAGTTAGGTTTCAACAACAAGGTGCTCAAGTTTGAAGATAAAATATATGTTGATAAGGAGAATATGTGACTTCTTGCCTATTCTTTGGGGCCTCTAGGATATTCCTACAATAGGTGGTGCTGCAAAGCTCAGTTTTAAGATTAATATTAATGACTTGCTTTTCACATTCTTGTGCACCTAATTAGATTCAGATCAAATGAAGTCACAGGTGCCTGGGGATAAAGAGAAAAATCTTATAGTGTAGTGTAATTGGCTCAGACAATGCATGCCTGTTAGGGGAGTTTTAAGCAGCTGCAATGATTAATTGGTTATTTTTAAACTTCATGTGCAGAGTTTTCCAGCAGGACAGGTATTGTCATGCCAACTGGCTGACTCCACAGCAAAAACTATATGGCTGTATAAGACCAGTACAGCAGTGAAATGAAGAGATGACAATTTTACATACATATGGGGAGGATGCTTTGAGTTCAGTATGAAGCTGTAGTCAGTGGGGAGAGGCTAAGTGTACATTCCCAAGGTCCAGTGCATGCTGAATGTTGGCCCAAGGGGAGTTATCATAAACGATGTCACAAAGACTAAAGTTCAACTTAGAATGTTGATGTCAGTGATTTAAAGGAAACTATTAGCAATTTGGCAAGCTGGGTTGTGATGAAAATACTTGGGGAGAGCACACTGGACAGTATGTGGACTCGGTTTATAATCAGCAACATGGAGCAGGGCAGAGGCGATCCATACCTGGCGATAGTGGGGAGGCAGAGTGAGGGCAGCAGCTTCAGCAGATGTTACTGAGCATGCTCAGTCCATGTGTTCATGATCAGCACAAGTCAAGCTGTAACTCGGGGGTGGAGGACACATGACCCCATGTTCCCCGCCCCCCACGTGTTGCCTCTGGAGCAGGGGATGAATGTAGAGTCTATCAGCCCTGCTGAGGGCAGTGGGCCCAGTGGCCTTCCCTCTCCAAGATTCCCACTCCATGTGGGGACCAGCAGCAAGTTTGGGGAATAGCCCATAAAAGTCCCTGGCCTTGGTGCCCTTCTGCTCTGAGCATTTCTCACTGGAAAGTAGCCTCCTCACCACCAACAGCCTTCTAATGTCGTCAGAACCTTTCAACTTCAAAACCTGAACTCTCAACTTCCTTTTCATTTTCTAAATTAGCAGTTCTTTAACTTTGTCACAGAGTGAACCACACCTTTGTAGAGTCAGGGCTCCTCTCCTTCACAATCTGGCAACATCCCTGTGGCAACAGTGGTGGTTTATGTGGAAAAGTAAATATTAGGAAAGAACTTAGTATATCATTAATTATTGTATCCAGCTGAACACTTGGAAGTAAGGAGGAGCCAGCCAGCTCACCATGAACCACCAACTGTTCAGTGAACCACAATTTTGAAACTTCTCTGTTTAAATGATAGACTCACTCTTTGCTTTGACCTCTTTCCATCTTTCTCCAATATCCACCTCCTCTCTGTGGCCAGACCTCACCCTCCCTGACCATCATGCTTTTCTCATCCCTCCCTTGCTTATCTTCTCTCGCTCTCTTTCCCCCCTCATTTTGCTATTCCCTTTCCCCCTCTGTGATGGGGTGTACAAACCCCTCACTAGACAGGAAGAGGTTAAGAAGCAACTTTGGGCTCAGGAGGCCATGCCCCTCCACCTATGCCGAGTGTGCTCAGGTTGGAGGTGGGGTTTAAAAGCAGACAGACAGCTCAGTTAAGGGCTGGCAGGCCAGAGAGAAGGATGTCTTCTGTGAGCTCCAGGACAGAGCATGACTAGAACTCACACCAAGCTGGGGAATGGATGAACCGCAGATCTGAGGACCAGCACCAGAGCAGGGAGCCCAGAAGGTAGAACCCCACAGGGATGGCTGGTGGCCAGCTGAGATGCAGAGAGAGGATTGACCCAGGGAAGCTGAGTTGAGGCTGATGCAAGGCCTTGCAGGTTAAGTGGAGCCAAATCAGACTCCCAGGACCCTGGGTCGGTACCCTGTAGAATGGGAGGGCATGGGTTCCCCTACTCTGCCCCTGAACATATCCCCTCGGTGAGGTTCCCACCCTGAACTACACCCATTGCGATAACCACTAGTTGGGAGATCCTCCCTCCTGACCACAACCTCCCAGCTCCTTTTCTCCTATAAACTCATGCCTTCCATTCCTATTTCAATGAGCTAAAACATCATTTTAACACAATAAAAATGTACCCAAATCCCTAAACCAAGACACCCACAGAACCAGCAGAACAAACTCATGACAACACTTGGCTTCCATTTACCCTTCCCACTCCCTTTGCTTTTGTTGTGATGCATCAGGTCTCTCTTTAAACTGTAGAAATGATCTGGGGCAGGGACCAGGTTCTTTGTCAGTAAAACAACTAGTGCATTTTGAGTGCTAAATGGATGATAATGGATGACTGAAGGTGTTTGTTTTAACAAATCTTTTAGATGATTCATGTGATTAGTACTCAGAGCTCTGATTATCTTTATCATGTTAGGGCACTGCCACTGCAATAAAGAGAACAGCCATAACAACATACAGAGTTAATTAGATTTTTTTTTGGCCAAGGGACTGATATGGGCATTCATGGACTTGCACAGATAGGAGCTTTTTACTATACACACCTCTGCAATTTCCTTTTCAGATTATCTGCTCCCTGGAGACAGGGTATTTTACCTTTATGTCTGGTTCCTCCATTTCCAAGGTTTATGCCAGTTTTATGAGATGGGCTGAGAAGCAAAGTGAGACAGAAGCTTGTAATGTGTGTGCTACTCATTCTACTCCCACTCCATCCTGCTTCAGCACATCTCATTTTCACTTCATTCCCTATTCTCCCTGAAGTACATGCTCTAGGGGTTGAAAGGCACACAAAAAGCAAGGAAGGAGGGGCAAGTGGGTAAAGTGAAAAATATCAGTATAACAAAATGACAAGAACAGGAGCAATTAGGTGGATGGCAGAACATACAACTAGGGATAGAAGGGAAGAAGATAACTCATCCAGGACAAGCCAATAGAGGCAAAACCCCAAACTAAATAACTCCATGCCTGATTCATCGTGAGGGAGCTGTGCTTCAGCTGGAAAGCAAAGTGAAGCTTGATTCAAGAGATGCACAGTGGAGAGATGGCAACTCTAATCCTAGTAGAACGTTGAGTTTTGATTGTGTTAATTACACAATGCACAGAGGGAGTAGGGCAGGTCTGGTCTTCATCTGGGTCTTTGCCAATGAGTTATTAATGTTTTTAATTGAGTAATATTTGTAAAATGTTCTGAAGAAGAAAAGCACTACAAGTATTCTTATTGTTTCATATCATGCTAGTATGGTTTATTACAAGAACATTTATGTGTTAAAAGGACACTTCAGGTTCAAAATTAAATTTTAAAATATATTGCCTTTACCGTGTTACAAATAATAATCTTAGATGATTATGAGTGTATTCTAAAAATAAAACTTTCTTTTCCCTACCTCTGCTGCTTGCTTAGTGAGCTCGTTTTAGTCAGCTGTGGTGATTAATGTAGACCTGTCAGATTACCCTTACGTTTCTAGTCAGTCTGGCATTCTCCTTCACAATGCATTATCACGTTGTTCCAAGCACTACTCAGGAATATTGTTAAATCCAAACCACGACCTTCCACTGAATTTATTTTTAATGTAATGAAAACATTTGTATTAGCATTTGAATCTGTAAAACTTCAACCGTCAAAAAAACAAACAAACAAAAAAAACCAACTCCACAAAACCCAAACCCACACAGAACCCCCAAAACCCCAAACACCCCCCTCCAAAATACAAGAAATAACAACCCAGACAAAATCCCCAACTAACCGCTCCTTCTAAACCTTGAATTTTAGGTCTGAAATTACATTTTCAAATGTTCCTGTGTTAGTGTTTAAGGAGACCATGAGGATGGTTGTAAAACAAAAACTCACCATGCATCTGATAGGCCTCTAGTGCCTCTGAGTGCCACTTAGAAATCTCCTTCTAAATAAGAGCATTCAGTTGTTCCTTTTGGAGCCTTCAGATTTCAAAGGTGATTCTATATATAGGTATAAAACTAAGGCCCTGATCCTAAAATGAGAGACACACAGGTGAACCTCTGCAACCCCACTGAGCCCCATTGACGTCAATGAGTCTCCTTGCCGGCTTAGGGTTCCATTCGCATGCATCTCATTGCATGACAAGGGCCTAAAATATTGCAAAGAACCAGTAATAAGGGTGTTTGGAAAATAGCTATGAAAATCTTTGCACAATTCTGAAAAAATACATGGTTGCAGGCCATTCTCCACTCCACTTCCTCACACAGAGAAACCTGCACTCATGGGCCTAGGCTTAGGGATGCAGCAGGAAAATGCTGCTGCAGACTTTTCCCTCCCAGTAACTTGTGACCCACAGCACACTATATTTTCAATCACTTATTCTATTTGTCTCCTCCATAGTTTGGAAGCTTCCCACAAGGGGATTCTTGAGGCATTCCATAGTCTGGAGTGCCCCTGGAGGTGTCCAGGGCATGCAGTGAGCTAAGGGACGCTAGGCAGCAGAAAGGAGGGAAGGGGCATTTGTCTGGCTCTCCTTTGGATCCCTGAGATCTGGGTGAGAATCTGGGTGCCACAGATTTAGAAGGTGAACCTCTGACCTCTTCTTGCCTCTTACCCTGTCAGCAGAATTCCACAGAATTTCCACTAGTTACAACTCAAAATGTCCATTCCCCCACACAGGGGAGAATTTGCCTCTACACTAGTACAGAAATACATTCTTAGGGAACAGCTAATGCATTCTGAAGTCCTATCATGCAGGGGCATCTTGCTGTCTGCCCATCTTCTTCCTCTTTAGTGCTATTATAGCTATTTTGCCTATACCTTTCACAGGGAAGGGGAGGGTGGAGATGGATAGAGTTTTTTTAAGAAGCGGTTGAATATTGTTTTTACACCATCTAATTGTTCTAGCAGGGACAGTTCCCTGATAACTCAGATTGTTCTCTTCACCTCAGGAAGAGAGGAGGACTCCTGTCATGCTCTTGGCTGCTTGAAGTCCCTCTCTTGCCCGCAGGGTAGCAGATGGTCTTTGGTAGCTGGGGCCAAGTTGAAGGGCTCTGCTTGCTGCAGGCTCTGGTTCTTTTTTCCTAACTGGGAAATGACTCAGCAAGCAGGGTCCTCTCTTCTACTGAGGTAAATTCAGGGTGCCTGGGTGAGGCTCACCTGTCTGTGCTTCTCCTATTCCTACTATATTTTCAAAGTGCTAAAATTAAAACACCTAAAACATGGCTGGTGAAAAAGGAAGAAACTAGACTTCCAACAGGTGGATCAACTCCTGCTGATTATAGTTCTGAGCTGTCTCCACCATCAGCTGATGCGAGAACCAAATGTCAATTGATTGATACTGTTAGAATTTCTGAGACACCTCATCAACCAGAACTTAGATCTTTCCCTGTGTGTAACTTTGAGAAACAAGGCCATTCTTTCTGCACATCCTGGTTTGATGACTTTCAATGGCTTCATTATTCTGAAGTTAGTGGCAATGTGCTTTGTTTCTACTGTTATACAGCTTAAGGCAAAAAATACTTTTCACAAAGTACACAGATGAATCTTTCATACAATCTGGATTCTCTAACTGGAAAAAGGCTCAAAACAATTTTGAGAGGCACCAAGCATCTTTCTGTCACCATGAAGCAGTTGATATTCTTCAAAAGACCAAAAAGAGCATTGATGATGTGCTAGCTTTTCAGTACTCTCCAAAGAAAAGAGGAAAAGCCTAACGAAAATTCTAAGTAGTGTATGTTATCTTGCCAGACAAGGACTTGTGCTGTGAGGCCATTATACTGAACAAGGTGAAAATATGCCTCAAGTGGACAGGTTGACTTTATTCAACTGCTTCATTTGCAGGCAGAATCTGATCTTGATATTTTAAAGTGGCTAAAAAAGATTTAAGATAAATTCACAATCCAGTTATCCCAAATGAGATAATGGAAATCGTGGCTCTTAAAATTGTGAGGGATATTCCTGGAAAGTGTTATACAATTATGTTAGATAAAACAGACTATTCCAACAAAGAGCAAGTGACTTTATATCTGTGATATGTGGATGATGACATGAAGAGTTCACTGGATAGTACAATGCAGCCTGCACATCAGCAAATGTAATCATATCTGTATTTAAAAATATATTATTGAGTTTAAATCTGAGGATCAAGGCTATGACAAGGCTATGACAGTTCCACCAACATGTCATGCTTAGTATCAGGCTTAGCAACCAGATTGCAAAAGGAGGACCCACAAGTTACATATACTCATTGCTACAGGTTTGCTTTCATTTTGGAGGCTATTTAAAATACTATTGGAGGAGATACTAAATTTTTTTTACCAAAAAGTCATCACTGAGTTAATTTAAAAAATCACCCAAATGAGATGCTATATTGCAGGACATAAGATCTGACGTGTTAAGTACATCACCAAGTATCCATATCCTCTCTCCAACAAGATGGACTATCTGTGCAGAACTACTGGCTTCAATTTCTTAGCACTACCTTACTCGGTGTCCAACTTGGGAGGTTGTTATGGGTGCAATAGAAGATCTTGAAATGAGAGCTGAAATTAGTAGCATATCAGCTCCAAAATTATAACTTTCTGTTTGGTATTAAGCTGGGTGAAAAGTCCTAAACGTGGTAGGCCATCTGTCCAAAACTCTCCATACTTCATGTTTCAGCAATAAAAGGCCAATCTCTTATGAAAACAACACATAAGTTACTTCAGTTCGTTCAATCAGATGAAAGCTACAACTTATTCTGATAACAACTCCACCAGAAAAGTTAGAGATAATTAGAATGCCTGACCATCCAAGGATGAGGAACACTCTAGTTTCCCCCTTTTTAACCAGCCACATTTTAAATGATTTCATTTTAGCACTTTGAAAATATACCCTTTTATTTTGTACATCACTTAGTCACTACTCACTTAGTAAAAATGACTTGGGATGGGAGAATTTTAAAAAAGAGTGTTCTGTGGCAAAATGAAACATTTAGCTGGCTTCTTGGTTTTATATAGCTACTGTGCTCTTTGTAGAACAGGTTAGAATATGGCAGAATGGAGAAAGGGAATAGCCGACACCTGCTCTGTTGATTACACTGGAAAAATGTGCGAATAGGGACAGCTGAACTTAGCTACCTAAATGTAGCAAAGGAATTTTATAACTACATTACTTCAAAGTAACTGATTTTACATGTCCAATATTCAATCAACCTTGGAATAGAAATGCTACAAAATTATTCAAAATCTTGAAACTTTCATAATTACAAACAGAACAAATGCAATTTCAAGAGGTGCTTCAGGTATATGGTTCTGATTTCAACCATGATCAAGGGATTACTTAGTTTCATCTGTGGCAAGCCAGCTGTTATCTTACAGAAAGGTTTTTTATGCCAGTTCCCAAATCTCAGTTTGCTCAGCCAAGCTGAACATCAGGTGTTATTCAAAGTGGTGAAATGGATAAAAATGATTTTGGTGGAACCAGCAACCAGTGCTGTCAATGAGCATAGTTTCAGGGCTCTGTTTCTGTAAAACATGGCTGCAATCCACAATGGGACAATCATGACGTACCTGACATGATTTTACATGTCAGCTAAAGTCTGAATGAGCTCTCTCCTGCTATCTGCTGATGACCTGAAGGAGAAGGCCTCAGGAACAGACTGTATTTTCATAGTCACACCTATTTTGCTTAGCTGGTCAGCAGACAACTTGCTTTCCCAAAGTGATCAATTTTAGTTGTTTAGGGTTAAAATTCATTTATTAGTCTTGGATGTAGGGGTAATGAAATACTATCCACATTGAATGACTAAAGAAGAGCAGAACTGTATGTCATATGTCCTAATTGAGGGGGGCAGGCAGTAGTAATGACAAATCCAAGTGAATGTGTGTGGCGTGGGGTGGACTGGATAGGACAGGATAGGAGAGATATTTTTACCTGGTGAGCTAGACTGTGTTTAAAGGGTCTTCAATGCTATTTGACCCTCTCTGTGTCCAGTGTTTCAAGACAGAGCTGACTCGACTCTGAGTCCTTGTCTCTTAGCAGTGATCACTAGAGCTGAAATCACTGATGAGCTGGTGTGAGGGCTGAGCCTTAGAGCTGGTGTGGGGTCAATGCAGAAGAAGCAGTGAGGTTTCCCATTATGCAGTGAAATTACTGGGTCTGAGAGAGGTGGTCGAACCTGGGAACATGGCATTGTAGCGAAAGGTGGACTACGCTAGGCGGTGGAACTCAGAACACAGCATTGCAGCAAAAGGCAGCAGCAGCAGAGGTGACAGCAATGAGCAGCAACAAAGCACAGCTGCCAATTTTCACATGGTAAATAAACACCCCGACTTTCACAATAAACCAAAAATCAAACTAATCCCATTTCAAAATGAGGCTAAAACAAGCCAGTCCCTAAGAACCCCAACACTCTATGTGACTAGATCACCCCAGCGTGCAGTCTGGGCCTGTGGTGGGCCTGCTGTGCACCCCTGACTCTCTCCCCCCCGTTGCCCCTGCTGGCCCCTTGCCCCTGCTTGCTGGGAGCCAATCAAAAAAAAAAAAAAAGAAGCAGCAAGCTACAAGCCAACCAAGCAACAAGCTACAAGCCAAAAACTAGCCAACAACCAACTCACAAGCCACTTAAGCCAAAACCAAGCCCAATTTCTGCTTTTTTTTCGTGGGTTTGGCATGTCTGCAACAGAGGCAATAATGGTAATCAGTGGCAGATGCAACAATGGCAAGCCACAGTAATCAGAGGGGAGGTACTGCTTAACCCCCTCCTTTCCACACACCCATGGGGCAAGGAGATGAACCCATCTGAAAACATCCCTGGACTCTAGGACTTTGCTGACCTTGGACAACAAACCATGAGTGGGGTGCAATGGAAGGAAAAGGGAAGTAGTGTATGAAAGGGACATTTGTCCACTGGACTTTCATATGGCAAGGTGGGAAACAGAAAAAACGTAACTATAAAATGACAAATTAACCAGTAAGCAAAACACAATAGCATTGGTCTTATATTCAGGACTTTTCTGGGTTTTAAAAACATGGGGTTTGTCATATATTTTAGTTATGCTGGTGTCTGAAAATTAAAGGGTTTTTCTCAAAGTGGTAGGACAGTCCAACATACTGTGGGGCAGGTGTTCTACTTATTGCTGAATACTTTCAAGTCATTGGAGCTGTGTTTTGCCAAATTAATGCAGTGTTTCCTTCTCTTAATAAATGTTATCTTTTGTTATACACAGACTCAGTGCTTGCAAATAGGTAAGTATTACCTCTTAGACCAGGGATCAGCAACCTTTGGCATGCGGCTCGCCAGGGTAAGCACCCCAGTGGGCTGGGCCGGTTTTTTTACCTGCCGCGTCCACAGGTTCAGCCAATTGCGGCTCCCACTGGCTGCAGTTCGCCACTCCAGGCCAATGGGGGAAGCAGGAAGCGGCGGCCATCACATCCCTCGGCCCACGCCACTTCCCGCAGCCCCCATTGGCCTGGGACGGCGAGCCGCAGCCAGTGGGAGCCACGATTGGCTAAACCTGCAGATGCAGCAGGTAAACAAACTGGCCCGGCCCGCCAGGGTGCTTACCTTGGCAAGCTGCGTGCCAAAGGTTGCCGATCCCTGCCTTAGACAGTTCCAGGAATAGCAAAGATCTGTGTGGCACCTATAGATAACACAGATTTTTGAGCATGAGCTTTGTGTGTGTGAATACCCACTTCTAAGAAGAAGAAGAAAGGAAGTGGTCACCTCACCATCATAAAAAAATGTTTGTTCTACTATAGATAGTACAGAACAGGATTCTCTTCTACAGAACCACTACACAACACGGCTACCCCTCTGATACTTGAGTTCCAGGAATGGTGTTTAGTTTTTCCAGAGTTCTGAGTTGGGGCCTGAATTGGTTCTGGTTTGTAATGTTCAGAGGATCTCCCAGGCTCTTGTTGCTGCCAATATTACCTGGCAGAAGAGTTCCATATACCCAAGGACAAATGGCTTACAGCTTGCAGATGTTGCAGAAGAATTCATTTCAAGACACCCCGGGGGAAGGTCGTTGTTTGGAATGCTTTCAGATTTTAAGTCTGTCTTTTTGCTCCTTTTTAAAAGGTAATGCTTTAATGAGGAGATTGTACCATGACTAGTTTGTCCACGATTAAAAAGTGAGATAAATGAGATTCTGTTCCAAACTCAGCATCTCCTTTTTTATTAATGCAAGCCCCCAGTTATCTCTGTCCTCCACTGTCTGTGCCTTGTCATGGTGGGACAGCTTGTGTATTCTTAACAATCTCCAGACTCTGTGCTGGCTTGGTTTATTTTTTGTTCCTGGCAGGTTCAATCATGCTGGATTGATCTGTGGGGGAGAGGCCAGACAAAACAGACACCCTGGTCCTCTAGGTCAGGGTTAGGTACAGGGCTAACAACCCTGTCCCATAAAAACCAAAATATGTTATGGAAATCGTGGTGGAGAAATCGCCCATTACTGTGTGTGATGGAGTCAATGACCCGTATGACTGCCAGTGGTGAAAGCCAAAAGGAAGCCACTGGCATGAAGACTAAAGTGCTCACCACCAAGACAAAAACCAAGTCTGGTTTTTGGAATGTACAGACAATGTACGAAACAGGGAAGCTAGCTCAGGTCACAGCAGAGATGAGATGCTACAGCTTACACATTCTGGGCATCAGAGAGATGGGATCAGGGAGAATAACAACAGCCTCAGGAGAAACTTTGCTGTATTCTGGACATCAAGCGAAAACGAGGCCACCCGAAAACAACATGGCAAAGAGCTGTGGAAACTAAGCTGAAAAACCTGGGGCACAGCTGGGGAACCAGACACAGACAGGAGTGGAGAAGCTTCGTTGCTGCCCTAAACGCCAGAGGTGTAATGGGTACTTACTAACTAATCAGTTGTCTATGCCCAGGACTTTCTCCACACATTGCTACACCACCCGTGACAGTTGGCAGGCTAGCCTATACATGTCATGGTTGTGTCTAGTCCCCTAAAATAAAATCTTAAAACAAGTTAACTAGTTATCAGATCAAAATTCTCCATATTGGTTCTGCTACATCTTCACAAATATCTCAGTCCTGCCAAAGTTTATGTAGCGTTAAACTCTTGTGAGTTTTATTGTGAGTTTTGCAATATATGACACTTTACTTAAAGTCTCAGTTCCTGGCTCCATATAATTATGTGAAAATATCCACTTTCCTTGTTTTTAAATTAAAGTTTGTAGCCTCAAAGTTGCACAGAAAAGCTTAAAAACATGAACCTAAAGGCTATGACACCAGAATACACTAAAAGAACCCCAAACTTTTTTTTTTAAATCTAATGATTTTCATACAGGGTTTTGTGACCCAACCCATGATTTATGAATGGTTTTTGGCAATACTGTTCATGTGTGTGCTTAAGTTGACATCAGTGGGACTATTTGAATGATTAAAATTAAAAATGTGTATAAAAGTTTGCATGTTTGGGGCCAAAATGAGATTTAAGTGAAAAGAAAACTCTGCTGATAATGAAAACGTGGGTACCACTTTTGGATAAAGCAGATGATTTTTAATGTCCTCATTCTGCAAACCCTTATCTACATGTATCACTTTCTGCCTCTGAGTTAGAAACATTAATCAATAGGCCTACTCACATGTAAAAATATCTGCAACTTTGGGCCAACATTTGCAGTGGTTATTGCACATTTATTCTTAAGTCTAGTTAAATTGGTTGATACACTGCAAATTCTGCTTTTAATCTCTACATTCTTCATATTTATGGGTAGCATTTCAAATGTCAGCTCCATTATCTGCTAGCTCAGTTGCTTTGGTTGGTTGTTTCCACCGATTTGAAAATAGCAATTTTCTTTAATCTGTAGCTTGTTATAATTACCTGCTGTCTGATATGACTCCCTGCAATATTTGCTCTGTAATTTTGAAATGTTTTCTAAGCTGTTGTGGACTGAGCTGCAATATGAGTCCATCAAATATTTTTTTAAATGAAAGTTTTCCTTCATGCTTGCCTGCTTTCAAAATCATAGTTTTCACAGGATAATTAACCTGAATAATTTGAATCCAGGCTCCTTCGTATTAATATTGTTTTCATTTTATCCCCTAAAGGTCCTTAGTATTTTGCAAAGGATGCATGTCCTATATTAGGTGCCTTGATCTCCTCTACAGATCCTCTGAAATCAGACAAATCCAAAGATCTTAGAAAGAAGTACGTTTTGTCAAAACATTCCACCACTTTGAGAAGAACCCTTTAATTTTCAGACACCAACATAACTAGACTATCTGACACACCCCATTTTTTTAAAACCCAGAAAAGTCCTGAATACAAGACCAATTATATTGTATTTTGCTTACTGCTTGTACTAATCTCTTACTGGTTAATGTTATTTTATAGTTATGGTTTTTCTGTTTGCTTGAAAAGAAAACAGCACCTACTTAAAGACAAGTCCATGAGGGATGTCTATATGGAGAGTTACTTGTGGCAGTTTCAAACTGCAGTAGGTCAAAATGCACCATGAACCTTTAGTGTGTAGCAAGTGTGGCAAGGTCCACACATCCGGCTGGTGGGTGCAGACTGGATTTACACTCCAGCTTGCCATGCACTAGCTCTCTGTGTAGACAAACCCCAAGAAATGAGAAGCTAATTTTCCATTAATATTGCTTTAGGCCTGGAAGAAGGGACAGCTTTCTCACTGGGCATGGAGTAGCCAACATTAACCAGTACAGGAGAGAAATGACTGTTCTGTAATAATGTAAGGGGCTTGACCATAATAAGGGGCTTGGTGACAGAACTGGTCAAAGAATTTATCCCTAGGGAGTGCGTTTAGCTGGGATGTGTGATAGAGTTGGTGCTTGTTATATTGAAAAGGCTTTGCTCTTTCTTCTGAAGACCCACTGTCCTTCCTCTCTGGAACCATCCTCCACACACTTTAACCACCCCCTCCATTGCAACAAACTTTTAAGATTGGGAGACGGTCTCAGAACCACCGTGGCTTGGCCATTCTCCTCGGTGGCCATTCGCAGCAGCTTGCAAGCTAGAGCTGATCCCTACCTGTCAACATTACATTTACTGTTTTCACAAGTGTGACTAGTCAGCAGTGAGACTTTGCAGTGTGGGGTGCAGCAGCAGACATGCAGGGTAATATTATTTGACATAGAAACAGCACTTTTCATCTTCAAAGCATTTCACAGGCAGTAACTCATTAATCTTCTAAAGATGCTTGTGAGGCAGGCAAGTGAGTGTTATCGCCTCTTACAGATAAGGGCAGAGAGAGAGAGAGAGAGTCTCTGTCAGAGCCAGAATTGTAACTCAGTCACGCTGAGCTTTCTGACTTGTGTTTGAGTTTCTAGACCAGTGGTTCTCAAACCAACGTGATTGCACTCCCCTTCTTTGTGCCTGTAGTATTTTATGCCCCCCCCCCAGTACATATACTGATATATGCACACACTAGAATCAGTTTCAGCTTCTTTGTTTTTCACTTGAGTTGGGCTTTTTTCCTGTTGCACGAATGAGCCAACGATCCATTGTAATAAGAGCAAAAGCAGAACTGCAATTGTGATCCAGGCTTACAATTAAATGCCCACCCTGTGTCACAGCAAACGAATTTAGCATACAGATGGCAACAACTTTGTATAATGCTATGCAAGCTTAACAGAAATCTGTCAAAATGCAGTGTCATCTTGAGACAAATGTATAGCATCATCTGAGGACCTGATATGTCTGGAGGAATCGGCTTTGCTAGTTATTCATTGCTGTGTGAAAATGCGTGCAGTAAGTTTTTTTCCTAAATGTACTATTGGGTTATCCGGGAGAGGGGGCGGAAGCCCGCCTCCAACATGCTAACGGATCAGCCTAAGGAGGGGGGCACGGACCACCACTTACTACTCGGGACCAACTAAAAGAATAAAGAATAAGGGAAGGGAGGAGGGTCAGAAGGGAGGGAGCCTGATGGGGGACCCGAGCAGAGAACCACCGGAGGCGTCCCCACTGCCTCGGCGTCAAGGCCCAGCCAGGAGACCCCGCCCCAGAACTCCGCGCCCGGAGACGTGAGAACAGGAGCGACCAGCAAGCCACAGTCGCCCAGGAGTCTCTGCTCTCGCCCCTCTCCTCCTCTGGTCGGTCGGGATGGCCTTTTTTAGCAGCCGGAGGAGGAGGTTGACCGGAGGAGGTCCAGCTTTGTGGGGGGAGATAGGAGGGAGTGGATGGATGGGAAGGGTGGGGAAAAGTGAAACAGCAACAAGAGGGAGATTAGAGTGAGGAGCCGTGGGCTGGGCTGCAACCTGGCGGCTCTAGGTAAACATGCCAGCCCCTCGCCAGGCCGCAGGACAGGAAGGGGAGGTGTGAACCGCGCCGCCGCCCGTGCTCACCGCCCCGTGCCGCGGCCGCCAGCCAGCTGATATCGGCGCGGGGGCCCAGCCAGGAGTACAGGCTGGCAGCCTGGCTCTCTCCACACCCTCCACAGGGTCCCGCCACTTGTGGTCGGGCGGGTCGGGCGGAGGAAGGGTGAGGGGGTGAGAGCGAGCGGGCGAGAGTTGTTTTTCGTTGGCGCCTTTTTTGGCGCGGACCGCGGGCCGATCTGCAGATGCAGCCGCGGAGAAGGGGCGGGGGGGGGGGGGGGCAGGGGGGGGGGGGAGGGCCGGAGGGTCCGGAGGGGGGGGGGGGGGGTGGGGGGGGCGGTGGACCACGGCGCAGGCGGCGAGAGCACGCAGCGCGGGCGGCAGGGCGGCGCCTTCACTTCCTGTCCTGTAAGCGGCGCGGGAGTACAAGGTCTGGAGAGCCCCATCCGAGAGCGCGAGGATCCAGCCAGTCTCCCGTCCTGGGTCAGGTCCAGCCGACCCTGGTGGCTTCTGCACGACCCAGCCTCCTGGCGCGGCAAGGCGCCCTGCACACGGAGCTGAGGTTGTGTAGCAGGGGGAGGCAGGGGCTCCGGGTCTGCCCCCTCGGTGGCGCCCACGGACCTGGTCGCGAGAAGGAGGGTCCAGAGGAGGAGGTCAGCTGTCGGAGGAAGGCCCCGGAGGTCTCGGCCGAGCCGGGTCGGTCCGGAAGGGTCGAGGGGGGTCGAGCGGGGCCTCGGCGCGGGCGAAGGCGTGGCGTGCGGCAGGGCTTCCCGCGCCGGACTACCGCACCATCTGGACTGCCTGGCCTGGAGGCGAGGTGCTGCAGGCCCTGAGTGCGGGGGGCCCTGCTCCCTCTCCTCCCCTCCAGGGGGAGTACCCCTGTACTCCCCAGTGCAGTCCTGCAGTCCCCCCAGCACCACCCTCCAGCACCACCCCGGAGGTCGGGCCGGACCACCGGGGGAGACCAGGAAGAGCATGGACAGGACCAGTGACCAGGAGGACCAGTTGATTGAGCGGAGCTGCCCTCGGAAGAGTCCCGGAGGAGTCCGAGCCCCCGCCCCTGCCTGCCACCCCGCCGCCCTGCCCTCCGACCTTGCCAGTGCTCCGCGAAGCGGACGCGGCGGAGAAAGGTAAACGGGCGCGATCCACCGGATACCCCACCGCCACCCCTGAGGGAGCTCGGCCCGCCGGAGGGCCCTGCCTGCCCCCCGCCCCCCACCACCCAGGCCAGAGTTTTGAGAGGCCAGACCCCCAGGCCTCCACCGGGCAGGCACGGCGGCACCGCGCCAAAGAGGGAGTCCGGACCACGAGCCCCGGTCCCGACCGCAAGAGCGCGCGGCGCCCGCCCGCCCCCGCAGCCCCAGCCCGGACCCGGAGACAGAGGAAGGGAGGAGCCGCCAGGCCAGGGGCGAGAGAGAGGGCCCCGCCGCACGCCTGCCGCACTCCCCCCGGAGGGACGGCTCGGTCAGGTGACAAAGGCCTCGAGGACCCAGCGGGTCAGCGTGAGCCAGCCTGGACCTGACCAACCAGCGTCCAGTCCAGCCCCTGCGCCCTGCCCGAGTGCCCAGAGATACCACCAGAGACCCTGCCTGCGCCCTTCCAGATCCAGGACCGGAGGGAGGCGACAGACCATCCCTGCACCCAAGCTCCAGATCCCGACGACTACAGACCAAGAGTCGAAGATCAGATGGGGGCGGCCCGACCCCGGTCTGGTCTGGGGTGGGTGACGGGCGGGGACCCACGGACCCTGATCACGCCCTCCAGCACGGACTCGGCCGTGAGAGTCCAGCGAGGGGAGAATCTAGTGAGCGCGAGCCCGCCTCGGAGCGAATCGGAGGAGGCTGCGCCTCCGCCGGAGGAGGAGCCTTCGCAATGCACGAGAGCGGAGGCGGTGACTAGGTCTGAGCGGCCCCCCGACTCCGCCCCCGGTAGAACTCCACGGTCCTTCGTCCATGCCCAGCCACGTCCAGTCCTCCATGGCCAGTGGGTTCAGGCAGCTGGCCAGCCGGTGAACGCAGGAGAGAACCGAGCAGAGTGAGTGAGAGACGGCCGCGTCCCGTGTCGGACTGGGGCGGCAGAGCGGGAGCCCGTCGAAGGGGGCGGCAGGATCAAAGGTCGGAGGAGGCCTGGAGCGGTCGCGCGGTCGGCCTCGGCGCCGTCCGCCGCCGCTCGGTCCGGTCCCGCCCGCGCCCCTCCCGGCCGGGAGCCTCCAGGCGCCCTCCGTTTCTCCAGGGCGCTTGAGCGGCCGGCGGGATCGGGCGAGCCGCGCCGGGCGGAGCGGATCGGGGGCGCGCTCCGGCCTCCGCTTCTCCCGCTTCCGGGCCCGCGCAGCGGGCTGGATCCGGGCTGCGACCTCGCTCGGGCCTCCGGCCAGACGCCTCCGGCTCCAGCTGCCCTATGGCCGCATCCTCTGCCCTATGGCCGCACCGGCTCCCCGGCCGCCGCCGAGTGCGCGCACTGCCGCAGAAGAGCCGGCCCTGCCGCCGCCGCGCCGCGGCCCCATCCGCCCCGAGGCTGGGCGCGCAGCACTGCCCTCGCCCCCGCCCCCTCCCCCCCGGGAAGCCGCCCAGTGCCAGCCAGAACTCCCGGAAGGGCAGGCGCACCACCGCCGCCCCGCCAAGCTGTGGAAGAAGTGCCAATAGACGGCGGTGGTGGTCCGAAAAAGAGGCCGCCGCGGGCTGGGGACCGGGGGCCGGGAGAAGAGGAACCGACAGAGTAGATGCGACCAACCCCGGGAGCACCACGGGGGATGGGACCCTGGCGGTCAGGAGGGGAGCCGCGGCGGCGGTGGTGGTGGTGGCGACGCGCGCCCACGTGGAGTGATGGGCTGTGCCGGCCCTGAGGGACGCCCACGGCGGGAGGACTCTGCGGCCGAGCCCCTGGACGCCCCGCTGGCGGAGGGGAGACTGCCCTCTCCGGCAGGTCCGCGAGGAAGGCGGGAGATCTGAATCCGAGCCCTCCCGAGAGACGCTGCGAGGCAGGAGGAGGCCCGCAGGGCAACCCCTGCTGAGGCCCGACCAGGGCCCCGAGCGGGGGCACACCCATGCCCCACTCGGACCCTGTGGGCCGTAGGCGACAGCGCCAGCCGCAGCCCCCCAGCACCCCAGCACATGGGGCCGCCCGCCGTGGACCCTGGCCCAGGGGCCCCAGAGTACAGGGGGGGAGGAGCAGCCGGATCGCTGGCCTGGGGAAACCCACGGACAGCTCCCCCGGGAAAGCCAGGCTAAGGCTCCCTCCTGGGGGAAACCACGGGGGCCCCGAAACCCTCCCAGGAAGTCAGGCCTCTGATGCTGCGGTGGAGGGCTGGGCTGGGGATGTGGAGGCTGGGCAGGCCGAGGCTGCCGCCAGCGAGCGCTCGCTGGGCAGCCCAGCTGGGGGCGCCTCCCCCCCGAAGGCGAGGGCCCGGTCAGGGAGTCCCCAGCCCCCACTTCTGGTCGACCGGCGGCGGCGCTGGACCCCCCTCTGAACTCCAGCGCCTCCTGGGGGCCCCATGACGCCCTTTAAGCCGCGGACCTTCCGGAGGAGCCCTTGTGGTCCTCGGGACGCTCGGAGCCCACCGGCCCCCCAAGGCGGGGAGGCCTGGCTGGGGTGGCAGGGGAGGCCCGTGGGGGGTCAGGGCCGGGGGCGCACACAGGGGCGCGGGGTCCAAGGGGGGGTCATGGCAGCGGGGGGGTGGTGGCACTGGGGGACAGGGAGGGTGGCCCTCTGGTGGGGTGGAGGTGGTGGAGGGGGGGGAGGAGCAGGGGGGGGTGGGACTGTGAGAGGAAAGGGAGGGGGTGGGGAGAGGGAGCAGGGGCGGGAGAGGGACCGAGGGCTGGGGGGGGAGGACAGAGGAGGGAGGGGGGGCCCAGTGACACGGGCTGGAGGGGGAGGAGGAGGAGAGAGGGGTGGGGAGATGGCAGGAGCTGGGGGCAGCCACGTGGGGGGGAAGGCTGAGGGCTCAGTCCCAGGGACACCGCCCCCAGAGGGGCAGGAGGGAAGGACCGGGCCGCACGCAGCGGGGGTAGGGGAGGGGGGGGGGGAGAGGACCCCTGGGCGCGGGAGAGGCATCCTGGAAGGGGGGGCGCACGAGGGGGAGGGGGGACCCTCCCGGAGCGACGGGGACAGCGAGGGCCGGGAGGTCTGCAAGGGAGGGGTGGCAGAGGGGGGCCAGGGGGTGGCCTCTGCTGGGTGGCCCCGCCTCGGGAGGGGAGGGGTGCCCAGGGGGCACCCGGGCCAGATGGAGAGGGAGGCCGCCAACCAGAGGCCACCCCACCTCATGGGAGTCAGGATCTGGGAGGGCCCCTCGAGATGGGCTCCAGGGGGGGCAAGGCAGGAGGTGGCATGAGGAGCTCGGGTACCTGGACTGCGAGGGCGGATGCATGAGTAGCGGGCAGGGGAGGAGGTGCTTCCACGCCTCCGCCTTCGGAGTTGCGCCCCCATGCCTGGCGGGCCGCTTCCGGCCCACGCCCCTTCCCCACCCCGAGATCGCTTGCCCGGGCTTCTCCCTTCCGCTCGGTCAGGGAAAGGGCCCTGGGCGCCCTTCCGGCTCTTGAGCAGGAACCACAGGAAGAGGGGTGAACCCCCCGGGGGGGGCTGGCAGGAAGGGGCCCGGGGGGAAGGGGAGGATGAGTCCTGGGGGCAGAGGGGAGGGAGCCCGGGGAGAGAGGGGCCAGGAGGCACCCCGTGGGAGCCGCTGAGGGAGGCTGGAGGCGGGGGGCCGCCAGAGTGCAGGGAGGCGGAGGGCGGGCCTCGGCACCCCCCAGGCCCAGAGTCAGGGCGCAAGCGGAGGGCTCGGGGAGCCCGCAGTCCTGAGCAGTGCGGCGGGGAGGAGGAGGGGGAGGAGGGGTGCCGCGTCGGCGAGGGGGAGCCTGCGGAGGGGGCCAGGTGCAAGAGGGCAGGAGGGCGGCTGCCGGGAGGGCAGGGGAGGTGCAAGCTGGTGCGCCCTCGTGCTGGGCGCTGGCTGCCCGGCGGCCGGTGAGTCCGGGCGTGGTGGACCGCCAGTCGCCGTCCGGGCCAGCCGGGCCTCCTCGGCACGCAGGCGGCCCAGGGCAAGAGGCGCAGCACAGGCGGCGGAAACAGGGAAGGGCGGTCCGGGGGTCCTGCAGCCACCGGAGGGCTCGGCGATGGAAGGGGGAGGGAGGAGCTCGCGCGGGGGCGGGGCAGCCCCACAGGCCAGGGGGAGGGAGCACCCCCCAGGGGGACCCCCGCACCTTCAGGGCTCCTGGGCCCGGCCAGAGGGGACGAACAGCGCCTTCCCTCACCCCGCCCCTCCCGAGGCACCTCGAGCGCCAGGAAGAAGACCACCTTGCCGTAGGCGGCCCAGGCCTCCAGCCACGCCGGAGGCGCCACAGCACCTTCGGGCCCGAGCCACTGGGCGGCGGGGGCGCGCGGGGGGCGGCGGGCGCTCGGGGAGGGCCGGACGCCAGAGAGGGGGCCGGCCGCCCGGCCCCGGGCCACGAGGGCGGCGGGCGGGGGGCGGGGGAGGGGGGAGGGGGCGGGGGGGGCCGGGCCGACACCGGGGCGCCGGGTGGGGGGCGGACAGGAGGGAGCGGAGGCGGGGACGCCAGCGAGGCGCGCGGAAGGGGGCGCGGCGCAGGGCGGGCGGGCTCCGCCGGGGCGGACAGCGGGCCTGGGGCGCGGCCCCGGCGAGCCGAGGGGGTGCTCAGCGGCCGCGGGCGGAGGAGGGGCGTGGGGGGGCCGCAGCCGGCCAGGGGGCGGAGCGGCCGGGCCCGGAACCCGGGCGGGGGGCGAGGCAGGAGCAGAGGCAGCGAGTGCGGGCCGGTGGGGGGGGGGGAGGGGGGAGGGGGCCGACGGGGCGAGGAGGGGCGACCACGGTCGGGCAGAGGCCTCTCGGGAGGTGCGAGGAGGGGCCAGCCGGAGAGGGAAAGGGGGGAAGGAGGGGGGGCGGGGGGGAGCAAAGGAGGGGGGGCAGGGCAGGACTTGGGAGGAAGGGGGGGGGGCAGGAGGAGGGGGCTGGAGGAGGACTGGCACTCTCAGGGGCGAAAGGGGGAGCTGGGGAGGAACAATAAGGGTGCAGTGCAGGAGGAAGGGCACAGAGGGGATGGGGCTAGGGGGGGGGGGGGCAGAGGGGGAGGCCGGAGAGCAGGGGGAGGGGTCAGGAACAAACGTGGCAGGCCAGGCGAGCAGCTGAGTCCCAGAGGCAGGGAACTGAGGGCATGGTAAGAGGACTGCAGGGTGGGTGGAGGGGCAGCGGTGTGGGTGGGGGGGGGGGACACAGATGGACCAGGGCAGGCTCACACCCCCCCACCCCACCCCACAAACACAAACCCCCACCACCACTACACAGTCACAAAGTTACTAGTTTTTTTTCCTTAGGCCCCACAGTTTGTGGCCTTCAGATTACACCTCAGCAGCAGCCCGGTGTCTCAGTCTCCCCTCCAGCTCCAGCAGCCTCCTCCCTCAGCACAGCAAGCAGCCAGCAGCAGCAGCCCTCCTCCCTCCTCCAGCAGCCCTGCCAGCCAGGCAGGCAGGGTGGTAGGTGAAGTGGTGGTGGTGGTGGGCTGGAGCAGGGTGGACCCTGCTCCTGCCCGAAGGGGTTTAAAAAGTGGCCTGACAGGGCTTGAGAGCAGTGGCTCTCAAGGCTGAGCTGATCAGGGAAGTGGCTGCAGCTGGGGGCCACGCCCCAAACAGAGCAACAGGGCCTTATAAGAAGGCAGGGAAGCCAGAAGCCAGACAGTCTCTCTCTCTCGCTATAGAGAGAGATGGGCCTGGCTGCTTAGGAGCTTGAGACTAGATACCTGAGTGCAGCAGGGCTGGGGAAGGCTGAGGAGCCGGGGAGCTCCAGCCTAGAAGGCCCCAGGCTGCGGCCTAGCAGTGGGCCAATAGGTACTGGGGGTTGCAGAGGACAACCTAGGGGTAGGCCAAGGCAGCAGGTCCAAACCCAACTTTGCCTGTGATGAGTAGGCTGATACTGCAGTCTGCCCCAGAGTGCGGGGCTAGACAATGACTGGCAGTAGCCAAATACTGAGGCAAGGTAGGGATAGAGGGTGGGGGTTCCCTGAGACAGAAGGGGAGACCCTGAGAGAAAGGGGTACTGCTAGGGGACAGCACCCCATGTAAAAGGGCACCGGGTCCAAGGAGGGACACGGGGGGCCTAAGAACAGGTGGATCACCAGCCTGCAGAGGGTGCTCCAGGGCTGGACTGGCCTAACTTTGGAGAGCAACCAGTAGGAGGCGCCACAAGGGTGAGTTGACCCGTTTACACTAAAGCTCCCCCCACCCCCAGAATACTTTCCATGCTCCCGCTCCCACACCGTTTGCACTAGACCAACATTTTTTCTTTTACACCCCTCCATTCCTATCCAGTGAAATCCTGTTTATTTTTCCTGTTCAGTCTATCTCCGGACTAACAAAGCTCTTGTTTACACCTGAATGATCTGTTACTTTGACTACAGCAAACCCCCGCCTCTCTGAGTCCCTGATTCACCTTGCTCCCATCCAGGGCTTGGCTACACTTACAAGTTGCAGCGCTGGGAGTTACAGCGCTGGTCATGCAGCTGTGTAGGGCCAGCGCTGGAGTGTGGCCACACTGACAGCTACCAGCGCTGCAGTGTGGCCACACTTGCAGCACTTTCCAGCGCTGTATTGAGAGGTGCATTGTGGGCAGCTATCCCACAGAGCACCTCGTCCCATTTTGGCGCTGAGTATTGTGGGAAGGGGAAGGAAGTGTGCGGGTCATTCCGCTTCCTGTTTGCCAGCGCCCCGTGGTGCATCGCTTCACATCCCAGCATTCACTCTTTCCGGCAGCGTTTGGCGCCATTGTGAGTGTCTTTCTGTTACTCTCTGTGTGAATCGCGATTTCTGTGGCAAATGGAGCCCGATCTGCTGAGGACTCTGCTGATGAGTGTCACCAGCACAACACGTTTGGCAGTCGAGCTATTCCTTCAGCTCCAAAGTGACAGTGAGGAGTCCGACGATGATATCAATATGGATTTGCCTGCCGCGTGTGACACTACAGTGCTTGTGGCATTCACGGAAATGCTCAGCACCGTTGAACGCCGCTTTTGGGCTCGGGAAACAAGCACTGAGTGGTGGGATCACATCGTCATGGAAGTCTGGGATGACGAGCAGTGGCTGCAGAACTTTCGTATGAGAAAAGCCACTTTCATGGGACTGTGTGCTGAGCTCGCCCCCACTCTGCGGCGCAAGGACACAAGATTGAGAGCTGCCCTGACGGTGGAAAGCGGGTGGCTATTGCAATCTGGAAGCTGGCAACTCCAGACAGCTACCGGTCGGTCGGGAACCAGTTTGGTGTGGGAAAGTCGACCGTGGGAATCGTTTTGATGCAAGTTTGCAAGGCAATTAATCGCATCCTGCTAAGAAAGACCGTGACTCTGGGGAGCGTGCAGGACATTGTGGATGGCTTTGCACAAATGGGTTTCCCTAACTGTGGAGGGGCGATAGATGGGACGCATATTCCTATTCTGGCCCCCCCCCTACCTGGCATCAGAGTAAGTTAATCGTAAGGGGTATTTCTCTATGGTTCTCCAGGCGCTTGTGGATCACCATGGGCGTTTCATTGACATTTACACAGGCTGGCCTGGAAAGGTGCATGATGCACGCATCTTTCGGAACAGTGGCCTGTTCAGGAAGATGCAGGCAGGGACTTTTTTCCCAGACAGGAAGATCACAGTAGGGGATGTCGAAATGCCCACTGTGATCCTTGGAGACCCCGCGTACCCGTTACTGCCTTGGCTCATGAAACCCTATACAGGGAAGCTTGACAGGAGCAAGGACCGGTTCAACTACAGGCTGAGCCGGTGCAGAATGACTGTGGAGTGTGCTTTTGGGCGTTTAAAAGCCCGCTGGAGATGTTTGTATGGGAAACTAGACTTGGGGGAAAGCAGCATCCCCGCGGTTAGAAGCGCTTGCTGTACCCTCCATAATATTTGTGAAGGGAAGGGTGAAACATTCAGTGAGGCATGGACCACCGAGGTTCAAGTCCTGGAGGCTGAATATGCACAGCCAGAGAGCAGGGCTAATAGAGAGGCCCAGCACAGGGCTACAAGGATTAGGGATGCCTTGAGGGAAGAATTTGAGGCTGAAAGCCAACAGTAATAGTAATGTTTGCTGCCTTGCATGGGAGTGAATTGCACTGCTTACACTGTTATTCTATTATCCATAATGATAATATGACTTGCAGTGCCTCTTTCTTTACTGGGCTAAGGTATCTTTCACTATCTGCTATAATAAAGACTGTTTTCAAAGCCAAGAATTGTTTTATTGAAAAGAAAAAAACCTCCTTGACAGACAGACAGACACACAACATTTCATAAACACAAGAGGGCAGGGGTGTGGGTTGGTGAACTGTACAGTCACAAGTTTGCATATGCCCTGTCTGGATTGCTGGTAAATGAATCCTGCACTTCAGGGTTCATATACTGCATGGTGATGGGGGTTGAATGCAGAGGGTAAGGGTGGTGGTAGGTATCAGGGCTGGTTGGGGAACGTACAGGTGTTGGAGGCAGCTGGTGGTGGTAAGAACCTGGATGCTGGGGAAAGGTGGTTTGAGCTGACATTGGGGCACAAGGCACAAAGGACGGGGCGGGTGGGGGAGTAGCACGGTAGTGCTCTGCTTGCATGGCAACGAGTGACTCTATAGACTCCGCTTGGCGCTCCAGGATGCTTAGCAGCCGCTCCGTGCTTTTCCTCTTGGCCACTGCATTTCTCTTGCGGGTCCTGCTTTCTTTCTCTCGCCACTCCTTCAATTCTTTACTCTCTCGAGCAGACTGATTAAGAACAGTTTTCAGCATGTCCTCTTTGCTCTTTCGGGGATTTTTTCTCAAATTTTGAAGCCTCTGTGATGTTGAACATCTGGGCAGTCCAGTAGTCAAGGTCACTGTAGAAACAGAAATGACAACATTTAACACGGGCAGCACTGTATCCACTATCTCCAGACATGAATTGTTACACTGAGGGAGTTCTCACTTAAGCGTTCTTCTCCCCACACGCATAACACAACAGAAGCCACGAAATGGTGAGTGAGGAGTGCTTACTTATATAGGGAGAAGTGGGGCTTGAGTGATAGAGGGGAGCTGGTTGCTTCGGGTAATCTGGAGTGCTAGAGGGGTTGAGTGAAGATGCAGATGCAGGGGTGATCTTATCTCCCTATCTCTTCACTAAAGAGTCTCCCAACATTTTTCACAGGACTTAATCCTGGAAGATGTTTCCCTACTGCGAGTCACTAGGGAACAGCGGGGGGCTCTTTTAGAGCAATGTGGATTCCGCCCGGGACCCTATGCGGCGTGCCTGTGTTCAGAAATGGTCCCCCCACCACTGGCAGAAGAGTGGCGCGGACGCGTCACCGTCACTGGGACAAGGGACACAGTGGCTCTGCCTATAAACCTGCACAGGCATATTGCCCACGCTCTGGATGAAGCTTTTGCTGAGATAACTGAAGCAGATTACCGCGACGTGATAGACCACATCAACGGGCTATTCCACATCTAGAGGCTGGCATGCATGCATCCATAACCCCCCTTCCTCTCCAGAAACATTTCACCCAGAAAATAAAAGCCGCTTACCGGTAACCCGCTCCTCTGCTTGTCCTTCTGCAACTGCTGGCTGCTGCGATTGGGTACTTTCCTCCTGGCTTGAGAAGAGCTCCTGGCTGCATGCCTCCAGGGAATCTGCGGTTTCTTCCCCCATCCCAGGAGCTTCACTCGCAGTTTCCTCTCCCCCCCCGCCACCTCCTCCGCCTCCTCCTCCTGTCCCCCAGCCTGCTCAGAAGTGTCCATCGTTATCCTGGGATTGGCAGTGGGGTCACCCCCAAGTATGTCATCCATATCCCTGTAAAAACGGCAGGTCATGGGAGCAGCTCCGGATCGTCGATTCCCCTCTCGGGCTTTGTAATAGGCACTCCGCAGCTCTTTAACTTTCACCCTGCATTGTAGTGCGTCCCGATCATGGCCCCTATCCAGCATGGCCCTTGATATCTGCTCAAAGATATCGTAATTCCTACGGCCGGAGCGCAGCTGTGCCTGAACAGATGCCTCACCCCAAACACTGATGAGGTCCTGCAATTCACCAGTGCTCCATGCTGGGGCTCGTTTGCCGCGTGGAGGCATGGTTACCTGTAACCTGTAACTGATTAACTGATTGCACTCCACACCTGGCTGCAGCAAACAGGAAGGAGATTTTTAAATTTCCCGGGGCATTTAAAGGGCGGGTCACCTGAGGCAAGAGCAGTAGAGTGCAAACTGATGTGCAGAGTGGCCGAACAGGAATTCTGGGATAACTCCTTATTCCCTGGAGGACAGGTAAAGCGCTGGTGAGTGTCCACACCTGCTGAGCAGCACTGGATCACCAGCGCTGCACTCCTTATACCCCTGCCGGGATGGGTTTTCAGCCAGCGCTGCAACCAGGGAGTTGCAGCGCTGGTTGTGCCCTGCAAGTGTGGACGGGGTGTTGTTGCAGCGCTGGAAAGCCTCCACCAGCGCTGCAACTTGTAAGTGTTGCCAAGCCCCCAGTCTTTCCAAAGTGTGGCTGAAAAAATGTCAACTTCTCTCCCAGTGCTGCAAACTCCCCAATTTCAAGTGTCCAGTGGCTCCCTGCCTCCTTCCTGATCACGCACAGACTCCTTGTAGAAGAAACTTATAGGTTCTTCACAACTCTGCCTCTGCAGGGCTCTATTCTGTTACTGCCCCTTCATGCACCTTTTGCTCTGCTAACCTGACTTGCTTTCTTGCTCGCTTTGTCTCTTCCCACTCATGACTCTTCACTTCATGTTGCCCTCAACAGCTTCATTACTCTAACACATCTAGAAACATTGCTTCCTTCCTCTTCACACCTCGCTACTTTTACAAACCTCACTGACCCTCTCTTCCCCCATCGTGTTGCTCATTGACACTCTCATTCCCAGTTGTATTAGGAGAACACCATCTAAGCACCTCCTCACTCCCCTGAAAAGCAAAATACACCCAAGAAATTAATGGACTATAGTAACATGAATGATTGCAACGGAGCCAACATGACAGGTTTCCTACAAGCTTTGCTCTCTCTCCTTTTTGTTTTATGACTCATTAGCCTGTCCTTCCCTCCCTCCCTCTCTTCCCACACTCAACATTCATTGGTGATTTCTATTTTGACTCATTGTATCTGTCACCTCTCTAGAAATCAGATGGTTGTCTGCTCAGGGCAGAGTTCTTGTCTTATTACCATGAATTACCTTGACACAAGAAATAAATCACACAAAGAAAGTCTATCATCAATTTACTATTGTTTAATATTCATATTGTGGTAGTGCCCAGAGGCCTCAACCAAGTGAAGTCCCCTTTGTGCTAGGGGGTGTGCAAACATGTAGTAAAGGATAGTCCCTTCCTCTAAAGAGCTAAGCAAGCACACCCGGCTCTCTCAAAAAGCTGGCCAGGAAACACACGGCTGTGTGGTTACGCAGAATCAGTTGCTCCAGTAAAGGAGTGTTGTCTCAACTACTTGCATGCCCTGATGACATGAATGTGCCTTCGCTTTTATGGCACTGTAGAAATATGCATAATGCTCCTTATTTTGTCCATCTTTAATTATCTTACACCAGAGTCAGGCTGAAAAAAGGGAAGGGAGAGAGACTGAGATCAAGGCACAAAATCAATTATTGAATTTCCTGGCCTTATGAGACAGTATTTTTTCTTTTATTTTACCCCTTAGGTAATGAAGATCATTCTTGCTTGGAAAGTTAAACTTCTCTCTGTTTTCAACAAACAGTGGAGTTCTTCTGTGAGTGCAACAAGTGAGCCTTCAGGGGTACAGGATACATCCCATTCTGCCACTGGTCTGCTTTGTTCTCAGGCATTTCCTATACTAGAACAATTCACCCTCTAAGAGCCATTCTAACCCCTTTGAATACTTGTAAAACACTTTGCAGCCACACAAGTCCTTCAACCAGTTTCATGGGCCAGCTCCTCAGCTGATGCAAATCAGCTTAGCACTATCAACTTCAATTGAACTATGCCAATTTACACCAGCTGAGGTCCCTCAGGAGCTCCAGATGCCATCTGTGTCCAAATTAAACTTGCTTTCAGCAGATCTAAGAACTGCTTCCTTGTGAACCACTTTAGGGTGGACAAACCCTCCCACTACCATAAAATAGTGTGCTAATGACCATTTGAAATCTCCTAGAATCCACTGCTTTTGGGGAGCTATGCCAGAAACTGTAAGCTAGGTATCCAGAAGGCTTTGCCATTGCAATGGTTTAGAAAAGGGGTTGCAGGGCAAAAGGGTTTTTAAACTGAATCAGCATGACTAACAGGGACAGTTTGTTCTATTGAGTCAGTTCAACTACAAGCTCTTTAATTCTCTAGTGTACAGACAGCATCTCTGTCTCTCTCCATTCTGAACAGGAGACAGGTTCTGCCATTATTGTAAGTGTGCAGGTTTGCATGACTACTTCTCTTGTATTACAGACCAGGTAATTCCTCAAGTGCTGATTTTTACTAGTATGTTTAATGGGGACCCCTGGGTTTAAAAGAAACCTCACACTCTTTGTCTGCAGCTCCTTTATAGGGCAAGCTCTGTGCTGTCTCTCTTTTATTGGGCTATAAAAAAACCACAGTAGGTCCCATATCCTTGGAGTTATGGCTTTCTAGATGTGTACAGGACTAGACTTGTTCAGAGTGATGCCCTACATTATTTGATTAGGGTTTTTTCTTCTTCCCAAAAGGTAAAAAAAATTAAATGGTCATAAAATTATTTTATTGTATTTAATACATGAAAACTTTATCTTAATTATACCTATGCTTCCTTAAATCTTCCTTGTCCCTGCCAGCTATCTAGCTACCGTGTGTGTCCTATGTACTGCCAGAATAATGCAACATTCTAAAGAATTCTCCCACTAACACCAGAAGGGTGCAAACAGGGCCAGTACTGTCACATCTGATTCACCACAGTTTCTTACCTTTCCTTCTCCAGGAACAATCTAGGCAGGAAGATATCGTTGTTTACAGTCAGTGAGGCCTACATCCCATGTTGTCTAGTGGTTAGAACAAGGTGATATGGAACTAGGACTCCTGGATTGTCTTCCTGGCTCTGTGGCTGACTCACTGCGTGACCTAGGATAAGTCATTTAACCTCTCTGAGCCTCATTTGTAAAATGAGCATAACAGTGGCTATCTCCCAAGAGGGTTGTGAGGCTTCAGATTTATAGAGTGCTTAGTGATCCTTAGAGGAAAGCTGTGTAGAAATAGAAAGTATTCTCACAGAGATTGCAGATTATCCAGAGATGGGGAGCTACAGAAACACATTCAGCAGAAATATGTTCATCCCCCTCTTGAAAAGGGAGAGAATGCCTTGCACTGATCTCTGGAAAGCCCTTCAAGCACCTTTAACATGCTCTACAGGGAGCCATAACTAGCCTGCCTTGGATGGTGGAGAAATGCTGGTAATGTAGGGCCTTTGGTGGATGGAAATAGATGGGACCTTTAGAGGCTCCTACCAAAATCCTGGTGTGATACTCTCCTCGAGGAGCCCAGAACTGTAAACCACGGTTACCTTTCTGCTACAGCAAGAGAGCTTTGCTGGAGCTTAAACTGTGTCAGCACCCTGACATTCCAACCTGTCTGCCTCCTCAAGACTCTGACAGTCTAAATCTTGCTTTACGGGTAACAGTCAGTGTGCCCAAGTTCACCAGAGGTGTTTCTCTGAAGTATCTAGCTCCTATTATGGACACACTCAGAAATTACCAAGTCTGCTGCCACCAAAGGGACAGTGCACACACAGCCCATTTGTTTAGCAGAGGACCAGCTCTTTACTTTACTACACAGCACACTGATGATTTTTTGGTAAAACCAAAAAAAAGTTTATTAATAAAAAACAGACACTTAGGTGACAGTAAGCAAGGATAATGGAAACAAAACTGGATACAGATAACTTTGAGACACTAGAAAGTGTGTTTTAACAGATTACAATCCAGGTGCCAGGCAATTTCTCACTTACAGTCAGCTCTCAGCATCTTCCACCCACATGGCTGGGGGATCCACCTTTTCACAGACTCTAAGAGTGCTGGCCTCTTCATCTCTTAAATTATGGATAACTAAGGGGTTCTCTCCCTTTCTTCTTATAGTCTGTAAACCTTCAGAATGTATTCTTTTGAAGATTTTTCTTTCCTGCTGGTTGTGCACCAGAAAGCTGATGCCATGCTGTCTTCTCATCCTGATAACTGGTGTTTACCTCAGATGCAAATGTTCATTGTCTTTGGCTTACAAAGCTAAACCCAAGCAGATTGGTTAATCCACATTCTTTTGTCAGAGACAAACCTGTTGATCTGCTCGACTTAGATTGCTTGCTTGGTTTGAACATATTTTAGGGATGTATTTCCAGCACATTTTATACCCTAACTATACAAATATTGCACAATGTTAATGACCAGCAGGTCACTAGTTTTCATTTGATGCCTTACAGGATACTTTCTGGATAAATATTATGACAACACTGTTAGGTGTGGTGAGTTTGTCAGGCCTAGTAACAGTGGTAGTTACAAAACAGTGAGCTCTTTGCTGGGGGCGCTGAGGGGCTCAAACTCACACGTGGACTTGATTTTCAAATCTGCTCCAGCTGGTTTGCACATAGAGGGATGGCTGGGGAAAGGGGCAGTACCCCAATACTCTGACAGCCCCTATAGGATGGATCAGTCTGGTAGGGCGTGGCCAGCCAGGCATAAACTGTAGCAGGCCCAGAACTAGCAAGGGGCTGAAGGTGGAGAGGAAAGGTTACTTTAAGCCATATGCATTCCTTGATCTGAGGACTAGTCAGGCCTCTGTCATAAGTGAAAGAACCCTGGATGAAGGCTTATGACAGGAACCTGAATGGCCTCAAAGTCAGGAGAATGCATGTGGCTTAAAGTAGCCTTTGCTGTCCAATCTCAGCCTCCTGCCAGTTCTGGGATGAGCACAGCTTGGCCACACCAGAAAATATGAGTCACTGTTACAAAATTCATGTTAAATTTATGTAGGCAGGAGCCTACATATTTATAAAATACCTATAAATATACAGAACAAAGGTATGATCTATCGCCTGCAATGCTTACAACCTACTTTCAGACATGACACAAGGAGTAGGACAAATACACCGTAAGGGAGGAGGAAGCACAAGGGATCTGTAATATGACCTCGTGGTTATTCAGTTATGGTGGCTGTATATCTTGATGGTTCCATTAAAGATGCCTTTTTTTTTTAATAGTAAACTTAATTCACTTCTTGCAGGCAAAGTGCAAGCAGCGTTTGGCATATGTTACCTTCCATTTTATTGCTAGATCTGTTTTACTCTGCAAGAAAATGAGACCACTCATGACTCATTAACGTGTCAAATCACATTAAGGCACACAGCAATTCAGAGTGTGGCAGCAGTCACAGCGGAACTCCAGCAGATTATTTATCATTTTGATTTACAGAGATCCTTTTATGTTCTTGGCACCGTTCAAAAACACACAGAGAGACACAGTCCCTTCCCCAGTGAGCCTACAGTCTAAGGGCTTTGTTTGCCACTTACGCACAGCGCTGTGTTAGGAGCAGTGCAGGGCTCCATCATCTCAGAGAGAGCTCCCCCGTGTGCAGAGGGAGCATGCAAACTGCTACACTCTTTCAGAGGGCAAAGTATACACACACTGGCTTGCCAGCCCAGCTCTGCCTTGCCCCACCACCTGGAAGGCAATGTGCATCCTCTGTGCTCAACAAGGAAATGCCAACAGGTCCTTGAGCAGGGTGAGTGAGGAGGCTCCTTGTGTGCTCCGTGCACCTGGGCGAACACTGTCCCAATCATTCATTCAAGCATTTGAGATACCAAATACACAGGGTAACTAGACAATGATCATATCTCAGTGGTGCAGTTGTCACTTTTATGAGTAAATGTTGTATTACAGAGATCATTTCTTCAGGGGATTATTACTGGTAGGCTATGTAGAAAAGTGTGTTCAACGGAGGGATATGGATAATGAGCAGGTGATCATCTAGCACTGAGGGATAGGCAGGCATTCAAACATAACAGGTGCCATGGGAGCAGATGTGAAGACAAGATCAGGAGAAGATAAAGAGGGTGGCTTGGAGCTTGGGTAGTATGAGGGTACAGAGGAGGAAATGAGAGCTGAGATGGAGGTATGGCCAGGTATGCATGGAGCTTTCAAGATGAGGATCAGAAACTTGAGTTTCAGTTGAAGGGCAGTGGAAAGTTAGTGAAGGAATTCAAAGCAGGGGAGGAGGGGAGGAGTGGCCAGAGCCAGGGCAGAGGAGGAGGGTTTGGGCATTGGGCATTTCTATAGAACAAGATCAAGAATGTGTCTTGTCCTACATTCCCAGACAGGAGGCTAAGGAGTTCTGTTACTCTCCGGAGCAGGCTTGTTATGTCAAGGGTCAGAGTGTAGGGGAGGAAAGGGCAGAGAGCAGTGGAACTTCTACTCTATCTCCAGTGCAAAAGGGGAGAGTGTCTGGAAGCTGGGGTGCAGAAGAATCAGAATCTTGGCTCCACTTCCTGTGCACACCAATCAACGCAAAGGGGGAAGTGTCTGCTACTGGTGTATTGACCATCATGTGCGGTATCTGCTATACTTGCAGCAGATTACTTCCTTCCTGGAGCAGGAGGGATTCAGAGAGGGCATTGTGACACAGAGTCCTCTTCTTCTCTTGGCCATATAACATATACGGCCATGTGTCACCACTGTACAGTTTTAAATGTGTTGATCCAATATGATTCCTCATGATATAAGTTGTCTACTTTTTGGTATTCAGAGCTCTTCCTCACACCGAGTAGAGGTGAGCAAATAATTCACAATGAGTAATGGATTCAATAATTGGGATGTGGGTGGTCATGCCTAGTGGTCAGCAGGAATCTGAGTCCAGCATCAGAACCCGAGTCTGAGGCCAGGGTCAGAGGCTGGAGTCAGGATCCAGAGCCCAGGGTGGGAACTGTTACCTGGAGCGAGGCATGGCAAGAGCAGCCCTAGGAACAAGCACTGTCACAGCCTTGGGCAAATGCTGTGAAGAGCCACTGAACTACTGCTGCAGTTGGGTTTAAGAACCAGTCTGCTGACTCTTCCAAGCAATTCTGCAGTGTAGACAATTAGGCAGCCTACTACAGATCAGCTGCACTTGATATGTTGCCTGGAGACCAGCTTTGATGCAGCCATGATTCTTGACTCTCAATGAATTTAGGTCAGGATTTTCAAAAGGAGTAATTCTGGGTTCCCTAACTTGAGACACTTTAAAGGGGTTGGATTTTCAGAGGTGTAGGCAGCTAAAATTGGAGGTATGCCAAATCTCTATTCACTCTTGAAAATCTTGGCCTTAGTCTCTATTTCTACTTGCAGAATGTCTATGAGAAGATCACATTTTACTCATAATTCAAAATTATTCCATTTTAAAAAATACTCACTTTAAGGATTGATCACGATTATACTTCACTTATATATTCCACACATGGTATTGGAAAGCCGAGCTGAGTTGCTTAGCTGGAATTGCTTGGGTTCCTAATAAGATTCCAGTCTAATGCCCACTGAAGTCAATGGGAGTCTTTTCATTTACTTCAGTAAATATTGGATCCGGCCCTAGATGAGCATGATTTCTGTGATCAGAAGAATGGCTTGATGCAGTAATAGTTCTTTCACTCTTTCAGGGAGTTTGAGAAATTCGTAGCAGGTAAGCAGATAAGCAGGATCAGAGATCCCTAGAATATTTAAAACCTTTTTCTTTCCTAAACTACACAGGAATTTCCCAGAGCATCACTCCTCACAAATAGGTGTCTATAAGATTTATCGGCTTGGTGCAGAGTTTAAATTTACTTTTGTCTTATCATGTTTATACAAAGTGATATTGTGTGTATGCCTGGACCAAAGCTGTGAAGGGTAGGTTTCAAATCCTTCTCTAGCTCGTTTAATTTTCTCTGTACTAGGGCTCTGTAAATGGGTTTGGGGAAACCTGTTCCCTTGTTGTGTTAAGATGTATCAGACCCCATGTAAAATATACCCTTTCTTGGGAATACATTTCTGATTAAAATAATAGCATGATAGTAGCTCCTATTAAATAGATTAAAAACTGTCTGATGGATGTAAAAAAATAATTGTACATGAGGAAATAATCATTCAGCAAGTTTCCAGAGGGGTACTGCCTGGATCTGTTCCCAGCCAAATGATATTCAGTATCTTTATCAATGATCTAGATGAAAATATAAAATCATTGCAGGCAAAGTTTGCAGTTGACACAAAAAATGGTAGCGTGACAAATAATGATAGGTACAGCTCAGTTATCCATCACGACCCCTAAATCTTTTTCAGAATCACTGCTTTCCAGAATACTGTCCCCCATGTGTAAACCTAAAACTCCTTTTTGGTGAGCATTTGAGCAAGAAAAATTCAATTGCTTTAATGTAAACCAGGCCCATTTTAAAAAATGAACAATTTATATTTTATTTGAATTTTTCATTATTTTTGGTTGGTTGTTTTTTGTTTTCTCAACAAAAACTTCAAAATAGAATTTGATGGGGGGAAATGAAAACAATCATTTTGAATTTTTGTTCCCCCCTTTCCTCTCTCTTTTTAGCCTCCTCCCTGCTTTTCCAGTAAGGGGGAGGAGGAATGGGAGAAAAATAAAAAAGAGTATGGGGGGAAACATTTTCTCTCACTTTTAAAACTTTTTTCACCTTTTTTATACTGGGAAAAAGGTAAAATAATGTGGGATTTCCCCCACCCATCTCTTCAAACTAAAAATTAAAAAAAATAGATTTTTTTGGTTCAAAATACCATAATCCCCAAAATATTTCTACAACAATCATTTTTTCCCTGAAAAGTTGCATTGACATTGAAATTCTCTTTTGAGATGAAAAAGTTTTTAGTCACTCTACTCTAATTTTCACATATCTTTGTTTCTGAATTTTTCCCCTTCTTTCTTACTACCTACAGAAACATCAAGGAATACACATTTTAAATAATTATTAAACCTCATGTTGATGAATGAGCACAAAATTATGAATGACACACAATTTGAAATGCAGGCATACATCTGAGTGTCTCACAGGTCTTACAATATGCCTTATTTGATTTTTTTTTTTTAGATATTAGAAAAATATCCAGTGAGAGATTCTTCTGTTGAACAATATTCAAGCATCAAACTATGGCACACCTTGTCCTGTTTCAGTTTGCTTTTTGCCACAGAGCCATCCTCCAGTTCCCCATAGCAATTTACTTCAAATGGGAATTTTGCCTTAACCCAGATTTCAGGATCTTTGAAGTTTATAATTGGATTCCATGCTGAAATATAATGTCATTCTTCTCAAATATTGGCACTCAAAAATTCATAGTGTTCACAGCTGGTTATAAAGACTTGCGTCACTGTTTCAGAAATGTTTCAAGTGTTCTGGTGTTACACTCTGAGACAACCTCAACCCTTCAGTAGTAATCTAATGCCTACCCCAGCAACCTCTTACCTACTGAAGGAACGACTTCTAGCTTCCATTCATAGAATTACTTCAGCTTTACTCTGCTTGGTTCTCCATTAGGCCCCTGTACACTGATCCATTAAAAGGGAATTTATTTATGTATTTGTTTTGGGTTACACATTAGAAGCACCTAGCCAGAGTTTCAGGCACTTTTTAGAAATATATAAAACACAATCCAATAAACCAGACAGCCTACCATCATTTGCACAGCCAGAAAATAAAAATCAAAGCAATCCCCCTAACCTCCACTCACATATCGTTCCTCACTGCATCTCTCCCACCCCTAAGTGCAATAAAAGAGATGAGCTTTGCAGCATGATTAAAAGCCAATAGATCTGAGCTATTCCAGTCCAAGCATGGGAGCAAATTGCAGTCAATGGCCTCTTACAGGGAACAGCCTGGCAGTAGCTCTTTTAAGGTATAATCTCATGTGGAACGTTCTGCGGGAGTCTAATTTTGAGGTGATAAGAGCAGGGAAACATGGTAGCAACGTCCACATCAGAGAGAAATAGTTGAAAATTCTGGCCAGACATAGCTGGAAAACAGAGTTATGTTGACCACTGCACCATCCAACAGAAGCAGTGGATCTAAACCACTCCCCCAAACTGCAAACTCAGTTGATAGACTGTGCACACACAGCCTCCATCAGACAAACAGATTTAATCTTCAGCATATCTTCTGGTTGCTTCCCCATACCTGTTATAATTACTTCCATTTTATCTGGATTAAAACCTAGTTAGCTCAATCTCATCCATGCTCAAATCTCAGCCTGGGACAAGGCATTTGAATGTTATACTGGGGTGGATGAGGTACAGATATACAGCTCTGAGACATCTCCATATTGAAGATACCTTTACCCTGTGCCTTCTCTAACTCTCCCAGTGGCCCCATATACACACTGAATAATGGGAAGATAAGATGGAACCCTATGGATCTATATATAACAGCAACCTTGGGAAGGAAGAGCAATTGTCTCAGACCATGCTCTGAGTGTCTGGGGCCCTCTCTGTGGCGTAGAGATGGGATATAATGACATTATTTTGCATTTTTAAGGCACCTTCCATTTAAGGATCTCAAAGAGCCTCACAAACAGTTAAGTTTCACAGAACTCCTGTGAGCTAGGAAAGTATTATTTCCTTTTACAGATGAGGAACTTGAGGCCCAGAATGGCTGTGATTCACCAGTCTATCTAGGTATTTATAGCATGCCCATCGCAGTGAAGCCTGAGGCCCTAGTCACAGAGGAAGGCAGTGGCAGAGACAGGAATAGAACCTAGATCTTCTGCCACCCAGTCTGTCACTTTAGCCACAAGATTGTTCTTATTATTTCCCTTTTCTTGCTATTGCTTATCTAGTGTTTTCCCTAAATATACTTGGACCGCATCTGTTACTTACTCCAGTCATCTCCCATGCATCCCTAACATCCTATAGCATATTACGAGGGCATCCACTGAGCTTCTTAAGCACAGGACTTAACCCAAGGGCTCCTAAGGTGCTGTTTAGTAGACAAGTATGCTGGGAATCCATTTTATCTGCCTTTTTGGCTCCTTGGATATGCATTTCCTTTCCATTTTTGGAAATCATTTTTGGTATGATTCTACCAGCCTTGCTGTTTTCAGTGGATTGTTATGCAATTAATTTACTGCATTTACAGTATTTTGAAGATTTCAGTGGCGAGACAGAATATGAAACCTGTGCCCTGATTCATTAAAATTTCCCAGGGCGTTTCAGCTCTGAAAAGCCTTTCTATTAAGGCTGACACAGTATGCGAAGCATCCATTTATTTCAATGCTGTTGCCTCTGGATACCACATAGCATGGTCACAGAAAGACTAGGAGGTATAGAACCAGAAATGCACTAATTAGATCACTGACTATTCAGGAAAATAGATCTTTCATCTCTAGCAACACAATGTAATTAGGTGAGGTCCCCCACAGTACACCACAGGCACAGTCAGCTGCTACTAATAGTTTTTGTGCAGTAATTGAGTAAACAACTGACCATCATAGTCACATTAAAATTCTTCCATTTGCATGCTTTCTTCCCATATGACGTGCTCTTAGTGTGGTGTTATGTGTACAGTTGTCACCATTTGTAGGAGACCATACAGAGCATTGCTACTGCTTGTTAATTCTACTCTGTCCCAATCTTATTTGCTTTTCTTACAGTTTGGCACTGACTGTGATCTTGTTGACTCAGGTTTTACAGAGGTAATTCTATTCAGATCAGTGGGGCTACTCCTGATTTCCCAGGCAGAAGTGAATGTGTGGGGTCAGTGTATATTATGCATCCTGACCACTTGTGCCCAATCTACAAAAGATGGGAGCCTGTTACAGCCACCAGCTACACAGACTCATGCTTCCAGCTCTGGAGATCCCTGGTGTTGGCCAAGATGGTGGCTGTCACAAATAGAATTTATTTTTACAGCTCATTATACAGTAGAGTAACCCTTCCTTGCACTAATGGCACCTTCTACTTGATGGTCTCTAAGCACTTTGTAAATAATTAATTAAGCCTCATTATACCCTTGTATCTTAACAGTAAAAAAATCAGTTTAAGTTAAATGGAAATAAAGCACCTTTATTTCAAAATAAGAGAAGCCACACATAATTTACACCTCAGTAACTAAAGGTGTGAATTTAAACCAATTCAGTTAGTTCATCTTCAATATAGACAAGGTCTAAAAGCATAAACTGAGGTAATTTGCACACTCAGGGCATAATACTGCGCTCAGATCCACTGGACTTACAATAGTGTAACACAATACTAGTGTAAATGATCAGAGGGGTAGCCGTGTTAGTCTGGTTCTGTAGAAGCAGCAAAGAATCCTGTGGCACCTTATAGACTAACAGATGTTTTGCAGCATGAGCTTTCGTGGGTGAATACCCACTTCTTCGGATGCAAGCAGTGTAAATGAGACCAGAATTGTGAAAGGAGGGGCTAAAAGAAGGTGTAAATAAAACACTATAGCTGGTTGGAGAAAATTTAACAAAACCAAGTCAAAAATAAAACCATCTTGCTAGCCTCAAAATGATAATTTTTCTGGAATTTTCCTTTGTGGAGAATTTCAAATGTTTGGGATTTTGTTCCAATTTGGAATGAAATATTGAAATTCTTCACAAAACAGAATTTCTGTCCTCTGCATGGCTCTGTTAAACAATCTTAGACTACCTCAGACTCTCAGGTAAATTGGATTAGGGCTGGCCCTCGGTTTTCCACATGGCAATTTCATTGAAGAATAAAAATCGAATGCATCTTTAAAAATCAATTTAATCTAATATCGAACCAGAGACATTAAAAACAACCTAATTCTTATCCCACAGTTACTGCCTGGCATCACTACAGGGCAAAGTTGTGGTTGTTTGGATTCCTTAACTATGCATTTCCATACCTTAACACATTTAGATTTGTTTTAAATGTAACCTTAAATCTGAATTTCCTATCTTTGTAATGCTTGTTTTGGGGATTATTATAACCTCCCTGTAATGTATTTTTCCCCAAATTACTGGTATATCCTCTCAACCTTATTGTCATTTTAGTGTACCTTTTGTGTTGGAATATGTGTACATACACAGATAATATTAAAGTCAGTTTAATTGCCTTGGTTTGTATCAAAATTAATTGCTTTCATATGCTTGTTTTCATGAGGGGCTTGTCTACATTTGAATTATTCCAGAGTAATTCCACATATGGGGGCTCTCATTTCAGAATATCTTTTTCCAGATTAGCTTAATCCACTTTGGAAGGCACTTTTGTTTTGGAATAAAGGTGTCTGTGCATGGGGTTATTCCAGAACAGCTCTTCTAATTTAAATTAACAACCTGCCTTATTCCCGAATAACTTTCATGTCTAGACAAGAGTGTAAATTATTGCCATATAGTTAAAAAACCAACCAAACAAAAAAACCTTTACCTTGCCACGTGTCTTTCTTTCACAACCTTTTCTTCCTGGGTTAACCTACCCCTCTCTAAGCAGCAGCCTGCCAGAACCAAGACATTTAACATTCTCAAAAAACCATGAGGCAACACTGAACAGGTTCGGGCACAAAATATGTGCTCTAGGAGTAAAGCATGTTCCAAATAATTTAGCAGTAGAACCTGTACTATTACCCAGCTTCTTTATACTTCACCAGATGATGCCTCAAAAAACAGGAAGATTAAAGAAGCAGGGCTGTAAAGATACAGTCTGGTTTAATGACCCCATATTTGGCACATCTGTTAAGCTACTGTTTAATGTCAGCCTATCCTGAAATTATTTAATACTTAAGTTATTAAAGCATCACACAAAACAAAACAGACCCCTAGGTCTTAAACCACAAGCATCTTAAAATAAAACATATCTTACACAGAGGAAGGCTGGCCCAGTAGTCCTTGCCTCTCCATAGGCTTCCTGTGTGACTTTGGCTAAGTAACTTAGTTTCTCTAGTGGAATCCATGATGCTTCTTAGATGGCCTAGTCCCTCACTGTCAGTGGTGAGCTGGAGCCGGTTCCCAGGAACCGGTTGCTAAAATTAGACCTCCATGGAGAACCGGTTGTTAAAGGGCCAGGAGGTGGACAAAGAACTCCAGTCCGCGGGCCGGACCATCCTGTTGCTCCCAGGATTCCCAGCTGGGGAGGCTGAGGCTTCCCGGGCCCCTCCTCTGCTTCCCCCCAGCTGCAGCATGGCCAGCCACCGGCACCAGCTGGACAGCTTGGCTGAGCTCAGGAGTCACCCTGCTGCCGCTTTTTGAGTGGCCCGGCAAGGTGTGTGTGTGGGGGGGGGCGGGTGCTGAAAGCTCCAGGGCTGGCCAGAGAAGAGGGGAGGGGAAGGGAGGGGGCAAGTGGGGCAATTGGCCCAGGCCCTGCAGGGGCCCCCAGCCCCACGAGTATGTCTTTCCCCTAATCTTTTATACTTAGATTTCACCAACCAGTTATCACATGTAAACTCTTCAAACACTCTAATAGTCTGAACAGGGAGTCACAGTCAGTACCCTTAGATACTCTGACTTATTTTGACACCCAGGCAAGCATACCTTTGCAATAGATGGTCCCTTACATCAAGAACTAGAGCAATATTCAGGTTACTCCCTGTCCCAAAGTATTGAGACATACCCCACCTCAGTTGCACCATAGATCTCACACCAAAGGCAAGTCTTGTGGCCAATCCTATAATAAACTATCTAGTGTGATGGAGCAAGGCCAGATGGCTACAGGAAAGTACTCAGGAACAGGTATGTTAGCCCCAGGCTAAGCAAATCCCTAGTACCATGGGAACCAAAATGGCAGTTGCTCCAGGGTAATTAAGGCACCTGGGGCCAATTAAGAACTTTCTAGAAGGCACGGGAGAGAGCTACATTGATTGGAGCACCTGCAGCCAATCAGGGCAGGCTAATCAGGGCACCTGGTATAAAAAGGGGAGCTCACACCAGTCAGGGAGGAGGAGCTAGAAAGGGTGTATGAGGAGCTGGGAGATAGAGATACAAGGAACTAAGAACTGAGAGGGGGTACTACTGGAGGATTGAGGAAACACCATACAATCAAACAGTATCAGACACCAGGAGGATCCTATGGTGAGGATAAGAAAGGTGTTTGAAGGAGGCTATGGGGAAGCAGCCCAGGGAGCTGTAGCGGTCAAGCAGCGGTTACAAGTAGCACTATAGAGACTGCTGCAATTCACAGAGCCCTGGGCTGGAACCCGGAGTAGAGGGCAGGCCTGGGTTCCCCCCAAGCCTCGCTACTCCTAATCAGACATAGGAGGAGGTGATCCAGACTGTGGGTTTCATCCAAGGGGAAGACCACTGAGGGGAGGAAATCCACCAATAAGCGCAGGACCTACTAGAGGAGAGGAGGAACTTTCTCACACTAGAGAGTTATTAAGTAGGGAAAGAAAACAAGAGAATTATTTACAAGGTTGAAGCAGGTAAACAGAGATACGCAAATGAGTTACAATCTGAAGTTTCAAAAACAGAAGTTTCAATAAAAAGCAAGCTCTATATGACCTTTAAGACTAACCCAGGCTAAGCACTGGGGATCTCTTGCTTATGCCTCATAAACCTTACCCCCAAGAGTCCAAGCAGCATAGAGATCCACTTCCTTTTTTTAGAGGTTTTTATCCCACTCCTCACTTGTGCTCTCAGCTGCAAACTCAGCTTACAGGAGGAATCTATTTGCATGACTTATTTTTATGGGGGTGGGGGAGAGGACAAAACAACAAACATCTTTTGTCCTCTTTATCATCTCACAATAGACTGTCTGGTGTTTATGGACCTTTCCTGTTGGGCAGGATCTAACACCTTCTTTTGGAGATCAGCACTTCACACTAGTTAATGTCTCTTTCCTGTCTGGTGATTTGCATAGTCTCAGGACACAACAACTGCTCACATATTACTTACAAAATGGGATACAGACATTAGAAGTGAGATTAATGTGTGCATCAACTCCAGGGGCGGCTCTACCTGTTTGGCCGCCCCAAGCAGTCATGCGCGGGAGGCGCCCCGGAGCCGCGGGAGCAGCGGACCTCCCGCGGGCATGACTGCAGAGGGACCGCTGGTCCCGTGTGGCTCGGCTGGACCTCCCGCGGCTGCGGACGGTTCGCGGTCCGGCGGCTCCGCTTGAGCTGCCGCAGTCATGCCTGCGGGAGGTCCAGCCGAGCCGCGGGACAAGCGCCCCCTCCGCAGTCATGCCTGCGGCAGGTCCGGTCGTCCCGGGGCTCCGGTGGACCTCCCGCAGGCATGACTGCGGCAGGTCCGCCGGCCCAGCCTGCCGCCCCCTAGATTTTGCCGCCCTAGGCACCAGCTTGTTTTGCTGGTGCCTAGAGCCGCCCCTGATCAACTCACAAGCATTCAGTAACGTCTAAACACATTCCTATAGTTTTAATACCTATTTTAACAGTACTAACATACAGGTGAGCCAGACTGATTCCAGCTATGTATGTGTCAGTGTTCATCTAAGGCATGGGGACCTGTTCTGCCAGTGTCACACCCTTAAGGTGCCTAGAACTCACTCAGTGTCTAAGTTCCTCAAAGTAAAAATTCCCTAGGGGCCTATGTTACTGCCTCTGGCACCTGTCTAAGCCCCAGGGCAATTCATGAACTGGGGAAAGACAGGCTGTCAGCTACCTAACCTGCCCAGTAGGTGCTCTCTTCATGTGCCTTTTGGATTGGGCTCCATTGAGAAGGCTGGAGGAGAAGGAGGTGGTGCTCCCTTTATAATTGCACCCACCTATAATAAGTGAGTGAGCCATAGAATGACTCTGTAGCCTGGGGGTCAGGACACCCAGGTGGGGGCAGGAGATCCTGGGTACAGTCCCCCTGCTCTAGTCACTCTTTCATTAGTTAGCATGAGTGCAACAACTTAAACAGGAGAAAATGAGGGAGTATTGCATCTGAATATCTCATAGCACAGTGGGTAAAGCACTCTTGTGAGAGACCCCTGTTCAACTCCTTTCTTCCCCATCCCTGGCAGAGGGGAATTAACCCTGGGTCTCCAGCATCTCTGGCAAGTGCTCTAACCACTGAGCTATAAACTGGGCCCCACCTCCCTTGGGACATTGTGTGTGGAGTGAGACAGGCACCTAACTCATTCCCCAAGAAACTGTAGGTGCCTAAGCCAGGAGAAGGGTTCCATTTGTGGATTGCTAGTAGAGCTAAGCAGTTCCCTGCAGCTTGGATTTTGGCACGTATCCATGAGAAAGGGGTGGGGCTTAGCACATAGGCATCTCCCATTGGCTAGTTTAGACTGGGTCCCATCTAGAGTATTGGTTTTTGCTTATTGAACTGTCTCTTCCTATTCATTGTATGGGTGCCTAACTCGGCTTTGTGGCCCACAGTGTTGTTGCTGTAATTTTCTAGGTGCCTAAAAGTTAGACATTGTGATGGTCAGCGTTGCAACACCTAAGTCCCTCCATGGATCCCACCCTCTGTGCCTCTGCTTTCCTGTCTGTAAAATAGGAATAATACCACTCCCCTACTGCAGAGGGCTATGGTGAGAACAAATACATTGAAGATTGTGAGGTGATCAGATACTATGGTAATGCAGGCATATAAGTTCAGGTGTGAAGTTCATAATATGTCTTCAATGGATAAACTAAAATATTGGGAGAGGAAAATATTGATTAAGGATATGATATAGAGAGTATATAAGTGTCTATTTTGAGAGATGTCTATTAGTAAATTACTGATATAATTCACTATTGTGCACGTTGTCATATATCTGTGACAGGGTGCTATCAGTAGCCCTCTGATCATGGACACTGCTGCAGCCTGGAGAAGGCTGCAGCCCCAGCTGAGGGCAATTACACTTTCTGGTGGGGGACTGTTAGCACCTAGGTGACAATCACTGGGCTAACAAGGTAATTGGGGAGAATATAAGGAGAGGAAACAGAAATCAAGGGGCATCTCAGGCAGGAGCTCTGTGAGCCTGGGCTGGGGAGTGAAGGCTGCAGGGAAGCCTACCCTTTCTGTGTTGTGTGGTATTACTATGTAATATGGGAATAAATGCACAGCTTGGTGAAAGACAAACAGCTTGGTGTGTGTCTGTGACTGTGAAACCATCTAAACTGGCCAGGCAGTGTGGTTCACTGAGTAATGACGGAGGCACCCTGTGGCAATCACTTTTCACAAACAGCAAGGTGCGCTGCAGAATTAAAAACTACCCAGAGGTTCTTGTTTTAAGAACCACATGAACACAAAGGCTATGTGTCTACACTATGAGCTAGGGGTGTGATTCCCCTGCTCACGCACACGTATTCATGCTTGTACTCATGAAGCTAGCATGAATATAAACAGCAATGTAGCCGCAATAGCACAAGCCATGGCAGCGGAGGCATGGCGGAGCAAAGCCAAATACATACCCATCAGTTTTGGGCATGTTTGTACTTGACACATCTCAGCTGTTGTCTCTGCTGCTGCTACCAGTGCTACTGATTCTACCCTGCTATTTATATTCATGCTAGCTAAATGAAAGCTAGTATGAGAACATGTGCACAAGCAAAGGAATCACACCCCTAGCTAATAATATAGACATAGCCAAAAATGCCTGCATCTCAGAATGCCTAATCTGCATGCAGAATTAACACCATTGCATGCACAAATCCTCAATTGCAAATGTATGAATATTTTCATATGCATTTGTAGTAACCATGTATGCAAATTAGCTGCAGAGTTGCACACATTCTTTTTTGCATGAGCAATTGTGCAAATACAATTCTAAAAAATCATACCCCACAATATTCAGATACCCATTTACTTTACTCGCCTCTAAAAAATGGCCATTTCTTGGGTGGGACACAAAATAAACAAATCCCAACTGTGGCTGGAACTGAATGCTGTGGAGTTCCTCAGAAATGTCTACACATACAACCTTTCACTCTATGGGCTCCCTTCTGTTGGTGGAATTATAGCCAATTAATGAGCTGTCAATCCAACCTGGGCAGTGTGTGCATTTAATCTCTCTTTTCCTCATTTATCCATCTGTACATAATTATCTTTAAGGTGTTGTGAGGATAAATTCATAAATGCCTGTAGGCACCCAGATACCACAGCGATGAGGGCCATCTTTACTTAGCTTTAACATACAAACAGATGAGTTATATACCATACAGGAGCAGAGATATTCATATGAGAGAGAGAGAGATTGATTTAACGCAGTGGGTTTAATTTAGCTACTATGTGAATGAATCACTGGCCTTCTGCTATTTCTCTTCAGGTTCTTTTTCTTTTGGTCAGTGGTTTACAAAATGTTGCCTCATTCTTCAAAAAGCAGGATCTTTATGGTCCAGTAATATTCATGTTTCATTTACTGTGCCTGTTCTTCTCATGTAACCACTCACCCTTAACCCATGCATTCTTTACATCTTTATTTTAATGGCAGAATCAACTAATACTATGATACAGCCTCATGTATACACAGAACATGCTGGGGGACATTTCTTGTAGACACAGAGATATACTATATAACATTACAGTGGCAAGAAAGGCCAGATAAGGGTGTCTATCACAATAAATATATTCCACCAGCGACACTTAGACTCTTAAGCTGGACTACAGGAAAATACAGATAGTTATCAAATTACAGCTAAGCTACTATTACAAAACCATTTCTTCCATAACTAAGGGCCTATTCTTGTATCCAACAACAAAACTAAGTAGACATTGTAACACTATATGGGATAGTACAGTACACTACAATACAGAATAAAATACAACACCACTGTGTTGGTGATATAGAAAAAGATGAGCGACAGGGAGAATCAGAACATTTCACTGTAAATATTCTGTCTATAAACACTTTTTAAAAGCATCATGATTGCTTGTGCTATAGTTAAGATTCCAAAATGGTTTCTATTATTGTCCTGTTTTGATTCAGGGCCGCCAAGAGGATTCAGGGGGCCTGGGGTCTTCGGCGGCGGGGGCCCCCGCTTCGGTGGCAGGGGGGTCCTTCTGCTTCGGGACCCTCCGCCGAAGTGCCCCAAAGACCTGCGGCAGGGGGCCCCCGCCGCCGAATTACTCCCGAAGACCCGGCACAGTGAAGGACCCTGCTCCAGGGGCCCCGAAAAACTCTCGTGGGGCCAGGGGCCCAGGGCAAATTGCCCCACTTGCCCCCCCCTTCTGGGCAGCCCTGTTTTGATTTACTCATAACTTTCAAAAGATTCTCCTTTTGGACTGAAACTTTCTATATTTTTGTCTAATATAAATAATATAAGATTTGACCTTTCCGTGTATTGTTGCCTAATAGCAATTGTCTCGTCTTTCTCCTTTCTGACTTCTATTCAGGCAGGTCTGAGTACCATGACCTAAAACAATGGTTCTCAACCAGGGGTACGCGAACCCTTAGGGGTACCCAGAATTCTTCCAGCGGGTACATCCACTCATCTAGATATCTTCCTAGTTTTACAACAGGCTACATAAAAAGCACTAGCGAACTCAGTAGAAACTAAAATTTCATACAGACAATGACTTGTTTATACTGCTCTATATACTATACACTGAAATGTAAATACAATATTAATATTCCAATTGATTTATTTTACTATTATATGGTAAAAATGACAAAAGTAAATATTTTTTTCAGTAATAGTGTCCTGTGACACTTTTGTATTTTTTGTCTGATTCTGTAAGCAAGTAGTTTTTAAATGAGGTGAAACTTGGGGGTACGCAAGACAAATCAGATTCCTGCAAGGGGTCTGGAAAGGTTGAGAACCACTGAAATAATATTCAGTAGCATACCTTTGTACAATGAAATTGTAAATATGTGCACTGACTTTTCGGATTATGCACACTGAATATTAAAAATACCTCTGAAGTTGTCCAGGCCAGGAATGAAGAATAACTTCTAAGAATATTTATATGCACTTATCAGTATGGTTCTTCTGAGGACAAAAACCCCCAACTCCAGATGCTGCTACTTTTCCGCATGGTGCAGAATTACTTAAGTAATTGTAATATCAGGGGACAATAGCCTCTACACCTCTATCTTGTTCAGTTGTAACATATTTCCACTTTGCCCTGTCACTTTTTCTTGCAATCACACTTTAAAACTTTGCTCCAAACTTATTTCGTAGTGAATTTTTTCAAGCACTTCAGCATATTATCAATGGCATATATTACAGTAGTTTTAGACAGACGAATCATCTGGATCTACTCCATTTCCTACTTTTATCTCTTGACACCCCCTTCCAAAGGTATATCTGTCATTTAGCTGGATTTGGTTTTAGTGTAATTTCTGTTGCTGGTGGAGAGTGTCCATACAGAGCCACACTGGGACTGAATATGCTTCTCATTCACCATTCAGGTTGTCTGTAAGCCTGGGAAACAAGGAACTCAATTCGGGAATGGAGCTTGCAGCCCTGCGTAATTGCTCATTGCGCTTCCACTACCTATTTCAGTTAGCATATAAATCTTTCAGAGCGGGGACCCTGGGCCTGATTCTGCTCTTACACAACCTTTACACTTGTGTAAATCCACTGACTTCAGCTGAGAGTCTCCTGATTTACATCACTGTGAATCAGACTAGACTCATGCCTATTGTCTTTTACTACTTCTGTAAAGTGCCTTGCCTAATTGTGGATGCTGTAAAAGTTGTTAATATTCAATGAACAGTTGGGAAAGCCCAGAGGCATTTTAATATGATGAAGCCATTAAAGAATTGGCACCAATGTCTGTGTTTTCATGGCAGCAATTTGAAAGAGTCCTACTGTCAGGGTTCCTTCTCCACTCTGAACTCTAGGGTACAGATGTGGGGACCCTCATGAAAGCCCCCTAAGCTTATTTCTGCCAGCTTAGGTTAAAATCTGGTACGCTGCCACCACCAAGTGATTTAACAAGAAACAGGGAAAGTACCACTTGGAGTTCCTCTTCCCCCAAAATATCCCCCCAAGCCCTTACACCCCCTTTCCTGGGGAGGCTTGAGAGTAATATCCTAACCAATTGGTTACAAAGTGATCAAAGACCCAAACCCTTGAGTCTTTGGACAATGGAAAAATCAGTCAGGTTCTTAAAAGAAGGATTTTATTAAAAAGAAAATGTAAAAGTCATCTCTGTAAAATCAGGATGGAAAATAACTTTACAGGGTAATCAGATTCAAAGAGCCCAGAGGAACCCCCTCTAGCCTTAGTTTCAAAGTTACAACAAAACAGGGATAAACTTCCCTCTAGCAAAGGTAAAATTCACAAGTTGAGAAAACAAAGATAAAGCTAACATGCCTTGCCTGGCTGTTACCTACAAGTTTGAAATATGAGATACTTGTTCAGAAAGATTTAGAGAACATAGATTGATGTCCGGTCCCTCTTAGTCCTAAGATCGAACACCACCAAAACAAAGAGCACAAACAAAAGCCTTGTGTCCCCCCCAAGATTTGAAAGTATCTTGTCCCCTTATTGGTCCTTTAGGTCAGGTGTTAGCCAGGTTACCTGAGCTTCTTAACCCTTTACAGGTAAAAGGATTTTGGTGCCTCTGGCCAGGAAGGATTTTATAGTATTGTATACAGGAGGGTTGTTACCCTTCCCTTTATAGTTATGACATCTACCTTTTTTGTATCATATAAACTGGGGTCTGATGCTGGAGTCTTTTAATTGACTTCAGTGAGATTTGCATCAGGCCCTTGTTGCACTATGTTGCAACAATGTTTTGTTGCAGGAAACTTGGATCCCGATTTTGGTCCATTACACAGGTGCTCATTTTCATGAAGTTGCAGCAGTTTAATTCTGGTGGAACTGAGAACGGAATTTGGCTCTCATTTTTTGCGTGCACTCTAGAAGCCAGTCAGAAAGTTTTCATAATAAAATGTTGTGTAATGCTATTGTATGGACGAGTAATTAAATAATGCGATAACATCTATAAGATCCCATTCTATATAACTGAGTAAGCATGCAGATTTCACTCAGTAATATATGAAAGAAGCTTATATAACTACAAAGGGTGTTTTCTCAGACTATATATGCATGCAGTAATTGCTCATTTATCACAGGACTAACTGCAAGACCTTTTGATAACTCTGTTCAACGGGAAATTAGTGTTACATGTAATCCCAAAAGTTCTCACTATACAACATATATTATCTTGCACAATAATAAGCACTCCATTACTAAGTGTACTTAGTACTTAATGTACTTATTGTGGGCCACCAGTATGCTTTATCATTCACTTTCATGATCTATTTCTGATCCTACAAAATATATCCCACGTTATATTTTCCCTGTGAAGAGCATACACCATGGGCAAGCCCACACATAGGGGAAAATAAAACCTTCACTTTATATACAAACAGATTATTAAGGAATCTAGAGAATGTATCTTGTTTCATTAGTACTTGACAGAGTGGTTTTCTAGGTCAATATGATTTTTAAAAGAAAGACTAATTGAGAAGAGCATTACATCTGGCTCTGAGTTTAGTAACTCCTATGAGTTAATAATTACACATTATATAGTGCATACATAATTAACGCGAATAGACCTTCTGTAAAGCCTGTTTAGGCACCATGATCATTGAATCTCAGTTAAGAATTGATTCTATTCAAATGTACCAACAGTATGAATCAGTACTTCAGTATGCAGTTAGCAGCAAACATACCTGAAGGAAAATATCTTTATTGGAACACTAGCATAGTCTTTATACCTTTCAGCATATATTACAGCTGTTTTAGACAGTTTCAGCATAATCCTGTGCTTTTTCAAACTGGATAGACATTTGCCTGTTAAAACTGGTGCCAGGTACGAGTGTTAAGATCCTTGTGTTAAATATTATTAATTCCCCTTGTCTTTGTTGTTGTGGGGGGAAATCCTGCTCCTGTGGAAGTCAGTAGGAGAGATCCCTTTGCCTTAATAAGGCCAGGACTTCACCCTTGTTCTTTGTTCTCACATATTTTAAATGGGCTCTTTGAGCAAAATTTTTAAAGGTGTTTAGGTGCCTAACTCCCATTGAGTTAGGCACCTAAATACCTTTAAAAACCTGTCCCTTTGTGTATAAATTCCTTATATTTTCATTTTCCAAGATTTCGGGAAGGAGAGGAATTCTCAGTTTGACTTATGCCAGTTAAAAAAACAGAATGGAACCATCATATTTTTTAAAACACCAAAATTAAGTAAGCACATACATAATAACTGTAACCCTGTTCTTTAATTCATTCTCCTTTCACATCCATTGTTACTTTCAATCATTGCAACGTGTCTAAAATCAGATGGCAAGTTCTTTGAGGCAGGGACAATGTTATGCATATTTAATTGTTCTGTAAAGAAGGTAGCTCATTTTGGGGCACTATAAAATAGTAACCATAAAAATAATCTTTCATTTCAAATACTTTAACATAGTGTGAAAGAAGGCAGTCTTCCTTTTTCAGAAAGATTGTATTTATTGCTTATCTGTGGCTTTTGTTTCGTTTTAAAAAATTGTTTTCTTTAGTAAGGGATATTAAAGTTCTTTTTATGTTTTTACGGACTACTTAGTCTTCCACTTCAAAACTGAGTAAGAATGGAAGGCAAGGCCTATATAAAAACTACAAGAATACAAGTTTTCTGGCATGAAGGACTTAAAGCATCATCTCTTGTCACTTTATATTAGGAGGCAGTTCCCACATATTGCAAAACGATATGTTACTTCGTTCCACAGATGAACAGGGCTGTTCCATATGATGAGAGGCAATCTGGCTTTCAGAATCACATTCTAGAGAAATGGTTCAAATCTTGCTCACTGTTGTACTGTTCAGAACATGATTTTGTGTATCTCTGTGAGCAGGAGTGAGGAGTCCCTTTGACATGAAAAGCACATTAAAGAACCATTTCATTCATACAACCTTGACACACAAACTAGTTCAATTTACACTTCTTGGATTTGCATCCCAAGCAATGTTAACAGCAATTACTTCACTCAATGAGCATGATCCAAAGTCCATTTACGTTAGTGGAAAAACTCACATTGACTTCATTGGGCTTTGGGAGGCCCAATTGTAGAACTGAATGAATACCTAAATACATTTCTTCACATAGTCATTACAAAACAACAACAACAACAAAGACCTACATTTACTTTACCTGACTCTCTTTTTATATTCATTTCTCAGGAATATTCTAAACTCAGCTTCAGGCAGGAATACTAACCAAAACTGCAAATTTTAAGTGAATCTTGGATAATAAAGCAAAACAAATTTTGAACTTGTAAGCACCAGAAAACTGATTCCAAGTTCCACTCATCCAGTTAGGGAACAGAAACAATATCATGTGATCAACATGTTCAGTCAAAACCAATCAGCACCCAGCTCAAGTTTTAAATACCTTCAGTAAGATACTCTTGAATAATATACAGATAAAGAATTATTCATATAAGTCATTAGGTCAATAATTTGGAAATTATTCACAAAAATCTATTTTAAAGAAAATAATACACAACTTTCAGGCAATTTGACCAGAAAAAAATTCTAAATTAGTTGCTCAGCTCTACTAAATATATTCTTGATAGGTAAGCTTAAATAAGGCTGTAAATCTTCCTTTGTAAATATGAAATGAACTAGTGGGGAAAAGAATTAGTTGTAGTGGATGGCCAAATTATGAAGCATCTATTGATTTTCAAAAGGAGTGTTATTCTGTTAAGAAATGTCAAAGGCCTATGGAGTTACTTCATTTTTATGTATTAATTGATTATAAGGATGATTGCTTTGTAAGGAAATTAAAGTTTATTTTAAATATAAAATACTTACTTATAAAATAACTTTTTAAGAGGTAACGCCCCAGTTAAGTTACCCATTAATTAATTGGTAACTCCTTTGCATTTTTGCCTCAGGCTGTTACACTCATAGATGTTACACCCTAAATCTACCCAAGAAACTGTCTCCTCTTGTTTTAAAAAGGGAAGTCAGTAAATATTCTTGGGTTGGGCTCTAAGAGATGGTGTCATTGTCATGTGCAAAGAGCCTGCATTACGTCTTATGGAATTATAATGCTGACAGACGCCCGGTCATTGGGATCAAACCTGGGAGCTCTGAAACTCAGTGTATGAGCTTCTACTCCATAAGCTAAAAGCCACGTGGGTCTTAGCCAAGGCTGTAGCAGATTCATCAATCTCTAGCTAGGCTAGGTGTCACCAGAGGGGGACAGAGCGCCACACTAAGCAGGCCTGGGTTACACAATGCGTTTGGATTCACCAGCTGAGTGAAGAAAATGCTTGTGTTCCATCCTCTTCTAACATGCGGATTCAGTGATACAATGCAACATGCTCATTGTTATCCAGCTGGATGTTTACGATAAAATCTCTGTTTCATAGCTAATCTTAAATCATATTATATGTTAAAATCATGGAATGTTTATCACGTCTTGATGTAGAGGAAATTTGAAATGGATCGCCTCAATATTTGCTGATTGCTATGAGTAAAAATTACTACTTCTTCAAAAGAGCCGAATATCTCAGTTGTGGGGCTTATTTTCCCAAACAGTGATGGCTTTCAGCCAGGTCCACACAAGGACTTAGACACCTAAAGGCCAGATTTGGGCACCTAGGTCCCATTTTTAGACACCACTGCAATGCACAAAACCCCCTCTTGGCTGCCACTTAACCCTGTTGGTGCCTAAACTCACTCAGGACCTAATATTTGGCTATAAATCCTCTACGTGCCTATGTTTCTGCCTCTGGGCATGTACACTGCTACCTCTGCAGACACCTGGATACCTATCTTGCATCTAAGCCCCAGTACAATCCTCAAATCAGGGAAAGATAGATGTTGCCTTGCATGTAAGGCCCAGTCCAGTAAGTGCGCTCAGAGAATACCATACAAAATAGCAAGAAGACATCCCTTTGTGGACCTGGGCCTTTATGTCATTTTGAAAATAAGTGCTTCTTAAACTTTTCCATATTGTTGGCCACATTTCAGTAGGGTGATTGTCTTGTGGGCCATCTATCTGCCATTCATGATCATATAGCATCTCTGTGGTAATGGCTTTCATTTAAAAGTAATATTAGGAAAGCATTTAATTGTTTCAGCTGCTTTTTAATGCAGTCTATCAGGTGGAAACCAGGAGGATGAGTTGGCCCAACTCAGGATAGTATTTAAACACGTGCTTAACCCTCTTTATTTCGGAAACCCTTCAGGAACTGCAAATTACTTCACTTAGGAAGGAAAAATCAAATGCTTAACTATAGAATGGGAATAACTGGCTAGGCAATAGTACTGCTGAAAAGGATCTGGGGGTTATAGTGGATCACAAATTGAATATGAGTCAACATTATAATGCAGTTGTGAAAAGGCATTTTGGGATGAACTAACAGGGTTGTCAGATGTAAGATACAGGAGGTAATTGTCCAGCTCTACTCAGCACTGCTGAGGCCTCAGCTGTAGTACTGTGTCCAGTTCTGAGTGCCAAACTTTAGGGAAGATTTGGACAAATGGGAGAGAGTCCAGAGACAGGCAGCAAGTATTATCAAAAGGTTAGAAAACCTGACTTATGAGGAAAGGTTAAAAAATCTGGGCATGCTCAGTCTTGAGAAATGAAGATTGAGGGAGGACCTGATAACAGTCTTTAAATATGTTAAGGGCTGTTATAAAAAGGAAGGTGATCAATTGTTCTCCATGTCCACTGAAAGGAGGACAAGAAGTAATGGACTTAATATGCAGCAAGGGAGATTTAGGTTAGATATTAGGGAAAGCTTTCTAACAATAAGGGCAGTTAAGATCTGGAATAGGCTTCCAAGGGAGATTGTAGAATCCCCACCATTGGCGGTTTTTAAGAACAGGTTGGACAAACACCTGTCAAGGTCTAGGTTTACTTGGTCCTGTCACAGTGCTGGGGGCTGGACTTGATGACCTCTCGACGTCCTTTCTAGCCATACAGTCTCATAAGTCTATGTGCTTAACTTTAAGGATATATTTAAGTATCATTGAGACACAAGCAATTTGCCAAAAGCCATGGAGGGAGTTAGTGTTGGAGAGAACAGAATTCAGCAGATCTTCACCTCAGGCTTGTTTGCTCACAACTAGGCTCTCAGGGCCAGAGCCTCAGCTGTGGTGAAGAGCCTGGTTCTACCCAAGAGTATGTGTATACTGCAATTATGGGGTGTGAGTGCAGCTTGTGTAGACATACACAAATTAGCTTTAATCTAGCTAGTTTGGGTAGAAGAGCCATAAAGCCACAGCAGCATAGCTAGTCGCTTAGGTTCCAAGTGGGCTTGTACAGCCCATGCTACCACAGCTTCATTGCTCCAGTACCTGAGCCAGCTCAGTTAAAGCCCGGTTATGTCTACTTGAGTTTCAGTCAGACCCCATGATTAAGGTTTAGACATACCCTGTGTCAACAGAGCCATGCTGATTTACACCAGCAGAGGAGCTGGCTTTCTCAGACTCATTTTAGGCACCCGAGTATGAAATTTTGGCCTGTATGGTTTATAAAAAATCCACCGAGGCAGTTAAAGTCAGACCCTTGCTTAATCCATTATGCCTCTGGTGGGCCAAGCTGCTAGCTCAGTTGCAGACAGCTGGTTGGTAGGAAATGGTTATGGCCTTGTGCGATCAGCAGTAGCCAAGGCAGCACTGCACTTTATTGCTGTGAACTGCTCTGTGGTCTTCATCCAAAATCAAGGTATCAATGGCTATAGTTTTAAAGGGGGCCACAGTCCTCTCCTGGGCGACTAGGAGGTTGCTATGAATAACTAATGTCCTTTAGGGAAAACTGGTGAAACTTTCACTCCTAGCGATTAGTTTGCAGCAGTTACAGCTCAAGGCTCTCATTATGAGGAAAAGGCTTAGAAACATACTAATAAAAAAAACAAAGCTGAGGTGTTCTCCTGTACATTTCTAGGTTCCTGAAATTGGGAGACAGGAGAAGGGAGAAAGGCCATGAACTCCATAGGCTTGCAAAGGCCAATTCCAACCTAATTCCCACAATGTATGAAACACACAAGAAGAAGAAACAGTTGATTTAAAGCTTATGAATCTGTGTGAGGCATGTTTGGATGAAATGCTGAATATGACAAAGGGAAACATCTGCTTTGAATTGTAATACACAAGAACGAATCACAAGGTCAAACCATGAGATTTCCATACAGGAATTGTTCAGTGGAGTATTACACTGCTTGTCATGCCTTCCACAAGTAATAAAACAAAATGGTTTGTATAGCTAATACCATCCACATAAAACATGTGCTCTGTGCAGCCTGGCATGCGTCCTTTCCCAATTACCTCCCTTTACCGCATTTATCACCCCCACACCCATTCTAATAAGATTTTTAACAGTGAAATGAAAAAGGACAAAAGTATGAACTCGTTAGAGGAATTAGGAAATGTTGTTATCAATTTAAACCAGAAAAAATGTATTTTCCCTGTCTGCAATACATATTTAATTTTTCTCAAGAATAGAGAAGAGCAAAGAGACATGACACGTTGGAGTCTGTTGCTTTTGGAAAGTACTTTCAAGTAGGTTAAATCTCATATGATTTGGCAGAATCATTTACTTTTTTCTTTACTTAGTGGGGAAGGGAAGGATTTAAACACTCTAGGTGTATAAAACTCACAATAGGCTACAGAAAGTAGGTTAGAGCAACACTGGGATTGCAAGATTTCATCCACCTTCTTTTTCCAATTAATTTTCCAAGCTTTTCAATACCAGTTGCTGCCTTGTAAATTCTTGTTCAAACTCTTGTTAGTTCTTCATGCCCCCTGCATTATATAACTTTCTCATCTACTCCTACATACTGGGCTTGAGATTCTGATTTCATTTAAATTAATTTTATGTCAAGGTAACTGCAGCATATTTTAATATTAATAGTTTGCATTTATATAGCACTTTCCATTCCATGCAAAGATCTCAACATGCTATACAATTACTAGTGTATTCAAACTCCCCAAACTCCTGTATTATATTATCACCCCCATTTTACAAATGGGAAAACTGAGGCACAAAGGTTAAGAACCAACTATTTCCACATTGGTGCTTTACTATAGACACCCAAAGTTGAACACTTTGGCCTTAAGTGACTTGCCCACAGTGTCAGAGGAAAGCTGACACAGAGCTGTGATGACAATCCAGATCTCCAGACTCCCAAGTCTGTGATTTAGCCACAAGATCATATTTAAAGAAAAGCAAACAGGAAATTCTATCATCGTGCTCTTTATTAGAACAGCAGCTAGACATCTAATCCATCTATCGATCTATCTATCCTCAAACTTTTTTCACTGTAGTTTTAAAGCTTTCACAAACAATATAAGTGTGCATAACACTTGACACTTTCATCTACAAAACAGTTCAGACATAAGAACCAAGCATTTCAAATACGACTAATGATTTGGGTGTGGGGGGGGAGGATTCAATTTGAGATACTTGAAGCACAGGCACTGGCTTCCTCCAGGCCCTAGGGGTGCTCAGCTCCCAAGTCTGCCCCAGGGCCCACCCCCGCCCTGCCTTTTACCACCCCCACTCCTCCCTCACCCCTCTAGCGCCTCCTGCATGCCGCGGAACTGCTGATCGCAGCAGGTGGAAGGCACTGGGAGGGAGGAGAGGAGCTGGCTGCCAGAGGGTATTAAGCACCCACTAATTTTTTTCCATGGGTGCTCCAGCCCTGGAGCACCCATAGAGTCAGCACCTATGACTTGAAGGGGTCGGTGTTCAGCACTTTCTGAAAATTGAATGTCTTTAAGGAGTCTCAAGTTGGCACCCAAACAATGAGGCATCCAAAAACCTTGGCCTAAAACACTAAGAGTAAGTCATATCTAAATTGTAGATGGGGTGCATGGGATAAAGCATCAGAATGACTTTTCTAAGGGGGAAGTTAATGTCAGATCTGAGAGTAGAATGTAGTTCACTGCCTTCCAGGCCTGTGCTTAGATCACTCTTATTTTCAATACTTAAACAATATGGTTGTTCAAAATAAAGTAACCATGAAGGGCTGCATTCCATAGAGATTCAGGTCCTCAGGTGTTAAGATGCAGAACTTTATCTGATTTCCACAGCTTTGTACCTGAATAGATGTAAGAAACTATTATTATTATTATTAATTGTCTGCTGACTGTGCTCTTGGCATGTGCAGACATAAATATGATCCCTGCCTCAAGGATCGTTCACACACATACAAACAGTTCAGACATGTATAGAATGGGGGGATGAATGTGAGGGGGATTAGGAGATATTGTTTTTAAGGTTTTCTGGAAGAAGTGTGCTCTGAGGGGTTACCTGAAGGAGGAAAAGGAAGCCATTTGGTGCATAAGAAAGGGGAGGCTTCCGTGTATAAAAGCCAGGAGGGAAGCAGGAGTCAAGATGAATACAAGGCAAATAACACTAATGGAGCAGGATATAAAACTTAACTCCTGACTGATTATGGTAATTAAAGAGCTCATGGCACTTTTCAAAAGGCAAGAGTTAGAATGTTAATCTTGTTGTCCTGCCCTGTTCTGATTTGGCTAGTTGCAGGCTCCTGTAATTTCAGTTACTACACATTGAAATGAACCAGTCAGCTCATTATGGGCACTCCGTTAATTCCCATGGCAACATTCAGCCAACCGAGGGGTCCAGAATCCCTTCAACTCAGGAAAAGGACTTACCGCCATAGGTCAGAGGGAGCGAAAGGCCATGTGGTGGTTGGCGCAGCGGGCAGGAATGGTAGCCTGGCTGGGAGCTGGTTGCAGAGAGAAAGCTGAGTAGCTTGGGTGCCAGGACTGAAAGGCTGAGAACCAGATTAAGAAATGGCTCATTGCTGGCAAAGGGGTTAGTAGCAATCACAACAGGTGGTTACATGGGAACATCCTGCACACAGGGCAGTCAGGTCTGAGCTAGAAAGGCAAAAGGACTGGGCTCTGGCTGAGGGAGCTGCAGGCCAGTGTGTGACTGCCTGCAGGAGAGCAGTGGCCTGGAGTGAGTAATTTTGGCACCAGGCTGTAGAGGCCCCACCTCCTTACCTTACTCAAAGGTATCGGGGCTGAATTAGGGACTGTTTGTTTATCTTGTCTACACATAAGAGCTGTACTGCTGTAATTATACCAGTATAGTTAAATCAGTACAACCCCCTTAGGGTGAATGCAGTTCTGCTGGTATAAATGTGCATTTAGCTATTCCCCTATATCCCTTTATACTGGTACAAGTGCATCTACACTAGGGCTTATGCTGGGATAAATATAGCAGTAGAAAAACCACTACCCTAACTGATATAGTTATACTGGTGTGGAAACTAGTCCGTAAAGCAATAATTAATTGCACCATTTATTGCTGGCAGCCCTAGTAAAGCCTTAGTCACTGTTTGTCAGGTTCTGTATTTATGGGAAAACATCAAGGGCTAGAGATTGAAGGGCCCACTGCTTGGAACTCCTGCAGCACTTGCCTCTGAGCATGTAGTTCACCCAGCACACTACCAGCCATCTACGAGGACGGAATACCACAGACACCACTCACAGCGGCTCCCTGCAGCGGGGTTGGTTACAATACATCTTCATTTCCTGTCCTGAACTCCTATGTAATGTTGTACAGCGTTAAACAGCTGGCACATTCCATCCTAGAGGTGGCTGTATTTCAGCAATGGGTGAAATAATTCCTTTATTTAGTATAAAGTGCCTTCGGATTTGGTGGGATGAAAGGTGTAAGGTATTAATATTGTTCTCTTTTGCCTTTGCCATCCACACTCATGTAATGTAGCTCTTGTTATGACAGTTAACCCTTTTTGACCCAAGCAGTTAGACAAAATTCAGGGTCCTACAGGTTGCTTCGATTACGAGGAGAAATTGGTGATGGCACCAGGCATCTTTGATACAGTTCTGTGTATTTACAAAGAATGTACAAAATACTGTTTCCCGGAACATAGGAGGAATCAAACAGGAGGAGACTGTTTCTTTGCTCACAGTTCCAAGCTCCTTTCCAGCCAGCACTTAGCCCAAAAGCTCTCTTTCTCTAGCCTTTCCTCAAAGCCTCATTCCAGACCCAGTGCTGCTTTTGGGTGTGTCCTTGGTTCTCTGCTGCTTTTCTCTCCCCGTCTCTGGTGTTTCTGCTGCTTCTCTCTCTCTCTCTCTCACACACACACACACACACACACACACACACACACACACACACACACACACACACACACACACACACACACACACACACACCCCCTACCTACCTCTCTCCTAAAATAATACTCAGTGAAACCCCTTCACCCACCCATGCCTTTCGTGTGCCTTTGTTTTGGGTGGTGATATGTGCCTGTGTTATGAGTGGAGGCTTTCTGGTTCCATAAAAAAGCTTAATTATTTCTTACATTTTTTTCAAATGAGGGCTGGATGTTACACCCAGCAGTTTCAATGAGGTTTAACCCAACCGATAACAAAACCAAGAGGGCTCTAAGGAGCAGGAAATTCTTATGACATAACAAGGATGAGCACTCTCTTGAGTGGAACAGTAGAAAGCTAGTTGCCATGGCAGCTGTGAATCACCTTAAGCCATAGTCACTTTAAAAAGTTAAAAATGACAACAAGTGTCCTTCATTGTTACCCAGGTACTTATAGAAATAGGACAGCTGCAATGAACTCTGTTGACCATCTGTGGGTGTCCACTGGGGAATTACTTTTGCCTTTAGTTAAAGTAACATACTACAGAGTGAATTGTTTTTTGGCTCTTCTCTGTTGAGAGGAAATTCACATGTAGGAAGGAGAGTTCAGTGGCATAGCCAAGATTTACAGTCTCTTTTGTGTCTTCCTGAGCCTTGTGTAGCATAGAAGGCCCGAGGCCTTTTCTGGCATAAAGAGTCTAAAATATGTAAAGACCGTGTATGTGACGGTAGCTTCTGGGAATGGTTTCAGCACTTTGTATTTTCTACTTTTTTTGTGCTTGTTCATCAAAGGGTAAACATTTCAAGCTAAATTATTCAGAAGGGATTTAGGACGTGTTTTCCTAAAGTTCTGCTGAATACAAATGTGAAGAGAGAGAAAAATATATCAAGTGTCCTGCTTTGTTTGTGTGTTTGTGTTCACTGGTTAAATTGGGATTTTTGAGGAAGGGGATTGTGTAGCTGTATATAGTAGCTCACCGCCCCCTGAGCCAGAACAGAATTTTCCCAGGAGGCCACGGCTGCTTTGGTTTGGGAGAGGCTACATCATAAATGGGAAAAGAAAATGATGGGCAGGATCTGGGGCCACATTAGAATCACTGGTGGTTCCATTACTAAGCCTGGTAGAGTGGGAGTGTTTCATCAACAAGGGTGGTGCAAAAAGTAATGTTTACAATATGGTAGTAAGAAAAAAAGTGGTGTAGCTGGGAAATAACTTACCAGCATCACAACACAGACTGAAATGTTAGTAGTAAACACTCCTTTGAAAGAAATCTTCCCTAGAAGTGACTCCCAGGGAAATTGCTCCTGGAAATTTATTTTTATTGGGTCTTTTTAATGGTGTGATTTAAATCTAAAAGGATACTACCAAGTGCTAGAATTCTCTATGCTTCTGTGTGCACAGTCCCCCCCGCCTCTGCCCCCAAACACACATATACACACACAAATAGAAAAACATCTCTACTTCCCGGCACTGTGAAAAGTAGGAGAAACCCCAGGAAAGACTCCTGAACCCATAGGAGTAGATAGCAGATCCAATGTACCAGGCCTGCTAAGCCCCACTAATGAGATGCTGGGAGTTCCATGTTCCTGAAAGGTTACCTCCTACAGTGCTACAAAGATAGTCACTTCCCACTGCCAGCACTCCAGGGATGGGCTCCTGAAGGGTGAAGCCTTCCCTGGTTTCTTCCAGGGGACCAGCTATTTCTTCCTGCCTGTTTCACAGCATTATAAAGGTTCAGAATTTAAAATATGCGAGGTCTACAAGGTTGCCCATTACTAAGGGAGGTGAATGGGAAAGGTGTAGATTCTCCTCTTTCTAGCTCAGAAAGGGAGCAAGAAAATTATGGGATTCTTGTGACTCTGCACAGGGGCATAAAGAGAATAAGTTTCTTAGGTCTGGGCATGCAGGGCTAAATGAATGCTATATACCACTCCTCCCCTAAAGCAGGTGGGCAGGAAAAGAGCGGAGCCTGGGCTCCATTTCCCCACTGCGTGCTAACATAACTGAGCCAGGGCAGGGGGCTATAAACCAGCAGCAAATTATGAACTCTCTGGGATGTTCCGGGGCTACCATCTTTTATAATTGACTGTGTAGTAAATAGTGACATAATCTGTCCTTAGGGGTTTATGGGAAGAGCTGGATCAGTTTGCTGCACTATTCTGACACAGTTTAACTTCTAATTTTGTTTCCCTCAACTGTCGGGTTAGCTTAGGCCCCAGTTCAGCAAGGCACTTCAGAACGTGCCTAAATTTAAGCAGATGAGTAGCCCTATTGACTTCAATGGAGCTACTCATTAGAGCTGACTGGAAGACGACAATTCTGTTTTGTGGCAGCTGTTGAACGTTTGACATTTATTTTTGTTCCACACTGCAACAAAACCAAAAGCTTTTGAACATTTTCATGAAAACAGAATTGTGGCAGAATGTCTGGTTTTGGATCAGAAGTAATGGTGAGTGGCTCTATTCATACATCCTGCTGATTAGGGCACTCTAGTAGGATGAGGGAAACCCTGGTTCAAGTCCATGTTCTGTAATGAAAATCTCGGCTTTGAAACAGGCAGAGCATGAATTTGAACTACTGTTTTCAACATTTGGGACCAGTGTGCTAACCACAAGGCTACAGAGCATAGCTGCTGGAGCTAGGGATGCTGCAGCACTCCTTGGTGTGAAGTGGATTCCATTAGCTACAGGGTTTACAGTTTGGTTCAATGGCTCTCAGCATTCCCACTATACAAATTGTTCCAGCACCTCTGCTACAGAGAGTGTCTCGCTAAAGCTTCTTGACAAATACTTTGTGGGGAAACTGATTCATCTCTCTGAAATGCTTCTGCAAAATCTCTTCTAGTCAAAAAAGTTCTGATCAGCTGTACTGCTCGTGCTTAAAGTTAGGCACATGCTTAAATATCTTGCTAAATTGGGACGTTTAAAATTAAAATGTCATAACTTTCTCTCAATGTATGACTAAGTGAAAAATTGTAATTACACATTAACAAACAGTTTTCATCTGTGAGACAAAGTGGCTGAGGTAATATCTTTTATTAGTCCAACTACTGTTGGTGAGAGACAAACTTTTGAGATTACTTAGAGCTCTTCTTTGGGAAGCTTGAAAGCTTGTCTCTCTGACCAAGAGAAGCTGGGCCAATAACAGATATTGCCTCACCCACCTTGTCTCTGATATCCAGAGACCAAACACAGGTACAAGAAGACTGCAAAAAACTTTTCATCAGTGACAATCATACTTAAATCCTTGCGTGGTGTCTCAGGTCTACTCCGAAAGCATTCTAGCAGCTATTCCCTCAAGTATGAGCTACCTCCCTATGGGTGTTTTAGCATGTCCATATTGTGGAAGTAGGGAAAGAATTAACAAGGATTTGAAGGGGATTTTAATGCATGTCAGTCAGTTGGCAAGAGTTAGGCCAGCTGTAACCCTAATGACGTGAGACTTGTAGAAGCGAGGATGGTGTGAGGCGAGAGGGAAAGAACTGTGTAAGAAGTTATTACGACCTTGCAACTGATAACCAAATATGTAGACTAGTGTCTCCTAGAAGTGAGAAAAATAAGATAGCAGGATGGCTTATGTATAAACAAAAAGCAGTTGTTGCTCATTATTGTCTGTATTATTGCTAGTTATTGTCTGTAACAAAGGTATAAATGCTTGCTGTAATTGTTTACCAGTTGAGAGACCTGTCCGGGACTGGGGCAACCCTGTGTCCTAGGGCACTCCCTCCCTCTATTGTCATTACTAGAGAAAGAATAAAGTATTTGATTTTGCTGCACCCAAAGAAAAAGCGAGAACTGAGTTTTTCTCCGACAATATATAGGACCATCTTCTGCTCCCATTTATACCTCATTGAAATCATCCATTGAACCCAGTTGATAATTCAGGTGTGTACAGATCTGGGGTTTTGGTTTAGGCATTAATACAGACAAACAGTCTAACAAGAGGCAATGTTTCCCACAAGATTCCTCATTGAAGTCAATGGGGTTCCAAATTACAAGAGCAGAATATAGGCCATTTACTGTAAATAGATATTTTTATTGTAATAAGCAGAGCTTGGGATATCTCAGAGCTTTGGGCCTGGGTACTACGGTGCCTGGAACATACAAGATATAGACAATGGATAGACCTCTTTTTACTTTCTCAATATAAAATTGGATTTATTGTTTGTTCACTACTTTTTCCTCCAGCTTACAGTCATTCAAAAGTGTATGTTACAAAGAAATGTGCTCTTGTGAAAACAGGTTTCTTTTCATAGCTATAGAAAAAGCACTCTTTTTCATCTCAGATCTTAACTTGTAATCACAGAACACTGGTTTCTTGTAATTTAAACAGATGTGTCCAAATTACACCCAACATACAGTGTGGTGATGTATCACAATGCAACATGCAGTAGGTAACATAATAAACAATATTTTAACATTTGTGATAGCTGGTGTTATAAAAGCAAGAAACTAATTTTTTTTAAGTAAAGGGGCCAGTTTTGAGAATTCCTTTTTAACATTTGGGTTAAGTAATTTGTACTTGTATTTCACTCTTCTGTTGCCAATTCTGTAAATTATTTAAGCAAAACATTTTAAAAGAGGGGGTAATATAATTTGTACTTGTATTTCTCTATGAAATTTGTATTCTCTATGAAATACAAGCAGATCTTATAATAAATTACAGTCCCAAATGCCTGCGAGGAAGAACTGTTCACTCCTACCTAACATGAGATGTTCTTATGTCCATCATTCAAATTGAGATGAAAAGATATTTACATGATGTAGAAATCTATTTTTGCTAGACAATTAAATGTCTTTATTATGACTGCTAGGTTCTTCCAAAAGTTGACAATACTATAGCAGAAGCAGAAGCGGACAATTTATGGGAAGGAAGCCATATAATACTCAATAGCTCTTGGCATTCCCAAATTCTTTATCAAGCTTATATCTCACTCTAATAGGAAACATAAAACAAAATGTATAAGAGAAGGGCACATTTCATTACAAAGAACTGAGCGGGGCTGTGCTGGGTATTCAGTGCCTTGTTAACACGATGTTAAAATAGAAACATCAACAGTAAATTTTCATTACATGTCAGTAATATCAAACATTTCCGCTTGGGATGAACTGAGATCAGATGGCACAGAACTATCAAAAGGAGAACCCCCTGAAGTGCTTTTCTGATATTTTGGGTTTGTACTCGTGCATTCTTCTGTTGCCAGCTCTATACATTTTTTAAGCAGAACATTTTAAAAAAGGAGGTGGCATCGAAAACCAGGTACACTGTGTAGTGAAATGAAGAGCCACTATTGCCACTCTAGATCACTCAGTCAATTTGTATTCTGTAATGCCGTTGATGGAAGCATCTCATATATTGTCAATAATGATAACAAACAAAAACTAGATTTCGAACAGAATAAAAGTGAGTAAAAAGGAAATTAATGAGTGAAACCACAGTCTTGTTTTTAAGAGAGTTCAAGGACACTTCTAAGACCCAAGAGTAGGTAATTCCATAGATGGGAAACACAGCAAGTGAAAAGACTCAGCATGAAATAAGAGACTAAGTGTAAGGTACTTTTAAAGATCCTGTTTAGGCAGAAGAGATTTCTCAAGGACAAACATTATCAGCAAATTACTCAAACAACCTGGATAATGACAATGCAATTGATAAAACGTTAAATCAATATGTTGTCAAACCAGTAGTGAGTCAGGTTAGTTCATAAACTTAAAGGATGTTTTTTGCAAACAGAATCTAAATTGCATTCACAATATATGTGCATGCCAGTAGGTAATTGTACACAGAATAAGTGTGTGCTCACTGAAACTAGGTAATTGTGAATACAAAAAAAAATCACCTCTTTGTATCTGTGCATTGCATGGGAGCTAGGTAGGCCCCTTCTATTTAAAAATGTGGCCCAAAGGAAAGAGCTTGGATACTGTGTATTGCTAATAACTGAAAAAGGTGCACTGAAGCTTGCATAACTAACTGTAGCAGAAGGAGTCACACAGATGCCTGCAAGCAACTGACAACAACAAATGAGAACAATGAACTGTGAAAAATAGTTCAAAGTTCTCTTTCTAAATGCCTGGTTTTTGGTATCCTGATGCAAGTATAGCTGCAGTGACCAGGATAACAGGATTGCTCTACTGATGCAAAATTACAAGGCCAAATTCTGTCCTTCCTTATACAGAGCAATAAGCTTTCATAAACCCCTGATTCAGCAAAGCACTTAAAATGTACTTAATTTAAGCACATGCTTAAGTGCCTTGCTGAATCAGGGCCTAAATACGGGCAGAATTTGTATTTTAATTCTGGAAACCTTGTCTATTTTTTAACTGAGTTAATGCAGTTTCAAATACTTACCCCTGCACCTGAGTCCCTATGCCAATATTTTTGCTTTTAAAGCCACATTTCGTCATTTATTTATTTTTCAAAATCTGTTCCTCTGTTCTGTTGCTGGGAGAGAAGACATTCCAACCACAGAGAAAAAGACTGACTGAGGGCCAGATTGAGAACCTCTTATTCACAGTGATGAGCAGTTACTCATCCAAGTAGTCCCACTGTTTGCTGGGGAATAACCGCTCATCAGTGAAAGAGAGTCACAATCAGGCCCTAACTGATTAGATGGGAATACAGTGAAACTGACTATGCACAAAGTACCATCAACTGCACAAGTAAATAAACTGAAAAACAGAGAAAAGTCTGAGTTCTTTAAAAAGTTTCCGTTATGATAATCTTAGGTAATACTTGAAATGATAGGACATGCTGATAGGAATCAGTTTAAGATTCACTTATGTCTGAAAATCTGTATCACTTTAATCAAATATATATATCTTTTTCAATTTAAACTTGTTTAAATTGATTTTCTTATTGCAGTTACTCATGCTCTGTAGCCAGAGTCAAGGGTACATATAATGCCTGGTTTTCAAACCTAAGTGAAATTTAGACTTTGCTCCTTACCCAGTTATTTATCTATCACCAACAGTGTATTGTTAGCCCAAAATTTGTTGGGCATAATAGATCCACAGGCATTAAAATCCCCAGAATTATAAATCATTCAAATTCAATTAATTCAAATATGAAGTTGATTGATGTTTTTGTGTACAATGGTGTGGCAGTAAAACAAATAGAGCTACAAAGTTTGTCTCTATTTGAACTTTCCCAAAGTTTGAAGGTGTTCAGATGAGATGCAAGTTGGTTTGCCCTCATAGGGTACGTCTATACTGCAATTAGACACCCATGGCTGGTCTGTGCCAACTGATTCAGGCAAAGGGGCTGTTGAATTGTGGTGTAGCTCAAGCACTGTGAACCCAAGTCCGCTGTCTGGTGCCAGCTGTGGATTTTTAGCTGCAGTGTAGACATACATACTTAGAAAGATGAGATGTAACTTGGCTGAGTCACATGGATATATTGTTAAGTGTACTTTAATTGCTCTGTCACATGGCATGAGTCAGGTTTAAAAAGCTTTTGTCTACATTATGTGACAGAAGTCAGTTTTCATTAACTTCAGTGGTTACTTTTACAAGGGCCAGCTACCAAGATTGCACCTGGACTTCCCAAAGTATGAGATGTTGGAATCTATACTTTGTTTTATGCCCAATTCTACAGACAAGATAGGAATATGTTGGTGACTGCTGCATCTCATTTGAGAAATGTGGGATTATTGTTGGTCCACACACCCCACTGGGGACAGGGACATTGTTGCTCTCTAAAGTAAACATTTATGGCATTGCTTCAAGAATTTAATTCTAAACACATTCATATGGCACCAGGATGTCAAGACGAGGCTCTTGGCCAACAAATCATCAGGCCAAATAATCACAGAGTAAACCTGGAAGCAAGAGGGTATAACCATATAACCACCAGTTCTCACACACAACATTCACTGCATATATAGGATACGAGGCTGGGGTATCAGAGGAGGAAGTAAATGATATATTCTTTGTTTCTGCAAAGGTCTACAACAATTTATTACACTAACAGTGAAGACGGTAGAATATACCTAGGACAAAGCAGATCTATACTAAAAACAAGAGACTTGAGAACAAAGCCTTCTGGGATACTTGCAACAGTGGATTGAGTGCAAAAATTGGCACCTCACTGAACACAAATTCCTTGCAACTGGATAGGTCAAGAGATACACTTTAACCTCAAAGCCATTTATTCAAATCCAGGTCATCATAAAAAATATTGCCATCTGATGACTGATGGCCTTTGTGATTTATGGGCTCAGTCCAGTTGCCAGTACATAAGTAAATTCCAGCAAAACCCAACATCACAATGGGCACTAGTTAACTCCCTTGTTTGTAGGCTTGGAGGAGATGCCAAGGAATGAATGAGTAGAGAGACCGGTCACTAAATTAGTTGCTCATGCTGGCAGGTGGATTGTGGGCCACACATGAAGCACATTGACTGTGCAACATGGAGAAGTGTCCACAGACACTGCCACACTGTATCTTCTCAGTAGATAAATATATGCCTTCAATCTCAAGGGTTGTCAGTCTGGTACTATTCACCAGCAATCAATTCACATAAAACTCAGTAAATGAGTAGGAGCTGTACCAAGAGAGAACAGCGTCAAGAGACTCAAGGAGAAATGATGGATCATTTCCGTCAAAAATGTGTGTGGTGTCTGGAAGGACACTTGCAGATGGAACCCAAGGATCAGGATTATGCAACAAGGGACAGAGACTCAAGGAGACACTTTGCAGTTCCACCTTGAATTTTTCTATGAAAATAGAAGGCAGGTTTTGCTGGTGAAAATTGTGGGGTTTACCATGAAAAGCTGTGGCTTGCTGCCAGGAAATGTTGGGGAAACAAGGTAGGTGAGATAACATCTTTTATTGGACCAACTTTTGTTGGTGAGGAAGACAAGCTTTTGAGCTTACACAGAGCTCCTCAGGTCTGGGAAATGTACCCAGAAATGTTGACATTCCAGGGGGCTGGGAGGGAGAAGAAAGGGTGGGAAGCCCCATTAATTTGCATGGTGTTTTTCAGAAATAAGAAGGCATTATCCCTGCAATGAGGGCTTTGTAAACTAAGAACTGATCTTGTTTTCAGGTCTTAAAAGGAGACAAACATCAAAATGCCGGTAGCCCTCAAAGAAAGTGGTAGAGAAGAGAGGGACAAGGACTAAATCAATAAATAAAATCTGTGAGTCATAGCATATTGTTCTTGAAGCTCTGATATTTTTGCTGGAATCAGCAATGACTTTAGGCCCGGACTGGATAGATGGTTGCTTGGGATTTTCAGGAGGCCAGTGGGGGTCAGATTAATTTCTGTGCTTAATTGTTGTTGAGGGGACACTGTGGGCAGGTTCTGCACCTACTGCTCAACTTGTACCTCTGCTACACTGGCCTGTGGGCCCTTGCAATAGTGATGGCACATGCCAACCCCTCTCTAGGCTCTGCAGAACATCCAAAAGCTGGCTCCATGGCTCCTGCCAAGGGCCTCTAGTACCTTCAATATCCCCTGCTGGGGGCGTTATTCAGCCCTTTGATGCAGCAACAGGAAGAAACAGAAGGTCAAGCACCCTCGAGGACTAGGAGGAAATTGATAAAAAGATACTAAAATCTTCTAGGGGGAGAATCTTTTGATGTCAGTACAAATCTGAGACAAGGATACAGTGATGTAAGAGAGTTAGCAGGAGGATTAATAATGAAAAAGGCAAGAAAAAGAACAGACAACTTAACTGGGAAGTGCTCAATGATACATTTCTCAGGGGAAGAACTGGAGGAGAAAGATGTTTTGAAAAGGACAGCAACCTTCCCATACTGACTAGTCAGGTCTGGGGAAAAAATATGATATTCTTGTTCTAAAACATGTTGTCTAATAGTAAGAGCCTCTTCATTTTATAACAGTAGGAAATAATTGGAAACATATGAAGTAATTGCTACTGTGTCCCCGCTCTCTCAGAGGCTGCAGTTCAGCAAAGTATTTAAGCAGATGCCTAAGTCCATCACTATTTAGCAAAGTGCCTAAGCCAGCAGTTCTCAAACTGTGGTTCGGGACCCCAAAGTAGGTTGGGACCTCATTTTAATGGGGTCACCAAGGCTGGCTTAGACTTTCTGGGGCCCAGGGCTGAAGCCCGAGCCCCACTGCCCAGGGCCGAAGCTGAAGCCCATGGGCTTCAGCCCTGGGCAGAGGGGCTCAGGTTACAGGCCTCCTGCCCGGGCTGAAGCCTTTGGGCTTTGGCTTTGCCCCGTTCCCCCCTCACCCCCACCCCCCGGCTGGGGTGGTGGGGCTTGGGTGGGCTCAGGCTTCAGTCCTCCTTCCTGGGGGTCGTATAATAATTTTTGTTGTCAGAAGGGGGTCACGGTGCAATGAAAGTTTGAGAACCTCTGGCCTAAGCATATGCTTCACTTTAAGGACATGCAACCCAACCCAAGACTCCTGCTCCCATTCCCTCCCAGCCTCTTTACCTCAGCTTCACTGCACACTTGCCCCTCTTACCCTCTTCTCCTCTGCCTTCTTCTGCTCAGCCCCTTTTTCTTTCCATTTAGCAAAGCCCCTCTTAAGCAAACCCACCTACCCCCAAAAATAATAAGTGGAAACAAGGCGTGGTTTGCTGCCATCACACAGTTCACTCTGTTTGTGTGTTCTACCCCTTTCCGCAACGTGTGGTCTGTCTTGTCTGTTTACATTATAAGCTTTTCCAGGTAGGGACTAAACTCTGCGTTTAGCCAGTGCCTAACACAACAGGGCCCTGTTCTTGGTTGGCTTTTCAGCACAACCGCAATAAATATGTTAAATAATAAAAGTAATAACATGCTTAAGTCTGACTGAAGTCAATAGGACTTAAGCTCATGACTTAAGTTAAGCATGTGCTTAAGTGATTTGCTGGACAGGGATGGACTGCTGAACTGGAACCTGAAGGGCCTCATGCTGGCTCCACTGAAGCCAATGAAAAGGTTCCCATTGATCTAAATAGGAGATGCATCTGTAGTCCACCTCAGCTCCAGCTATTGCCTGTTCTAGGGAGCTTTCTCAAACCCAGCTCTACCCCCAGTACAGGTTGGGTCTGAATCTGATGTTGCTAGTTTTGTGTAAGATATTGCATGGGGTAATATATTTTATACATCTCTCTCTGTTCGGTCATTGGAATTAATCCATGTTTGTAAAGGAAGTTAGTCTGATCGGTTTGCTGAGTTCTTCCTCTAAAATTTGTGCAAATTTAAAGGGAGGCGGAGTGTGAGCAGGAGACATTCCCATATGCTGTAAAACAATCCATACACCCTATGTAGTGTCAAAACTCACCTTCTGCCTGAGGTTTGACATTATTAACAGATGAATGAACAATAGGAAATCACAGTCCAGTCCAACCCTCCTCCCAACCTTGACTGCTCCCAGCTTTTCCGCCCACCCACCAGGTCCTGTCTACCTAAGAATCAATAAGCCACATTGGCAGCGGTATAACTCAACATAGCTCCATGGATTTCAATAGATTACACTCACACTGACTAAAGAGTGACCCATTATTTCTCTTCCAGGGCAGCCCAGCTGTGAAGCCTACATCCTTCCTGGAGGGCCAGCCCCCAGGTTTGATATTGTTGACAGTGGCTGTGGGGTAGCTGTAGCTCCTGTCTCTAGGACAGGGCATTAACCCCCTCTTTCCCTTGTCTATTATAGGATGGTCACCGTTGTGACATGGGGCATATGAAAAGTAACAGAGATTTGAATAGACGAAGTTTCCACAAGGAAGGCTTGGGACAGTCTCTCTATCTGTTGTTACAATATATATTATAAAAATCTCAGAAAGTGCTAGAAAACTCACAGCAGCCTTAACTGAGGATAGTACTTTCTTTCACAGGAAAATAAAAATACTGTGAAATTATTTTAATAACTCGAAATCTGTGAGTTTTGTGTTTCATGTCAGGGAAAAAGTTATACTCATCTGGCATATTGATTCCCCTCAAAACATTATCTTGGCTATCACCCTCCCGCCCCCAACCATGTCAGTTCTGGTCACCTGAGCCATTACTCTCTCTTCATTCAAATCCCTCCTTCAGATTCACTTCTTCCACTACAAAACACAACTGAGTCTGCCAATAATATACATGTACAAGGCTACTTTTAATCAAACTATCTAGGAGTACATATGCTTGAATGAAGGAACCATGGAATCTCATTACTTTAACACTTGTCCTTCCTTTCCCCATACACTCACTACTGTTTGTTATCCCACTAATCCAGTCACAGTTAAAATGAGTTTGTGAGCCTTTTGGGACAGAGACCTAGCATTTTCATTTGTCCTCGCAAATTCCTAGCAAAATTTTGCTCACTGTTATAACAGTAATAGTTCTGCCTCAATGGTGGTTTCAGCTGTTTTTCAGTTGTATGCATACAGTTTTGTTAGGTCAGAACCCGCTGCAGAAATCTGTTCCGCCTCCTAGAACCACTCCTATCTGGAAACCTATTTCAAAATTTTCCCCCAACATCTTTGCTGACTTACTGGGTACAATTCTGAGCCACCTTCATTCAGCAATGATTTTATGTAGTCCTTTGAGAGGTTCAAGACCCTGCTTTACAAGTTCTAGTTGAGACAAGTTCCCAACAGAACAGTCTCCATCAGAAAATGCTAATTTGATGAAGTTGAAACATTTTGCAGGAATGTATCAGTTTCTTCAAAATAATTGAAATGTTTAATTTCAATAAGGTTGAAATATTTCATTTCAACTTTATCCTTTCAACTTATGTTGCATTTTATAATATGATATAAAATTAGAAGTGTTTTGACTTTTGTATTATATTACAAATTATAAAGTAACATAACAAAAGTTGAAATGAAATGTTTTGACATTGAAATACTTTGATAAGGTCAGAGTGAAATAATTCAGAATATTGCAAAAGATTCTGAGATTGACTTTTCATCTTGACTCCAGACAAGACTGTATTTCAAAATCTTGGAATTTCAAGGGGAACAAAAATTCCATTTTCCATCCAGCACTAGTCTCTATTAGTCTCAACAAATAGATTATGGGAAGTTTGAAGAAGAAAGTAATGTTATGTTATTCTAATTAAAAAGTGCCATTTCCCAGATTTAGTGATAGCCATTTATACTCATGAAGAGCAATTTGTGCTAAAATGTTAGTTATTTTTGTTTTGGCATGATTGCAGCATTCCATGAAAAAATTACACAACAGTCAAACTTTTAATGATTATTATTGAGATCAAATGAAACATTTTGTGGTTCATGCACAGCCATGTAAGTCAAGAGTTGCAGATTTTATATTTAGCCTTGCTATTGATCTGTCTATGTGATATGGGGCAAGTTACTAAATCAGCACCCCTTAAGGATAAGGCCCTTTACTGGTATTTCTATTACTTTTAGCAAATGGTAACAAAAAATGAATTAAACTGAAGCACTGAAGGACCAAGGACAAAGGTCTTAACCATTTACAAGAGACAGAAGAGCATTTCGTTCCAGCAATGATTAGCAAAGCAGATACCCTTTCAGTAAGATCATTTGAAAGCAGGATATGCACCTAAACCCCTTGCTACTGAAGACAGCTTCTTTCCAAGAGTTCTCAGCAGCGTAAAAGAACTGAGGTACAAACAGGAAAAACAATTATAAGAAAGATTAAAATAAATTTAATAATTCTTTTAGAACTGCTCTCGTTGATGTTCCTTAGTGCCCCTCCTGACTTATCTCCACAGATTTTTAGTCTTATTCTAGTATCAATCTCAGCCACAGAGTCTCCCTGCAGAGTGTTACTTCCATTCTCAATGAAAAGAACAGCAGACAGCTGCAGAACCTGTTATAAAGCAAACCCACAAATCTTGCTAGTTACTCATGCTTTTTGTTTTCAGACTTTTGTAGTTTTTCTCAGTCGTAGGCGAGCACACATTGGGGCAAAAGGGATATGTAGCGTGAAGAGAAAAAACATTACAAGGGGACTACACATTGGAGGAGGCTATGCAGCTCGTGGTGAAAGGCATGCAGTAATACATAATGGATAGAGCTGGGCAGAGCATTTTTGACTAAATGCAATTTCTTCAAAAGATGCTATTTCGCCAAAGCTGAAATGTTCCATGGAGATGTATCAATCTTGATGACATTTTTTGGGGGTAGGAGGGAGGGAAGGAGACTCTGTAGCCTCTTAGTTCAGGTACAGGCATGACAGATCCCAATTCAGGTCCCTGTACTGCCTGATTTGGTGTATCAGGATTGAAAAAAACACTCAGCTCTGAATCAGGCAGAGCCAGGACTTGAACATGGGACACCCACATCTCAAGCCAGTGCTATAAACTGCCCCCACTCCACTTCCTGAACTCAGGTTTTTATCCACAAACACAATTCCATTTTCATGAAATCATTGCAAACCCTTTTGGTTTCATGCCCATTTGGAAAATTTCAAAACCTTGGAGGTTGCTGTGAAACAAACTTGCCAGTCTTCTGGCCAGCTCTAGTACGGGGCATGCACATTTATGAAACCAGGGAAGTCATTTTTTACACAAGGAATTTAGTCTTTTACACTCTTAACACTCAGAAGGACTTAGTAACAATAGCCTTGCAGCTGGAGTGTTCACGAACTCTTTGCAGGCACAGGCAAAGGAGCAGGGACTTGAAAGCAGGCCTTGTTTGCACAGAGGAACAGTTTATTCACTTGAGAGTATAGGGCTTAAAACCTTGTGCAAGAGGGTCCCTAGTCATTTTGCTGGCTGCTCACCCATGCCTAGTCAGAACTAGCCCTGACTTTGTGATATAAAACAACACCTGGATTATCTCTTTCTTGGGTGACATGATGTATGAAAGGAATCTGTCCTTTCTGTCTTGAACAGATTTTACTTGGAGATGAGTCTTAAAGCTTTTTATCTTCCTTGCTAGTTGGGTTCCAGGAAATTTCTTCTTCTGATGAAACAATTTAAGCAACATGATCTTTCAGACTGTCTCCTATACAAGTAGACATCACACTTGACTCTTCTTAGCTTTCAGAAAAAAGATTAGAGGTAACACATTAAGGATGTTGCAGTCAAAACTGCTGTTTGCCAACTGGACTGCTTGAGCATATCCAGATAGCAACTGTAATGAGAGATACCTTCTTCCAACTTCTGACTCTCAGATGAAGACCTAGTCACAATGATCCATGTGCAGCTAAATTTATCTGGGGCTGCAGGTGGAGGCAACACAAAATCTCCAGCTTGCATAGTATGCACATCCCATTTCCTTAACAAGAATAATGCAGAAAACTCATCATACCAGTGCTCTGCACCCACAATTGGCTCCCAGTACATTTCATTGTCAATCTACAGCTCTAGGATGCCAAACATCCTCATTATATTGTAACCAGCTGCCTCTCCATTAATGATCATTTAGTTGCATTCGTCTGCGACAGTTTAGCCAATAGTGTCCAAGGAGGAGCTCTGAAAAGGAGCTAGAACATCCTTGGTGCAGGGCCCCAAGCATGAAACCATGGAACCAGGGAGAGTAAAACATGCCTGTTGCAGGGCATGCCTGCCCTGTAGTGCCTCCTCTGGACCTAGCGTTGCCCTGCAGGAATGTGCTGTCGGATTCCTTGCTCTCAGGGACCCTTAAGAAACACACACAGTCCAAAAGGGTGTCAGAAAAAAATCCCCTGTTGGGTTCTGCTTTGTTAACTACAAATAAACCAGGGGCATAGCGATGGATGGGTGTTGGTGGGCCCTCCCCATTAGCACCCAGGCCCACCCAAATTTCACCCGCTCCTGCTTCACATCCCCCATCTGCTCAAAGTATCTGCTGTCAGTCGGGGGGAGGGGATGCACCTGGTCCCCTCCTGTCTCAACCCAGCACCAGGCTCTCTCTTTGACAGACACACCTGGCCAGGCTTGGGACACCTCCAAAGTGTGGCTGGTAGGAAGATGCAGAGCAAGGACAGGAAGGAGAGTGTGTCTGACTCCAGGGTCCTGGACAGTTCCTTCAATCAGCTCACTGGTGAGTCCTGCCCATGAGCATGGGGGGGGGAACAGGTGCAGCACTGTGATATCAGTAAAGTGTGGGGCACAGCCTGCCCACGGCTTCACTCTCTAACCCCTGCCCCATTCTGAGACTTGCCCTGGGTACAGGGCAGGGATTCATTGCAGGGCAGGTACTTCCCAACCACGTCCAGAGACAGCAACGCAGCCCAGAACTCTTCCCTTCCCTGACACCATCCCCTCTCTCCCCTTGCCTCCTCAGGACCACCTGTGGCTACCTCCCTGGGAAATTTGGACAAACACAAAGATTCCTCTCCTCCTCCACCATGCAGGAGTAAGGAAGTTTGGTTTCCAAGCCTCTGGACTTGCCCTGGTGACAGGTCATTGGGTAGGCCCCAACTTACGGTGGATGGGCAAATTTCTACTTTGAGCTGCTCCACTGGAATAAGCTTGAAATAAAAGCTCTCCCTTTAGGCTTGGGTTGCAAACCCCTCCTTCTTGGGACCTGTGATTCTCTGGGAACTTCTCTCCCCGACAAGAGCTTCTATATGAGTATCTCCCTGCAACTGAACCCCAGTGGCCTGTGATCAGTGGGGTTATTCAATTTACTGCCTAGATAGACTAATTTTCCTTAAATTAGCTCTCATAGGTAGCCTGCGCCTGGACTCCCCAGCAACCCCGTGACAGTGCCCAAACCTGAACATTTTCAGAGCAGCCTGTTTCATGTTTTCCAAAGACTCCTCTCAGTAAGTCGAATTAGCAAGGGGAAAATGAAGTAAAAAACAAAAGATGCCAAATCTGGAAGAAGCAAAGAGCAATTTCATTATGGTGCCCTCAGTTGCCGGGAGGCCACCTGAAGAGTGGAGCACCCTCCAAGCCCTGGACCTGATGAGGGTGTCTCACACTGCCTACAGGGGGCTTCCAAATGACAAGGCCTGGGACCATGGACAGGTGTAGGCCACCATCCTCAATACTTTGGACATTAATCTGGAGATCTTCTGACAACGGTTCTGAGGAAAGATCTACTCAACAGGTGCCTGACCCTGGGTCATGGCCCAGAAACTGAAGGACACCTGCTGGTGATGGCTGCAAACTAAGCGGCATTCCGGGAGTGACATCACCAAACAGATCACCATGGTACAGTTTGTATATATCCTCCCACCCCGAGGGAGGGCCCGGGTCCTTTGACACCAGCCTGCTACGTTGAGTGTAGCTGCCAGTTTGATGTAGGACTCCCTGGCTACGGAAGTTCCTGTTGAGCTGGGAGTCTGGACCCTGGCACCAGGACCAACCACCCTGGGCCCAGAGAAGAAGTCCAGGCCCAAGGCTGATGTACTACCTGCACCCTGGAGACATGATGGTCGGGTGAGTGACACTTCTTGCCAACTCTATCCCACTTTATGGGGATCCCCAGGCTGCCCCAACTAGGGGGAACAGGTTGTCTAATCCAAGTCCACCCAACCCCCTGGCTGAAGCAGCCACCCACTTGGCATGCCCAGAAGTGAGGCCCTGCTTTGCATGTGGCCGGTTTGGACACCTGCAACGAGAATGCCCAGACATGGATTGTAGTTTTGGCCAGGACTACACGGCAGAATCCCGTGCCTGCTAGCAGCCTGCTGCAAAAGTCATGACCCCCGTGAAGGTAGAATGGATACAGGTCACCGACCTCATAGACTTGGGCTCTGGACAGATCCTCGTCTGCCAGGAACTCACCCCTGGCCCCGAGCAGGTGCTTGGAGAAATAAGACATCAGTGTACTCATTGGGATGTGAGACTTTACCCCAGTGCCCGGGAACCCTGCCCATAAATGGAGTGACTTGGGTGATGATGGTGGAGTTGGCCTCCATGCTCGCCTACCCCATCATCCTCAGCCACAACTGGGTGGGGTTTGCAGAACTGTTTCAGGGCACAAACCTTAGAGCTTCCCTTACTCAGGAAGGCCTCAAGGGGGATCCGCCTGAGGAAGACAATGAGTAACCCAGGAGGCAGAACACCTCAGTTGATCCTATGAAAAGTTGGCCCGCGTCAACAAAGAGGTGACTGAGCCAGTTGGGTGGGCCAGTGGCCCGGCTTTGAGCTGAGAGGCAACCGCTGTAGCACACTGACCAAGATCCATGGACCCATGAGGTCTGGACCCAGCCACTGGTGAGATGTTCTGAGACTTGCCCGTGACATCCCAGAAGTCAGTCATCTGGGGCATGAGAAGATTCTGGCTCGGGTCCTGGTCATTTGTTCTAGCTGGGGTCCACCACAAGGTGAAGAATTACTGTAACTTGTGTCCCAAGTGTCAGCTCATGGCTCCCCGAGAGTGCAGAAGGCCCCTTTGGTGCCCTTACCCATGGTCAGGGTCCCCTTCGAGCAGTTCACTATGGACCTGGTGGGACCCCACCTGAAGAGTAGTTGCCAGCTACCGATACATTCTCATCTTGATGGATTATGCCATCCGTTTCCCCGAGGCCATCCCCTTACGAAACACAAATGCCCACACCACTGCAGCAGAGCTCATGAAGTTTTTCACCTGGGTGGTACTCCCCTCATCACCGACCACCAACTTCACCTCCAGGCTGCTCTGCCAGGTGTGTACATTCTTGGGGATCAAGCTACAGACCTCGATGTATCACCCCCAGATGGATGGGTTGGTCAAGCATTTCAACTGGACCTTAAAAGAGATGCTCCATAAGTTTCCCCTGCAGGAGCTCCACCAATAGGACCAACTGATCCAACCCTCACTGTTAGCTATTGTGGAAGTGTCCCAGGCATCCACGAAGTTCTTGCCCTTCAAATTATTGTATGGCTGAAATTCCCACAGGCTATTGGACCTAATGAGGGTGGCCTGGGAGCACACCTATCAATGCCTCGGGGACTCTTACAGTATGTCATGCAGTTACAGGAGTGCGTGGTCCAGGCGTGGTCCAAAGGAGAATCTGCAGGCGGCCCAAGAGGTACAAGAACATACCTACTACCGGGGAGCCTGGGTTTGCACCTTTGAGCCCAGCAACTGGGTACTCCTTCTACTCCCCTTGGAGGAATCAAAGCTCCTAGCCTGCTGGCAGGGCCCCTACAAAGTAATCGGCCAGAAGAAGAAACAAATCTACCATGTGAATCTCCTGAAGCCCTGGCAGGAATGCTAGGGGCTGCTGATCATCCCGTATCCCCCCAAACCAGCTCTAGGTCCACAGGTCACTGAGGCCACCAACTCTGAGGAGCCACAGTTGGGTGACACCTTAATGACAAAGCAGTGGGAACAAATCCACAGCCTGTTAAAAGCCTTCTCCAAGACCTTCCCTGCGGCGCCCAGCCAGATGTCCCTGGTCCAGCATGCTATCCTGGCAAACACAGAGGAGGTGGTCCGATAAGTCATCCGGCCTCTCCCCCGGTGGATGTGGGAAATCATGGAGAAGGAAGTCCAGGCAATTGTAGATCTAGGGGTGTAGAATGGTCACAGAGCAAGAGGTGCAGCCCCATTGTGCTGGTCCTGAAGCCTGAGACCCTCTGGTTCTGCATCGACTTCTGGAGGGTGAATGTGATCTCAATGTTCGATGCCTACCGAATGACCTGGATTGACAAACTCCTTGACCATCTCAGGAAATCTTGGTACATCACAACCCTTGATCTCATGAAGGGCTACTGGCAAATCACCTGGACCTGAGCTCCAGGGAGAAGACAGTGTTTGCCACTTCGACAGGACTCTATCACTTCACTCGAATGCCCTTCGACCTTCACTGAGCCCCAGCATCCTTCCAGCTGATGATGGACCGCCTCCTATGGCATACACTGTAGCCTACTTGGATGATGTAGTAGTGTACAGCCAGCACTGGGAGGACCATTTAAACCAGGTGGCAGCCATTCTTTGGGCTCTGTGAGTCGCTGGGCTAACAGCGAACCCCAAAAAATGCTGAATCAGGTGGCAAGAAACCACCTATCTGGGATACACCCTGCAAAGGGGTGGAGGCAAGTACACCCTCTTGTGGGGAAGGTACTAGTGCTGCAGGCCTGTCCTGCCCCGACCACAAAGAGGCAAGTGCGGCAGTTCCTGTGGCTGGACGGGTATTACCAATGATTCATGCCCCTGTTTGCTTCAAACCCTAACCCTAACCGAGCTCCTCACCAAGGGCAGCCCCTGTCGAGTATGCTGGACAGTGGAGTGTGAAGACACTTTCCAGACCCTCAAGATCACCTCTACTGGTATAGTATAAATGGGTGGCATTTTATCTGAGCATCTTTGCTTTGAGCCTCTTGCTGTCATAACACTTATGAGAGAACTCTGCTGTATCATAATGCACCAATGACAGGTATTGATTTAGAAAAAAAATTAGGTCAGTTACCATCAATCTATTAGGCTCTGAATATACTTTCATAGGCAGTTTCAGTATTACAGCTGCTCGCCTCATGCTGAGCTGTAGTATGCCATTTAGAATAAATACTTCTTCCAGCATTCACATATTTATTCAGATCTCCACAGCTCAAATTCCATGTTCTTTACCTGACAATAAAATAACCACTGCAACGATGATTGGATTATGCTGTAACACAATAGAAACTACTATGCATTTATGCATGCTCAGGCTAATTACATCTATAATAAACAACCAGCCACTGTGAATTACAGGGCTCTAATCCTATCAAGAAGTCTCAATAATGTCAGAAGCCAGGAGACCAAAGCTCAAGTGGTTTGTGCAGTTACCTGAGCTCCTAAATGAAATTATAGCTCCATAATTCAAAGTAGGTTTATTTTAAATGTTTCATACAATGCATGGATCTGAGCTTGGATCCATGTTCTGCACCATCTGCCTGTCTCTCAGCCTCCACAGAGCGTTTCCATAGCTCCTCTCCCACCAAGCTCCTTGGGAGGTCTCCTGCATCCCTCCCGTCCATCAGCTCCCAGGTTTCTCTATTCCTCTGTTCCTTCACAAAGTATTACTGCCTCCCCCACCCCCACTGCTGCTTCTCCTCTACAAGCTCCTGCTATACTGTCTTCCCCAGCTCTTCTCAGCCAGTCTTCTTCCCCCACAGCTGCTTCTCCATAGCTAGAATAGCTCCACCTTTTGCTCTAGGGGTTCTCTATGTTCTGCTCTATAAGCTTTTCACTCACTATTGCTAGTTCAGCAGACAACTTCTGAATCTACTACTGCCGTCCATGTCAAAGTAACCCCACCTTTTCAATGGGACTATTTTATTCAAGGCATGACTTAGGTCAGATTCTCCACTGTTACACCAGTGCAGACTCATTTTTTTAAAAAAAAAGGTTGTGCTGGTATAATAAGGAGAATAGAGCTAGTGTGTTGAATTTATGTATCCTCTGCATTTCAAGGATGGGCAATATGTGCACTTGCCTAGACAGATCTGAAGGGCTAGTCATCATTTAACATGTCAAAAGACAGAAGTCACACTACATATTTGATCTTAAATATTTAATGCCATGAACCATGACTCACCATTAAAGTTTCTTCACAATGGGAAGCTTGAATCAGGAACTGTTTGTTCTTTCACTGCAGATCTTGATGTATCGCAGGTGTTCCCTATAAAGCAAGAGGAGGTGGCAAAGAAAGAACGATATTTTGCTACTCATTTATATAGACGAATCTATATGAGAGAGCTAACTGCATCCTAAAGTAACAACTAGATATGCAGAGGTGCTCATCACCCATATTTAAATCAATAGCAGCTGGTAGTGCTAAGCACCTTTGAAAATCAGACCCTATTGGCTTGTTCAGGCTCCCATTGATGTTAATGGCAAAAACTCCTATTGACTTCTATGGAGCAGGATCAAAACCTTTATGGGTGACCTTTATAGTTTCCCGTTCATGAATGTAAAGCTGTTTGAAGTTACAGATAAAAGAAATGACAGTGTTTGGAACTTTACCAATAAGAGCTCCATTTATTAACCACATTATTTCCTTGTCAAGAAAACAAACATGTTATAGCATCTTTGGTTTACTAATTGTGGTTGCTCAATGAGTCTTTTTTAGGAATTTTAAGCAACACTCCCTGTTTCTTTCCATTAAAGGACCCACACTTTCAAAACCAAACTAAATGTGGGTTATAGATACACTTGATAGTTTAAGTATCAGAGGGGTAGCCGTGTTAGTCTGGATCTGTAAAAGCAGCAAAGAGTCCTGTGGCACCTTATAGACTAACAGATGCATTGGAGCATG